>NC_138769.1:289529927-290129927 GCF_965119305.1 Pelophylax lessonae
CTTCAGAGAAAAGGATTTTACGGTAAGTCAAAAATAGTTTTCTCTTTCATTCATTGACAGATGCAGCTCCATAGTCTTCTTAACCATTGGGACGTCCCAAAGCAGTATTTACATGAGGGTTGGGAAAACAACTCTGAAAAGAACGCAATTCCAAAAGGCTAAAATTAGCCAACCAGGTAACATGGAGCTCAACCAGGAACAACTGGAGCTCACCTAGAAACAACATACACCCTCAAAGAGAATAAATTCTCACAGCAGCCTGCAAAACCTTGCGGCCAAAAGAAGTATCTGAAGATGCCAACACATCTACCTTGTAGAATTTTGTGAATGTGTGCACAGATGACCAAGTTGCCGCCATGCAAACTTGTATCACTGACGCCTGATGGTGAAAGTCCAAGGGGCAGTCAGCACCCTAGAATGCACCTTCACAAGGAAAGGTGGAACCTGTTTCTTAATTTAATAAGCCTGTTCCACCGTCTGCCTGATCCATCTGGATATGGTCACAGCAGACGCAGCCAATCCTTTCCGAGAATTGTCAGTGAGGACAAAAGTGAGTCTGATTTTCCGAATCACTCAGTAGCCGCCAGGTAGATCCCAATTACCCTAACCACATCCAAGGAATGCAAGGAAAATTATTTCGGATGCTTGGGCTTAGGACATCATGAAGGCAGCACAATGTCTTAATTTAAATGGAAATCCTAGATCACCTTAGGAAGAAACGACTGATTAGGTCGTAGTACAACCTTGTCTCTGTGGACCACCAGATAAAATGAGCGGCAGGATAGCGCTGCCAATTCCGACACTCTGCACGCAGAGGTAATAGCCACTAAAAAGGCTACCTTCTGTGACAGTGAAAGCAGAAGAATCTCCCTAATGTTTTCAAAAGGAGGTTTCTGAAGAACTGACAGTACCAGGTTAAGATCCCACAGAAATAACGGGGACCACATCGAGGGAGCCAAGTGGCGAACACCCTGAATAAAAGTGTGAATCAAAGAATACGTTGCTAAAGAACATTGAAAAAACACCGCTAGAGCCGACACCTGGCCTTTGATAGTACCCAAGGCCAATTGCTGCTCAACCCCTCTTTGGAGAAAAGTCAATATCCGAGCCTCTGAAAATGAGCGTGGATGCATCTTAATGGATTCACACCATGCATTTTACAAATTCCATGTATGATGGTAAATCTTCCGAGAGGTGGATTTTCTGTCCTTCAACAGTGTGGGAATCACACAGTCAGAAAGACCCCAATCCTTCAATACCTGGCTTTCAACAGCCACGCCGTTAAGGCCAGCGACTCTAAAGCAGGATGGAAGATCGGCCCTTGAGACAGCTGATCTTCCCTGAGAGGAAATCTCTAGGGAGCATCAGCGACCAATCTCACCAGATCGGCGTACGAAGACCAGCGAGGCCAGTCTGTAGCCACCAAAATTACTGGAGTCCCTTCCACCTCTATTCCGCGCAGAAGCCTCGACAGCAGTTTTAGTGGGGGAAACTGCATAGATCAGCCGATACTGTCCCCAAGGAGCCACTAGTGAGTCTGTGGCGTCAGCCAGAGGATCCCCAGAACGGGCTACAAACCTCTGTACCTTCCTGTTGAGCCGAGAGGCCAACAGATCCACATCGGGAGTCCCCCACCAGACACAGCAGGGGGAAACCCCTCCGGGTGAAGTGACAATTTTTCCCTGATCCAACCCTTGACAACTCAGGTAATCCACCTGCCAATTCCCCACTCCAGGGACATGCACAGTGGATAGGGCTGGAACAAAGTTTTCTGCCCATATTAGGATCTCGGAAACTTCTCGAGCCTCCAGGACACTCAAAGGTGATTTGTCCATTGAATCAAGCAGTTCCAGAATATTGATCGGTAGTCTGGACTCCTTTAGAGTCCAGGTCCCCTGGACATACATCTTTCCAAGTACCCCCCCCCCCCCCAACTGGACAGGCTGGCATCTGTGGTAACCACAGTCCAATACAGGGGAGAGAATGACTTGCCCTGACAGAGCCAGGGAGCAGAGCCACCACAGCAGAACACCTCATGTTTTTGGCTCAGCAGGATCAGATTGTTCAAAGATTCTGGATCTCTGTTCCATTTCACAAAAATTTCTCTGTGCAGAGGTCTCATGTGGAACTGTGCGAACGGAACCACCTCGAACCATCAGGCCAAGCCCTCACATGCAAGTCCGTAGAAAGGACAGTTTGCTGGATAAGAGCAGGCGAATCACCCTCTATTTTTGCAGTTTGTCC
Source organism: Pelophylax lessonae (assembly GCF_965119305.1). Classification (NCBI taxonomy): domain Eukaryota; kingdom Metazoa; phylum Chordata; class Amphibia; order Anura; family Ranidae; genus Pelophylax; species Pelophylax lessonae. The sequence continues at coordinate 289,532,172 of NC_138769.1, forward strand.
AGAGGAAGAAACACCCTCGCTGAAGTTGAGTTTAGAGTCAGTCCCAGATAATCCAGTTTGGAGGATAGGACCAGAGCAGATTTCTGGAAATTGATGTTCCAACCGAACTCTTGCAGAGTCCGTAACAGTGATGGTTAAGTCGGCCAGCAGGGCTGAATGGGAGTCTGCTCTTAAGAGGACTCTGTCCAGGTACCTCAGTACCGCAATCCCCCGCTGTCGCAGTAATGTCAATACCGGAGCAAACACTTTGGTGAAGACCCTGGGAGCGGAGGCGAGACCAAAGTGTAACGCCACAAACTGATAATGTTCCTCGCCCACAGCGAAGCAAAGGAAGCGCTGGTGTCCAACGTAAATAGGGATGCGAAGGTAGGCATCCTTGATATCGATAGGGGCCAAAAGATCTCCTTGGTGTAGGGACGTCACTACTGCGCGAATAGACTATTCGTAACTTCTGTACCCGCACAAAGCGATTCAGAGCCTTGAGGTCCAAGATGGAATGCACTTGCCTTCATTCTTGGGCACGGTGAACAGGTTTGAGTAAAACCCTTGAAAGCGTTTCCGAGAAGGAACCGGCCCAATCACCCCTGCAACAGCAAATCTTGTACCACCTCTCGTAGATCCCTTAACCGGTCTGGAGATGGGCGTAGATTGGGTGGTTAGAATCTGTCCGACGGTGGAGACCTCAATCGGTTCGTGGACCCATTAGTCTTGAATCAAGAAGGTCTATGGTTCCGGAAACAAAGACGTCCCCCCACCCCAGGTATGGACGAGGGCGCACCTTCATGCAGAAGAGGGCTTAACTGCAGAACTGGAGGGGCCTACTCTCAGCTTACCCAACCACGTCTTCTAGGAACCCCCAGATCTAAATGTCTTTGATCCTTCTCCTGTGTGCCGGAGGCACAAAAGGGCCACTTGTATGCTGAAAAAGAGTCAATCCTGTCGTGACGAGGTGCCTTGCCCTAAGCAGATTGATGAAGAAGAGTACTCTTCTCACCAGATAAGTTCATCCAAAGAACCAATTAAGTGATCCCCTGTAAAGGGCAGGTCTGAAAAAGCCTCTTTGTAAGCCTGGTCCTCAGACCTGCTTTTTAGCCACACCATGCGTCTCATGGTTACCCCTATTGCGGATACTCTAGCCGCAAGGGGGGCCGCATCTAAAAACGCATCACATATAAATTTTAAACCTTGGACCATTTTGTCCGCCAGTTCAACAAAGTCAGGGGGAATCGGTCTCGCTTCCAAATAACTCTTCAAGAGCTTTGCCCATTTCGTAATGGTTTGGGACACCAGAGCGATCGTGAAGACCGGTCTAAGTATTGAGCCCACTATCACAAGTGGCGGGACAGTCTCTCATCCTTCTATCAACACGGTCTTTAAAGACCGGAGACTCCTCCACTAGAATCACAGTGCATTTGTTCAGTCTGGAGACTGGGTGGTCCACCTTCGGCGTAACGGTCCATTTTTTGATCACAGCGTCCGCAAAGGGATAGCGTCTCGTGAAACGCTTCGGCACCACTAACTTGTTTAAGGCGCTCCCACTGTTCAGCGACAATTTTATCAAAAATTTGTGGACAAGGGAAAACCCTGACCAACTCAGGGTTTTGCGGGTGCCAAAATACACCTGCGTTCCTGACGCTGTAGAATCATCTACCATTTTTAGAGTTTCCCGCACTGACACTATAAGTGCCTCCACCAGCGCTTTTTCCCACGCGGCTGCAGATGATATTTCATCTTCTCCATCCGAATCAGAGTGCGATGACGCAGATCCCTCAGGGTAACTTGCGTCCGTGGCGGCCATATCAACCTCAGAATTTGAGGATACAGATGAGGCAAGTGAGGGCAGTGGGCACTTTTTACTAGGCCTCTTTTTTAGCACCATAACTTTTGACACCAGGGTTTCAAAAAACGACTATTAAGGCAAACAAGGGTTCCGACCCAGGGGGTCCCCACAACACCAAAGAGGGGATCAGTAGGTGAAACTTTAAGAATACTGCAAAAAACGGCCCCAAGCCGCTGAACCAGCAGTACTACAAGTCCCAGCACACTAAGCTGCAATATAGCAGAGTGAGGGAGCGACCTACCGGGACCCCAATAGACTCACCACCTCCCAATATTAGGGACAGCAGAGCCAGTCTGAAGTGTTCAGAAAAACGATTCTCACAGGAAGAGGAAGTACCTGGGTCAGCACCAGAGGGAAAGCCTTGCCACTCACTGCTGTACAGCGTTCTTGGGCTCCGAGAAAATGGCAGTGCAATGCATTTCAATGGGGAGACCACAACAAAATGGCCGCCCAATGCATTTCAATGGGAAACTACAAAAAAATGGCTGCCAAGCCTTGTAAAGCTGATCTACAAGAAAATGGCGGCATCCTCTGCACACCATGCGGTCTACAGGATCCCCTGAGGGGTCCAGCAATCAGGCATAGGGGGGCCCTTGCAGGGACCCCCACCTGGATTAACCACCGCAGCGGATCGCACGATCAGCGGCATCGGCGCCCCCCCCCCCCCCGAGGGCCACTATTGCCTGCTACAGCCCCTGCACCGTACTCGAATAAGGTAGGAACCCCCTATGAAATAGTGGAGAGAATGGCCTGCAGGGAAGCCTTGGATGGTCCCTAGGACCCCACATACAAGGTAGGGCATGGGGGGGTAACCCGAAGGGGCCCACGTCCGTGAGACCGCAAGAGATATGGGGGGGACACTACTCACCATACCAATGATATTCAGGTGGGCGCCACTCCGGACAGACCACCTCTCTACCTGGGGTGGGGGTGCTGACGGCCAAGGGATACACTGCGACTCAAGCCAAACCAGGTTGTGTGAGTCCTGGCGAGGTGTTCCACTCGCGAGCCAAGCCCCCCACCCCCCCACCCCCCCCCCCTCCAGTGGGGCTATGTCGCGGTGAGGCCTAGCGTGAAACTGCAACCTGCACACGCTCGCTAGCCAGACTGGGAGACAGTAAGGATCTAGAATATCCAGTCTGATGCCCAGTCTGGCTGTTAATTGTAGTTCTCTCAGGAACATAACTAACTTAAAATAAATTTAGACAAAAAGGTTCCCTTTTTACATAAAATGCATGCTAGGACCGAAATCCCAGCAGGGAACTAGGTCCTTACTTCTGACTAGACAGAAAAAAACTGAATGCTATTGCAGAGTTAGTGGGTGTATACCCCCAGGGACAGTCCCATAGGCGTGGTAAAGATTTTTTTCCTGCCTAGTGTCCTGCTCCTGTAGGGGGCAGCATAACCCAACGGTTAAGATGAATATGGAGCTGTGTGTCAATTAACGAAAGAGAAAAGGCATTTTATATTACAGAAGAGGTTATCTTTGCCTACATTGTAGGGACTGCATAGAATTCCATTTTACAATATTGTGATTCATACCTTAAATAAGATATTAAACCAATTTTTCTTTTCAGAACCGAATGCATGAATCCCTTCATCTGTTCAACAGCATTTGTAATCACAAGTTCTTTGCTTCAACTTCAATAGTCCTTTTCCTGAACAAGAAGGATCTTTTTGAGCAGAAAATCAAAAAAGTTCATTTAAGTATCTGCTTCCCGGATTATGATGGTAGGAGATTATTGCACATAATCGATAAATGCGGTTTACTTGCCATATAAAAGTGAATACCTAGTAATGCACTTATTTTCTCATAGGTAATAACTCATATGAAGATGCAGGAAATTATATTAAATTGCAGTTTCTGGATTTAAACATGCGGAAAGATACTAAGGAGATCTACGGTCACATGACCTGTGCCACAGACACACAAAACGTTAAATTTGTGTTTGATGCGGTGACTGATATCATCATCAAAGAGACACTGAAAGACTGTGGACTGTTTTAAAGTACCTGGCAAACAAAGCCTTGAGTCACTTTTACCAAGACCTTATCTTTACACTTCCAGCTGAATTTCCTTCCCTCGAAAGGTCTGGAACAACAAGGTTAAGGGGAGGCCGGTGTTATTACTTCACAATATGGACATTAATATATTTAATATCTGGTAGTTGAAAGGTTTCCTTGTAGACAGGCAAGATGTTACTTCTAGCAACACTACATCTACATCGCCTGAATGATTCAGTATTTTAGTCCTGTCCTGTGTTTATAGAGTAGTGACATATTATGCAGCACTGTAAAGAGTACTTACAAACATGAACAACAGGCCCTGGTTGCCAAAAAGAGACAACAGTCTAAAGTCCCTCCACCTATATTATTATACAGAAATACACTAGGGCACCAGTTGTTCAAATACCAATTAGCCTGATGTTATATTTTGTAGTTGTAGTAGTGACCCACATAAACACATGGAGAAGGTTTATTACTCTATATGGATATAGATTCAGGGGAGTAGTAAAACCCGACCTCAGCGCTGCAAAGCAACTACTTAGCAATAATCAATTACAGAGCTGATCATTACACTATTAAATATCCTTTCTGAGGCAGGTCATATCAACTGACTAAAGCAAACCTGCCCTACCACAAGAAACTAGATTGGAAAATTTGAGTATTCTTATGGTTTGTGTGAGCTAATGTAGCCTGACTATTTACAGGCAAAGATGAATTTAAAATAATTCCCCAATCATCAATCAGTTTTGCAGTGATGTGTACAGCTTCTTAAATCTGAACTCTAGGCAAACAAATACTCAGTTTAAATACATATATGAAAGCTGTGCTATCTACTGAAGGATGTGTAATCCTGCCAATCCAATCCTGGGGTTTACACAGCCGTGCTAAAGAGTACAACCAGGCTAGTGACCTTACGTTTCTACACTGCACTTGAGCAATATAGCTAGGCTACTTCCAGGCCAACAGACTATAGATGGAGGATAAAGAAGCAAAAGCAGACCAATGAGGTCATCCCTCTGGTTACTCTGCTCCCTTCTGTCAGCATTTTCTTGGTTTAGCACATGTATAAACAACAGATCATTGTTGGCTGAGAGTACTGGCCTTTCTTTACAGAGTTCTTTAGTACAGGGGATTTCAAAAGTATGGTATAAATTTAAATTCCTATAGTTACACTATATAAAATATACATGATTATTTTTTAATGATAACCTAATTGCACCCATTGTTTTTGTTTACATCTGCCTGGAGTTATCGTTAATTTACATTTGCAGCCTAAATCCGTTCCACAATCTCCTCTCCCCTATGGGGTTTGTAAGGATTTCTCACAGAACAATCCACTATGAGGACAGGCACCACACTCACTGAGGAAAATAAATCTCCAAGGGCATTTTTAGATCTACCCATAAGTGTAGAGGTGTTTTGTTTTGTAGCATTGGGCAGAAGAAATTGCGTCCATCACGATGCGTTTCCTTTGTGTGTTGACATGCATTGTTGGTGCATATTTCGAATGTGTTAAATTTAGGATTTGGAGTAGATATAGTTAACAGCCAAACATGCATTTTAAAGCAGTTAAATGTAAGTATAAATGGGCCCCTGAAGGAGGGATTGCTCATTTTAGGACAGCAATAGGTCACCCCGTCTTAAAAAAAAAAAATTTCTTGAAGGCTGGGTTCACACTTACGCAAATTGGATGCGGGTTTCTCTGCATCTAATTTGCATGACAGGAGAGTGTGACCAGTTCAATGGAGCCGATTCACAAACCTTGGGGGCCATTGCGGACCTGATTTGCACCTGAAATGGAGAAGGGATGCACTAGACCCCCTGCTGTGAGCTGTGGCCACAGCTAGTGTGATCGAGCTTTAGTGTAGGTCTTCATCAGGTTCCACAAAATAACCGAATTGGACAAGATAAGGCACTGTTGCTTTATAAACAGGTCACACTCTTCTAAAATCGTACTTTGTTTGGAAGTAGAATGCAAGGTAGAAGGGCCAAGATAAAAGAACAGCAAAAAAATATTCCAGGGTTGGGTGCTTGTCAAGTAAGCTAATTACTGTAAAATACTAATAAATAAAGATAAAAAAAGAGAATGCATGTCTTACCAATTTAATACTGTATACAAATGAGTGCAAAGCAACAGAAGAGTGTGTGCATATATGTCATATGAAACAAAAAATGCAGTATAAAATTGATGAACGCCAGATTTGTACAGTGTAGGTAGGAAAAACTGGCCTGTACACAGGAGAGAATAAAGGCAATCCTCATTAAACTCTGACTTGAAGCTTTGGCACCAGGGTAGGAGGATATTTCATAAAGAGGACTCAGTAATGAGCATGGCAGTTAGATGCATTGTCAGCTGACAAAGTAAACCTATGATTAGATAAATATCATGGCTGCCATTGCTGACATTTTGTTAAAAAAGCTAGCAGTGACAATCTTGACCCCTAGCTTTGAGGCACTGAAAACTAAAGTTACAAATATTATGATAAATGAGAAACTCATTTCTATCTTGAAGAACATAATCAATATTTACTCAAGTCTGGCAACCTTGGACCTCCCATTCTCAGCTACCGTCTTTTAACCAGTCACTCTTATCCACCTAACGTTGACAAGCGCTTGTGCCCACTGGGATTTCCTTACCCTTCTGCCTTCCCTCTCCTCCAGATTTCCTATTTACTTTCACTCTTTTTTATATTCCGTATTCACCTGGCTCCAGTAGCAGTGCTACTAGCAAAATGCTACTAATAGTAGCAAAGTGCATGAAGTGGAGGCAGTAATTTATAGGTAGGTGGTCGGTCCTTGCATTAATGAGTGACCTGGGTTTCAGGATCCTAGGTGATCTGCAAGGAAGTGAAGCAAGCATTGGAGGGGCTATAGAATCCTAGTAATCAAGAAACATAAGGCTTTTTACCTTTTTGGCACAAGTTTAACCTGATCAAATGAAAACCAAGAATGAAAATATATTTTATAGTAAGATACCTTGTCAAGTAGCTTATGGACAACCTTATCTAATAGAATGGAGAACAATTGCATCAGGTAAAGTAGTTGCAGCAGGACTTCCACTATTCAGCTAAAGAGTAATTTCGGTATAAAAAACAAAAACACAAACTTGATGAGGACAAGGGAGGTTGACCACCTTCTCTCTCAACAAAAGGTAATGAAAGGTATCTTAGTACAAAAAAAAATAAAAAATAAATCTCAAAAGGAATAGTTATATTAAACACTGGGAATGTCAAATGTCACAAAAAAAAAAAAAATTATAGCATGACATGCTTTAGAAATATGTCTCAAAGGTCACTGTCAGATAACACTGCTGTTTCTTTAAATATAGAACTAAAATTGGGCCTCTTGCAGACAATATGCCACAGTCACATATTTCATTGTATGCAGTTCTTAAGAGACTGGAAATGTTAAAGCAACATCGCGTAGATCACACATCCAGGTCCTTGGGACTCACATCAGGACATCTGCATATTCGATTAGATGTGGAGGTGGGTTCTCTGGAAGGTGGTCAGGAATGACTTGTGCATAGGGTGACACCAACCCTTGTAAACCAGGCTCCCAAAGCAGTCAAAGGTCTACCTACAAGCTGGACAGAAAAAAAAAAAAATCACAATCTCAATAAGATGATCATATCAAATGCTCCTAACTTTAGTGGATCTGTGAAACATGGTAACTTTATTCACACTGTAATTTCATCCAATCCCATTTTGATTTCAGATTAAAAGAAACTTGTAGTGACAACATATTCAAGATTTCATTGCTGATCTCGCGTACTGAAAATGTTAATTTTGGCTATTGTTCCACAGTGGCCAGTGCTATGAGAGTCTAAATCAGCAGTTTTAAATCAAATAAGCCGGCTTTTACTGTGAGAGCATAAAACCCTATTTCAGGTGTTTGTTCCCCTTAGATGCCATGATGTTTAGGATGTGACCTTGGCAGCCAAAAAGTTATTTTGGGGTTTTAAGTTTTTAATACATTTTTAGAAAAGGTTCACAGTACAGAGGTTGCAGTGTGTGTACATATTTAATAAACAAACTACACATTCAAAGCTGAAGCATATACAAAATACAGAGGAAGGTTTTTTAATAAAGCAATATTGCAAACAAGCTGCGACAGGGATGAATTGCACTAATTGAATAAATGCAGGTAAAGAAGTTATCCATGCATGACCTGCCTGAAATTTAGGCCATTTAGGCCATCGTAATGATTAAGCACACAGTCAGTGTGTGAAACGCGTCTACCTTGTCATGATTGTCATACTTGGATGTCCAGTCAATAAATCTGGATTTTGACTCAACCTGGAGTGCTGCCAATTCCTTTTCCTTAATCAAGTTTTCACGGAGGCGAGCCGGGGCATGCACCGATGTGAGTCATCAGGCAATCACACCACCTTGAGCAGTGAGTTCTTGTCTTTTCATAATTCCTAAATACATTTGAATGTTTGGTATGTGCCAGAACTAAGGGCAAAACAGAGCTCCTACTCTTTGGACATATTTAGTTGGAGAATCACATCAGAAAGGTTAGGTACTGTAGATCGTCTATATTTGTGCATATAGATCTAGCTGCAAACAGGATACAGTAAACCCCCTCTACATCGCAGTTCAGTTTTTGCGGTCCCGGTATATTGCGTTTTTTTTTTGTAATGTTATTTTACTATATAAATCATTAAAAATGAAATATTTTTGTGTTTTCCATAGCTCTTGCTATGTCTCTCAGTATCTTTTATGTGTTTAAATTAGTTTCTATTGTTTTAAAAGGGTGTTTAAAAGACCTTCAAATGCTTTTACACGTACAGTGACAGTAAAAAAAACATGCCTACAATGCATTTTAATAGGGTTTTTCTATTTCGCGGATTTTCACTTTTCGCGGCTGGGTCCGGAACATAACCCCCGCAATGGAGGGGGGTTTACTGTATTCTTGACTAGAGTTCTGGTGTTTAGCAGGAAAAGTTATATTTCCTATTGATAGAATTGCTAGTGATAGGGAAGGATTTGTAATAACTCCGGTGACCTCAGAGATGAGATTGAAAATTATTTTTTAGAAGGGAGCTATACGAGGGCAGTCAAAAAGTATACGGGGTAAAGAACCTATTTGGGAGCAGCCTCTCCCAACACGTCATCTAGATTGGCGAATCTATACATTTGGATGGGATAAATACAATCTGTGATGAAGCTTCTGTGATAATTCCCAATAGTTGATACATTTTGAGGCCCTGTAATTGTAGTGAATGGCTAGACGCCATTGGAACTCTGAAAACTAGGCCTTTAGATCTCTCTCCTATCTTTTAAGGGCTGAATCTTTAACAAAACGTACCCTTTGCTTGTAATGGGTCATAAAAAAATGTGATGCCTTTCAACTTGAGTCAGATGACAGGAAGGTTCACACTTTTGCAGGCAGATACATTTTTGGGGTTTTTGCGAAGATATGAGGCGATTTTTGTCTATATGTGAATATGCCTTGGGAGGGTAATTTGTATTTTGCCTGAATCATTGAGATTTGGAGAATTTTGTCATTCTGTAGGATCGCTTCCAGGGGTTTCTGTCTAAGGGATGACCAGTATTTGAATGACAAAACAGGGATTAGATACTTCAAGATTTCAAGAGGGATCGGTACACATGTATCAGCTGATTGTACAGTTACATCTTTGTGTAATGCTTGCCACGCTGACAGAGAAAACTGCAATTGTTGGATGGTCTAATTTTTGAGGTTCTCTGGCAGGTGTGGGAATAATGTGTGCAAGGAGCATTGTACCTAGGTCGCTTTTGGAGATAAAAGTTTGCTCTATTTGTCTCCATTGCTTATTGGACATAGGTGTGAACCTACCCTATTTTATATCACTTCTCTGTCTTACAACCTAGGCTAAAAGATATTGATGAATATCAGTCCAAATGAATCAAAATAAAATTAAAATACAGAACTGTGTAAAAAAAAAAAAAAGTGCCCCTTTTTCTTTTTTTCGGACTTACCTGCAAATTCTTTATCTTTGGATTAAAGTGGAGAACTTTTATTCATGGACTCATGGGTTATATTTTATTCATAGATTCATGGGTTATATTTAGTTGACTGGACACAAACATGCTAGGGCCACTGACAGAGCCACATAACCCTGCCCAATCCATAAGACTCCAGCCTTTAAGCAATACTAAAAGAGTGGTCAAAACACAGACTCGAGGGGCCTGTGTCCTGTACTGTACTAGAAGACAAGGAATTTACATAAAAGTCAAAACTCTTCTTATCTTAATCATACAGGCCCACAGGGCATGTGTTCATAAAATATGGGATGTACAGTACTCAAGCAATAAACTTGGACAACATAGCAAACAAAACTGACAGAAGACAGATGGAAGGAAGAACAATGTCCTCATGGAGGTAGGAACAAGAGACCACCTTGGGTAGGAAGGAAGGTTTTGGTCCCAAAACCACTTTGTCCTTGTGCAAAACAAGACAGGGCACATTACAGGAAAGCTGCAAATTCGGAAAAACGCCCAACAGATGTAATGGCTACCAGAAAAGCAACCTTATAAGTTGGGTTTTGCAATAGAATAAAAGAATGCTTAGCAATTATGCAAAGACAATTAACTGACATTTCCCTCTCTCTGCTATAGGCCTTCAGTTTAGTAACAGAAGGTTTAAAACTCCATAGAAGGGTGGGTGCTGTGTCCGGCAATAAACTCAAGAGAAATGGATTTTACGGCAAGTACAAAAATCCTATTTTCTCTTTCGTTCATTGACCAACACAGTGATCCATATTCAGAACCATAAGGACGTCCCCAAGCAGTGCCAAACATGAGGGAGGGGACCACAAAAAAATCCCAAGGCTAAACAAAAGAGCCAACCAGGTAACAGGAGCTCAACAACTGGAGTCCAACCTGAACAATACACCCCCAAAGAGGAAAAGACACTCTAAACAGCAGCCTGCAAAACCTTACTAGGAAAGGAGGAACCTGACCCCTTATAGAATAGGCCTGAGACACCTTCTATCTGATTCATCTGGAAATGGTTGCAGAAGAAGCAGACAGTCCTTTTCTTGGCCCGTCCATTATCACAAACAGTGGATCTAACCTCTGAAAAGACTCTGTGGCTGCCAGATACACCTTAATTGCTCAAACTACATCCAAGGCATGCAACGCAAATTCCTTGGGATGAGTGGGCCTGGGACACAGGAAAGGCAACACGATGTCTTCATCCAAATTGAAATCAGAGACCACTTTATGTAAGAACGACGGGCTTGGACAAAGAACTACCTTATCTTTGTGCACCATTTTCCCGACCATGGCTTCTTGGAACCCCCAGAAGACCTAAACAGTTTACCTTTTGCCCGGAGGCACAAAAAGACATTTGTGAGCAGTAAAGGAAGGCCCCTGCCTAGTATGCGGCGCCTTGCCCTTAGAGGATTGGAAAGAGGAAGGAAAGAGAAATGGCCACTGGAAGGGGGTAAAAGTGTTTTGAGTTGAGATGGCTTAAAGGCTTTTGCAAAAGGAAACTAAACAGAGAAACATTTAGGGACCATTAAGGACTTAGTCTATCCCTGCTACTACTTATAGATAAAGGCACCGAAGTAAAAGGTTTATGAAAAGTCCTTAGCAAAACACCTAGGTTTGGGAGTATGAAAAGGTACCAGAGGTACTAGGAGGCGTCCTTAATCTTTAAAAAGTTTCCAGGACAGATCTAATAAAGGTGAACACCAGCTCTTTTTCTCAATGCAAAACTGAAGCTAACACCTCATCCACACAACCCCATTGGTTCGGTTCAGGATCCTCCAAAGTAGGCTGGTCCAGCGCTGCAGGAGTATTCTCCATATCTAACTGAATTTTGCAGACACCACACTTGATATGAGAAACAAAGCTACTGTATCTGTGGCAGATGTAAAGGACTCAGGGACCCCCAAAAGGCTCCAAAGGGGGACCTCAGGGACAGGACACATAACTGACAGACACAGGCTTTCAAGCAAGACAAATTTGTAAGTATAACAAATACTCACAAGGGAGCCCACAATACTCACACACCAGCAATACTTTCACTACGGTTCCCCTGATAGAGCCAGTCGCCCTCATTGGACATGCCACCAACAAGAGAACTACCCCAGGCTGTTAGCAGGCTAGATTTCGGAACACATGGCTGAGGGATACTCATGGCTCTAGGTAACTTCAGTCAAGGTCTCAGCTAATCTTGTGCACACAGATGACACTGGGACAGCACAGCAATATAGAATTTTTTTTTTTTTTTTTTTTTAAAAAAGGTAATTTGGACTCACTTCACTTACAAAGATATAAAGGGTCTATAATTTGTTATAGGTGTATTTTAAATGATAGAGACAGAATATCAACTAAAAATTCAGAAAATAAATTATACAAAGGTTATCAATTGAGCTGCATTTCAGCGAGTAAAATAAGTATTTGATCCTCAAGCAAAACATGACTTCGTACTTGGTGGAGAAACCCTTGTTGGCCAGCACAGAGGTAGGGTTTCTTGTAGTTGGTTACCAGGTTTGCACAGGAGGGATTTTGGTCCACTCTTCTTTACAGATCTCTAAATCTTAAAGAGTTCTTGGCTTTTGCTTGGCAACTCGAAGTTTCAGCTCCCTGTATAACTTATCAATAGGATTAAGGTCTGGAGACTGGCTAGGCCACTCTATGCACTTAATGTGCTTCTTCTTGAGCCACTTTGTTGCATTGGTGATATATTTTGGGTCATTGCCATGCTGGAAGACCCATCTTCCGTGTTCTGGCTGAGGGAAGAAGGTTCTCATTCAAGATTTTACAATACATAGCCCTGTCCATTGGCCCCTTAATGCGGCCTGTACCTTTAGCAGGGAAACAGCCCCAAAGCATAATATTTCCTCCTCCATGCATGACTGAAGGGATGGTGTTCATAGTCAGCATTTTTCTTCCTCTAAACACGGCGAGTCGAGTTAATGCCAAAGAGTTCAATTTTGGTCTCATCTGACCAAAACACTTTCTCTCAATCCTTCTCTGAATCATTTAGAGGTTCATTGGCAAACTTCAAACCGGCCTATACATGTGCATTCTTAAGGAGGGGGACCTTGCGGGCGCTGCAGGATTTCAATCCATGATGGCATATTGGGTTACCAATGATTTGGTGACTGGTCCCAACTGCCTTGAGATCATTCATCACAAGCACCTCCCGTGTAGTTCTGGGCTGGTCCCTCACTCTTCTTATGATCATCCTTACCCCATTAGGCAAAATTTTGCATAGAACTCCAGAACAAGGGGGATTGATGGTTATTTTGTATTTCTTCGATTTGCCAATAATCACACCAACAGTTGTCGCATTCTCACCAAGCACCTTGCTGGTCTTGTAGCCCATTTCAGCCTTGTGCAGGTCTACAATCTTGTCCCTGATGTCCTTTGACAGCCCTTTGGTCTTGCCGCTGATGGGGAGTTTGAATGGAAGAAAGATTCTGTGGACAGGTGTCTTTTATACACATAATGAGTTGAAGGAGCACCTTCTTAAATTGACAGGAGTAATCTGTGTACCATATGAGCACATAGTGTAGCCAGTCTGTGGGAGCCAGAATTATTGTTGGTTGGTAGGGGATCAAATACTTATTTTACTCACTGAACTGCAATTCAATTTATAACATTTGTATTGTGTTTTTTCTGGATTTCTGGTTGATTTTCTGTATCTGTCAGATACCGGAAGTGAGGGTTCGTGCGGTTCGTGCGGCAAGGGAGAGAGGAGGAAGGAAGAGGAGCTGCGGGGACACGTGCGGGTGCACCGTGCAGGGACCAGCAACTGAGCGGAGGTGGAGGACGGGAGCCGAGGCAGAGAGCGGCGGCGGCGGAGGTCAGAACCCGCCTTCCTTAGTGCCTGGAAGAAGAGGAGGAGGAGGACCGTCCGTGCCCAGTGAGGAGGAGGAGACATCCGTCCCAGTGTGTGTGTGTGTGGCAGCAGCTGTGAGTAGAGCAGCAGCTGCAAACAGGGGGAAAGCTGTGTGACTGTACTCTGTAAGAAATCAATAGCTGTTTGTCTGTACTGCGACTGACTGCTGTGTGACTGTCTCTGCAACTGAGTACCTGGTAAGTATCCTTGCGACTGGTAAGTATCCTTGCGACTGGTGAGTATCTTTGCGACTGGTGAGTGTCCTTGCAACTGGTGAGTATCTTTGCGACTGGTGAGTGTCCTTGCGACTGGTGAGTGTCCTTGCGACTGGTGAGTGTCCTTGCGACTGGTGAGTATCCTTGCGACTGGTGAGTATCCTTGCGACTGGTGAGTATCTTGCGACTGGTGAGTGTCCTTGCGACTGGTGAGTATCTTTGCGACTGGTGAGTGTCCTTGCGACTGGTGAGTGTCCTTGCGACTGGTGAGTATCTTTGCGACTGGTGAGTGTCCTTGCGACTGGTGAGTGTCCTTGCGACTGGTGAGTGTCCTTGCGACTGGTGAGTATCCTTGCGACTGGTGAGTATCTTTGCGACTGGTGAGTATCTTTGCGACTGGTGAGTATCTTGCGACTGGTGAGTATCTTGCGACTGGTGAGTATCCTTGCGACTGGTGAGTATCCTTGCGACTGGTGAGTATCCTTGCAACTGGTGAGTATCCTTGCAACTGGTGAGTATCCTTGCAACTGGTGAGTATCCTTGCACTGGTGAGTATCCTTGCGACTGGTGAAGTAACTTGCGACTGGTGAGTATCTTGCGACTGGTGAGTATCTTGCGACTGGTGAGTGTCCTTGCGACTGGTGAGTGTCCTTGCGACTGGTGAGTGTCCTTGCGACTGGTGAGTATCCTTGCGACTTATCCTTGCGACTGGTGAGTATCCCTGCGACTGGTGAGTATCTTTGCGACTGGTGAGTATCATTGCGACTGGTGAGTAGCTTTGCGACTGGTGAGTGTCCTTGCGACTGGTGAGTGTCCTTGCGACTGGTGAGTATCTTTGCGACTGGTGAGTATCTTTGCGACTGGTGAGTATCCTTGCGACTGGTGAGTATCTTGCGACGGGTGAGTATCCTTGCGACTGGTGAGTATCCTTGCGACTGGTGAGTATCCTTGCGACTGGTGAGTACCCTTGCGACTGGTGAAGTAGCTTGCGACTGGTGAGTATCTTTGCGACTGGTGAGTATCTTTGCGACTGGTGAGTATCCTTGCGACTGGTGAGTATCCTTGCGACTGGTGAGTATCTTGCGACTGGTGAGTATCTTGCGACTGGTGAGGATCCTTGCGACTGGTGAGTATCTAGTGACTGGTGAGGGTATTAGCGACTGGTGGGTACCCCAGGTTTTGTACCAGGGAAGTTAGAGGTAGTGTAGGTAAGGAAGAGCAGGTTGTTAATATTATCCCCATAGAGTAGTGGGTAATAATGTCCGACAGGATTGGGGATGCCACTCAGTGCACTTCTTGCGGCATGTATGCGTTCCTTGATGAAACAATCGAGGACGAATACTGCTGTGCAAGATGTGAGCGACTTGTTGCTCTGGAAGCCCACATCGTGGATCTAGAGAACACAGTGACAAGACTGCGTGGCATCTACAACCTGAAAAGGAGCTTGGACATTACCCAGCAGGCGCTGGCAGGGGTCAGCATAGAGGAGGGAGGAATAGAGGAGACGCAAGCAGCAGAGGTACGCAGCTGGGTGACTGTTAGGAATGTTAGGGGGAGGAGAGTCAGGGAGGCCAGTCCTGAGTTGGTAGACCCTAACATGTTTGCTGAGTTGCAGGTTGAGGGGGATATCAACTCAGGGGTGGCAGAGCTGGAGCATGCGCCCTCCCCCAGCTGCCAGGGGAGGGACGGCTCCAGGAAGAAGGGGGGCCGTAACGCAGGAAAGGTTAGACAGGTTGTGGTAGTTGGGGACTCAATTATCAAGAGGACAGAGAGGGAAATCTGTAAAAAAGATCTCGTGAACCGAACAGTTTGTTGTTTACCGGGCGCCCGAGTTCGGCACATCGCAGATCTGGCAGACAGATTGTTGGGCGGGGCTGGGGATGACCCAGCGGTCATGGTGCATGTGGGCACTAATGACAAAGTTAAAGGTAGGTGGAGGATCCTTAAGAACGATTTCAGGGACTTAGGTAATAGATTGAGGAAAAGGACCTCCAAGGTGGTTTTCTCTGAAATACTGCCTGTACCTCGAGCCACACAGGAGAGGCAGAAGGAGCTTAGGGAAGTTAACAAGTGGCTGAGGAATTGGTGTAGGAAGGAGGGGTTTGGGTTCCTGGAGAACTGGGCTGACTTCTCAGTCGGCTACCGGCTCTTTAGTAAGGATGGGCTGCACCTTAATGGGGACGGTACAGCTCTTTTGGGGAGAAAGATGGCCACCGAGTTGGAGGGGCTTTTAAACTAGGAGACGGGGGGGAGGGCTCAGAAGTAGAATCAGTCAGGAGGGAGCAGAGGACTGAAGGCAGTTGTAGGGTCAACAGCGACAGTAGGTCAACAACATCAATTGGCGGGTCTGTGCGGGAGAACAGCAGACCAAACAGAAATAAACAAAACCGCCAATCACGTTTAACTTCCGTAAAACTAAGAGGGGTATATGCTAATGCCAGGAGCCTAGCTAATAAGATGGATGAGTTGGAAATGTTAGTACATGAGGAAGACATAGACCTTGTGGGAATAGCGGAGACTTGGTTCGACCCCTCACATGACTGGCTGGCCAATATCCAAGGGTATTCGGTGTACCGGAAGGACAGGGTTGGTAAAAGAGGGGGAGGGGTATGTCTCTATGTCAAGAACAATATAAAGGTGCTAGAAAGGAGTGACATTACGGATGGGATGAGCATGGATTTAGAATCTGTGTGGGTTGAACTCGATAGGGAAGAAGATAAGGGAAAAGTAGTTGTGGGGGTTTGCTATAGGCCACCTAACCAAGGGGAGGAGGTAGAGCTGGAATTTTTAGCACTAATAGGTAAAGCGGCAAAACTAGGATCAGTCATCATATTGGGGGACTTCAATTATCCCGACATTGACTGGGAAGAGGGGACTGCACACTCGCATAAGGCCCGGCTATTCACGGAAACCTTACAGGATAACTACATGTCGCAGTTGGTGGATTCCCCTACTAGAGAGAATGCTATCCTGGATCTATTGATCACTAATGACCCAGACATAATCTCGGAGGTAGGAGTCCAGGACAACCTGGGCTCTAGCGATCACAGGATGATCACATTTAGTATAAATAACAATATAAAAAGGCAAGTGGGGAACATAAGAACCCTAAACTTCAGAAGGGCAGACTTTCCAAAATTGTACTCATTGATGGAAAGGGTAAACTGGGACCAAACCCTGGGATCACTGACCACAGAGGAAAAATGGGAATGCTTTAGAACAATATTAAGCAAAGGCATCTTGCAGTGCATTCCTATGGGGAATAAATTTAGAAGAGACAAAGCCAAACCTGGCTGGCTAAACCGTAGCGTTAAAAAACTTATTAGGGGAAAAAAATTGGCCTTCAAGAAATATAAATCAGAGGGCACAGTATCGGCCTTCCAGCAATACAAGGAGGAAAATAAGAAGTGTAAACACGAAATCAAGATGGCTAAAATCAACTTTGAGAGACAAATAGCGGAGGATAGTAAAAAAAACCCAAAGAAATTCTTTAAATATATCAACAGCAAAAAAACTAGGGCAGTGCATATTGCACACATAATTAACGATGATGGGAGGATGGTTACAGAGGACACTGAAAAAGCAACCGTGCTGAATTCTTTTTTCTCGTCAGTTTTTACGCAGGAAAAGGAAGGGTACACTGACCATGACTGTATGGTTAGTAGTAATACACAGGACTTGCCACTATGGCTAACAGAGGGGGAAATCAGGGAAAGACTGGATAAACTTAACACAAACAAATCACCAGGCCCGGATAGCGTACATCCGAGAGTGCTCAAGGAACTCAGTATGGTTATATCTAGACCACTGTTCCTGATCTTTGCTGACAGTATTAGGACAGGAGATGTACCAGGGGATTGGAGGAAGGCTAACGTGATTCCGATATTCAAAAAGGGCCAGAGACATATCCCGGGAAATTATAGGCCTGTCAGTCTGACATCAATAATATGTAAACTTTTGGAGGGGATGATAAGGGACTATATCGTAGAGTATGCTAAAGACAACAACATCAGTAGTAACCAGCACGGGTTTACAAATGGGCGTTCTTGTCAAACCAATCTCTTAGCATTCTACGAGGAAGTGAGCTGTGAGCTAGATAGGGGGAGACCAGTGGATGTGGTGTACTTG
Source organism: Pelophylax lessonae (assembly GCF_965119305.1). Classification (NCBI taxonomy): domain Eukaryota; kingdom Metazoa; phylum Chordata; class Amphibia; order Anura; family Ranidae; genus Pelophylax; species Pelophylax lessonae. The sequence continues at coordinate 289,550,205 of NC_138769.1, forward strand.
GATTTCGCTAAGGCGTTTGATACAGTTCCCCACAAGCGCTTAATTTATAAAATAAGGTCTGCAGGTATCGACAGCAGGGTTTGCTCTTGGATACGGAATTGGCTAAAAGGCCGTGTCCAAAGGGTAGTAATAAACAGCGCATACTCAGACTGGTCTGAGGTAGTAAGCGGGGTGCCCCAGGGCTCAGTCCTGGGACCAACCTTGTTCAATTTATTCATAAACAGCATTGAGGAAGGGATCAGTAGTTCGTTATCAGTTTTTGCAGATGACACAAAATTGGCCAGGGCAATAACTGCACAGCATGAAGCAGATATCCTACAGAATGACCTGGACAAAATTACGGAGTGGGCAACGACATGGCAAATGAGGTTTAATGTGGAGAAGTGTAAGGTTTTGCACTTGGGGACCAAAAACATAAAAACACAATACACGTTAGGAGGGGAACCCTTGGGGGAATCAAAAATGGAGAAAGATTTGGGAGTCTTAGTTGATGATAGATTAGGCAACAGCATGCAATGCCAAGCGGCAGCTTCCAAAGCCAACAGAATATTAGCATGCATAAAGAAAGGGATGTATTCCAGAGATAAGACTATAATCCTTCCACTTTATAAAACTCTGGTCCGACCGCATCTGGAGTATTCTGTCCAGTTCTGGTCGCCAGTCCTCAGGAGGGATGTGTTGGAGCTGGAGAAAGTCCAGAGAAGGGCAACTAAACTGATTAGGGGGTTGGAGGACCTTACCTATGAAGAGCGGCTGCAATCGCTCGATTTATTTTCCCTGGAGAAAAGACGTCTGAGAGGGGACATGATAGCAATTTATAAATATCTTAATGGGGATCTCAGCTTAGAAGAAAAGCTGTTCATTCGAAGGAATTGCATGGGGACTCGAGGACATACAATGCGATTAGAGGAGAAGCGTTTTAACCTCAGGCAACGTGGGGGGTTCTTTACTGTTAGGGCTACAAGATTGTGGAATTGTCTACCACAAGAGGTGGTTTCTGCGGGTAGTATGGTGACTTTCAAAAGACTCTTAGACTTACATCTCAAGGATCAGGAGATTGAGGGCTATGTTAGATGATTACAGTCACACACACCTACACAGGTTGAACTGGATGGACTATTGTCTTTATTCAACCTCGCCTACTATGTAACTATGTAACTATGTAAAATACACCTACGATAAAATTATAGACCCTTCATTTCTTTGTAAGTGGGCAAATTTACAAAATCTGCAGGGGAGCAAATAAATATTTTCCCCACTGTACGGTAAGTCAAAAATTTCATTATCTTAATTATACAGTACAGGACATAAAACAGAAAGTCGTACACAATGGGGCATCCCCTAGTAATAAGATGCCAACTTGGGAGATATGCTTGAAGGAAGAAATTTCCACTAAAAAAATCCACCTTACCCATGAAATCTGCCAATTGGATTTAATGAAGGAGGTTTTTGAAGAACCGAAAACACCAGATTCAGATCTCAAGGAAACACAGGTAATCAGAGTGGGGGATTAACATGAGCAACTCCCTGTATAAAGGTCTTGACAACAGAGTACAAAGTCAAAGGTTTCTTGAATACAATTGATAAGGCAAAAAGTGTCACTTTAGGTTACTAAGCAACGGATGTTGGTCAAGGCCAGACTGGAGGAAGGCCAGGATGCGAGGAATAGAAAATCCCCAGGGGTTGAGATGCTTGCATTCCCACCAGCCATAATAGGCCCTCCAAGTGCAATGATAGATCTTACAGGAAACATTTTCTTTCTTTGAGCGAGGTGAGAATGAGTAAGGAATGCCCAATCTTTAATGGCTAATGGGTTTCAATAGCCTTGCCAGTAAGCAACTAAGAAGCAGGGTGGGATAGAGGCCTTGTGACAGGAGATCTGGCCTGTTTGGAAGAGGCCAAGGTTTATTTGCCAGGAATCTGTAAGTCTGTGTACCAAGTTCTCCTAAGCCAATTTGTAGTGATGGGGGGGATCACCTAAATCTTTTCTTTGTTTATCTTCCAGCGCAATCAAGGGATAATGTTTACAGGAGGAAAAGGATACAGAAGCTTGAATCGGGGACCAAGGAATCACAGGAGCATTCACTGCAAAAAAACAGGGGCTTGTTGGATCTGGCCACAAACCTGTCCAACTTTTGGTTGAATCTGGAGGCCACCAATGTCAAAATCTAGTGTTATCAAAATCAGGGTGATTTTGGGGTGAAGGGACCACTGCCCCGAGACCATGCATTGGCAACTAGGCTGGCTTCTTTTAAGAAGCCAGGAGCACCGGCAGGGGACCCAAGAAAAGGAGGAGGTTTGTGGCCACTCTGTGCAATTCCATTATACAGAGCAGGTAAGAATGACTAACTGTACACTAATTCCCACCTTAGCACTCAGGAAGTCCTTTTAAAAGTTTTCTCTACCACACAAAAATTTATTAAAAAAAGTTGCTTTTACCTGGACAAAAAAGTTAAAGGGTGCTTTCAATACCATCAATTGGAGCAGAATGGCAGGAGTGTGGTGGTTTCCCTTTCAGGTTCCCCTTATTTTACTAAACTATTGTATTTCAAGAGGTATACTAGTGCAAAACAAGCTCACAACTGTTATCTTGGGATCAAATTACTAAATGTTTAGCCAAAATGAATAAAAATGTCCTAACAGCTTCAAATTAACCAAATTACAAACACAGACGCTAGAATTACATTTTTAGATAGACCAAGCAGATAGCATATCTATCATTGAAATAAATCCATTCTTACCTGCAGATTAATACAGGCCACACTCAACAAGGTTGCTCTTTATGATCACATCTGTCACTGCGTCAAACACAAACTGGACATTCTTTGTATCTGTTGCACACGTGAAGTGTGTGTAAATCTCCTTTGTGTCCTTTCTTCTGTTTAGATCCTCAAACTGACATTGGATATAAGCTGCAGCCTCTTCATAAGTATTAGCACCTGTAAAGAGAATGTTGTGCAGGAAAACATTAGAGAAGTCCAAATTTCTTGGAAGGCTGGATGGGCAGCATCCAGCACCACCACCCCACCCCACCAGGTGGATGCCCTGATAAATCTATACCTGAGTATTCTGGATAGCAGATGGTCAGTGGACTCCGGGTAACTTTCTCCTCAAACAAATCCTTTTTATTTAGGAAGAGAATTATGGAGGTATCAATGAACCACTTGTTGTTGCAGATGCTGTCAAACAGCTTCATGCTTTCATGCATACGGTTCTGAAAAAGGGAGAACAGCAAGGCCAAGTCAAGGATTGTATGCATAAACCACTTAGAAAATAACAGGTCCTGTTTTGGGTCATGGCAATTAAGATCACCTATTATACTGTACTTTTAGGCAAAAAGAAAAAAATTTACATGGTCTAAATTTTTCTTTGAGCAATATAATAATAATAATTTGTTTAACTAATAGGTTCTTTTGCAATACATTTCACATTATGTCCAAATTCTCAAACAATGTTCTTACTTTGTAATAATAGCAGGTACAAAGTACTGAAGCGGTTTTTGAAAGGATGGTCTGAAGCTCTGCCCCTACCATGCAATCATGCACAGAACGCTTGGACATTATAGAACATTTACAGTGTACCCTTCTCCAGCAGTGACAGTTCCAGGCTCCAGTCGCCGCTATCGTCTCCATTTTTTTAGGTCCTGCAAAGTTCCCCTTTAGTCACTGGATGGTATGGATCTTATGCATAAGCCATGCAGTGTACATAGAATAATTAAATTTGCAAGAAGCATTTGGGAAAGATCAGGCTCCATGCCATTTTTTACCTTGCCAATGACACTTGAGAATTCCTCCACGTGACAAATGAGGTGACGGTGCGGTCGACAAATCCATGTACCTTTTGTAAAAAGCACCCTCCACTCTTAGTGCAGTTCTTCCTGCTGCTGCAGCTGTCCCACAGACAGCCCTGCAGTAGGGAGTTCTGTACTTGGGAGGAGCCCAATGGGGATTCACAGACAATGATTCCCCAACAAGTCGGCTCCTATTGTGAGTGATAGCAGATAGTGGGCAGATCCTTAGGGAACAGACAACCTGCTATTGTCTATAATCCACACACTGCTTGTTATCAATCACAAGGAGAGAAAAGACCTCAACTTCCCCATCAGGCCTTGCCCAATGCAGTATCATTGGTTGCAAGGAGGCCGTCGCCTGTGAAGTCAACAGCATCCTTTACAACCAGTAACAGGGAGAATGTAACGGCAGCAAAAACGTTGCTCTGCTACACTGCGTGAAAGGACAGGCACACTACACTGCCTGTATCTGTATATCAAATTACAATAGTTCCCAATTGCCTACAGTTTCTCTAATGCCCCGTACACACGTGCAGATTATCTGCAGACTTTTGTCTGCAGACTTACCTTTTCTATGTAGTGCAAGGGCCTGCCGGATTGCATACAAATTGAAAGTGTTTAGGTTTGACCTCATATTATATGGTTTTGGTAAGTCTGCAGACAAAAGTCTGCAGATAATCTGCACGTGTGTATGGGGCATAAGAACTGGAGGTAGTCATTTTTGAATTAGGTTCTTAAATAGCGTCACATTATGAAAGTGGCATTATTGGGAACTACTCGAGATTGCCGCCCATGTCGGTACAGCTACTGAAACAAGCAGCAGGGATTTTGGCGCAGGCCTTTTAAAAGGGCCTGAAAAATGCTGGTAGGGATTTACTGAATTATCCCGATAGCATTCTACCTCAGAGCCGTATCAGCAATGCTCAGGTTGTACGGTTTAGGCTATTAAGAAGGAAGAGAGGCTCCAGTAGACAAGAAACAAAAACGGTATAAAAACGGTTTTCGAATACTGTCTAACAGGTTCCTCCCTGACAGGAATAGTCTCCAGCTGCTCCATAGACATAATACTTTTAACGGATTTGAATAAAAAAAAATCTGGATTAGTAGACTGTCATCTCATCAAAGTAGTTATGAAAAAAGCCTGCCAAACACTTGCTTACCATCTCTTCGTCTTCTGCCAGGAGCAAGTCATAGTCACTTAGTGCCACACAAAAAATAATTGCAGTTACACCCTCAAAACAATGAATCCACTTCTTTCTTTCTGACCTTTGTCCTCCCACATCGAACATTCTGTGCAAAATTAAAAGAAAAATGACATGCAATTGTTAAACAATGACAATTTGTAAAGGGAACTCGTCATGAGAGAAATGTAAGCCTCCATTGCTTACTTTCTTCTGAAAATAGTAGTTCCCTAGCTGTCACACTGATCAATCCTCCTGCTTTGTCTGTCTTTACTTTCTACATAATCGTTTCAGGTCAGTGGCTCAAAGTAATAGGCAATAAAGGGGTATTAAACCCAAAACCAAAAGTGTACTATATCACAGCTTTTTAATCATTGTTTGTAAAGGGTCTTTGTTTTATTTTCAAATGACATATTATATGCATAGTGTACATATTATATTTACATGCTCTGTGCAATGGTTCCCGATCTTTCTGGGGTCCAAAGCTGGCCCTCTAGGCTTCTCCTCTCCTCTGCTTCCTATGGAGGCACACATGCAGGCTCTCTCCTGAGCCGAGCGGTGTGTGTTTATTGACAGGCTCAGCCCCTACACCTGCTCCCTCCTTCACAAAATTTGATTGACAACAGCAGCATGGCTCTTGTTGCTCTCACTGAGTCCTGAGCACTGCTGCTCTCCTGGCATAGCACTGGATCAAGATCAGGCTAAGGTGAGGATTTAGTGAAGGCTGAGAGGGGAAGGGGGGGGGGGGCTGCATATGAAAGGTTTTTCCCCTATTGCATAGAACGCATTAGGGTAAAAAAAAAACTCAACGTAAAGTTAGCCCAATTTTTATGTATAATGTGAAAGATGTTACGCCATGTAAATAGATACTCAACATCTCATGCTTTAAAACTGTGCACACTCATGGAATGGCGACAAACTACGGCACTTAAAAATCTCCATAGGCAACACTTTAAAATGTTTAACGGTTACCAGTTTAGAGTTACAGAGGAGGTCTAGTGATCGATACCCCACGTTTGATTTGAACATGGTTTACATTTGCAGGCGCAACTTACGCATGTGTTCACTTCTGCATGGAAGCACGGAGGGATGGGGCGCTTTAAAAAATGTTTCTTTTTAATTTTATATTTTTTTTATTTTCACACTGTCCCTTCAAATTTTTTTTAAATCACTTTTATTGCTGTTACAAGAACTGTGTGAATATCCTTTGTAACAGCAAAAGTCACTTGACAGGTATTTTTTTGGTGGGAACTGGGGTCTATAAGACCCCAAATCCCTCCTTTGCACTTAAAAAATGCCAAGATTGGCTGTTCTGAATACTGCCATTTTTTTAAATCTGGCGCCTTTAAGGCTCTAGTAAATCGGAAGGGACGGGGCTTTAGGGAGGATGTCAATAGACACCCTCGCTGTAGCCGTCATTCGCCTATAGGGCTGTCGGCAAGAGGTTAAACGGGGGCTGTTTTCCTGTGATTTCTTTACCACAAGGGGGAAGAAGGTGCAAGCACTAAAAGACACACGAGTGAACACTGTTTATGTTGAAAACATTTGAAGGCACAGTTGGACACTTTTGGCGCTTGGCTTTTAAGTTAAGGACTGTGGAAGATTGGACTAATTACTTTATAGAAGACTTTCCAGTTTTTTTTGGCACACAAATATTGAACTTGTATGTTGACATTGTTTTTGTACCACATGTAATTAATTAAAGTGGTTCTAAATGCTCAAGGTATTTTTACCTTCATGAATTCTATGCATTAAGGTAAAAAACCTTCTGCCCCCCCCCCCCCAATACTTACCTGAGTCCTATAACGATCCAGAGATGTGCACAAGAGTCTCGGCTTTCAGGGAACTCTCCCTCTTCATTGGCAGCAGGATCAATTGGCTTTCACTGTTAATCACAGCCAGTGAGCCAAATGAGGAGAGGGGGCAGGGCTGCGTAAATGAACATGCAGAGCAGCAGCTCGGAGCGAGTCTGCTTGGATGCCTCCATAGCAAGCTGTTTGCTCTGGGGCACTTGTCACAGGGGTGGAGCCAGGAGTGCTGGCGGGGGGCCCAAGCAGAGGAGGATTGGGCTGCTCTGTGCAAAACCATTACACACAGCTGGTAAGTATAACAGGTTTATTTATTTTTTTAAACTTGACTTTAATTTTACTTTAAGGGTTTTGTTACCCCTCAGTTTAACCCCTTTGCCGACTGCCCCACGTACATTTACGGTGGGGTGGCGGCTCCTCTGCGCAGAATCACGTACAAGTATGTGATTCTGCCCTTCCAGGTCTGGGGCACGCATGCGCAACGCTAGCGACCCGCTCCCACTGTAATTGGACACAGTGGGAGCCAATCAGCGAGCTTGCATGGACCTGATATCCACGAGAACCCTCCGATGGTTACCAAGAGCGGCAGAACGGCGGTCTGCCCATGTAAACAAGGCAGATCCCCATTCTGTTAGTAGGGAATGTAGAGATCCTGTGTTTCTGCTAAGCAGGAACACAGGTCTGTCTTCCCACAGTACAAGCACCCCCTACACAGTTAGCAAGCACTTCCTAGGCACACATTTAACTCTTTGATCTGCCCAATGTGAACCCCTTCCCTGCCAGTGTCATTAGTAAAGTGACAGTGCATATTTTTAGCACTGATCACTGTAATGGTGTCACTGGTCCACAAAAAAGTGTCACTTCGTGTCTGATTTGTCGGCCGCAATGTCGTAGTCCCGCTATATAAGTCACTGATCGCCGCCATTACTAGTAAAAAAAAAAATAAAAATTCTATAAAAATATTGCATAGTTTGTAGACGCTATAACTTTTGCGCAAACCAATCAATATACGCCTATTCATTTTGGTTTTTTTTTACCAAAAATTTGTAGCAGAATTCATATTGGCCTAAATTGATGAAGAAATTTGATTTTTTAAACTTTTTTTATTGGATTTGTTTTATAGCAGAAATTAAAAAATATATATATTTTTTTTAAATTGTTGGGTCTTATTTTGTTTATAGTACAAAAAATAAAACTGCAGAGGTGATCAAATACCACAAAAAGAAAGCTATATTTGTGGGGGAAATTTTATTTAGGTACTGCGTTACATGACCGTACAATTGTTAGTTAAATTAACGCAGTGCCGTATCGCAAGAAATGGTCTGGTCATGAAGGGGGGTAAACCCTTCAGAGCTGAAGTGGTTAAACAGAAGCATCGTCCTTGGCTGTAAAGGATAGGAGGGTTTAATTTCACTTTAAAGCATTCAGCAGATCGGCCTCTACAGACACTTATTTTAAATGTTTTACATAGTTATACCTGCAAAAGGGGCCAGCCTGAAGTGATCAAGCAGGACTTCATTTTCTTACTATAGTTCCACCTTAAACAGCTGGATGACACAGCTAAGCACTGTCGATTTTAGGAGCGTGCATACCCTCTAGGATGCACATGAGCTCCACAGTATAAGTGCACTGTTCATTAGACAGTGCAGGTTATTAAATGTAAAAAGAAAAGAAAGTTCCTGATAGCTGGCAGCACACAGTAAAATATAATAAAAGTGTAATGACCACCCAAAACACTGTCAAACACCCCTCTACTGTCATCCCATCTCTACAGTATAGGTCAGCCCTATCCTGTCACTGATCTGATCTGTATATTACCCTTACCTCCCTTATCCTACATCTGAACATTAACCTGCTTCATCCCCTCCCTCCCATTGTATGTGACTTGTATATTACCCATTCACCCCTCTATGTATGTCCTGCACATTTCATTTAGTGCACCATTACCAAGCTCCATGCTTTAACCTCCTCAATACTAGCATGTTTCTTCATTTTCAAAAAAATATATGTGACAAAAAATAAATAAATAAATCACCTTGGGGTGTCGATTATGCAAAAAAGGGGTAATTTGGGGGATTTTCGTACTGTTCTGGCATTTGAATTCCTATGCACTATAACAGAAAAGTAAGGGAAATGTATCGGTATTCCCTCCTTTATTCAGTAAACATTTAAAAATCTCAGTGGTTTGTAAATACCAACATAAACAATCTCTTAAAACAATTATAAACACACACACACAGTTGAGTTCAAAATTATTCAACCCCCCAATGCTGTAAAGGGTTTTAGGGAATTTAGTGTACATTTGTAATTGTATTCAGAATGAAATCCTACAAGGACTTCTTGAAGAACCATATGCAACTAAAATGACATCAATTGGTTTTGTAATACAGTAGTAAATGTTTCTTTTGTGAATTCTTCATTGACACAATTATTCAACCCCTTAAAGACTACCACTCTGAAGAACAGAGGTTCATTGAAGTGTTTTCAATCAGGTATTGAAAACAACTGTGGATGTCAGGGAGCAGCAATAAAGCCTAATAAGCACCAATTAGGCAGCTTTAAAATGACTGTGATACTCAGCTCCTTCTAGACATTTACTGGTGTGGTTACAAACATGGTGAAGTCAAGAGAATGGTCCAGGAAGACAAGATAAGAGGTGATTACTCTTCACAGGAAGGGCAATGGCTATAAGAAGATTGCAAAGATGTTAAACATACCAAGAGACACCATAGGAAGCATCATACGCAAATTCAAGGCAAAGGGCACTGTTGAAACGCTACCTGGTCGTGGCAGAAAGAAGATGCTGACTTCGACTGCTGTGCGCTACCTGAAGCGTAGAGTGGAGAAAAGTCCCCGTGTGACTGCTGAGGAACTGAGAAAAGATTTGTCAGATGTGGGTACTGAAGTTTCTGCTCAGACAATACGGCGCACACTGCGTAATGAAGGCCTCCATGCCAGAACTCCCAGGCGCACCCCCTTGCTGTCTCCAAAGAATAAGAAGAGTCGACTGCAGTATGCCAAAAGTCATGTGGATAAACCACAGAAGATTTGGGATAGTGTTCTGTGGACTGATGAAACAAAATTAGAACTGTTTGGGCCCATGGATCCACGCTATGTTTGGAGGAGGAAGAACAAGGCCTATGAAGAAAAGAACACCTTGCCTACTGTGAAGCATGGTGGGGGGTCAATCATGCTTTGGGGCTGTTTTGCTTCTGCAGGTACAGGGAAGCTTCAGCGTGTGCAAAGTACCATGAATTCTCTTCAGTACCAGGAGCTATTGGATGACAATGTGATGCAGTCCGTCACAAACCTAAGGCTTGGGAGACGTTGGACCTTTCAACAGGACAATGATCCAAAGCATAACTCCAAGTCCACTAGAGCATGGTTGCAGATAAAAGGCTGGAACATTTTGGAGTGGCCATCACAGTCACCAGACTTAAATCCGATTGAGAACCTCTGCTGGGACTTAAAGAAAGCAGTTGCAGTGCACAAGCCTAAGAATGTGACTGAACTGGAGGCTTTTGCCCATGACGAATGGGCGAAGATACCCGTAGATCGCGGCAAGACACTTGTGTCAAGCTATGCTTCACGTTTAAAAGCTGTTATACTAAGTACTAAGATTGAATGTCACTTGGGAGTTGAATAAAACTGATAATGATGTGAGCACAGAAAAGACATTTGTGGTTATTTCATTATAAATGTTATGTTATATTTGTCTGACCTACATGTGCCTCTTTGATTTAATTGTAAGCAGGATGACAATGATCAAATTCAATGTCAAACTGGCCAAAACAATCAATTTCAGTGGGGGTTGAATAATTTTGAACACAACTGTATATATATTATATATAATTTCATTTGGGTACAATTTTGCATGACCAAGCAATTGTCAATGTGTCACAGCTCTGAAAACTGAAAAACGCCAGACACGAGAAAGGGGTTAAGATACTGGTTTAACAAGTGCTTAAAGAGAAGACACCACCAATAAAAGCCAAACAGGATACTCTAAGAAAGTAGTGGGTTATACACAAATGAAGGGATGGGGGGGGGGGGGGGGGGGTGTCATGTCAACATGAGACTGGCCTCTGATTTTTAGAGAAGGAACTAGGCTGTTGCTAAATCCCTGTAGGCGGCATCACAGAGAAGAAAGCTACAGCTGTGTTGTGTAACATGCTGAAAAAGCCCTGTCGCAGCTGGGGGGGGGGGGGGGGGCGGTGGTGGTTAAGTCCTTGCAGCCGAGATCAGCAGAAGAGGTTGGAATTCATTTGCACAGTGCCCAAACCTATAAACAGCAGTATACCCACAGGAAAGGAATTACTGTGTTCTGTTCTCCAATGCAAAACTAGTAAAGAGCGATCTCTAAAATAGAAGAGAAATAGAAAGAAATAGGAGACAAACGATTTTGTATCACACAGACATCACTTGTAAAAAGACATCAGCAATGTTCAGAGGCAAAAAACCTGCAAAAGTCACCAGACCCTCACCCTCACCTTTGTAATCACCCCTTTCCACATAAAAGCCTAGGCTTGTAGGGGAAAGAAAGGAGAGTACCCATCACACTTTTAGGTTATCCAGTTTAGAGAACTTTCTAAGAGTCTTCCTACTAGAAAAGCAAACGAGACCAGGGATCACCTGGAAACCTGGCTGGCTGACATGCATTTGAACTAAAGGATTCTACCATTGAACACAGCAACCAAGCTAATGATAAAGCTATCATACAACCTGTTTCCAAGAAGGCATTATAATTACATATGATCAACTCTACTAGATGATCTGTTTAGTTAAGTGCTAAGGTAAACACTGATCAATTAGTTCCTAGTGCACAACATCAGCCCAGGAGACCTGGGTGGAAAAGGGGACTAATGGGCCATACACACTAAGATTTTCTGAAGACTTTTTCCTTTAGATTTACCAAAACCATATAATATGAGGTCAAACCTAAACACTTTCAATTTGTATGCAATCTGGCAGGCCCTTGCACTACATAGAAAAGGTAAATCTGAAGGAAAAAGTCTTCAGAAATTCTTAGTGTATATGGCCCTTAAGGCACAAAAAACAAGTCTAGAAAATGTTTTTCCCAGTAGAATCCTTAAAAGCGGTAGTAAACTGTACTTTTGTGTTTTTAACCTCCAGGTACCTTACCTGAAGGTTAAATGAATATCTCCTAAACGTGCACGGTTTAGGAAATATTCTAGTAAGCAGCAGCCAGTGATGTCCCTGGCACATGCGTCCTGAAGGAACGGTATACCGTTCCTTCAGAGCTCCATGCTGCAGCCATGACGTCTTTGTGGCTTGGACAGTCAAGCGGTCACAAGCCGCCAACCCAGAAGTAAGACTAGGTGAAGATGGAAGCTTCTGCAGCAGTGACAGCGTGCTTCTGGAGGGTTTCTTTTTAAGGTAAATTTTTCATAATGTGCAAGTATGTGATGCATACTAGTACATTATGCCTTTAACCACTTCCCTCCCGCCGGCCATAAAACAGAATGACGGCTGCAAAGTGGTTAAACTATCCTGACTGGCAGTCATCACGGCAATCGGCCATGACGCATGTCCCTCGGACACAGCGCATCCCCGATCACGGTAAAAAGCCAATGAAATGAGATAGGCAGTCAGTACATCAGGTGTGATCAACTTTCAGCAATTGTTACCATAGCTTCTAGACTCAATAACTTTCACACAGACTAAGGGCTCTTCCACACGGGCGATCAGTTTTTATTCTCCGCTCCGGTCCTTTTTTTTTTTTTTTCACGGAGCGGATGACACTTGTGTCATCCGCTCCGTATGTCCGCATATCATCCCATCAGTTTGCAGATGATATACGGACATAATGTAAGTCTATGGGCATTGCGGATGTCAGCGGATGACACCGCTGACATCCGATTTTCCTTCCTTTCCATTTTTTGAACGGAGGAAAAATAGGGTTCTGTTCCGTTCCAAAAAACGGAACAGAACTGAAAGGAAGAAAATCGGATGTCAGCGGATGGTATTCCGCTGACATCCGCAATGCCATTGACTTACATTATGTCCGTAAATCATCCGCAAAAAATAGGATGATTTGCGGACATACGGAGCGCCGTGTGAAAGGGCCCTAAATGATATACACTAAATTGGGCTATAATAGAAACTAAAAAAAAAGTGTTTTTTTTTTTTTTCAAAATATTTGCTCTTTTTTCGCTTCCATCACGAAAAACAAAAAACCCAGTTGTGATCAAATACCATCAAAAGAAAGCTCTATTGTCATTCAAAGTGTGAGCGCTGAAAGCTGAAAACTGGTCTGGGCAGGAAGGGGGTGTAATTGCCCTGCATTGAAGTGGTCAAGTTGAAGGGGGAATTTTTTATTTTTTTATTAAACGGAACCTGCAACAAAATAAGTCACCTTGTTGAGGTGACTCTACTGAGGATGACAAAGGCCACTTTTAAACGTATAGTTCAGAAGAAAGGGGATATAAGGTAGAAAATGGCTTAGGAACAGAAAAACAGTAAGTTAGGCCATTTCTACTCTCCATTTCAGATGATTAGGGAAGATCTTAGCGCATTCAGGTGTTTACGCTTTGCCTAGATAAAGCTGCCCAAGGCTTCTGTCTGCCTAGAAGTAAAATCTTCACACGGAGGGAAAACACTGAGCGCTCCATTTGTGCACCTCAGCCAATGTCTCGAGTAACGCCAGTGAGACAGCTTCATTTGAACTGCAGTCAGATCATGAAATAGGAGCTAAAAAAGCCTCAGGCGAACCCCTGACGGTTTAGAACCAGAGGTAGAGACTGTAAACCACACCTGAGGAATCAAGGCATGAGACAGTGGTGGATGCAGAAGCAGCTAACTCAGAGAAGGAACTGCAGGCATCACATGATGTTCCAGCCCAAACACTGTGAAACTTGAAACAATCAGTGTACTTTATTCCCTCATCTTCCAGAAAATGATTTTTTTTTGCATGTCCGAATGATTTGACTTTTTCAAATACACACTGCACCTATTGTCACTTTTTGAGTTCATAAACCCTTGCAAATTGGTCCATGTAACCACCTACCAACAAGATTCAGCAAACAAGCATGGTTTACACGGACAGGAGCGTAATCGTGTCTCCATTCCAAGACTACATTTTCCACCCGCCCTTTCATTCAGTATTCAAATTTGACATGTGTGTCATATCTAAAACTGGGACCACCAGCAGATGACCAATCAGTAGGAATTGAATTTTGATCTATGTATGAGCAGGGAGGTTGTACAGAAGTCGTTCTACTGATTGACTTCTGTACAAAGCGCCCTGGAATTCCCCTGCTCAATCAGCGCGGCTGGCTATAGCTAGCAGTGCTGGTCAGTGTATTCTGATGGAGGGAAAGTCTCCCTGCTGTCAGAATACAAAAACTCTGTGGAGAGGATTTCGCCATCCATTTCAAGTGTGTGGATGGTGAAATGGAGACCGTTTTTTTCATTCAACCAATTTATTGAAGAAAAAAAAAAAAAAAAAAAATGTATATTCTAAAGGCTTCTCAACCCTACTTTCTTCTGCTGCAGTCATTGGAGTCACCTGCATACCGCCTTATTCCTAGGTTTTTTTTGGTTCAATAGTGCCACCTGCAGCTGCATTCCCCTACTCCTTTTTTTTACTAGCTGTGTGATTCTTGGAGCAGAATAGGGAGCACTCTCGGCTACTTCACTTTCATTCTGTATTTGGCCGTAAAGACTGTCACGGTGCTCTTTCAGCTCACAGACATACATTATCAGCTAGGAAAAGATGCAGGGGAAGAATAAGTGTTCTGTAATTTAATTGTTGAAAGAGTAGAAAATGATAAAGGAATCAGTCTCATCAGTGGTTCTCTCTCAAGCGCAGTGGTGCATAACAGTTGTAAATTCAGTGCTGGCAAGTCTAGGTTTTGCACAGGACACCAGGGCAAAGGGTGAGAGAAGTTGCTGAAAACTATTAAAATAATTGTAGAAATCTCTGGATCAATTGGTTGGGAAATAATATGTGTGTGGTGGTGACGAGTTGTACCATGGGAGGTGCATTCTCAGAGCTAAAAGTTAATCTCCCCTCTGCATGCGGTCAGATGTGGGGCTTGATTGAATTAGGAAAAATTAGGAAACAATGGTGTAAAAAGGTTGCAGATGGGGACCCCACCAGTTAGCGCTCAACTGCAAGCTCAATACTGAAGATTTACCACTGCTCTGGAGGAGAAAGCCTAGCCGTGTAACTTTGAAGATAGGCTATGTGGAAAAGGAACAGTGGACCAAAAGAGAGGAAGCGAGTTCACATGTGGTAGCCCAGAGCCACACACTAGAAGCTCCTCCAACTTCCAGCAAAGTAAGCAACAGAATAAAGGTTTAGCAAAAAGGGCCAGAAGAGTAGTTCTGAATAAAAGGCAGATGCCAACACTACAATGGTTGTGGAAAAATGGCTCAGGAGAGCCAGCATTAATTTATAGCCCTAGTGCACATTAACCGCTTGCCTAGTTAATTAACGTCACTAGCCTGGGAGGGTCTGGGGAGCGAGCGCGCGCCCGCGGAGGCGTGCTCCCGCACGGTCACGGACCCCCCCTGCGCGTGTGACGCGATCGTTGGGGGAGAAGGAGAAAGTCAGGCGGCTTGTGTAAACAAGCTGCCTGTCATTCTCCTCGGTGTAAAAACACTGATCATACGGTTCTACTATGTAGAACCATTGATCAGTGTCCTTACACCTCAAGCCACAGCCAATCACAGTAAGAATCACGCCCCTAGGGACACACACAGCCCCTCCCTCTCAAATAAAGTTAACCCCTTCACTACCAGTGTATTTTTACAGTAACAGTGCATATGTATAGCACTGATTACTGTAGAAATGTCACTGGTAACCTCAAAAGTGTCAAAAATGTCAGTCAAGGGTCCGATCTGTCCGCCGCAATGTCGCAGTACCGCAAAAAAAAAAAATCGCAGATCGCCATTACGCGTTAAAAAAAAAAATTACAAAAATCTTTCCCTTTGTTAGTAAACGCGATAACTTTTGCGCAAACCAATAAAAATACGCTTTTTGCGATTTTTTTTTACCAAACATATGTAGCATAAAACAAATTGGCCGAAAATGTAAAAAAATTTTGATTTTTACATTTTTTGTGGGGTAATTTCTTAAAAAAAAATGTGAAAAATATTGTTATTTTTGCAAAATTTACGCTCTTTGTTTATAGCGCAAAAAGTAAAAATCGCACAGGTGATCAAATACCACCAAAAGAAAGCTCTGTTTGTGGGGAAAAAAAGGACATCAAATTCCTTTAGGTACAGCGTCGCACGACCGCGCAATTGTCCGTTAAAGTCACGCAGTGCCGAATCGCAAAATACCCCCTGGTCGTTTAGCAGCCAAATCCTCCGGGGCTTAAGTGGTTAAAGTATAGGCACTTTCCCATAGATAAATTGCCTGGGACACTGCAGCACCACCGAAAGCCAGTAAAGATAGCACATCATTATTTTTAGAACTACAACTGTAGGAGAACTAATGAGCTAAGCATCCAACTCCATGCAAATCAAAACTGCCTAAAGATTACATTGTTTCTTAAAAAAACAGAAAATAGCAGCCATGTAAACTGCTATATAGACTGGTGATAAGGTCATCCCAATAAAGGGTGGACATGGATAAAATCTACTTGATAACCCCTTCTTTTAAAAAAATATAGTGGACCCTTATATTTCACAGCTTCTTTGCCATCATCCCCACCATAAAAGCTGGTCATACATGGCTCATTTGTTTAATTCAGAAAGATTCCCCCATCCACGCAACTGAGGTGGATATGGGAATCCTCCCTGCTGTGTCATGGTATACTGACATTGGAGGAGTCTCTCTTCTCTCACTTGGTCCCACTGAAGTGTCCACTGCTATCATATTACCTACTTTGTTTTGTCCCCTGCAGTTGTAGTCTATCCACTGCTGTCTACATTCAATTAAAGGAAAGTAGGAAACCGAGCTCTCAAATATATCCAATCAGGCCTGGTTTTCTAAACACTATATTAAAATGGATGTAAACCTCAGACATGAAATATGAACAAAGCATTTCTCTCTATACCTCTGTAACATGTACAGTGGGTACGGAAAGTATTCAGACCCCCTTAAATTTTTCACTCTTTGTTATATTGCAGCCCTTTGCTAAAATCATTTAGGTTCATTCTTCTTCCTCATGAATGTACACATAGCACCCCATACTGACAGAAAAACACAGAATTGTTGACATTGTTGCAGATTTATTAAAAAAGAAAAACTGAAATATCACATGGTCCTAAGTATTCAGACCCTTTGCTCAGTATTTAGTAGAAGCCCCCTTTTGATCTAATACAGCCAGGAGTCTTTTTGGGAAAGATGCAACAAGTCTTTCACACCTGGATTTGGGGATCCTCTGCCATTCCTCCTTGCAGATCCTCTCCGGTTCTGTCAGGTTGGATGGTAAACGTTGGTGGACAGCCATTTTTAGGTCTCTCCAGAGATGCTCAATTGGGTTTAAGTCAGGGCTCTGGCTGGGCCATTCAAGAACAGTCACGGATTTGTTGTGAAGCCACTCCTTCATTATTTTAGCTGTGTGCTTAGGGTCATTGTCTTGTTGGAAGGTAAACCTTCGGCCCAGTCTGAGGTCCAGAGCACTCTGGAGAAGGTTTTTGTCCAGGATATCCCTGTACTTGGCCGCATTCATCTTTCCCTCGATTGCAACCAGTCGTCCTGTCCCTGCAGCTGAAAAACACCCCCACAGCATGATGCTGCCACCACCATGCTTCACTGTTGGGACTGTATTGGACAGGTGATGAGCAGTGCCTGGTTTTCTCCACACATACCGCTTAGAATTAAGGCCAAAAAGTTCTATTTTGGTCTCATCAGACCAGAGAATCTTATTTCTCACCATCTTGGAGTCCTTCAGGTGTTTTTTTAGCAAACTCCATGCGGGCTTTCATGTGTCTTACACTGAGGAGAGGCTTCCATCGGGCCACTCTGCCATAAAGCCCCGACTGGTGGAGGGCTGCAGTGATGGTTGACTTTTTACAACTTTCTCCCATCTCCTGACTGCATCTCTGGAGCTCAGCCACAGTGATCTTTGGGTTCTTCTTTACCTCTCTCACCAAGGCTCTTCTCCCCCGATAGCTCAGTTTGGCCGGAAGGCCAGCTCTAGGAAGGGTTCTCGTCGTCCCAAACGTCTTCCATTTGAGGATTATGGAGGCCACTGTACTCTTAGGAACATTAAGTGCAGCAGAAATCTTTTTGTAACCTTGGCCAGATCTGTGCCTTGCCACAATTCTGTCTCTGAGCTCTTCAGGCAGTTCCTTTGACCTCATGATTCTCATTTGCTCTGACATGCATTGTGATCTGGAAGGTCTTATATAGACAGGTGTGTGGCTTTCCTAATCAAGTCCAATCAGTATAATCAAACACAGCTGGACTCAAATGAAGGTGTAGAACCATCTCAAGGATGATCAGAAGAAATGGAAATCACCTGAGTTAAATATATGAGTGTCACAGCAAAGGGTCTGAATACTTAGGACCATGTGATATTTCAGTTTTTCTTTTTTAATAAATCTGCAACAATGTCAACAATTCTGTGTTTTTCTGTCAGTATGGGGTGCTATGTGTACATTCATGAGGAAGAAGAATGAACTTAAATGATTTTAGCAAATGGCTGCAATATAACAAAGAGTGAAAAATTTAAGGGGGTCTGAATACTTTCCGTACCCACTGTATGTGTCTCATTTAATAGCACTAAGTGTCATCTCTGTTCGCTGCTTTGTTCCTCTGCTAATAGCATGAATAATTTCTCACATGTTTTCCTGACACCAAGAGAAAAATGGTGACTGGGGAGGGACCTCCAGCCTAAGCTCTGTTCCTGTGTTCTGTGTGAGGGTGGGGGGGGGGGGTGTCTCTTCCTTCCAATCAGCTCTCCTCCCTGAGCTCTACAGAATGTAACTTCAGCTCTCAGAAAAACTTTAAAATTCAGCACTTTGAATGGATGTGGAGAAAACTTATGTTGGAGGATTTGTTTAATCTCTGTGTATCACCTGAGGCCACTCAATTCACTGAGTATATGTAAGGATTTACAACCATTTTTTTTATCAGGAATCCTGTTGATTATAGGACACACCCACTGGTGCCCACTGTTATTAAAGCTGAATTGAGGGTGGACACAATCTAAATGATATCTGAGAGCTCAGTTCCCCATTAGGCCCGCTAAATATTAACTTAATTGACAGTTGAAAGCGGTGGGCTAGCTTTAGAACAACAACAGAGCACAAAAAAACGTCAGTTAGACTTACCGATAACAGTGATAACACATGACAGAGAGGCACCACCCTACAGGAAACACAATCAGTTCACAGCTGTTAAAAGGCCCCACCCTTCCCCTTGTCCCTCAGTTGCAAAAAAAAGTAGTTCTCCAACCGATTCACAAGGGATGTATAATCACTTGGGTACTTACCAACTATTGTTTACATTCTTTCCTCACCATGTTAACAGGGCGGGAATTAGGCCTGCCATTCTGGAAGGTTCATAGAAACACCGTTACCGGTAAGTCTAACGGATGGTTTTCTCCTATCACTTTCCAGGACGGCAACACATGAGAGGATAATAAAGTAACCACAGGCCTACCTTAAGGTGGGACCACTGCCTGCAAGATCTTCCTGCCAAATGTCAGGCTTACAGCACGTTTTATTTCCACTCCATTAGGAGTGATGCAGATATCTTGGATCAAGAGGCTGATCAGCAGGTTTGTCCCTCCGGAATCTCTGCCTTCTCTGCTTCGGATGCAGGACCTATCTGGAGTGGGACTTAAAGATGAAATCAGAAAATCCTGTGAAATCAGTAGGTTAGCAAGATTGGCTGTCTAAATCATCTAGGAATCATGGTCTATCCTTTCTGTACCCCTTCTTAGGGCCACTGACAGGACTAATCCAAGACTTGTTCTGGGAAACAAAAGACACTACTTTGATTAACAAAGCGGATCTGGCTTAGACTACTCTGTTCAGGAGCATGATTCAACAGAAGGCTCCCTGATAGACACACCTTGCAAGCCCCCTTTCAATTACCATTTATCTTCCATAGTGATGGGTAAAGGGAAGCCCGCTAAAGGGAAATAGATTAAGGTAAGGTTATTACCTGGGCTCAGAAGCTGGACAGGTATGTACCCAAACTACACCAAACCTATGACTTCCCTCACATCTGAATGTTGGCATGTCAATTGTGAAAAATGCTATATATACACCAGAAAAGTCTGTATACACCTGCCCGTAAATGCAATAAAATTAAGGGGAAAGGAGCTTGTTAAAAGAATGCTTTTAACCATATAGTAGCGATCAGGTGTCCTACCTGATACCTGGAACCAAAATCCACTCCCTATAGACCTGTCTGCAAATGTAAGAAAGTTAAGCGGAAAGGAGCTTAGCAGAAAGAGCATAGCCGTGCTCTTGAGCGCCTATGGCGTAAAACTAGGTCTCAGAAAGATTTCAACCAATATAAATTTGCCCTCCAAAAATACAATTTCAGTCTCCACACTGCCATGCAGACCTGTTTTACCACTCTCATTAACAGCTTGTCATCCCGTCCCTGGCAACTCTTCGCTACCTTTAATTCTCTACTCCGTCCTCCACTACTTCCTCCCATTGACTCACTCACTGCCCAGGAGATTGCCAACCACTTCAAAC
Organism: Pelophylax lessonae; assembly: GCF_965119305.1. Lineage (NCBI taxonomy): Eukaryota > Metazoa > Chordata > Amphibia > Anura > Ranidae > Pelophylax > Pelophylax lessonae. The sequence goes on from NC_138769.1 coordinate 289,570,619, forward strand.
AGAAGATAGATACAATTCGTGAGGAGATCATTGCTGTTCAGATACCTTCCATGCTTTACGCTTCATGCCCACAGGTGCGATCACTACTTACTTCATTCAACCCCACCACTATAGATGAGGTTGCTAAACTACTTGCCAACATCCACTTAACCACCTGCCCTCTGGATGCTGTTCCCTCGCAAATGCTACGTTAACCCTCTGGCCCTATTCTACGCTCTCTAACCCACATCATCAATCTTTCCCTCTCTTCTGGCATCTTTCTCAACTCTCTAAAACATGCACTAGTTAGCACCATACTTAAAAAGCCCTCACTGGACCCAACCAATCTTAACAACCTACGCCCTATTTCCTTGCTCCCCTTTTTATCCAAACTCCTTGAACGTCTGGTCTACAACCGACTGTGCGACCACCTTGCCGAGAATAGCCTCCTTGATCCCCTTCAGTCTGGATTTCGGCCTCAACACTCCACTGAAACTGCTCTCCTAAAACTGACAAACAATCTACTAACGGCCAAAACCAATGGACACTATTCTGTACTCCTACTCCTGGACCTTTCTGCTGCCTTTGATACGGTTGACCATCCCCTCCTCCTCAGAAAACTCCATGCCTTTGGTCTCCGTGAGTGTACTCTTCACTGGTTATCTTCCTACTTATCCAACTGCATCTTTAGCTTTATTTACAATTCTACTTCCTCCTCTCCTCTTCCCTTCTCTGTTGGGGTCCCCCAAGGCTCTGTTCTTGGACCCCTCCTATTTTCAATCTACACCTTCTCTCTGGGTCAGCTGATAGCCTCCCACAGCTTCCAATACCATCTCTACGCTGACGAAACTCAAATCTGATATATAAGATGTGAATAACCTCAAAGCCAATAGACATGAAAGTACCACAAGCAGCGCTTTGAGTAGATACATAAATAAATATGTGCAAATAAAAAGGAGGTGAGAGAGATGTACTATATATATATATATATATATATATATATATATATATACACACACACACACACACACACACACACACACACACACACACACACACACACAACAGTCCATCTGACAGCTCCGGAGGGGCCCTCAGTTGAAGTCAGCCAATGACGAAACGCATCAGGGCATGAGCACGCTATCACCCCAACCACTACGTGCTGTCAGCGAGACGGAAATTCCCAAAAGCTGACGATAGCGATGAAGATATCCGAACTGGTCCGTAGGAGATCGGAGCGAAGCAAGGTGAACGAGGGAGCCCGAGCGTCTCCGGGTGCAGTTGCCGGGATCCGATTCAGGATTCATTGCCGGGGACGGTACGGCATTGGTGAGATTCTGGCCGCATAACATCCGGTCATCTCCACTCGTTTACATGCCTAGCTTCTGTTTTTTAACATGTGAGTTTGATGTGAGGGGGATGGGCTTATTTTAGCAATAAAGATTGTTATTATTTGGACTACTGCCCTATGAGCCTTTTTCCTTTGTGCACACGTGATGCCGGTTGGAGTATTCCAGTTAACATTGAGCCACTCTCGAGTGTGACACTCCTGGACATCTGCTAGTGTGTAGCATTCGGTGGATCGATCCTGGGTCCACGTTTCCTTTGAAGGCTTACTGTTTTCAGGCATTTGGTGAGTGTTGACTGCCTAGGGGGGCACGCGGTGTGGTGGAAGTTTGTCATCCATATCTTTTCTTCACGTCGTGGTGACGGGTCATCCCTCCGGAGCTGTCAGATGGACTGTTGTATATATATATATATATATATATATATATATATATATATAGTACATCTCTCTCACCTCTTTTTATTTTGCACATATTTATTTATGTATCTACTCAAAGCGCTGCTTATGTGGTACTTTCATGTCTATTGACTGAGGTTATTCACATCTTATATATCATTTTTTGCTTATTAAGGCAGCTGCTATCTACTGCTAATATACTGTTTTGTAATATATATGGTTTTAGCACATCTACTTCCTCCATTTTCAGCGCAGGGTGATTGAGATATCTGGCCCTCAGGTTTTTTATTCTCTCTCCTGGTTTTTTCAGATACTCAAATCTATTTATCCACCCCTCAGCTCTCTCCTTCAGTCTCCTCCCGTATCACTAATTTACTATCAGATATATCAGTATTGTTGTCACACCACTTCCTCAAACTCAATCCATCCAAAACCGAGCTTATAATTTTTCCTCCACCATGTGCCCCTTCCCCTGATCTCTCTGTCAATATCGATGGCATTACTATCAGCCCATCTCCGCATGCCAAGGTCCTAGGTGTTGTCCTGGACTCTGAACTCTCCTTCAAGCCCCACATCCAATTGCTGTCCAAATCTTGCCACCATTTTAAGCATGGAATGCCTCTGGTATGCCCAAATGTAAGGGATTGCGTATTCTGACATCTGATGTTTCTGCAGTCAGAATTCCTGGCCCTTCCATGTCCCTGGGAAAAAAAGGTCTGAAATAAAGTGATACATGTATAGCTAATATCACAAATATATAAGATCATAGAACGTGCGTTACTGACGCACAGCACCAGACAATAGATGCAGACAAAGGACATCAGCATAGACAACAATGTTGTGTATTTCCGAAGTGCGGCTAGATAGACCAACCCAGAAAAAACACAACAAACTTCAATGTTGTGTATTTTAAAAGTGCAATAAGCTAGGGCTATATAATATAAAATAGGAAGACACAAACCATCTTCACTGTTTAGTATTTAGATGCACAGCCAAATGTAAAGACAGAAAAGGACACAAAAGTGTAGCAAGATCAGCAATAAAACCAACAGAAGGGACACCAACTCCTGTGCTGTGTATTGCTGATGCCGACAAGGTACCATCCTATAACAAAAAAACAGAAAAGATACAAACTCCAAAGTTTGTGCATTTCTGATAAGCAACAAGGTATAAACTTCCATGTCATGCATTTCGGATTGCAGTACAGTCATAACAGAAAGACACTAACAACGTCAATGTTGTGCATTTCTAATTAGCAACAGGGTATAGTCATAAGACCTAAAAAAAAAAAAAAAAAAAAAAAAAAAAAAAGTTGCTAACAAAACTTAAATGCTGGGCATTTTTTTCCCCTTAAATGTTACTAATAACATTTTAAAAGTTGCAAATCTTGATTAGTAACAATGCAGACAAAACAGAAATATCACTAGCAATCCTTAATGTTGAACATTTCTGAATAGTAAGCTGGTACAGCCATGTAACAGAAATCTTATTAACAAAATTTAAAAGTTTGTGCAACTTGTTTAGTAACAATGTAGTCATAACTGAAATGCCCCTAGTAATGACCAGGCCCTATTTTGTGTTTCGGCACTGCGTTAATTTAACGGACAATTGCGCGGTTGTGCGACGCTGTACCCAAATGAAATTGATGTCCTTTTTTCCCCCGGAAAATAGAGCATTCTTTAGGTGGTATTTGATCACCTGTGTGATTTTTATTTTTTGCGCTATAAACAAAAAAAGAGCGACAATTAAAAAAAAAAAAAAAAAGATTTTATATATATATATATATATATATATTTCACAATCTGCTATATGACCTTCTCAAAAAAAAAAAAACATTTAAAAGTCAAAATTTTTTAACATTTTAGGCCAATTTGTTTTCTGCTACATATTTTTGGAAGAAAAAAAAAAAAAAAAAAAAAAAAAAAAATCGCAATAAGCGTTTGCGCAAAAGTTATCGCGTCTACTAACTTCGAGAAAGATTTGTAATTTTTATTTTTTTTTACTAGTAATGGCGACGATCTGCGTTTTTTTGCGGGACTGCGACATTTTGGCGGACAAATTGGACCCCTGACATTTTTGACACTTTTGGGGGTACCAGTGACATTACTAGAGGAATCAGTGCTAAAAATATGCACTGTTACTGTAATAATGACACTGGTAGGGAAGGGGTAAACCCTATTGGGTGATCAATGGGTTAAATGTGAGCCTAGGGGAGGGATTCTAACTGTGGGGGGCTTGGCTTGTGAAATGACCATAGAGCTCTGTGATCATTTCAGGGAGAAGAACGATGGGCTGTGTTACAACAGCCGACTGGCATCCTCTCTCAGCGGGGAGCGATCACAGGTGTCAGGCGGCATTTGGAGCTGCCTGACCCCTGCATCGGCTTCCCCGCTACCGAGTGGGGAAGGAAACGCGCCGGCGGCAGTGCGCGCTCACCCCCTAGCTTCCTAAGTCTAGACCTAAGTCGGTTTGCGCAGGAGAGCCACCCTGCCGCAGTAAAAAAGGCGGGGGGTGGTCGGGAAGTGGTTAATGTTGCGCATTTCTGAATAGTAACCCGGAACAGCAATGTAACAGAAATGTTACTAACGACACTTTAAAGTTGTGCACTTTGATTAGTACCAGTGTGGTCATAACAGAAATGACCCTGGGAACCTTTGTGCATGTCTGACTTAGCAGCCCAGGTACAGCCATGTAACCAACAGATATGTTGCTAACAATGTAGTGCATTTCTAATGTACAGAAAAATACGGTATAATTGAAAGACACCCCCAACTTTCAATGTGGTGTATTTCTAGTAAGCAAAAGAGTCATATAGCCAAAATAAACAGAAAGGACACAAAATAAACTTCAATATTGTGTATTTCTGATGCTCAACAAGTCACAGTCAACCCAGAAAAGACAGACAACTTAGTGCCGTGCATTTCTAAGCAGTAAAACAACCAGAAAAGACACAAATAAACTTCCACACTGTGTATTTTTGAGATGCAGCCAGACCAGGCATTAAGTCAGAGTCATGGTAAATTCAACTAAAAAATGACCAGCAGAGGACAAGCTTTATATAGGCATAGCTTGGACTCTAGATACTAAACCTTCATCCACCAGAGGAGAACCAGGGTAGTTCCAAATAATGGAACCAGGGTAGTTCCAAATAATGGAAGTCTAAGGTGGGTGCATACACCACAGTAGTAGTAGCTGTTACCCTACCATTGTATGAGTAGGTGTAGTTAGCCCACACACAGGTAGGAATCCAAGTCTCCCACCATCTAAGGTCTTAACGAACACAGACCTGGAGATCAATTAAGTCAGCCTCAGGAAGAGGTGGACACAATTTTAGCTTGGAAGCAATCAGACACCTGAAGGGCTTAACAAGCAAACATTAAATACTGGTTAGCATGTGTAGCTCTTTGTATAGAGGTTTGCACCCAGAAAACCATCAGAGTTGTAGAAAACAATGATTCTAGTTCATCAAGGGGTGGACAGTAGCCCAAACCACCAAGGGCCCCAATTAAAGCGGAGTTCCACCCTAAAATTAAACTTACCTCCATCTTCATGCCCGGGGTCACCTGAAAAACAAATGGATAATCGCAATTTTTTTTTTTTTTTTTTTTACTTACCTGGTTTAGAAGAAAATATACTTACCTTACTTCCTCTTCCTCCCCTCGGCGGCCACGGCGATTCGTCACTTCCTGGCTTGCAATGATTCCTGGGAGCTGAACGTCATCGCTCCCAGGAATCAATGCGCCTGCACCGGCCCTGACGTCAGTTCCGGTGCAGGCGCCGTCATACCTTGCTTAACAGCTTCTGGGCATGCCCAGAAGCTGTGCAGGGATGACGCTGCGGCACCGGAAGTGACGGCACGGCCGGTGCAGTGCATCGTGGGACCGAAGAAGACGGAAGAGGACACAGAAGAGGATCGCGCTGGCTTCAAGCTACCCACACCTGAGATGGCAGCGCTGGACAAGACATTTTCAAGGTAAGTATTTCTTCTAAAAGGTAAGTGCAACCCGGGACAGATCAGAGGCTAGCCATTGTGGAATGTACTAGCCCTGACTGTCCCGGGGGTATTTTTATTAAAAAAAAGCTTTCCCAGGGTGGAACTCCGCTTTAACTCTTACACACCAACCGATCGAATAGCAGTGTAAGGAGGAAACAATAGGTTGAAGCTTGTTAAGTTGTTACACATAGCATGTTAAACATAGCAAGGGTACTCCTTACTGTGTCTCTTCACCATATGTGGAGAAAATTTAGGAGTCAGGCTTTAAAGATCAAGAAGACTCTAAATTAACCATCATGGAGATATGTGCCAGAATCATAGCTGCTGGCCTAAAATATTCAGATTATCTGGTGTGCAGTGCTGACCAGGGAAAAATCGGTGGCATTACTCATAGAATCTCCAGGTTCCACCTTACATTCCATTTGATTAACCATTTAGGAATGTCTAACTTGTTAAGTGGCAGAAATAGCCTGTAAAATACTGTGTCTAACAGGTGTCACCCCTTCACTAGATTTACCCTTATTGATGTACAAAAGGGTTTATAGTGAGAGACTAGCAACCTAATATTGCAATAACCACAGCATCTCCTGAGTTATAAAGGAAACTGTGGACATTGGTCTAGCTGAAGCTTCTGGGATACTTGTTCCCAGGCCTAAGGGAAAGGATAGTAGTGCCCTCATTAAGGGAGGGGGTACTATGACAAAGCCCAAGAAACCACCTGGCTGCTATAAGGTATACTGCTGCTAAGCTCCCAAGGCAAAGGGAAGTACACCTCACTGTTGTTTTTCCCCCTTTATCACCACAGCCACAGGGGTTGGTTGCTTGTTGCTTTTCTATCTTCATGATCACATGGGGAGGATAGCGGCAAAAATCACCCCTTCGCAAGTTGCTGTCCCGACTAGGGACCTGCAAAGCTAAGCTTTGTGCTTCACACAGCAGCAGCAGCATACACACCTTCTGGTATCCCACCTTATTTGAAAAGGGGGTTGGGGGGGCTAGCAGACAGCCTTTCTCCTCTTCTGCTGTCCTAAGGCATTCTCCCATTTTCTGAACTCACCTCAGAAAAGGCCCTTACCTAGCCCCCGATTTGCTTTGCCTGCAGCCAACTGTGTTGTCTATCCCTCCCCCTCCTCCATGAGGTGGGTCCAGACAGGGTTCACACTCTTAGCAGCCTTGTGGCTCTTAGTAGCTGAAGAGCCTGTTCTTTTGCGCCGCTATGCGGTTCCGGCATCTCCTCTGTGCCTTACACCCCTCCCGGGTCATGTTGTGCGTCTTTCCTGTTCAGGCGGGAATTTCCGGTTTCAGAACGCAGCTTGGAGCGTACTGGGTCCTCCCCTCATCAATGCTGATGATATGCGGCTGGCCTTTTACAGCATGGTGCCCATTGTTTGCAGGGGAGGACAGAAGGAGACCAGAGCTGCTGAGTGGGGCAACAAGCTGAGGGACCACCAGGCTGTGTATGACTTGACTGTGCCACAAGAGGCGACCTGTGAGAAGCCTAAAAGGCGTGCAGGTAGAGTACGGCCCTCACCGGCATTCCTGAACCTGCCTCCAGGAGTACCATCCAACTCTCTAGGTCTTCTGGTCAGAGAAAAAAAAAATGTTTTGCTGTAGGAGAAACACAATCAATACTGAGGGACAAGGGGAAGGGTGGAGCCTTTTAACAGCTGTGAACTAATTGTGTTTCCTGTAGGGTGGAGAGGAGAAAAACTTGATTTTTTTAAGAACATACTGTAAAATCAGTTTTCTCTGAAGTCCATTGACAGACGCAGCTCTTATACTTCTTATACCATTGGGTTATGCTGCCCCCTACAGGAGTAGTACTAGGCAGGAAAGAAAAAACTGTTTACCATGCGCCTACGGGGGCTGTCCCTATAGGCATAACCCCACACACTCTGTTTCAGAATACTAGTTTTGTTGCAAGCAGTGAGAAGAAGACACAAACCATCCCCATATCAGAGGGGCGGTTGCTGCGTCTGTCAATGGACTTCAGAAAAAAGGATTTTACGGTAAGTTCTTACAAAAATCCAGTTTTCTCTATCGTCCATTGACAGACGCAGCTCTTATGCTTCTTATGCCATTGGGACGTCCCAAAGCAGTGTAGGCATGAGGGGTGGGGAGAACGCAAACCAAATAGTTAATGTAAACTCCAAAAGCTAAACTAAGCCAACTGGGTAACATGAAGCTCAACCAGGAACAACAGGAGCTCACCCATGAAAGAAACAAACGAGTCTCTTTTAAACAGCAGTCTGCAAAACCTTGTGGCCAAAGGATGCATCCGAAGATGCCAAAAAATCTACCTTGTAGAATTTTGTAAAAGTATGCACACGTCGCCACAAGTCGCCACGTTACAAACTTGCACCACTGAGGCCTGATGGAGAAAAGTCCAAGAGGCACTCAGTGCCCTAGTAGTATGCGCCTTCACAGGGAAAAGAGGAATGTGATCCTTCAAAGAATAAGCCTGAGCAACCGTCTGCTTAATCCATCTGGATATAGTCGCAGCAAACCCTTACAGGATCCCTCATTAAGGACAAAAAGAGCATCTGATTTCCTAAAAGACTCAGTGACCGTCAGGTAAACCCTGATCGCCCGAACCACATCCAGAGAGAGCAAAGCAATTTCCTTGGGATGCTTAGGACAGAGTTAAGGCAACACAATGTCTTAATTTATATGGAAATCAGACACCACCTTAGGGAGAAAAGACGGATTAGTACTCATATCTCTGTGCACCACCAAATAAGGTGGACAAGACCGCACCGCCAACTCAAGACACTCTGTGGGCAGAAGTAATTATCACCAGAAAAACAACCTTCTGGGAAAAAGAAAGCAGAGAAATCTCCCTAATGTTCTCAGAAGGAGGCTTTTGAAGAACAGACAAAACCAGATTGAGATCCCACGGAGGCAACAGGGATCTCCTCGGGGGAGACAGATGACGCACCCCCCGAATAAAAGTGCAAATCAAGGCATTAGCAGTCAACCGAGGTCGGAAGTAAATAGCCAAACCTGACACTTGGCCCTTGATAGTGCCCAAGGCCAACCGCTGCTCAACCCCTTTTTGTAAAAAGGCCAAAACCCTAGCTATAGAAAACAAGCAAGGGTGCAACTTCAGCAATTCACAACATGAAATGTACGAATTCCACATACGATGATAAATCTTCCTAGAAGTCGCTTTCCTAGCCTTCAACAGGGTAGGAATCACAGATTCACATCACAGATTCAGAGAGATTATCTCTCAACACCTGCCCTTCAACAGCCATGCCATTAAAGCCAGTGACCGTAAAGCAGGATGGAAGATCGGTCCCTGGGACAGCAGATCCTCCCCCAGAAGTCTCCACGGAGGATCGGCAACCAATTTTACTAGGTCTATGTACCAAGACCGACGAGGCCAGTCTGGGGCCACCAGAACAACCGGAATTCCTTTTACAGCCACCCTGTGGAGAAGCCTTTGCAAGAGTTTTATTGGAGGGATGGCATAGATCAGCCGATACTGGCTCCAAGGAACCACCAAGGTGTCTGTGGCGTTGGCCAGAGGATCCCGAGACCTGGCCACAAACCTGCACTTTTTTATTGAGGTGAGATGCAAACAGGTCTACCTCCGGAGTTCCCCACCGGACACATAAGAGATGAAACACTTCCGGATGAAGGGACCATTCCCCTAATCCAGCACCCGACGGCTCAGGTAATCCACTTGCAATTCTCCACTCCCAGAATGTGGACTGCGGAAAGAGCTGGAAAATTGTCTTCCCGCCATACCAGAATCTCGGCCACCTCCTTGGCCGCCAGGACACTCTTGGTGCCCCCTTGATGATTGATGTAAGCCACAGCCATGGCATTGTCCGATTGGATCCGAACCAGAGAATCGCGTAGCCGTTTCGCCCAGTGGATCAGACAAAGCTTGATTGCTCTGAGCTCCAGAATATTGATCGGTAAGGAAGATTCCTCAGTTGACCAGGTCCCCTGGGCACAGAGCTTCCCCAACACTCCACCCCAGCCTGACAGGCTGGCGTCCATGGTGACCACCATCCAAAACCGTGGTAGGAAGGACTTGCCCTGACACAATGCTGGTGACTGGATCCACCAGGATAGAGCAGACCTTGTGAGGCGGCCCAAGTGTATCATTATGTCTAAAGACTGTGGATCCCTGTTCCATTTGGCAAGAATCTCTGTTTGCAGAGGTCTCAAGTGAGACTGAGCAAACTGAACCACCGCAAAGGTGGATACCATCAGACCCAGGGCTCTCATGCAAGTCCGTAGTGAGGACAGATCGGTTTCCAACAGCAACCGGATCACTCCCTGCAACTTCTGAAGTTTTTCCACGGGAAGAAAGACCCTCGTCAAGACGGAATCTAGAGTCAGCCCCAGATAATCCAACTTCACTGAAGGCGTCAGAGCAGATTTTTTTAAATTGATAGTCCACCCGAATTCCTGAAGGGTCTGAACTGTATTTTACAGGTCGCCCAACAGAGCCGAGTGAGAGTCCGCTCTCAATAGGAGATTGTCCAGATATCCCAGGATCGCAATCCTTTTTGGCGCAACAAGGCCAATACGGGGCCAGTACCTTGGTAAAGATTCTGGGAGCGGAAGCGAGACCAAAGGGCAACGCCACAAATTGAAAATGCTCCTCGGACACCACAAAGCGGAAAAATCGCTGGTGTCCCCCGTAGATGAGGATGTGTAGATAGATAAGCATCTTTGATATCGATGGAGGCTAGAAAATCCCGATTTAAAGACGCTACCACCGACCAAATGGATTCCATTTGAAACTTCTGCACCCGCACAAAGCTGTTCAGAGCCTTGAGGTCCAGGATTGGACTCACCTTGCCCTCTTTACTGGGCACCGTGAACAGGTTTAATAGAAACCTTGAAAGCGATCCTGCGGAGGAACCGCCACAATCACTCCTTGAGCAAGGAGATCTTGCATTGCATCTCGGAGATCCTTCAAACGATCTGGAGAAAGGCGAAGATTTGACTGAAAAAAACAGTCCGCCGGCCGGGGCCGAAATTCGATCTTGTACCCGGGAACGAATCAGTTTGTGAACTAATTTGTCTTGAATGAAGAAGTCCAGGGTTCCTGAAAGAAGCGCAGACGTCTCCCATCCCAGAAACGGGTGAGGGCGCCCCTTCATGCTGAAGAGGACTTGTCTGCAGAACTGGACTGGGTGGTCTTGGTCATGCCTGACCATGGCTTTTTAGCCCCCCCAGAAGCCCTAAACGGCTTCCCTTTTTCTTGCCCTCCTGAGGCATGAAAAAACTGTCTATGAGCGGTGAAAGAAGGCCCCCGCTTACTACGGGGTGCTTTACCTTTGGAGGATTGAGGCAGAAGAGTACTCTTCCCACCAGTTGGACCTTTGATCGACTCATCCAGCGAGTCACCAAATAATCGCTCTCCCAGGAAAGCCAAAGGACACCCGTCCCTACCGGTGTGGGCTCATCTGCCATTTTTAAAGTTTCCCTTACTGAAACAAATCAGGGCTTCCACCAAAGCACTTTCCCACGCTGCAGCTGAAGAGGACAGGTCTTCTTCACCATCCGATTGTGAGGACAGTGATCCCTCAAGGAGGGGGGGCATCAGTGGTGACCATATCAGCCTCTGAATCAGAGGACCCCACCGATAACAGTGAAGGCAGCGGCTGTTTCCGGCTATTAACCTTTTTCATCACAAAATCGACCTTGGTCGCCACGCTTTCCAGTGCTGCTGAAATCGCAGCCAGCGACTGCGATCCGGAAGGTCCGGTACTCGCACTAAGGGGGTCTGAGGGTGAAATCACTGCCTGGAACTCCATAATTAGTTCAAAAGAAAACAGGTGTACTGTTTCTTTAAGAGTGCTGAGCGCAGTATGCGGAGTCCCCTATTAATATATGCAGATAGCAGAGTGCGCAGGGATATGCCCACAGAGACCGCTCTGAACAGACCACCTCCCAACCGGAGTGGGGGTGCTGCCAGCTGAGAGGTACGCTGCGACTCAGAGCGTTGCAGGTTGTCATGTCCCAGCGAGACATCCACTCTCAGGCTCGTCCCCATCCAAAATGGGGCTCTGTCGTGGCGAGGCCTAGTGCTCACGTTCGTAGGTCAGGCTGGAAGACCTTAAGGACCTAGATTATCCAGGCGAAACCTCAGCCGGCAATTGCTTCTAGTTCACCAGGAGGAATCCCCCTGAACACTAGCAGAAGAAAACAAAATATTCTTTAAAAAAAATTAAAAACTGAAACCGAAGTCCCAGCAGAAAACCTAGGTCCTACTCCTTCACTAGGCAGAAACAAACTGGTATGCTGGAGCAGGGTGTGTGGGGTTATGCCTATAGGGACAGCCCCCGTAAGCGTGGTAAACGTTTTTTTCCTGCCTAGTACTACTCCTGTAGGGGCAGCAAAACCCAATGGTATAAGAAGCATAAGAGCTGCGTCTGTCAATGGACGATAGAGAAAAAAAAGGAGCATGACAATGAGGAAATCTGTTGCCTCAGACACAAGGTATATGCCATTTGCAACCATTTGCTGCGATTGTCACAAAATCTATTCTTCGACAGATTTAGGTAGGCAAAACATCACATTCAGAATAATTAAGCTGTATTTTGCAAGCCATTTTAACATTGCAACAGTACTGCTGTAAGAAACCCTGCTGTCAGAAACTATAATGACAAATGTCCCCCACTGTGTTTTCCAGCTATGATGGAGCATAATTTAGTGTGGAAAGTGACAAATGGAAACAAGCATGATCACATGATGTCACTGCTCCCTCTAAGCTCCAACATTGGCTGATAACTGGGAATCCTGATGACCGCTGCAATGGAGGAAGAAACAGTTCGTGAGCCCTTAACAGGCAAGTATAAAGTGGTCAGAAAGTGGATTTTACAAGGCGCTAGTGATACTAGTGTCTTTTTAAGCAACTAAATAAACTTAAAAGAACAAAGAGCATTAGGGATCAACTACAACTCCCTACAGAAAATACAAACAGTGACTTACTTAAAGTAAAGGTCTTTAAATGTGAAATGTGTCTCCACAATACCCGTTGTTTTGACCCGTGTTCGCAGCACATCCTGCTGAGTGGGAACGTAGCTGGGCTCCGAGATCCTATCCAGATCATTCAGGTAGCTTTTAAAAAGAAAGCATACATAAAAGGTTACATTAAAAAAAAAAAAAAAAAACTAAGTGGCCTGGGTCATTATCAAAACTGAACTTTAGGTTTTCTTTGCTTGACAACTGGAAAATTCCACAGTTTTGTGATCACTAGAAATTCAAATGACACTGCTTTCCAACATCATTGTTGCAACCTGAGGATTCATTTTGGGATGGAGAAAAAAAAAAACAGTATCTCACAAGAATGAGTACACCCCTCACATTTTTGTAAATATTTGATATTTTCATGTGACAACACTGAAGAAATTACACTTTGCTACCATGTAAAATAGTGAGTGTACAGGTTCTATAACAGTGTAAATTAGCTGTCCCCTCAAAATAACCCAACACACAGTCAATGTCTAAACCGTTGGAAACAAAAGTGAGTACACCCCTAAGTAAAAATGTCCAAATTGGGCCCAATTAGCCATTTTCCCTCCCCGATGTCCTGTGACTCGTTAGTGTTACCAGATCTGAAGTGTAAATGGGGAGCAGGTCTGTTAAATTTGGTGTTATCGCTCTCACTCTCTCATACTGGTCATTGGAAGTTCAACATGGCACCTCAAGGCTGACGAGCTGAAAAAAAGAATTGTTGCTCTACATAAAGATGGCCCAGGCTATAAGAAGATTGCCAAGACCCTGAAACTGAGCTGCAGCACAGAGGCCAAGACCATACAGTGGTTTAACAGGACAGGTTCCACTCAGCACAGGCCACGCCATGGTCGACCAAAGAAGTTGAGTGCACGTTCTCAGCATCATATCTAGAGGTTGTCTTTAGGAAATGGATGAATGAGTGCTGCCATCATTACTGCAGAGGTTGAAAGAGTGGGGAGTCAGCCTGTCAAAGTTCAGACTATACGCCACACACTGCATCAAATTGGTTAGCATGTTTATCGTCCCAGAAAGAAGCCCCTTCTAAAGATGATGCACAAGAAAGCCTGCAAACAGTTTGCTGAGGAGAAGCAGACTAAGGACATGGATTACTGGAACCATGTCTTGTGGTCTGATGAGACCAAGATAAACTTTTTTAGTTAAGATGGTTTCAAGCGTGTGTGGCGGCAACCAGTGGAGGAGTACAAAGACAAGTGTGTCCTGCCTACAGTCAAGCATGGTGGTGGGAGTGTCATGGTCTGGGGCTGCATGAGTGCTGCCACGAATGGGGAGCTGCAGTTTATTGAGGGAACCATGAATGCCAACATGTACTGTGACATACTGAAGCAGATCATAATCTCCTCCCTTCAGGGACTGGGCCACAGGGCAGTATTCCAACATAACGACCCCCAAACATACCTCCAAGATGACCAGTGTCTTGCTAAAGAAGCTGAGGGTAAAGGTGATGGACTGGCCAAGCATGTCTCCAGACCTAATCCCTATTGAGCATCTGTGGGGCATCCTCAAATGGAAGGTGGAAGAGCACAAGGTCTCTAACATCACATGACACCGGGAGGGAGAATGGCTAATTTCACCCAATTTGGACATTTTCACTTAGGGGTGTGCTCACTTCAGTTTAGACATTAATGGCTGTGTGTGGAGTATATTATATATATATTGCAATCTCTATAGGGTCCAGGTATCACCTCATGCTACCAGTAGTGACACTGACCCTAGTCAAATGCAAAACTAGTAAAAAAAAAAAGTTAGTGCCTCCACCTGTAAAACCATTCCAGTTTTGGAGGTGGTCTTATTGTTTCCCAACTAGTGCACATGTTAATTTCATTAACACCAAAGCAGGTGAAACTGATTAACAACCCCTCAACTAAACTGACCAGATCAATATCCCATTAGTTTAATTGACTTGATGCTATACTCTGATTAAAAAGTGTTTTTTTGAGCAATATCTATATCTATCTACTATTGATCGATCAATATCGTTCTTTTAATGCCGATAGCGAAATTTTGGTCATCGGATATCGGTATTGGCCAATATTTTCGGATGTTAAAATTTTTTTTTTTTTAAAAATGTCTACAGGTACTGTGGTGGAGGGATCGGGGGATCTAAAAGACCCTAAACCCCTCCTTTGCACTTAAAAGCATTCAAAATGCCCACGCTTGGCTGTTTTGAATGCTGTAAGTTTTTTTAATTTCGGCGCCGCCAGTACCCGGAAGTGATGTCATGTCATGACATCACTTCCGGGTACTCGGCGCCGCCAAATTCAAAATAATGGAGACCCAGTCAGAGCCGAATGCGGTGTCTTCTCTTCGGCGGCCCTGCAGGTAAGATGCCCGGGTCTCCCGGTGGGACGGGAGGCGCGGAAGGCGGCGGGAGAGGGGGGGGGGGGAATGTCCCCTCCCACTCCTTGGAATTTCAGCTGAGCAGCTTCTCAGCCGCATCGGTTGTCATTACAAGACAGCGGATGGTCGTCTATGGACGCCGGTACCGGGGTGATGCCTCTAGCTGCAGGCATCACTCCGGTACAAGCACTTTCCCGAAATAGCGGCAAATCCAAAGGCCAATTTCGATATATCGGGGAAAGTACATATCGGCCACCGATATATCGGTGGTGCCGATAATTGGTCGATCACTAATATATACACACACACACACATACATGCATATATATACACACACACACACACACACACACACACACACACACACGTGTTACGTGGTCGTAAAGGGATTAAAGTATAGCTAATGGGAAAACATTTTAGTTTTGGATATAGCAGAGAGGGATTACAACACCTGTCAAGTTTTTGTATTGCTGTCTGCACCCCTGTTAGGGAGATGCACCCTCTCTATTTATCCTATTTACATAATCACCAAGAGCGAAAGTTAAAGAAAAAATGGATTTTTGTAAAATCTTACCGTAAAATCCTTTTCTCTTAGCTCATTGACAGACGTAGTCCTCGGTGATACAGCACCTTCGGGTTATGTTGCCTCCACAGGAGTAGGACTAGACAGGAAATAAAATGCTCTGGCCACACCCTAGGGGCAGTCCCCGAGGGTATATCCTCTCTCTCTCTGCCACAGCAAATCAGTTATGTCACAAAAGCAGTGTTTAGAGAATTTAACCCAACCCAACTCAAAAACAGAGGGGCGGGTACTACGTCTGTCAATGAGCTAAGAGAAAAGGATTTTACGGTAAGATTTTACAAAAATCCATTTTTCTCTATCGCTCATTGACAGACGTAGTCCTCGGTGATACAGCACCTTCGGGAAGTCCCAGAGCAGTATCACAAATGAGGGGTGGGAAAATGGAAATCAAATCCAAATCTAGAAGGCCCAACCGGTGCCAACTAGAAGTTTACAATGCTCATCCTTAATGATGAGACTCAACAAAAAAAAATTTTTCAACAGAAAAAAACCCTCGAGGTAGACCGCCGGTCTCCTCAAATTGCGGCCTGCAGCACTTTGCGGCCAAAAGAGGCATCCGCCGATGCCATCACATCAATTTTATAAAATTTTGTAAAGGTATGTACCGACAGACCAGGTGGCCGCCTTACATACCTGGACCACTGACGCCTGATGGCGAAAGGCCCAGGAAGTACTGAGCGCTCGAGTGGAGTGCGCCCTAACAGGGAACGGAGGACTCTGACCCTTAATAGAATAAGCCTGTACCACCGTCTGTCTAATCCATTTGGCAATAGTCGCGGCAGATGCAGGCAACCCCTTTCTGGGGCCATCCGTGATCACAAAAAGTGAATCCGTCTTACGGAATGATTCCGTAGCTTTCAGGTATACCCTGATTGCCCGAACCACATCCAAGGAATGCAACGCATGTTCCCGATGATGATTGGGCTGAGGACACAAGGAAGGTAGTACAATATCTTCATTCAGATGAAAATCTGAAACCACCTTAGGAAGAAAGGATGGCTTAGGATGAAGTACTACCTTATCCCTATGAATCACTAGGTATGGGGACTGGCATGATAATGCAGCCAGTTCTGACACCCTGCGAGCAGAAGTGATAGCCACCAAGAAGGCCACCTTCTGGGATAAAGTAAGCAAGGGAATCTCCCTGATGTTTTCAAAGGGAGGTTTCTGTAGAACCGACAAAACCAAATTAAGATCCCAGGGCGGTAAGTGCGCGCGGACTGGTGGAGCCAGGTGCCGCACCCCCTGGATGAAATTCCGCACCAAGGACTTGGTAGCTAAAGGTTTCTGAAAGAAGATTGCTAATGCTGAAACTTGACCCTTGATGGTGCTCAAGGCTAGTTTCTGCTCAACCCCTTTTTGCAAAAAGGCCAATATTCGAGTCACCGAATAGGTACGTGGAGGAAATCCTAAAGATTCGCACCACGCAATATAAGTCTTCCATGTGTGATAATAGACCTTGCTGGAAGTCGCTTTCCTTGCTTTAATAAGGGTAGGAATGACTGAAGCTGACAACCCTCTGTCCTTCAGTACTTGGGTCTCAATGGCCAGGCCATTAAAACCAGCGACTGTAAAGCACGATGGTAGATTGGTCCTTGAGACCACAGACACTCCCTGAGACGAAGTTCCCACGGAACGTCTGCGACTAGCATGTCCAAGTCGGCCAGGCCGGCTTGACGAGACCAGCCTAGAATTTCTAGGACCACTGTTGCTGACTGGATCTGAACCAGGCGTCCCTAGAGCTATCTGGCCCCGACCATCCGAGAAAGTCTGGTCGTTTTCTGTTCCCACACATTTATCAGATACCTGATTCCTATCAGGAACGGTGATCTTTTCTGGTTGAACCTCAGGGACCGAAGTCACCCGGCTAGAGGCTTCTTGGTCTGTCTGGTCAACCAGATCCGATTCCTGTGGGGAATAGAGACTAATCTTAGGAAAAGGTAAAGGAAAAGATCTATTCAGGGAACGGTGACTACCGCTCCCTGTAGTACTTAAATGTTGGAAGGGAAGAATCGCACCGGTAGTAGTAGTCGATGCTCGATCTAATGTCCTGAATACCGGTGAAAACGTCCCCCCACCCTCAACCCGGGTGGGGGCGCACCTTCAGGCTGTGTAATCCTTTGCTTCGGGTTTGGCTGAGTCGGTCCTCTGTTTGTCCGACCAGCCTTTCTTGAACCCTCCTGGAGGAGTCTCGCCTTTCCCGCTTGTTCCAGCCGGGCGTACGAACCCTTTATGGGCGGTAAAGAAAGGTTCTCGCTTGTTGCGAGGTCCCTTAGCTTTAGCAGCCTGTGGCAAGAAAGTGCTCTTGCCCCCAGTGGCGTCCTTAATAATTTCATCTAGGGTGGCCCCAAATAGGCGATTCCCCTGAAAGGGGAGATTCGTCAAGGTCTTTTTGGAACCTAGGTCAGCTGACCAGCATTTTAACCACAGCACACGTCTGAGGATTACCGCTGACATAGATGCATGCCCTAATAGGGGGGTAGCATCCAAGGCTGCGTCACAGACAAACTGTAGCCCTTGTATAATCTGTTCCATCAAATCAGATGTTCCCTGGGGGATATCTTTTCCCCTTAGGTCTTGGCGTACCAATCTCGCCCATTCCGTTAGTGTCTGGGAAACTAGACCAATAACAATTACTGGTCTAAATGCTGACCCTATCAGGGAGAAGATAGTGCGGGACTCCGCTTCCATCTTTCGATCCACCGGATCCTTAAAGGACGAAGTGTCCTCCACTGGGATAACCGTGGCTTTATTCAGCCTGGAAATAGGTGGATCCACCACTGGTGGTACCGTCCATTTCTTAATGAGGGATTCCTCAAACGGATAGCGTCTAGCAATACGCTTGGAAATAGTAAAGGTACGCTTAGAATGCTCCCATTCTCCTTTAATTTTATTACCAAAACACTTGGGTACAGGAAAAACCTTCACCGTTTTAATGGGCTTGTTAGTACCAAAGGGAATCTCTGTTTCAGTTGCCTCTGCCGGTGAAACCTCAAGTCTTAAGGTTTCCCGCACCGCCACAACTAGTGCGTCCACCAATGCTTCTTCCTGAATTATAGCGGGAGAAAGAACGTCCTCCTCACTGTCTGAGGGAGCTTTACCTGAGATAACAGCCCTTGCAGAGGGACCTGCAGCTGCAGTGATCATCTCTGAATCTGAGTCAGAGGTGTCAGATAATATAGGGGTAGGCGGGGGTCGCTTTCTTGACCCCCGTCCCTGACAGGCTGCCTCCACCCGAGCCACCAAAGACTCCAAAACTGCTGTAAATGCATCCATACTCTGTGCACCGGCGGGTCCCGTGGCCCCCTCGAGGGAAACAGGTGGGGGTATTTGTGTGGCAGGGTCCATGATTATTCCAGTAATTTCCCGGAAAATACAATTCAAATTTAAATAAAAAACTTTTTTTTTTTTTTTTTTTTCAGACCCCCAGCGCCACAAAAGCCCCTCAGTGTTACCTGCTAGGGATCCCTATCGATCGAGAGAGAGAGAGATAGACCCCCAGGCTCACCACTTGATGCTCAGAGTTCACTGCAACAGGTTACAGCGCTGTGTTCACAAACAGGAAGTCTTTTGGCTGGCTGCCCAGGAAGAAAGGAGGCGGCTCCGCCCCTCTGCACGCCTTCCGGCGCCTCCCCTAGCTCCACGAGGTGTTTGGATCACCTCAAACATGGCCGCCCCCATGCTGGAGACACGAGGCTACGCCAAAATGGCGGCCTCGTGCGATCTAGCAAACAATGGAGGCGGTTAGTATCGAATAGCGGCGTGACTGCAGAGCATCACAACACCTTCTCTACATGGGGATTTAGCCTGGTCGGCAGTACCGGCCCTGGCGGACCGCATGGCCGTTCGGAAGGCCTGCTATCGCTGGAGACTTGACTAGGAAAGCAGTCTACATGTCCGTGGCTACTGACTGGTAGGATACTTATATTATCACAGTAAGATACCCATACTGCCACTAATTACAATCTTTTTTAACATGTTTACAATTAGATTGTCAGCTCCCAAACCAAGCCTCCTGGCTTTTTGCACATAAAATCACACTCAAAGTAGGGGGATCTGTGCCATGTTATAGGATAGAGGGGAACTCATCCTTACCATACAGAGAGGGGCCCGCGTTCACCACAAGACCCGTCAGGGGAAAAGGGGGAACATGCTACTCACCATACCGGAACCAGGCGAGCACCAACTCCTGACAGTACCCCTCTCCACCGGGGCGGGAGGGCTGTCGACCAATACGGACGCCGTGACTCATGGTCCTTGGCATTTCAGCGAGACGTTTAACTCGCGGGGTCAGTCCCTCCAGTGGGACTCTGTCGCGGCCGACCCAGCGCGGAGCTATGGCCTGCACGTGCTCGTAGGCTGAACTGGGGCGACCACCGGATCTCAACATCCAGCCCGTCGCCCAGTTCAGCTTTCTTGCTTGAAGATCTCACAGGAACACTGGAGAAAAAAGCTGTCTAAAAAAATCTTAAGAAAAAAATCCTGCCAGGACCGAAGATCCCAGCAAGGTATCTAGGTCCTTACTCCTGACTAGACAGAAAAAAACTGATTTGCTGTGGCAGAGAGAGAGAGGATATACCCTCGGGGACTGCCCCTAGGGTGTGGCCAGAGCATTTTATTTCCTGTCTAGTCCTACTCCTGTGGAGGCAACATAACCCGAAGGTGCTGTATCACCGAGGACTACGTCTGTCAATGAGCGATAGAGAAATACCAAATTTTAAGTTGTCACCAGAACAGAGGGGAAATCTGCAAATGGTAACAGGGATTCCCTTACTTCCTCTCACTTCCTGTTTTTGCAGGAAGTGACGGAAAATCTCCCTATATCCCCACTGATGGGTCAAATCCCTCCATTACTCTATACAAAAAATCAAGAAAAAGTTTTACCCTTACTTCTTTATTAAACACACATTGGGGTTGATTTACTAAAAAAGGACAGTGCAAAATATGGCGCAGCTCTGCATAAAAAACAATCAGTTTCTATTTTTTTTTTTTTTTTGTCAAAGCTTAATCGAACAAGCTGAACTGATGAAAGATGATAGACTACAATGCACAGCTGTACCACATTTTGCACTCACCAGTTTTAGTAAATCAGCACCATGTTCACTTTAACCACCGGAGGATTTTGCTGTCTTCCGTCCAGGCCACTTTTTGCGATTCGGCGCTGTGCGACTTTAACTGACAATTACGCGGTCATGTGATGCCGTACCCATACTAAATTTACGTCCTTTTTTCCCCACAAACAGAGCTTTCTTTTGGTGCTATTTGATCACCTGTGCGATTTTTACTTTTTGCGCTATAAACAAAAAAAGAGCGTTTATTTTGAAAAAATAATATTTTTAACATTTTTTTATATGAAATTCCCCCCCAAAAAAATGTAAAAATCAATTTTTTTTTAAATATTTGGCCAATTTGTTTTCTGCTACCTATGTTTGGAAAAAAAAAAAAAAATTGCAATTAGCGTATTTTGATTGGTTTGCGCAAAAGTTATTGCGTTTACTAAGGGAAAGATTTCTGTCATTTTTGGTGTTTTTTTTTTTTTTAACGCGTAATGGCGGAGATCTGCGATTTTTTTTGCGGGACTGCAACATTGCGGCGGACAGATCGGACCCTTGACTGACATTTTTGACACTTTTGGGGGTACCAGTGACATTACTGCAGTAATCAGTGCTATATATATGCACTGTTACTGTAAAAATGACACTGGCAGTGAAGGGGTTAATTTTATTGGAGAGGGAGGGGTTAATGTATGCCTGGTGCTTACTGACGTGTGGGGGGGGGGTGACTGAGTGACAGAAGGACAGATCGGATGTCCAGCTATGCTGAACACTCCGATCTGTCAGTCCCTGTCACTATGGAGATCCGCCCGCTCTGTTTACACAGGCGGGCGGATCTCCTCACTAGATTCCCCGACGATCGGGGCAGAGCAGCGGCAATCGCCGCTGCTCCTCCCCTGGCCCGACTCCCGCTGTGAATGAAAACAGCGAAAACGAGCGCCGCCTACAGGGGGAGGAGTCCAGCGATGTAGGTCTACGTCGCTGGACGGGAACGAGCCACTTTGCCGCAGTACGCTCCATGTTAGCGGTCGGCAAGTGGTTAAAGTTAAAAATGAAGGCTTCTAATAACAACTTGTATTGGAAAATGCTACCTTGCTGTCTCTGGTTTCAATGCTGACATAAAACAAGTACGCAGCAGGTGAAATCAGAGCAAAAGCAAAGCTCCTTATTAGCATACTTTTCCCAGGTCAATGATGCAAAAAGTATTAATCCTACTGGATTGGTGAGGCAGCAGAACAGATCTAGCTCTGCCCTAATCTTTTCTATAAACAGATCACGGGTAACAGTCAATTGCCACTGTTATTTCAGCTACAGAACATATCAGTGATCTATGGCTCCAGAGGGATGAAGGACATGCTAAATCAGATGCCAATATGAGGGGAAAAAAAAAAAAACTGTAAAACCTACAGTGCATCTGGAAAGTATTGCCAGCACTTCACTTTTTCCACATTTTATGTTACAGCCTTATTCCAAAATGGATTAAATTAATTTTTCCTTTAAAATTCTACAAACAATACTACCCCATAATAACAACGTAAAAGGAGTTGGTTTGAAATCTTTGTAAATTTGTTAAAAAATAAATAAATAAATCACATGTACAAAAGTATTCACAGCCATTGCTCAATACTTTGTTGAAGCACTTTGGCACAAAATATAGCCTTAACTCTTTTTGAGTATGATGCTACAAGCTTGGTACACCTATTTTTTTGTAGTTTCTCCCATTCTTTTTTGCAGGACCTCTTAAAGCGGAGTTCCACCCTAAAATTATACTTACCTCCATCTTCTCGCTCCAGGTCACCTGAAAAACAAATGGATAATCGCAATTTTTTTTTTTTTACTTACCTGGTTTAGAAGAAAATATACTTGCCTTACTTCCTCTTCCTCCCCTCTGCGATTCGTCACTTCCTGGCTTGCATTGATTCCTGGGAGCTGAACGTCATCGCTCCCAGGAATCAATGCGCCTGCACCGGCCCCAACGTCAGTTCCGGTGCAGGCGCCGTCATACCTTGCTAAACAGCTTCTGGGCATGCCCAGAAGCTGTGCAGGGATGAAGCTGCGGCAACGGAAGTGACGGCCGGGCGGGTGCAGTGCATCGTGGGACCGATGAAAGACGGAAGAGGACACAGAAGAGGATCGCGCTGGCTTCAAGCTGCCCACCCCTGAGATGGCAGCGCTGGACAATACATTTTCAAGGTAAGTATTTCTTCTAAAAGGTAAGTGCAACCTGGGACAGATCAGAGGCTAGCCATTGTGGAATGTACTAGCCCGGGGGTATTTTTATTAAAAAAAAATTTCCCAGGGTGGAACTCCGCTTTAAGCTCCATCAGATTGGATGGGAAGTGTCGGTGCACAGCCATTTCCAGATCTCTCCAGCAATGTTCAATCGGGTCCAAGTCTGGGCTCTGGCTGGGCCACTCAAGGACATTCACAGAGTTGTCCCGTAGCCACTTCTTTGTTATCTTGGCTGTGTGCTTGGGGTCCTTGTCCTGATGGAAGATGAACCTTTGTCCCAGTCTGAGGTCCAGAGCACTCTGGAGCAGGTTTTCATCAAGGAGGTCTCTGTACATTGCTGCATTTGTCTTTCCCTAGATCCTGACTACTCTGTGTTCCTGCAGTTGAAAAACATTGCCACAGCATGATGCTGCTACCACCATGCTTCACTGTAGAGATGGTATTGGCCAGGTGATCAGCTGTGGCTGGTTTTTTCTAGACATGACACTTGCCATTCAGACCAAAGAGTTCAATCTTTGTTTCATCAGACCAGAGAATTTTGTTTCTCATGGTCTGAGAGTCCTTCAGTTGCCTTTTGGCAAACTCCAGGCGGGCTGTCATGTGCCTTTTGCTGAGGAGTGGCTTCTGTCTGGCCACTCTACCATACAGGCCTGATTGATGGAGTGCTGTAGAGATGCTTGCTCTTCTGGAAGGTTCTCCTCTCTTCACAGAGAAATGCTGGAGCTCTGTCAGAGTGACCATCGGATTCTTGGTCACCTCCCTTCTCCCCCTATCGCTCAGTTTGGCTGGGCCGCCCACTCTTAGAAGAGTCCTATTGGTTCAAAACTTCTTCCATTTACTGATGATGGAGGCCACTGTGCTCATTGGGACCTCAATGCTGCAAAAAAATTTCTCTACCCTTCCACAGATCTGTGCCTCAATACAATTCTGCCTCAGAGGCCAACTGACAATTCCTTCAGAGTTCATTGCTTTTTTTTGTGCTCTGACATTCACTGTTAACTGTGGGACCTTATATAGACAGGTGTGTGCCTATCCAAATCATGTCTAATCAACGGAATTTACCACAGGTGGACTCCAATCAATTTGTAGAAAGTGGGAACAGAATGCAACTGAGCTCAATTTTGAGTGCCATGGCAAAAGTTGTGAATACTTTCGTACATGTGATTTTTAACTTTTTATTTTTAATAAATTTGCAAAGATTTCAAACAAACTTCTTTCACATTGTCATTATGGTGTATTGTTTATAGAATTTATGAGGAAAAAATTAATTCAATGCATTTTGGAATAAGGCTATAAAAAAAAAAAAAAAATGTGGAAAAAGTGAAGCGCTGTGAAAACATTCCGGATGCACTGTATATATAGTATAAATTTAAGTTTAATCTTTCCAGTAGGATTTTTTTGTGGATCTCTAGCCCATACTTGTTACCCGAAAAGGGTTCAGAGGGGATGAAGCAGTGTGCAACTGAAGTGAGTGGCTAGTAAGTAAACAATCTTTAGGCACGAGTTACTTGGCAGGAGCCAACCAGTAACCAGGTCCTATCACTCACCATGAGAACCTGGCACCAAATATGAATCACGCACTACCCACTGCTCACTTACTATGAGGCAGAGTCATTAAGCTGGTACTCCCGAGATCGATTAAAACATGCCTGTACGCCCGAATCCTTCCACAACCTCGTAATAACACCAGCAAGTTCTGGAGACAGAACACCTTCTTCTGCTGTACTGGCCAACGTAAACAGCTGACGGGCATCATCCTAAAAAAAATAGGCAAAATTAATTAAGAAAAATAATGGGTTGTGCTTTATCTAAAGCAATGACAGATGAGGGAAAAACATGATAAAAGGCTCTCACAACTCTAGCCACATCGCCAAAATCAATCTTCAGCCTCCCCATGGCTCGCACTATGGCTACTATAGACTGAATGGTGTTACTGTAGACGACCACTTTGTATTGCCTGCATTCTTCCTCTGAGTATCCATCTTCGTGGATAATCCTAAAAAAAAACAAAAGCATTACACGTATAAGCACACTTCTTCATCTTAAACAGGTAAATATAGACATGAGCACTGCCTTACTCATCCCAACACCAATCTAACCAAGCTAGCAGTAATTTCATGCTGAAACCTGGAAAACCATGTGCGAGTAGAACAGCCCATTTGTGCTATGCAAGTGGATTGCTAAGGTCTCATTTACACGCTCAGTAACATACTTGCGGTTATAGGAGTTTATAGGAATTTTCTAAATGCACGTTTTTAAATTGTTTAAATCACACTTTGCATTTAGATGCAATCCATTATGTTCTTTATGCCCAAGGGCAGATTTTATCCTCTAAAAAACACGTCAAAACGTGCCTGAGGTACTTGTGTGTGTTTTACTTTATTAGCCTTAAAAAAAAAAAAAAAAAAAAAAAAAAAAAAAAAAGCTTTAACCTTTAGTGAGCAATTATTTAGGCAGGGTTTTGCAGAAGATATTGTGGAAAAATGTCTGCAAAGCCCTTACCCCAAACAGAAAGTGAAGAAGCAAAGAATTTTTAAAGGGCGTGGGTCTCGCTCTCCTTTTTTTGGTGGCATAAAAATTTTGGGGATATTATGGTGGAGGTGAACTACTATTGGCGTATAAAGCAACTTTCCCTGCCATTTGGACACTCAAAACGAACATACAACTGACCTCTGAATACAGAAAAAGAGGGGACAGTACCTTGCATTGCACCATATATAGTTTAGTGGCCCTATTGTATTTGGAGGTTATATTTGATTTTCATTTTCATTAAAGTGGTTGTAAACCCTCTTTAATTACTTTAACCTATAGGTAAGCCTAAATGAAGGCTTACCTATAGGTGCTGTAAATATCTCCTAAACTTGCATGGCGTTTAGGAGATATTTACAGTGTATGCAGCCTATAATTTCATCAGGGCATGCGCTCTGAAGAAATGGCCGCCCGTGCAATTTCTTCAGAGCTCTGTACCGTGACTGGTAATACAGCCGGAGTCCGCAGACCCGGAAGGAAGACGGGTGAACATGGATGGGGCTGGCAGCAGGGACAACGCGGGCTTTGTTGCAGGTAAGTTGCAATGCATACTAGCACATTATGCATTTACTTTGCAGGGAAAAGAAAAAAAAAAAAAAAGTTAAGAATTTACTTCCTCTAAGTAATTTGAGAGCTTTATGAAGGTTTCCACATGGCTGCAAAAAAAAAAAAAAAAAAAAAAAAAAAAAGAACGCAAGGAGGAAAGCGCAAGTTGTCATAGTGGTGCTGATGAAGAGAATGTTCCATATTTTGATACGTTAGCTTTCCTAAGATGCACCATAGAGATAAAAACAAGGGTTTTTTGGACAATGACCACTGGAGGAAATAAACTGTACGACAATAAAACTGTAAATCCATCCACTAAATGGAAAAAAAAAGTAGTTTGGGTCCTTTCACATGAGCGATGATCAGTTTTTTAGGCGGATCTGATCGGATCCCCCATGCATCCCTATGGGGCAGCAGATGTCAGCGGAGACATGTCCGCTCACACCCGCTGCCATCCGCATCCGATCCTGTCCGTGAAATCCAGACGGATGGAAACCCTATTTTCCATCCGTCCAGGGGATCGTATCGGATACCCCATAGAGATGCATGGGGCTCTGTCACCTCCCTCTCCGCGCACAGAGCAGAGAGGGAGATGTAACCTTCCTGCTCAGTGGTGATCTGTGTTCACTATCCCCCGCTGAGCAGCACGGATCCGCCTACGGAGGCGGACCGTGTGAAAGAGCCCTTACACACAGGGTATTAACAAGTGATCAGGTTTTGTTAGGAGGCAAGTGTGGTGTATATTGTAAAGGATTAAAGAGCAGTGGTAAAAAAAAAATCTATATATGTGTTAAATAAATGACACCAATAGTAATAACTATAAAAAAATGAATGCAAAATCATGGGCAATGAAGATCCAAAGAAAAAAAAATTATTTAAAAGGCCTTAAAAAGTGACTTCCGCAGTGAAGCACATCAATAAAAAAAAATCTTCTTAATCCCATAAAGAAAACACCATGTGTAGTGAAGAAAGTTCTTATACCAAAGGGCTTCAAACAAGAGCACCCGGTTCAGAACGTACACTACAGCTCCTTACCAAATTTAAATGATCCCTACTCAAACAGAAAGGTCTAACATTGCTTCAAGGGACCAACTGATCCCACTCAAAGACCAACAACTTCCTCCAACCAATGGACATGAGAGTGTGTCTCCTATGTTACTCAAAAACAAAATGCAAGAAATGCTCTCATAGTGGAAAAATGTCTAGCAAGGTTTATTAAGAAATGGAAATGATACTTCTATACTAAAAATAGCCGATAGGCTTCACAGGCATTGCGCTAGGGGCATGCTCTCATGGGATTAAGAAGACTTTGTTCTTCTTCTTTATATGTTACATTGCTGAGTCACTTTTAAAGGACTTTTAATCTTCATTTGCACACGATTTCACATTCAATTATGTATAGTTATTACTATTGGTGTCATTTATTTAACACTGGTATATACAGTGCCTTGCAAAAGTATTCACCCCCCTTGACTTTTTACCTATTTTGTTACATTACAGCCTTCAGTTCAATATTTTGTTAATCTGAATTTTATGTGATGGATCAGAACACAACAGTCTAAGTTAGTGAAGTGAAATGAGAAAAATATATACAAAAAACTATTTTTTAGAAACAGAAAATTGGCATGTGCGTATGTATTCACCTCCTTTGTTATGAAGCCCATAAAAAGCTCTGGTGCAACCAATTACCTTCAGAAGTCACATAATTAGTGAAATGATGTCCACCTGTCTGGAATCTAAGTGTCACATGATCTGTCATTACATATACACACCTTTTTTGAAAGGCCCCAGAGGCAAGAGGCATCACTAATGCCCCGTACACACGTGCAGATTATCTGAAGACTTTTGTCTTCAGATTTACCTTTTCTATGTAGTGCAAGGGCCTGCCGGATTGTATACAAATTGCAAGTGTTTAGGTTTGACCTCATATTATATGGTTTTGGTAAGTCTGCAGACAAAAGTCTTCAGATAATCTGCACGTGTGTACGGGGCATAACCAAACACTGCCATGAAGACCATGGAACTCTCCAAACAAGTAAGGGACAATGTTGTTGAGAAGTACAAGTCAGGTTTAGGTTATAAAAAAAATATCCAAATCTTTGATGATCCCCAGGAGAAGCATCAAATCCATCATAACCAACTGGAAAGAACATGGCACAACAGAAAACCTGCCAAGAGACGGCTGCCCTCCAAAACTCACGGACCGGGCAAGGGCGGCATTAATCAGAGAGGCAGCACAGAGTCCTAAGGTAACCCTGGAGGAGCTGCAGAGTTCCACAGCCAAGACTGGATTATCTGTACATAGGATGACAATGCCGTATGCTCCATAGAGTTGGGCTTTATGGCAGAGTGGCCAGAAGAAAGCCATTACTTTCAGCAAAAAACAAATTGGCACTTTTTGAGTTTGTGAAAAGGCATGTGGGAGACTACCAAAATGTATGGAGGAAGGTGCTCTGGTTTAATGAGACTAAATTTGAACTTTTCAGCCATCAAAGAAAAACGCTATGTCTGTCGCAAACCCAACACATCACATCAGCCAAAGAACACCATCCCCACAGTGAAACATGGTGGTGCATCATCATGCTGTGGGGATGTTTTTCAGCAGCCGGGACTGGGAAACCGGTCAGAGTTGAGAGAAAGATGGATAGTGCTAAATACAGGGATATTCTTGCGCAAAACCTGTACCACTCTGTGCATGATTTGAGGCTAAGACGGAGGTTCACCTTCCAGCAGGACAATGACCCCAAACACACTGCTAAAGCAACACTTGAGTGGAAATGGGTAAATATGTAAATGTGTTGGAATGGCCTAATCAAAGCCCAGACCTCAATCCAATAGAAAATCTGTGGTCAGACTTAAAGATTGCTGTTCACAAGCGCAAACCATCCAACTTGAAGGGAGCTGGAGCGGTTTTGCAAGGAGGAATGGGCAAAAATCCCAGTGGTAAGATGTGGCATGCTTATAGAGACTTAGCCAAAGCGACTTGAAGCTGAGATTGCCGCAAAAGGTGGCTCTACAAAATATTGACTTTAGGGGGGTGAATAGTTATGCACATTGACTGTTTCTGTTATTTTGTCCCATTTGTTGTTTGCTTCACAATAAAAAAAAAAAAAAATCTTCAAAGTTGTGGGTATGTTCTGTAAATTAAATGATGCAAATCCTCAAACAATCTATGGTAATTCCAGGTTGTGAGGCAACAAAACATGAAAAATGCCAAGGGGGTGAATATTTTTGCAAGGCACTGCATACACTATGTTGTCAAAAGCATTGGGACACCTGCCTTTACACTCACATGATCTTTAATGGAGATGTATGGGATTAGTTTTTTTCCCCCCCATTTACACTTACCTAGGCAGATGCAGCATCGGTCCCCTGGTGCCTCTGCACTGAGAACCGAGCGATCGAACACCACCGATTGCTCCGTTTAGACAGCTCCCCGATGTAGAGAGCTGCTGACTGTCAGTCAGCAGCTCTCTGCTCTTCCCCCCTCCTCGGTCATTGGAGCGCTGGGCTGTAGAGTGACGGGGAGAGCCCAGCTCAGGCTCTCAGCAGCTGAGTCAGGTGTCGGTCCAGGCACCTGGCGAATCCCAACTCCATGGTCGTGATGACGCAGATTCAGACCGCTCTCTACTGAAAACGGGTCACAGGAGTGCAGTAAAAATCTGTACTCCTGTGATCCATAGGAGATGTAAAGCCAAACAAGCTTTGGCTGTACATCTCCTTTAATGGCATCCCATTCTTAGTCTATAGGGTTTAATACTGAGTTGGCCCACCCTTCTTCTGGGAAGGCTGTCCACAAGGTTTAGGAGTGTGTCTATGGGAATGTTTGACCCTTCTTCCAGAAGTGCATTTGTGAGGTCAGGCACTGATGTTCGCCTGGCTCGCAATATGCGCTCTTATTCATCCCAAAGATGTTCTATCGGGTTGAGGTCAGGTCTCTGCAGGCAAGTCAAGTTCCTCATTCATTTCTTTATCAGCCTTGCTTTGTGCATTGGTCCAAATCATTTGGTGAAAGGGGGATTATGGTGTAAGGTTGTTTTTTAGGGGTTGGGCTTGTCCCCTTAGTTCCAGTGAAGAGAGTTCTTAAGGCATCAGCATACCAAGACATTTCGGACAATTACACGTTTCCAACTTTGTGGGAACAGTTTGGGGATAGCCCCTTCCTGTTCCAACATGACTTTGCACCAGTGCACAAAGCAAGGTCCATAAAGACATGGATGAGTGAGTTTGAGGTGGAGGAACTTGACTGGCCTGCACAGAGCCCTGACCTCAATCCGAACAGAATCAGAACACCTTTGGGATGAATTAGAGCGCAGACTGCGAGCCAGGCCTTCTCATTCAACAACAGTGCCTGACCTCACAAATGTGGTTCTGGAAGAATGGTCAAATATTCCCAAAGACACACTCCTAAACCTTCTGGACAGCCTACCGAAGAGTTGAAGCTGTTATAGCTGCAAAAATTAGGCTAGTTCAATATTGAACCCTACGGACGAAGACATGGGATGCCATTAAAGTTCATGTGCGTGTAAAGGCATGCGTCCCAATACTTTTGACAATATAGTGTATTTTTTTTTTTTTTTAGCGTTGAACTGAGTGTATAAAGTCATTCAGAAAACAATATATTTGTATATCTTATTCTTTAGGAACCTTATCAATTACAAGCTCTACAGGAGGAGGCTGTGAAAACCGAATTAGAGATAAAGATAGAGAAGGAACTCCGAGATAAATGCTCCGTAGTGTCAGAAGTAGGTTCTGCCGTAGATGGCACCAAGGGGCATATTGAATGTCTTAGCAGATTGTTCCATTGTGCACAAACGGACACAAAATCAAAAGTGGATATAAACGGACCTGCAAGAAAGCACAGGTTCAGGCTTGGGCAGCAGAACTACTGTAGCTGCTGATGAGAAAGATTCTATGGACAAAAGTGCATAAAATAGTTATTCATGTCATACATGCACTGAATTGTAGAACCCAAACTTACTTCATCTGCTTCACAATTGTGCTTTTACCAGATTCTCCAGCACCTGAAAGACAGAATATTAACAAATTTATTTTATCATACAGCATTTAAATGGTTCGAAAGATTTGTCTATGTAACATAAAATTTAAGATTGTCTGGGGGTGGCCCTTTCACCACCGTCCTACCCAACCTAATTAAAAAAAAGTAAAAAAAAAAAAAGAGTGGCTAGAACATTTTCAGATAAAGGCTGCATCCAATCAGTGAATTACAGCATGAGATTTGTCTACCCATGTGTATGAAGTGGTAAGGAAGAATCCGCTAGATTCTGTTCACTCAACCCGCAGGCTGAACTAAAAAAGTCTAAGGCTGGGTACACATGGCCCGAAAATGGTCAGTTCAGCAGAAACCAGCTAACTTTCGGCATGTGTGTACAGCTCCCTGTCCGATAGAAAACAATCTCGCAACCGGTTTCTGTTGAGCAAGCATGCTAGGAAACCAGCATCCAAAATAATGCTCACAGCCACCGGCAATATTTTTTGTCACGCAGTATTTGCGCATCGGCCTTTTACAATGCCATTTTTTAGGAATAAATACATTTTGTCGCGTTTAAAAAATAATAAACAGTAAAGTTAGCCCAATATTTTTGTATATTGTGAAAGATGATGTCACGCCAAGTAAAAATAGATACCTAACACAGTTTAAAATTGTGCACACCAGTGGAATGGAAAGAGAACTGACACAGGAAGAAGAAAATTCACCCAGGAAGCAGATGAAAAAATATTAAAACCTAGCAAAACAAATGATGGAACAGATAATGATTTTTCCTATTGGCTAGTAAAAAAAACGCCAAAACTCAAAAACACCTACAAAAGACCAAATACAAAATGCGCAAAAAAAAATGCGGTAAAAATTGTGACTCAATTGTGAATGCAGCCTTAGCACAACGATCTGTACATTTTTATTTTATTTTTTATTTTTTTTTCAACCCACTGGGTTGACCAAAACAAAAACACCTATAGTGTGTACTCAGCTTAAACACTTGTATATGTACAGCGACTGTTTGGCTCTATTGCGCACGACTTACCTGTACTTAATTTCGAGCAATAGCCAACAGGGGTACACACTGATTGGCCAGAGGGGGAGCCAATCAGCTGGTCCGGCAGACGTGATGTCCGCCGGCCACCCGCGAACGCTCCCCAGAGAGACAGAATAGGGACACACTGTAGTAATGTCACTGGTTCCCTCAAAAGTGTCAGTTAGGCGTCCGGTCTGCTACAATGTCGCAGCCCCGCAAAAAAAAAAAAAAAAAAAAAAAAAAAAAAAAAATCGCTGATCGCTGCCATTACTAGTTAAAAAAAAAAAACAAAGTAAATAAAAATGCCATAAATCTATTCCATAGTTTGTAGACGTGATAACTTGTGTGCAAACCAATCAATATATACTTATTGGGATTTTTTTTTTACCAAAAATATGTAGCAGAATACATTTTGGCCTAAAATGATGAAAAAAAGTCTTTTTTTTTTTTATTGGCTGTATTTTATAGCAGAAAGTATATATATATATATATATATATATATATATAAACTGTCACTATTTTTTTGTTAATAGCGCAACAAAAAAAAAAAAAAAAAAAAAAAAAACTGCAGAGGTGATCAAATACCACCAAAAGAGAGCTCTATTTTTGGGAGGGGAAAAAAGGATAATTTTTATTTGGGTACAGTGTTGGCAGAACCGCGCAATTATCATTTATGTGACGCAGTGTCGTATTGCAAAAAATGGCCTGGTCATTAAAGGAGGGTAAAAACTTCTGGGGCTGAAGTGGTTAAAAGTGTATGGTCAGTTTTACTATTTATAGGTATATTAAGGCTTACACAACTATGTGCAGTCATCACTGGTATTTAAAATGCAGAACAAAAAGAACAGGTTATTTTTCAGGAAATGATAGACAAACCAATGTGACATAATTAAACAACTTGAAAACTCCTAAAGCTGAACTAGGGAGACACAGAAAACAATTCTGGCCAAAGCATCGCTGTGCAACAGGATCAAAGATGTGCGATTGCACTAGGCTTGGGAAACCGAGACCTACACAATATTAATTATGGTGGACTTAGTGGTGCTTGGGAGAAATGCAGGCACTTAGCACACAGTAAAAATGGTGCCAAAATAAAATGGCACACACACCTAAGCCAATGCTCCTGCCAACAGTCAGTACTCCATTAGACTCCAGATGCAACACACAGGGCCCAGGGAAAATCTTTTAGCCCAGAATTAGGGCAGCAGATCATCTTCCATGAGGATGGTAGGGACAAACATCACTGTGGCTTTTAGATGGGCATATCCCCAAAGGAGTCTTCAGAGAAAGGGCTCTGCCTCTGTCAGATCAGGCCCTGGACCTGTATGGCACATTGTGGCTCACTCCACATTACTTCATTACATTCAGGGGGAGCACATAGAAACATAGAATGTTTCGGCACATCTAGTCTGCCCAATATATCTGAATCCTATGAATAGTCCCTGGCCCTATCTTATATGAAGGATAGCCTTATGCCTATCCCATGCATGCTTAAACTCCTTCACTGTATTTGCAGCTACCACTTCTGCAGGAAGGTTATTCCATGCATCCACTACTCTCTCAGTAAAGTAATACTTCCTCACATTACTTTTAAACCTTTGCCCCTCTAATTTACATAGTAGGTGCGGTTGAATAAAGACAACAGTCCATCCAGTTCAACCTGTGTAGGTGTGTGTGGCTGTAATCATCTCGCATACCCCTGAATGTTCTGATCCTTGAGATGTACGTCTAGAAGTCTTTTGAAAGCCACCATATTACCTGCAGAAACCACCTCTTGTGGTAGAGAATTCCACAATCTTGTAGCCCTAACAGTAAATAACCCCACACATTGCCTGAGGTTAAAACGCTTCTCCTCCAAATCGCATTGTATGCCCCCGAGTCCTCATGCAATCCCTGCGACTGAATAGCTTTTCTTCTAAGCCTAGATCCCCATTGAGATATTTAAAAATTGCTATCATGTCCCCCCTCAGGCGTCTCTTCTCCAGGGAGAATAAATCAAGCGATTGCAGACGCTCCTCATAATCAAGGTCCTCCAATCCCCTAATTAGTTTAGTTGCCCTTCTCTGGACCCTCTCCAGCTCCAACACATCCCTTCTGAGGACTGGTGACCAGAACTGGACAGCATACTCCAGATGCGGTCGGACCAGAGTTTTATAAAGTGGAAGGATTATAGGATTATAGTCTTATCTCTGGAATACATCCCTTTCTTAATGCATGCTAATATTCTGCTGGCTTTGGCAGCTGCCGCTTGACATTGCATGCTGTTGCCTAGTCTATCATCCACCAATACTCCCAGATCCTTCTCCATTTTTGATTCTCCCAGGGGTTCCCCTCCTAACGTTTATTGTGCTTTTATGTTGCTAGTCCCCAAGTGCAAAACCTTACACTTCTCCACGTTAAACCTCATTTGCCAAGTTGTTGCCCACTCCGTTATTTTGTCCAGGTCATTCTGTAGGATATCTGCTTCATGCTGTGCGGTTATTGCCCTGCCTAATTTTGTGTCATCTGCAAAAACTGATATTGAACTACAGATCCCGTCCTCAATGCTGTTTATGAATAAATTGAACAAGGTTGGTCCTAGGACTGAGCCTTGGGGGACCCCGCTTACTACCTCAGACCAGTCTGAGTATGCGCTGTTTATTACCACCCTTTGGACACGCCCTTTTAGCCAGTTCCGTATCCAAAAGCAAACCCTGCTGTCGATACCTGCAGACCTTATTTTATAAATTAAGCGCTTATGGGGAACTGTATCGAACGCCTTAGCGAAATCCAAGTACACCACATCCACTGGTCTGCCCCTATCTAGCTCACAGCTCACCTCCTCGTAGAATGTTAAGAGATTGGTTTGACAAGAACGCCCATTTGTAAACCCGTGCTGGTTACTACTAATGATGCTGTTGCCCTTAGCAAACTCTACGATATAGTCCCTTATCATCCCCTCCAGAAGTTTACATACTACTGATGTCAGACTAACAGACCTATAATTTCCCGGGATATGCCTCTGACCCTTTTTGAATATCGGAATCACGTTAGCTTTCCTCCACTCCCTTGGTACATCTCCTGTCCTAATACTGTCCGCAAAGATCAGGAACAGTGGTCTGGATATAACCTTACTGAGTTCCTTGAGTACTCTCGGATGTACGCCATCTGGGTCTGGTGATTTGTTTGTGTTAAGTTTTTCCAGCCTTTCCCTGATTTCACCCTCTGTTAGCCATAGTGGCAAGTCCTGTGTATTACTACTAACCATACAGTCATGGTCAGTGTACCCCTCCTTTTCCTGTGTAAAGACTGACGAGAAAAAAGCATTCAGCATGGTTGCTTTTTCAGTGTCTTCTGTAACCATCCTCCCATCATCGTTAATTATGTGTGCAATATGCTCTGCCCTAGTAAAGAATTTCTTTGGGTTTTTTTTACTATCCTCCGCTATTTGTCTCTCAAAGTCTATTTTAGCCATCTTGATTTCGTGTTTACACTTCTTATTTGCCTCCTTGTATTGGTCGAAAGCCAATACTGTGCCTTCTGATTTATATTTCCTGAAGGCCAATTTTTTTTTTTAAAACTGTCCTCTTGTGGTAGTTTTTCTTCTTTTAAATATGCTCTCCTCCTTTACCGAGTTGATTCCCTTTATGTATTTAAACTTTTCTATCATATCCCCTCTGTCTCTTCTTTCTTCCAACCTATACATGTTAAGGTCCTTTAACCTTTCCTGGTAAGTTTTTTCCTGCAATCCATGTACTAGTTTAGTAGCTCTTCTCTGAACTCTCTCTAGAGTATCTATATCCTTCTGGAGATATGGCCTCCAGTACTGCGCGCACAGTACTCCAAGTGAGGTCTCACCAGTGTTCTGTACAGCGGCATAAGCACTTCTCTCTTTCTACTGCTTATACCTCTCCCTATATATCCAAGCATTCTGCTGGCATTTCGTGCTGCTCTATTACATTGTCTTCCCACCTTTAAGTCTTCTGAAATAATTACTCCTAAATCCCTTTCCTCAGATACTGAGGTCAGGACTGTGTCAAATATTCTATATTCTGCCCTTGGGTTTTTACGCCCCAGGTGCATTATCTTGCACTTATCCACATTAAATTTCAGTTGCCAGAGTTCTGACCATTCTTCTACTTTTCCTAAATCCTTTTCCATTTGGCGTTTCCCTCCAGGAACATCAACCCTGTTACATATCTTTGTGTCATCAGCAAAAAGACAAACCTTACCATCGAGGCCTTTAGCAATATCACTTATGAAGATATTAAACACAATTGGTCCCAGTACAGATCCCTGAGGTACCCCACTGGTAACATGACCTCGTTCTGAATGTTCTCCATTGACTACAATCCTCTGTTGTCTGTCACTCAGCCACTGCCTAATCCACTCAACAATATGGGAGTCCATGCTCAACGACTGCAGTTTATTGAGAAGTCTTCTATGTGGGACAGTGTCAAAAGCCTTACTAAAATCTAGATATGCAATGTCTTCTGCACCTCCACCGTCTATTATTTTAGTCACCCAGTCAAAAAAATCTATAAGATTTGTTTGACATGATCTCCCTGAAGTAAACCCATGTTTTTCATCTTGCAATCCATGGGATTTAAGATGTTCCACAATCCTATCCTTTAATAGGGTTTCCATTAATTTGCCTACTATTGATGTCAGACTCACTGGTCTATAGTTGCTCGATTCCTCCCTACTACCTTTCTTGTGAATGGGCACGACATTCACCTATTGCAGGATCCATTGTACCCAGCATTGTTACAGGCCAGCCCCCAGGTGGGGTCCTGGTACAATGCCCCAAGGCTCAGCTGAGGAGTCAACAGAATCAGAAGCTGTACAGGAAAACAGCAGTGGCTATGGTGCAGACAGGAATCTTAACAGAAGAATCTTTGAAAATAAAAGACTGCACAGAAAAGATGCCTTTGCTAGAAAGATGTCCATCATATAAAAGGACATTAGCATAAAACAGAGCTAGTTACCCAATCTTCTGAAGGTGGAAGATTATAACCCACGTTTAAAGAATACTGTGTCCTGCACTATACAATTATGAAAAAGGGTTTATAATAATGATAACAAATATTTAAAACTGTAAATGTATTAAAATATCATTCATTAAAAACCAATACAGTTCCCCTTTACAAAGTACATCCAGCCATCAGAACATGAGTGGATGCTGAAGAGCAACTTCAAAAGACAAGTTAATAACAGATTGGCTAAAAATAAGCAAAACTGTGGTACTGAGCTGGCCTATTCAAACTCGAGCACTAAACCACACAGGTACACTATGGCATGACCTGAAACAAAGAGCTTATACTCACTAGATCGTGAATTAACATTTCCCCATGTTCAAGATTGGTACAGGACCATTTAGATGGTACAATCAGTTAGCTAATTTGAGAGGTTGATTAAACCAGTATTAAACCCAAAACCATAAAGTTTTTATATAAAACTAGACATTAAGCCCGTTAAATTAACGGGCGCTAGAACATATGGCTGACTGAGCGGCTCTCGCTTATCTCTTTTTTTTTCTAACAACGCGAGAGCCGCATGACATAGCCAGCTCTGCACATAGCGTCCCTGTTGCCCTAGCAAGAGACACGCGCGGAGCGGTTCTCGCGTGCGAGCGCATACAGGGGAATGCGGGGCTGCGCGCATGGTGCAGGGGAATGCTGCGGGGCTGCGCGCATGGTGCAGGGGAATGCTGCGGGGCTGCGCGCATGGTGCAGGGGAATGCTGCGCGCATGGTGCAGGAGAATGCTGCGGGGCTGCGGGCATGGTGCAGGAGAATGCTGCGGGCATGGTGCAGGAGAATGCTGCGGGCATGGTGCAGGAGAATGCTGCGGGCATGGTGCAGGAGAATGCTGCGGGCATGGTGCAGGAGAATGCTGCGGGCATGGTGCAGGAGAATGCTGCGGGCATGGTGCAGGAGAATGCTGCGGGGCTGCACGCATGGTGCAGGAGAATGCTGCGCGCATGGTGCAGGAGAATGCTGCGCGCATGGTGCAGGAGAATGCTGCGGGGCTGCGCGCATGGTGCAGGAGAATGCTGGGGGAATGCGCGCATGGTGCAGGGGGAATGCGCGCATGGTGCAGGGGGAATGCGGGGCTGCGCGCATGGTGCAGGGGAATGCGCGCATGGTGCAGGGGAATGCGCGCATGGTGCAGGGGAATGCGCGCATGGTGCAGGGGAATGCGGGGCTGCGCGCATGGTGCAGGGGAATGCGGGGCTGCGCGCATGGTGCAGGGGAATGCAGGCATACTGCAGGAGATGCGGTGCTGCGGGCATGGTACAGGAGCTCCATGCCTGCAGCATTGCATCTCTTGTAGTATGCCTGCAGCCCCGCATAATGGCAGGCAGTGCGGTAGTGGAGTCTCACTTACCTGTTCCTTATATGTGCTGGGGAGGATGGGGGAGCTCCTCGGTGTCGGAGGCCGGGTCCCGGTATTGGGGGGTCACCCCCGATAATGGTGCAGTGTGAGGGCCGTTGTACTGCCGATAGTTTCAGCCACCGTTCTAGATTCGTATGTGCTGGGGAGGCGGAGTTCCGATCGCTTGCCTTGGATTTAAAAATGGTGCCACCCGGCACCAACACGTCATTGCCTATGCGCCGCCGCTCGGGAAAGCTCGAATACGTCCGGCTATTTCCGGAAATAGCCGAACGTGTACGACTTTTACCGAGCAGCGGCACATGCGCAGTGATATGTTGGCGCCGGGTGGCGCCATTTTTAAATCTAAGGCAAGTGATCGGAACTCCGCCTCCCGCCTCCCCAGCACATACGGAACTCGGAACTGTGGTTACTGAAGCTATCCGCAGTACAACGGCCGTCACACCGCATCATTATCTGGGGTGACCCCCCAATACCTGGCCTCCGACACCGAGGAGCTCCCCTAGCCTACACAGGTCAGTGCCCGCCCCCAACCCGCCCCCAGTCCCAACAGCTGTCCCTGGTGCACATGCGCAGTGGCGCAATATCACGGACACAGGGAAATCTAGAGTCTGGACGCAGGGACAGTTGTATTTTATTAATATAGATAAAAGTCGATCATTGTTAGCACCCTTGTCAGTGGTAAATAGTTTGTCTCAACCATCTAACTGCTACATCTGGAGGACAGTTTGTTCTTTGGAAAAACAGACCTACTGGTCAGATTATC
The DNA here is from genome assembly GCF_965119305.1 of Pelophylax lessonae. Taxonomy (NCBI): domain Eukaryota; kingdom Metazoa; phylum Chordata; class Amphibia; order Anura; family Ranidae; genus Pelophylax; species Pelophylax lessonae. The sequence continues at coordinate 289,609,800 of NC_138769.1, forward strand.
AGGTGAAAATCAATCAGAAACAGCCTTTAGAAATGAACACAGCTACCACATCTAAGAACTGGTAAACTGCAGTATAAAACACATTTGCTTTCGGATTTAACACTTTAATTGTTTACTCAATGCCAGTTTATGTTAAATGATTTTGCTTATTTAACACATTTAAAATATATGTAAACGCTAGCAATGAACGCTTATTTGCTACAAATGCTAGTAATGAACTTCTCTAATTTGCTGCATTTTGATCTGCTAAATTTACCATTAAAAGGGTTTTGTTTTATCTGTTCAATAAATACGAAAAATGTCTGTTTATGTCAGAAATTCACAGCTGTACTGTCCACACTTAGCATGTTATCTTATGATGTCTAATTAGCCCTCCTAGTTTCCATCTTGGACTACAGTTATTAGTGTCTTGTAAGAGATGTGTAGAGATTAGACTTTGGGGGTGGTTGAGCAATTTAGTGAAAGACAACTAAGCAGGGCTGACACCACTCAGTCCACAAAAATGTGTGCGTCAGCACACAACAGGACTTTTTTTTTTTTTAATTGTATTTTTATTTAGTATTTTCAGTAAAATAAAAATATTTGTAAGTTAGATAAAAAAATCAGAAGTATATCAACCATCAGCTGTTTGGAAAGCAAATTAAGAAAAAAAAAAAGTATTTAACGAACGCAATAGGGATCATTAAGCTTCAGTAGGAAGAAAAAGGGGGGGGGGGGGGAGTTTGGAGAGAAAACACAATGGATCTTTAGGTATAAATCCTACAATAGGCATTTAAAACATAATGCAAAGGGTAGATATCTGGGTTTCTACAGGGGTCTTCCCCAAGCAGTACTCTGAACTTTCCCAGGTGTCCCAAATCCTTGTAAATATTGGAATTAAGTCATCAACTAAGGCAGTTAAATATTTCATCCTGCGAATCTCCACAATAGTGGACAAAAGTTGAGCATGAGTAGGGGGGAGAAGTAGATAGCCAACAACAAGGTATAACTTGCTTTGCTGCTAATAAGACAAAAGCCATCAAATTCCGTGCTTGCTTGAAGAGTCTCGAGAGTGGCAAACCCAACAGAAAATGTATAGGATTCAGAAGGGTCTCGATATTTAGAAGATTCTGCAAAAGATTGTATAGATTTTCAAAACAGAATAATGGGGCAATCTCAAAAGATATGGTAATGGGTGCCTACATCACCGAGGCATCTCCAGCATTGTCGTGAAATCTCAGGATTGCCAGTGTGGAAGATGGCAGGAGTCTTATACCAGAACAGAAGAACTTTAAAGGCAGTCGCTCCGCTCTCTGCACCACATAATGGGATACCTTTGAAGCAGAATCCCAGATTTGACTCCATTGTGCAAGGGAAATATATTAATGGAGGACATTAGTCTATTTACTCATGTAGGTATGATTGGCCTCATGGGGGAGGCTATAGAGGAAATTAAATGTGGTTCATGGGAGCCTCTAGCACATAAAAGTTGAAAGCTATTTGGCTTATCCAAAGACAACTAAAGGGAAATGGACAAAAAAAAAAAAAAAAAAAGTGCTTGATTTGCAAGTACCTGTTACAACATTTTCACACTGATAATGTAAAAAGCATTGGGGCTAAACATAATTTTCGCAGTTGAGGCATATGTTTATCGAGTGTGGACCAGATCATGGCACATGGATGTACAGAAAAAGTAATACCCATTTCAAATTCAGACCATCTATTTGAGGCGCAACGAGAGGACCAATTAGTAACAGCACGTAGGCGAGTAGCATAGTACTAATTAAGTATATCTGCAGCCCCTAAATTACCTCTGGAGGCCAGGGCTAATACCATTGAGACAGCAATTCGAAGAGAAGCATATTGCCATAAAAAGTGAACCGCTCTGAAGCGATTTCAGTTGTGATAACGGAATGGGCACTGGGAAAGTTTCAAAACACATACAGCAATTTCCGTAGTATAGACATTTTGATTACATTAATTCACCCTAGTAAGGAGAGGAAAGGGTAATTGGACCATTGTTTGAACAATAAATTGACCTCTGAAAATAACGGAGAAAAAAGGACTTGGAAAAGAGGTCGAATAAGAGGCGATAATACATATTTCAGAGTATGGGAATTCCATCGATAGGAGTAGTGTTACATAGTTACATAGTAGGCGAGGTTGAATAAAGACAATAGTCCATCCAGTTCAACCTGTGTAGGTGTGTGTGGCCGTAATCATCTCACATACCCCTGAATGTTCTGATCCTTGAGATGTACGTTTAAGAGTATTTTGGAAGCCACCTTCCCGCAGAAACCACCTCTTGTGGTAGAAAATTCCACAATCTTGTAGCTCCAACAGTAAAGAACCCCCCATATTGCCTGAGGTTAAAACGCTTCTCCTCTAAATTGCAATGTATGCCCTCGAGTCCTCATGCACTCCCTACGACTGAATAGCTTTTTTTCTATGCCGAGATCACCATTGAGATATTTATAAATTGCCATCATGTCCCCTCTCAGGCGTCTTCTCCAGGGAGAATAAATCAAGCGATTGCAGACGCTCTTCATAATTAAGGTCCTCCAATCCCCTAATTAGTTTAGTTGCCCTTCTCTGGACTCTCTCCAGCTCCAACACATCCCTCCTGAGGACTGGCGACCAGAACTGGACAGAATACTCCAGATGTGGTCGGACCAGAGTTTTATAAAGTGGAAGGATTATAGTCTTATCTCTGGAATACATCCCTTTCTTTATGCATGCTAATATTCTTCTGGCTTTGGCAGCTGCCGCTTGACATTGCATTCTATTGGCTAGTCTATCATCTACCAAGACTCCCAGATCTTTCTCCATTTTTGATTCCCCCAAGGGTTCCCCCCCCCCCCTAACGTGTATTGTGCTTTTATGTTTTTAGTCCCCAAGTGCAAAACCTTACACTTCTCCACATTAAACCTCATTTGCCATGTCGTAGCCCACTCCGTTATTTTGTCCAGGTCATTTTGTAGGATATCTGCTTCATGCTGTGCAGTTATTGCCCTGCCCAATTTTGTGTCATCTGCAAAAACTGATATAGAACTAATGCTCCTGTCCTCAATGCTGTTTATGAATAAATTGAACAAGGTTGGTCCCAGGACTGAGCCTTGGAGGACCCCGCTTACCACCTCAGACCAGTCTGAGTATGCGCTGTTTATTACCACCCTTTGGAGATGCCCTTTTAGCCAATTCCGTATCAAAGAGCAAACCCTGCGGTCGATACCTGCAGACCTTATTTTATAAATTATGCGCTTGTGGGGAACTGTATCAAACGCCTTGGCGAAATTCAGGTACACCACATCCACTGGTCTGCCCCTATCTAGCTCACAGCTCCCCTCCTCGTAGAATGTTAAGAGATTGGTTTGACAAGAACGCCCATTTGTAAACCCGTGCTGATTACTGCTGATGATGTTGTTGTCTTTAGCAAACTCTACGATATAGTCCCTCATCATCCCCTCCAGAAGTTTACATACTATCGATGTCAGACTGACAGGCCTATAATTACCCGGGACATGCCTCTGCCCTTTTTTGAATATCGGTATCACGTTAGCTTTCCTCCAATCCCCTGGTACATTTCCTGTCATAATACTGTCAGCAAAGATCAGGAACAGTGGTCTAGATATAACCTTACTGAGTTCTTTGAGTACTCTCGGATGTACGCCATGTACTCTGGGATGTGTTGCGGAGTACTGAAAGGAGAGAAGGTAGAATGTTGATAGGGAGGGCTTCAGTTTTGGAGGTATTAATCTTAAAGCCTGATAGGGAGTCAAAAGAGATGAAGATGTTATGTAGAGGAGGCAGGGATGGTAAGGAGGTGAGTCAGAATTAGTAAAATATCTTCTGCTAAAAGGGATAATTTATATTCCCATTGTCGCAGAAAAACCCCTCTAATGTCAGGGTAAGAGCCGATGTCAGCAGCCAGGGGCTCCAAACTCAATATACAGTGGATATAAAAAGTCTAAACACCCCTGTTAAAATGTCAGGTTTCTGTAATGTAAAATAAATTAGACAAAGATAAATAATTTCAGAACTTTTTCCACCTTTATTGTGATCTATAAACTGTACAACTCAGTTGAACAACAAACTGAAATATTTCAGGAGGGAAGTAAAAATAAAAAACTACAAATAATATGAATGCATAAGTGTGCACACCCTTAAACTAATACTTTGTTGAAGCACCTTTTGATTTTATTACAGCACTCAGTCTTATTGGGTATAAGTCTATCAGCATGGTACATCGTGACTTGGCAATATTTGCCCACTCTTCTTTGCAAAAACACTCCAAATCTGTCAGATTGCGAGGGCATCTCCTGTGCACAGCCCTTTTCGGATCATCCCACAGATTTTCAATCGGATTTAGGTCTGAGCTCTGGCTGGGCCATTCCAAACCGTTAATCTTCTTCTGTTGAAGGCATTTTTTGTTGATTTCTATGTACGTTTTGGGTCATTGTCATGCTGAAAGATGAAGTTCCTCTTTATGTTCAGCTTTCTAGCAGAAGCCTGAAGGTTTTGTGCCAATATTGACTGGTATTTGGAACTGTTCATAATTCCCTCTACTTTGACTAAGGCCCTGTTCCAGCTGAAGAAAAACAGCCCCAAATCAAGATGCTGCCACCACCATGTTTCAATGTGGGTATTTGGTGTTCTTTTTGTGATGTGCAGTGTTGTTTTTGCATCAAATATATCTTTTGGAATTATGGCCAAAACGTTCAACCTTAGTTTTAAACACAACACATTTTCCCACATGCGTTTGGGAGACTTCAGATGCGTTTTTGCAAGATTTAGCCCGGCCTGGATTTTTTTCTTTGTAAAAAAAGGCTTCTGTCTTGCCATCTACCCCATAGCCCAGACATATGAAGAATACGGGAGATTGTTGTCACATGTACCACACTACTTGCCAGATATTCCTGCAGCTCCTTAAATGTTGCTGTAGGCCTCTTGGCAGCCTCCCTGACCAGTTTTCTTCTCGTCTTTTCATCAATTTTGGAGGGACTCCCAGTTCTTGGTAATTTCACTGTTGTGCCTAATTTTCTTCATTTGATGATGGCTGTCTTCATGGTGTTCCATGGTATATCTAATGCTTTTGCTATATGATGCGACTAAGTAAATGTCAGGAAAGACCTACTTAAAACAGCTGAACTTTATTTGGGGTTATTAGAGACACTTTAAATGATGGCAGGTATGTACTGACTCCAATTTAACATGAGTTTGAATGTGATTGCCTAATTCTAAACACAGCTACGTCCCCAGTTATAAGAGGGTGTGCACACTTACACACTTATGCAACCACATTATTTACATTTTTGAGTTTTACTTCCGACCCCCCCCCCCCCCTAAAGATTTCAGTTTGTTTTTTTAATTGAGTTGAACTTTTTTTTATATAGGTCACATTAAAAGGTGGAAAAAGTTCCAAAATTATTTGTCTCTTTTTTTAGATCTAAGAAACCTGACATTTTTATATACACTGTAAAATGGAATGGTGAAAGAGGGCATCCCTATCTGGTGCCATTTCTTAGTGCAACAAGCAGGAAGTCAGCTGTACCTGGGAAGTGGGTTTGGAATATAGGGCTTGTAAGGCTTGAATGAAGGAACCTGCAAAACCATAATGAGCGAGGGTAGCAAACATAAAAGGCCAATGGAGTTGATTGAAGGATTTTTGAGCATCTAAATGAGGGCAGGAGGATTTGTTTTATTTAGAAGATCTACAAGGTTGATAGTACATCTTGTATGATCACCTGCATGTCTAGTGGGGACAAACCCGACCTGATCTCTGTGGATTAATGATGGAAGTAATTGAGTCAACCACAACAACAGGACTTTACAACAAAACGCTTCACATAAGATGATGGAATTTAAGCTGTATTCTAGATATAATGCCCTGAGAGAATCATCCTCTTGAAAACCTTAGAAGCGATGTGAAAATATATGTGAGACTATCAAATCTGCCACCCAGGAATCTATATATAGTTATGAAATATGTCAACACAAATATAGAAAATGAAATATTAGCAATTGTAATAAAATTGTGATAGAACACCCCTGGTGTATATTAAAATCAGCAAGAATTGCAAATACACAAAAGGACTTTGGAGCTTAGTGCATCCAAAGTCTCCATCAGTGGGTATTTGTTGTACTTGCAGGGGGCTAATACATGCAGAGATATGCATAGATTGCAGAGAGCACTTTTTTTGTTTAATATTTTGCCCTGCCATATAATGTATACAAAACACAAAATAGTCAGTTTGTAAATTATTTCGTTTTTACACAAAAGCACATATTTAAATGCATATGTTAATAAAAATAACTGACCTAAATGGCACAATACACAGTTCAATGTTTGCCAAGCTTTGTGAGACTTTATACTGGCCTGAACAGTAAATGCAAATTTGTGGCTGTGTTGGCTGACTGCACTTCCCTACACTGTCAGCTGGGAAAAAGTTCCTGGCAGAGCAGGATGCTATTCTTTTGTATTTAGTGCCCATGGAACCTTACACTAAAAAAAAAAAAAAAAGTAACCTTTACAACATGTCTCTCCATTTTATGCTTTATGATGCCAATGGCATTTGCAAGCATCACTTGTTTTAAGCTCATCTTTTCAATAGAATAGAGTTCAGTTGTTCCAAGTTCTCATCTTGTGCGAGCACTCAATATTATATACATTTTCAGAAACTCACCCTCTGCGTTAAAGGGTAAACCAATTAAAAATATTTATAACTACATATAGACGTATTAACGTTGAAGTATTGTAGAACTTTGCATTACTTGCCTGGGTGTACTCCAGGGATTTACGCTACCTTAAAAATGTGTTTTTTTTTCCTCTTCACCTTTCCCTCTCTAGCCTCTTACACCTGCAGGGATGAGCCGTACGGTGTGGCTCGTGCTTGACACGTGTGCGCACTGGATGGTTCACCCTCCTCACTTATAACATTTATTCGTGTACTCCCTTCCTTTTTTTTTTATTTTACCTTTCTTGCTAAACTCAACCCCCTACTTAGCCCACCTTGATCATTTTTATCATACAAAACGTCACTTATAGAAAACCATACCAAATCAACAACCTTATTTCCACTAGTCAACCTGATAGGGATTGATTTGAGTCATATTTTACAACTTGTGTCTTACCAATATCCTATGTTGAATAGAATACCTTATAGGAAACTGAAGTTCTTATCTTATTGCTACTTGTATTTCTTTAGACTCTCTGTACAAGAGTTTGGTTATTAATTATTTTCTCATTTTTGTCCCGTTCATTTTACCACAAATTACTATTGTATTGTATTCTTGAATCTTTTAGTCAATAAAAACTTGGTTTGGAAAAAAAAAATGGATTTTTGTAAAATCTTACCGTAAAATCCTTTTCTCTTAGCTCATTGACAGACGTAGTCCTCGGTGATACACCACCTTCGGGTTATGTTGCCTCCACAGGAGCAGGACTAGACAGGAAATGAAAAAGCTCTGGCCACACCCCAGGGGCAGTCCCAGAGGGTATATCCTCTCTCTCTCTGCCTCAGCAAATCAGTTATGTGAAAAAGCAGTCTTTAGAGATTTTAACCCAACTCAAAAAAACAGAGGGGCAGGGACTACGTCTGTCAATGAGCTAAGAGAAAAGGATTTTACGGTAAGATTTTACAAAAATCCATTTTTCTCTAGCGCTCATTGACAGACGTAGTCCTCGGTGATACACCACCTTCGGGACGTCCCAGAGCAGTATCACAACTGAGGGGTGGGAAAATGGAAATCAAATCCCAATCTAGAAGGCCCAACCGGTGCCAACTAGAATTTTACAATGCTCATCCTTAATGATGAGACTCAACAAAAAAAGAGAAAACAATTTTTTTTTTTTTTTCAAACAGAAAAAAACCCTCGAGGTAGACCACCGGTCTCCTCAAATTGCGGCCTGCAAAACCTTGCGGCCAAATGAGGCATCCGCCGATGCCGTCACATCAATTTTATAGAATTTTGTAAAGGTATGTACTGACGACCAGGTGGCCGCCTTACATACCTGGACCACTGACGCCTGATGGCGAAAGGCCCAGGAAGTACTGAGCGCTCGAGTGGAGTGCGCCCTAACAGGGAACGGAGGACTCTGACCCTTAATAGAATAAGCCTGTACCACCGTTTGTCTAATCCATTTGGCAATGGTCGCGGCAGATGCAGGCAAAACCTTTCTGGGGCCATCCGTGATCACAAAAAGTGAATCCGTCTTACGGAAAGATTCCGTAGCTTTCAGGTATACCCTGATTGCCCGAACCACATCTAAGGAATGCAACGCATGTTCCCGATGATGCTTGGGCTGAGGACACAAGGAAGGTAGTACAATATCCTCATTCAGATGAAAATCTGAAACCACCTTAGGAAGAAAAGATGGCTTAGGATGAAGTACTACCTTATCCCTATGAATCACTAGGTATGGGGACTGGCATGATAATGCAGCCAGTTCTGACACCCTGCGAGCAGAAGTAATAGCCACCAAGAAGGCCACTTTCTGGGATAAAGTAAGCAAGGGAATCTCCCTGATGTTTTCAAAAGGAGGTTTCTGTAGAACCAACAAAACCAAATTAAGATCCCACGGCGGTAAGGGCGCGCGGACTGGAGGAGCCAGGTGCCGCACCCCCTGGATGAAATTCCGCACCAAGGATTTGGTAGCTAAAGGCTTCTGAAAGAAGATTGCTAATGCTGAAACTTGACCCTTGATGGTGCTCAAGGCTAGCTTCTGCTCAACCCCTTGTTGCAAAAAGGCCAATATTCGAGACACCGAATAGGTACGTGGAGGAAATCCTAAAGATTCGCACCACGCAATATAAGTTTTCCATGTGTGATAATAGACTTTGCTGGAAGTCGCTTTCCTTGCTTTAATAAGGGTAGAAATGACTGAAGCTGACAAACCTCTGTCCTTCAGTACTTGGGTCTCAATGGCCAGGCCATTAAACCCAGCGACTGTAAAGCATGATGGTAAATTGGTCCTTGAGACCATAGACACTCCCTGAGACGAAGTTCCCACGGAACGTCTACGACTAACATGTCCAAGTCGGCCAGGCCGGCTTGAGGAGGCCAGCCTAGAATTTCTAGGACCACTGGCGCTGATTGGATCTGAACCAGGCGTCCCTAGAGGTATCTGGCCCCGACCATCCGAGAAAGTCTGGTCGTTTTCTGTTCCCACACATTTATCAGATACCTGATAGTTATCAGGAAAAGGTGATCTTTTCTGGTTGTACCTCAGGGACCGAAGTCACCCGACTAGAGGCTACTTGGCCTACCTGGTCAACCAGATCCGATTCCTGTGAGGTATCGGGACTAATCTTAGGAAAAGGTAAAGGAAAAGATCTATTCAGGGAACGGTAATTACCGCTTCCTGTAGTACTTAAATGTTGGAAGGGAAGAATCGCACCGGTAGTAGTGGTTGATGCTCGATCTAATGTCCTGAATACCGGTGAAAACGTCCCCCCACCCTGAAACCGGGTGGGGGCGCATCTTCAGGCTGTGTACTCCTTAGCTTCGGGTTTGGCTGGGTTGGTCCTTTGCTTGTCCGACCAGCCCCTCTTGAACCCTCCTGGAGGAGTCTTGCCTTTCCCGCTAGTACCAGCCGGGCGCCCTTTATGGGCGGTAAAGAAAGGTCCTCGCTTGTTGCGAGGTCCCTTAGCTTTAGCAGCCTGTGGCAAAAAAGTGCTCTTGCCCCCAGTGGCATCCTTAATGATTTCATCTAGGTTGGCCCCAAATAGACGATTCCCCTGAAAGGGGAGATTTGTCAAGGTCTTCTTGGAACCTAGGTCAGCTGACCAGCATTTTAACCACAGCACACGTCTGAGGATCACCGCTGTCTTAGATGCATGCCCTAATAAGGGAGTAGTGTCCAAGGCTGCGTCACAGATAAACTGTAGCCCTTGTATAATCTGTTCCATCAAATCAGATGTCTCCTGGGGAATATCTTTTCCCCTAAGATCTTGGCGTACCATTTTCGCCCATTCCGTAAGTGTCTGGGAAACTAGACCAATAACAATTACTGGTCTAAAAGCTGACCCTATCAGAGAGAAGATGGTGCGGGACTCTGCTTCCATCTTTTGATCCACCGGATCCTTAAAGGACGAAGTGTCCTCCACTGGAATAACCGTGGCTTTATTCAGCCTGGAAATAGGCGGATCCACGACTGGTGGTACCGTCCATTTCTTAATGATGGATTCCTCAAACGGATAGCGTCTAGCAATACGCTTGGAAATAGTAAAGGTACGTTTAGAATGCTCCCATTCTCCTTTAATCTGATTACCGAAACATTTAGGTACAGGAAAAGCCTTCATCGTCTTGATGGGCTTATTAGTACCAAAAGGAATCTCTGTTTCAGTTGCCTCTGCCGGTAAAGCCTCAACTGGGATAACAGCCCTTGCAGAGGAACCTGCAACTGCCGTGACCACCTCTGAATCTGAGTCAGAGGTGTCAGATGGTATAGGGGTAGGCGGGGGTCGCTTCCTTGACCCCCGTCCCTGACAGGCCGCCTCCACCCGAGCCACCATAGACTCCAAAATTGCTGTAAATGACTCTATACTCTGTGCACCGGCGGGTCCCGTGGCCCCCTCGAGGGAAACAGGTGGGGGAATATGTGTGGCAGGGTCCATGATAACTCCAGTTACTTCCTGGATAATATAATTCAAAAAAACTTTTTTTTTTTTTTTTTTTCGACCCCCAGCGCCACAAAAGCCCCTTAGTGTTACCTGCTAGGGATCCCTATCGATCGAGAGAGAGAGAGATAAACCCCCAGGCTCACCACTTGATGCTCAGAGTTTAACTGCAACAGGTTACAGCGCTGTCTTAACAAACAGGAAGTCTTTTGGCTGGCTGCCCAGGAAGAAAGGAGGCGGCTCCGCCCCTCTGTACGCCTTCCGGCGCCTCCCCCAAGCTCCACGAGGTGTTTGGATCACCTCAAACATGGCCGCCCCCATGCTGGAGACACGAGGCTACGCCAAAATGGCGGCTCGTGCGATCCAGCATAAAAAATGGCGGCGGCCCGTACTGAATAGCGGTGTGCTGCAGGGCACACAACACTCTCACTGCATGGGGATATGGCGTGGTTGGCGGTACCGGCCCTGGCGGACCGCATGGCCGTTCGGGAGGCCTGCTGATAGCTGGAGATCTGATTAGGAAGGCAGTCTACATGTCCGTGGCTTCTGACTGGTAGGTAGCTTATTCTTAACCCATAAGATTCCCAGAATGCCACAGATTACATCTTTAAAACATGTATACAATTAGATTGTTAGCTCCCAAACCAAGCCTCCTGGCTTTTTGCACACATAAAATCACACTCAAAGTAGGAGGATCTGTGTCATGTTGTAGGATAGAAAGGGACTCTATCTTACCATACAGAGAGGGGCCCGCGTTCACCACAAAACCCGTCAGGGGGAAAGGGGGAACATACTACTCACCATACCGGAACCAGGCGGGCACCAACTCCTGACAGTACCCCTCTCCACCGGGGCGGGAGGGCTGTCGACCGATACGGACGCCGTGACTCATGGTCTTTGGCGTTTCAGCGAGACGTTTAACTCGCGTGGACAGTCCTTTAATGGGACTTTGTCGCGGCCGACCCAGCGCGGAGCTATGGCCTGCACGCGCTCGTAGGCTGAACTGGGGTGACCACCGGATCTCAACATCCAGCCCGTTGCCCAGTTCAGCTTTCTTGCTTGAAGATCTCACAGGAACACTGGAGAAAAAAGCTGTCTAAAAAAATCCTTTAAGAAAAAATTCTTGCCAGGACCTAAGATCCCAGCAAGGTATCTAGGTCCTTACTCCTAACTAGACAGAAAATAACTGATTTGCTGAGGCAGAGAGAGAGAGGATATACCCTCTGGGACTGCCCCTGGGGTGTGGCCAGAGCTTTTTAATTTCCTGTCTAGTCCTGCTCCTGTGGAGGCAACATAACCCGAAGGTGGTGTATCACCGAGGACTACGTCTGTCAATGAGCGCTAGAGAAATAATTGTTTATGAAATAAAAAAATAAAAAAGTCAATTCTAAAGCAGAGATGGCAAAAATCACAAACATCATGTCAATAACTATTTGCTATTATTGCTGCCATTTAAAATGTATTCCCATTTATTTATTTTTAAAGCGTGAACTGGAGTATAAGGGTCCATTCACACTAGCACGACTTGTCAGGCGAATTGGTCGCCTGACAAGTCGCGGTGGGTCGCTCGCCATTGAATAGTACAGGACCCGTTCTAATAGGAGCGACACAAGTCGCTCCGACTTAGAAAAAGGGTCCTGTACTACTTTCGGGCGACCTGGAGGCGACTTGCATTGACTTCAATTATATGAAGTCACCGGTCGCCCCAGCAAGTCGTGTCGTGCCAGTCTGAATGGGCGCTAAAAAAGTAAAAGTAGGCAAAAATGGGAAACTTTGGAGGTTCTTATTTCATTCTTGGCAAAAAAAAAAAAAAAAAAAAACACAACACCCTCTAAGGCTCCATGTACACGGGACGGACGTTGTAAATGGCCATTTAGGAGCAGTTGGGTGTTTTTTTCAGAAGCCCCTGAACCCATCTCTATGTTATCTTATCTGTCCATGTACACAGGGTCGTTTACAGTCATTTGCAGGCAGTTGAGTTCAGGGACGTTTTTTGGAAAGCAATTATTTGCATTCGAACGTGTGTTTCCCGGCGTTTCAAACGCAAAAACGCGACCGAACGCGATGACCCGCGTTTAGCAAACGCCCACTAAACGCGGGTGCAAACGCGACCTAAGGGGCGTTTCAAACATCCTAAGAATTCCAGCATTCAAAAGGGACTTTTAACAACGTCCCGTGTACATGGAGCCTTACACTCTAAATGAATTCCTCTCTCACACTCTAAAATTGTTAATTAAAAAAGGTAAACATTTAAAAAATAATTAATAAAAAGGAGAAGTATCCTGGTTTAGTTTCCTGGAGACGTGACGTAGAGGCATTGGCATACACCAGCTTATGCACGTACATAACAAAGAGAGAATATGAGACATTATACTGCTTCCAAACAGCTCAAATGATGCAATACTTTTTGCAGAAAGAGGAAGGTGACCTATGCTTTACTTTATATTAACAGACTGCAAAATGCATTTGAGACTATCCTCAAAACGCATTTGATTTAATTGTCATTACTAAGGCCAGAGCAATTTCTTTTCATGTCACTTAATGTAATTTGTTTGGTACAGCCAATAAATACACGTATATTGTTATGAAGCAAACAAGATGATAAATGTCATTCTACAAAAAGTAACAAACCAATAACAACCAGTGTTCTCTAGACTCAATGATGAGACACGTCTATCTGTGCCTTCTGACTTCTTCATACTGTCCCTATTTATTAACATTTTAGAAGAGAATGTGTTAAAGCCAAGTGAGCCCATTCCCCCTCCCCTGCTTTAACACCCAACTGTGCCTGGTGAGATGAGGAACAGAAACTCCTTGGGCAGCTGTGCTATTGTTCCAAAGCCACTAAATTTCCTTGTTGTGACAAGATAAAACCCCCAGCACAGCCACAGGGAATGATACAACCATGAAGAACAAAGTGCAGATCTGCGTGGGCACAGACAAGACGTGAGAGTGCAAAGGATAGGAGATGCTGTATTAAACATGACTAAATGCAAAGATCAGCCCTTAAAGGAAGACTTCTCCTTTTACTAAAAAATGTATATAATAATTGCTTCATAAGGAAAATTGCAGTTTAAAGCCAATCTATAGGCAAACATCTTGCTATTTTATGTACAATACTTCCCGAGATCGATGCAGTGCGGCCAGGCAGCAGAGCCTGGTTGGTAAAGCACTACTGCAGTTCTGGAATGCAGGCTGGTCCATCTTCCCTATATCTAGCCTCTGATTTGACAGCAAGGAGGAACAGCTCAGTGATGAGCGCATCACTATGTTCTTTACTACTGTAAGCATGTCCCGGACAAGTTCAAATGTACTGCAGCACACTTTATTGGTTCCTGTGTCAGCCCTTCCTCTTCTAATTCTTATACTTCTGGGGAGGACAAAAAGCTGAAACCAAGTCAAATGCAGGCATGTTCCCTCATTGCAATTAGGCCTCATGCACACTGGACGTTCTAAAAACGCCAGTAGCATTAGCTGTAGAATGGTGCGTTAAAAACGTGAATTTAACAGCGTTTTTGCATTAACACTTTGCTGCGTTTAAATTTTTTTAGCAAAACTTTACTCCCACAAAAGCTTGAGGCTCAAAAACCCTCAAATGGCAGATAGCCCTGTTTTTCAGCATTGGAGCTTATTTACAGCTGAAAAACTCCTTCTCAAACGCAATCGTTTTTTTTTTTTTTTTTTCTCCAGCCTGAAAACACCCCTGTCAAAAAAATGCACGGACACATGGAATAACATACTAGTGAGTTTACTGGCTGAAGAAAAAAAAAAAAAATAAACACCCGACGCCCAAAACAGCACCTGTAAAGACGCCCAGTGAGGCCTTAATGTTTATTTGTTTTTGCTTTTTTTTTTTTTAATAGGCCTGGAGTTCAGACTTTTTGCTCGTAAAAGGGCAGATTCCCTTTGATGAGCCAGCAAGGACCAAAAAAAAAAAAAAAAAACCTAAACAGCAGGGCTACATGCTGAAGATCACTGGAGCTAGGAGGAAATCAAATACTTAAAGGAGAGTTCCAGCCTCAAAATGAACTTTGCCCCATCCGCTTGCTGCACATTACCTGAAAAAGAATTGGATAATGACATTTTTTTTTTTTGATTTACTTACCTTGTTGTTGAAGAAAATGTACTTGCCTTCCTTTCACTTCCTCCCTCTGCGGCCGCGGCCCGCGCCATTACTTCCTTCTTGCATTGACTCCTGGGAGCTGAGCGTCATCGATCCCAGGAGTCAATGCGCCTGCACCGCCCTGCTCGTCACTTCCGATGCAGACAGCGGTGCATTCCCTGCTGTGAACAGCTTCTGGGCATGCCCAGAAGCTGTGCAGGGATTTCCAGCTTTCTCTAGCCACATCTACAAGTGTCTAAATGCTCTCACTTCAGCACTGGATGCACATTATTGGTATGGAATAGCGTACTAATTAAAGTGGTAGTAAACCGCTAGGCGTCTTTTTTTTTTTTTTTTTTTTGGGACCCTGGAAGGCAAAGCCATAATGTTCTAGTATGCATCACATACTAGCACATTATGTTAACCCCCCCCCCCCCCAAAACAAAGTCCTTCCAGCGCCAAGCTGTCACTGCTGCAGGCGTTTACATCTTCACCGAGTCTTCCTTCCCGATTCGTTGACCCTGACTGTGTAACTGGCAGGAGCCGCGATGACGTCACTCCTAAGGGAGCCGTCGTTTACGGCACAGGACTCCGAAGGAACGGCTCCTTCAGAGCGCATGCACCAGTGATGTCACCAGCTGCATATACAGTGAACATCTACTTAACCACTTTACCACCGGAGGATTTTCCTGCTTTACGTCCAGGCCACTTTTTGCGATTCGGCATTGTGCGACTTTACCTGACAATTGCGCGGTCATGCAACGCCGTACCCAAACGAAATTTACGTCCTTTTTTTCCCACAAACAGAGCTTTCTTTTGGTGGTATTTAATAATCTCTGTGCTTTTGATTTTTTGCGATATTAATAAAAAAAATGCGACAATTTTGAAAAAATAACAATAGTTTTCTACTTTGACAGTTAAAAAATATCCAATATATTCAATTTTTGTCATATATTTAGGCCAAAATGTATTTAACTACATGTCTTTGACAAAAAAATTCTCAATGAGCATATTTTTAACCGCTTTAAGACCAGAAGACCCCATTCCTGACCAGGCCATATTTTGCAATTCGGCACTGCATTACTTTAACGGACAATTGCACGGTCGTACCCAAATTAAATGTATGTCCTTTTTTCCCCACACATAGAGCTTTCTTTTGGTGGTATTTGATCACCTGTGCGATTTTTACTTTTTGCGCTATAAACAAGAAAAGAGCAACAATTTTGAAAAAATAATAACAATATTTTTCACATTTCTTTATATGAAATTCCCCCCCAAAAAATGTAAAAATCAAAATTTTTTGACATTTTAGGCCAATTTGTTTTCTGCTACATATTTTTGGTAAAAAAAAAAAATCACAATAAGCGTATTCTGCTTGGTTTGCACAAAAGTTATCGCAGCTACTAAACTACGGGGAATTTATGTCATTTTTAATTGTTTTTTTTAACTAGTAATGGCGGCGATCTGCGATTTTTTTTGCGTGACTGCGACATTGCAGCGGACAGATCGGACCCTTGACTGACATTTTTGACACTTTTGGGGGTACTAGTGACATTACTACAGTAATCAGTGCTATAAATATGCACCGTTACTGTAAAAATTACACTGGCAGGGAAGGGGTTAATTTTTATTGGTGATCAAGGGGTTAATGTATGTACGTGCTTACTAACGTGTGTGGGGGGAGGGGACTGAGCGACACCGGGACAGATCGCAGGTTCAGCTATGCTGAATCCTGCAATCTGACCCTGCCTGTCACTTAGGAGATCCGCCTGCTCCGTTTACACAAGCGGGCGGATCTCCACACTCGATCCCCGACTATCAGGGAATAGCGGCGGTGATCACCGCCTCTCCTCCCCTGGCCCGACTCCCGCTGGGACTGAATACGGTGGGAGAGAGCCTCCGGCCGCAAGGGAGGAGTCCAGCGACGTAGGTCTACATCGCTGAACGATAACGAACCACTTTGCAGCAGTAGGCTCAATGTGAGCGGTCGGCAAGTGGTTAACGGTGCACGTTTAGGAGATATGTACACTACCTATAGTTAAGCCTCATCATAGGCTTACCTATAGGTAAAAGTCAGAGATGGGAGTTTAAGAATAGAGGTGGACAATGACAGTACTGAAACAACTAATCGACAAAATCGATTAGGATTGTAGTTGTCGACTATTTTCACAATCGATTAGTTGGTAAGCCAATTAGTTGGCCTGCATACAGAATTAATTATTTGTTTACATACTAGAAAACACACTGCAACACACATACAGCTCAGTACACCATCCATATATGTCAGTAAATACCTGAGGACTTATGAATGTGAGGAGCAATGCCTCGTGGGACATGTAGGAAGAAGGAAGTGAGTAATTCTTAAGGCAGAAGTTTTTTTCCTTGCTATAGGGCAGTGATGGCGAACCTTGCCACTCCAGATGTTTTGGAACTATATTTCCCATGATGCTCAACTACACCGCAGAGTGCATGAGCATCATGGGAAATGTAGTTCCAAAACATCTGGGGTGCCAAGGCTGCTATTACTGCTGTAGGGGTACTCTGTAGGCAGGAGGAGCCGAAGCGCCGGTGGTAGAGCCCCAGAAAAGGAGAATCCAGGGTTTCTGTGTGCAATTGCACAGAGCAGGCAAGTATGATGTTTGTTGTTTTAAAAAAAAAAAAATCAAACGTTCACACTTGGACTCCAAAGTTGCACTGACTTTGGAGTACATCTTTGATGCAATTTTTACACAACTTTGGATGGGTGCAACTCAGATCCGACCAAATGGACAACTACTGCATTGTTTAAAATTCAGGTACGAATTTACCCACTTAACCACTTAAGCCCCAGGCCTATTTTGGACACTTTTTGTTTACAAGTTAAAATCAGTATTTTTTCCTAGAAAACTACTTAGAACCCCCAAACATTATATATATTTTTTTAGCGAAGACTCTGGAGAATAAAATAGCGGTCATTGCAATATTTTTTGTCACGCGGTATTTCGTGCGCGTTTCGTTTCCTATTTATTTTATTTTTTTTTTAACTTTATCACAGGTTTTTAAAAAAAAAAAAAAAAAAACTGATCATAATAAACATAAACATCCCTTGTGACAGCAATATGCAGTAACAGGTACTCTTTATGGAGGGATCGAGGGTCTAACAGACCCTAGACCCCTCCACTACACTTCCATGTATTCAAAAGGCCGAAAATGGCATTTTTGAATACACTCGTTTTTTTAATCTGCCGCCTTTAGCAGCAGAGTAACCCGGACGTGACTTCATAGACGCCGCCTCCGGGTTACGTCATTGGAGACCCGATCGAAGCCGCATCCCGCTTAGATTGGAACTCCATCCAGCCGGCGGATATGCCGGCTGGGTGCTCGGGTCTCCTGGTGGGACGGGAGACCCGGGCAAAGCCGCAGAAGGCATACCCTCCCGCTCACCGGGGTAACGATCGAGCGGCTCCCGAGCTGCATCGGTCATTACTGCCGGAAAGCCGACCACTGGCTCTAAACAACGGTACCTGGGTGAAGCCTCTAGCTAGAGGCATCATCCCGGTACAACCCCGCTAAGTCAGCCAACGTAAATATACAGTGGTGATCGAAAGTTTGGGCACCCCAGGTGAAAATTTGTATTAATGTACATAAAGAAGCCAAAGAAAGATGGAAAAGTCTCCAAAAGGCATCAAATTACAGATTTGACATTCTTATAATATATGTCAACAAAAGTAAGTTTTTTTATTTCCATCATTGACACTTTCAAGAGTGCAGAAAACAAAAAAATGGCATCTGCAAAAGTTTGGGCACCCTGCAGAATTTATAGCATGCACTGCCCCTTTGCAAGGCTAAGACCTGCCAGTGTCATGGATTGTTCTCAATCATCGTCTGGGAAGACCAGGTGATGTCAATCTCAAAGGTTTTAAATGCCCAGACTCATCTGACCTTGCCCCAACAATCAGCAACATGGGATCTTCTAAGCAGTTGTCTAGAAACCGGAAACTGAAATTAGTTGACGCTCACAAAGCTGGAGAAGGCTATAAGAAGATAGCAAAGCATTTTCAGGTGTCAATATCCTCTGTTCGGAATGTAATTAAGAAATGGCAGTCATCAGGAACAGTGGAAGTTAAAGCAAGATCTGGAAGACCGAGAAAAATATCAGACAGAACAGCTTGCAGGATTGTGAGAAAAACAATTCAAAACCCACGTTTGACTGCACGATCCCTCCAGAAAGATCTGGCAGACACTGGAGTTGTGGTACACTATTCCACTATAAGGAGATACTTGTACAAATATGGTCTTCATGGAAGAGTCATCAGACGAAAACCTCACCACAAAAATCAGCGTTTGAACTTTGCAAATGAACATATAGACAAGCCTGATGCATTTTGGAAACAAGTTCTGTGGACCGATGGAGGTTAAAATTGAACTTTTTGGCCAGAATGAGCAAAGGTACGTTTGGAGAAGAAGGGGCACAGAATTTAATGAAAAGAACCTCTGTCCAACTGTTAAGCATGGGGGTGAACCAATCATGCTTTGGGGTTGTATTGCAGCCAGTGGCACAGGGAACATCTCACGAGTAGAAGGAAAAATGGATTCAATAAAATTTCAGCAAATTTTGGATGGTAACTTGATGCCATCTATGAAAAAGCTGAAGTTAAAGAAAGGATGGCTTCTACAAATGGATAATGATCCTAAACACACCTCGAAATCCACAGGGGGATTACATCAAGAGGCGTAAACTGAAGGTTTTGCCATGGCCTTCACAATCTCCTGACCTCAACATAATTGAAAATCTATGGATAGACCTTAAAAGAGCAGCGTGACAGACAGCCCAGGAAATCTCAAAGAACTGAAAGACTTTTGTAAGAAAGAATGGGCAAAGATACCTCAAACAAGAATTGAAAGACTCTTGGCTGGCTACAAAAAGCATTTACAAGCTGTGATACTTTCCAAAGGGGGCAGTACAAGAAATTAACTCTGCAGGGTGCCCAAACTTTTGTAGACGCTATTTTTTTGTTTTCTGTTATTTTTAAAGTGTAAATGATGGAAATAAAATCTAACTTTTGTGGACATATTATAAGAATGTCTAATCTGTAATTTGATGCCTTTTGGAGATTTTTCCATCTTTCCTTGGCTTCTTTATGCACATTAATACAAATTGTTACCTGGGGTGCCCAAACTTTCGATCACCACTGTACGTTACTTTGCGGTAAGTGGTTAAAGCGGTTGTAAACCCTTAGAACAAAAAAAAAAAAAAAAAAAAAAACCTGCAAGACAAAGGCATAATGGGCTAGTATGCATCGCATACTAGCCCATTATGTGTAACTTACCTTAGAACGAAGCCCCGACACGGACCCCCGGACATCGCTGCGGGCGCTGCCATGATCCCTCGAAGTCTCTTCCGGGTTCGGCGGCTCCGGCGCGGTGATTGGCCAGAAGAGACGGCTCCGGCACGATGATTGGCCGGAGCCGCGATGACGTCACTCCCGCGCATGCGCGCGTGAGTGATTTTTCCGGCAAGCTCCCGGCAACTTAATTGAAGGTCCCCCCGGACCTTCAGAGCGCATGCGCCGCTCGCGAGAGCGGCTGCATGCACTGTAAATATCTCCTAAACCATGCCGGTTTAGGAGATATTATTTGTACCTACAGGTAAGCCTTATTATAGGCTTACCTGTAGGTAAAAGTGTCAAAAAGCGGGATACTACCGCTTTAAGGACCAGGCCTATTTCTGACACTTGTTGTTTACAAGTTAAATCAGTATTTTTTTTGCTAGAAAATTACTTAGAATCCCCAAACATTATGTATTTTTTTTCTTTAGCAGAGACCCTAGAGAATAAAATGGAGAATGTTGCAATACTTTATGTCACACCGTATTTGCGCAGCGGTCTTACAAACGCAATTTTTTGGGAAATTAGAAAACAGTAAAGTTAGCCCAATTTCTCTTTTATAATGTGAAAGATAATGTTATGCCGAGTAAATTGATACCTAGCACGTTAGGCTTCATAATTGCGCACGCTCGTGAAATGGCGACAAACACTGGTACTTAAAAAAATCTGCATATGCAATGCTTTAAAAATTTTTTACAGGTTACCAGTTTGGAGTTACAGAGGAGGTCTAATTCTAGAATTATTGCTCTCGCTCTAACGATCGCGGCAATACCTTGCGTGTGGTTTGAATACCATTTACATATGTGGGCACGACTAACATATGCTTCTCTTCTTCCCGCAAGCTTACATTTTTTTTTTCTTCTTATTTTACCTTTTATTTTTAAACTGTCCCTTAAAAAAAAAAAAAAAAAAAACTTGATCACTTTTTTTCCTATTACAAGGAATGTAAACATCCCTTGTAATATAAATAAGCATGACAGGACCTCTTCTGGGGTCAAAAAGCCTCAGATCTCATATCTACCCTTAAGGGCCAGTTCACATTTCTGCGAGTGCGGCGATCGCATGTAATTCGGAGCGCACTGCTCCTTCATTACATGCGATCAGATGTGCGGATGCGAATTCAGCCATAACTTTGTATGGCTGAATTCGCACTGTATCCGCACCAAACACGCACATGACCCTTTTTTCCAGCCGCATCAGGATCGGATCGCACAGTGGTTCACACTTGTGCGATCCGATCCTGTGCGAAGTGTCAGATCGCACTGCGATATGCGATCAAACTGGGGGTGTCGTTAACATTTAATTGACACCCCCTGCGTATCACATATGGCAGTGTGAACTGCCAGATGTGCGATTGCGATGTGGGAACAGACTGCGAATTCGCAGCCTTCCCGCATCGCACAAGTGTGAACCGGGACTTAAAGCAAAAAAAAAAAAAAAAAGTATTTTTTCTTTCAGCATGAAAAAAAAAAAAAAAGGGCCCCCTAAGGCCGTTGGAAGGAAGCGAAAGTATGACCTCCAAGGCTGTAGAGGCCAATGGGGGACATCTTGCGCACACTCAACTTCCTGCCTGGGACATGGACGGATCGGATCATTTTCCCCACTACCGATGGCTCCGGTAAGCGGGGAAAACATCTGGGAAGCAACGGGAGGGGGGTGGGCACCTCTCCCGTCGCCCATAAAAGTGATCCCGTGGCGAATTCGCAGCTGGGACCACTTTTATGTGAAAGCGGACTGCCGGCCTGCGTATAGAAATACTGGGGCTATGGCAGCCATCTGCTGCCATATCTCCGGTATTTAATGTCACAGTAGCGATGTAAATACGTGGCGGGCAGTCTGGAAGTGGTTAATGAAACTTTTGAGTGTTAACAATGAAGTCTTCGGGCCCTCAAGTTGCATGAAAGTCGTCCTAAAGTAGTGCATGAACTACTTTGAAGTCGCTGCAACTTTAAAGGCTAAGTTCAGCTTTTTTTTTTTAATCCAGCTCCAATGTACCAATTTACCATTAATGTACCTCGGTTTAAGAAAAATACAAGCTCTCTTATTTTTAGAACAAGGCTTTACCTTAACCCTTGCTATATTCCTTAGAATGCTTCAGAGACTCCCTGGTATATAGACAGACACAAACAAACCAGTAAGGCACAAGGAGTTTACCAGCTGACCTCATTAGAAAACCTTCACCCATAAGCTAAGTTTTCCCAGCATCCCAGGCATTTCCCTATGCGTGCATTTGCCTGACTTCCCCAGGGTCCCTTCAGACACGCTCTGACTGCATGCAGCCCCACGGGACACCCCTGATGTAGTACAAGAACCTGCCTGATTGGATAGATGGTGTGTCCTGCTGTTCTATAGTTTTGGTAAATCTAAAGGAAATTGTACAATCAGATTGTATAGTGTATGTCTACATTTATACACCTAAAATTACCTAGTTTTTCAATTACCAGTTTCAGTGTCATTATTTAACAGCACACCTAAACACACATTTTGCCAAATGAAAAAACAGGTGACAAAGGAAGTAAAAAATGTGTAAAAATGTCCCATGTGCTACTTTGTCACGTGTAGTGCAGCCCATTGCAGATAACAGACTGCCCTATGGGTGTCACTGGAAAAACGAGCCCAAAAAAATATGTTCTGCCACTACTCAGGGTGTAAATGGGGCCTGAAAGTCAAAAATGATGCGTTTACACGAAAGCAATGAGGCTCCCTTCACATCTGTGAGTTTCCAAACACATGGCAAACCACACAGAAAATGTGCGCTTTACCATGCATTTCAGAGACGCTGCAATTGTGCTTGTATTTCCATTACATGTTAACCATGTCTGCAAACCAGCTGCCATAGTTCTACGGCGGCAGGTTGGCTGTGTTACGTGAAACTATGTACATGTATGTCACTTCATGTAGCAGTTAGTGTGGGCATGCGCACGCACCAACTAAAGGGGGGAGCCAAATCAGTGGGTCCAGCGGTCGTGATGTCCACCGGTCGCCAGCGATTGCGCCCCATGGAGACAGAACTGTTTGGATAGTGATGGACCCAGGGATCCTGTGTTCCTCCTATAAAAGGAACACAGGTGTGTGTTCATCCAGTGAGCCCTCCCCCTGCACAGTTAGAAAGCACCCCCTAGGCACACATTTAACCCTTTAATCACCCCTGGTGTTAACCCCTTTCCTGCCAGCGTCATTAGTACAGTAACAGTGCATATTTTTAGCACTGATTACTGTAGTAACGTAACTGGTCCCCCCCAAAAGTGTCAAAAATGTCAGGTGTCCGATCTGATGCAATGTCACAGTCCCGCTAAAAATCGCTGATCGCTGCCATTACTAGTAAAAAGAAAAAAAAAAAAAAAAAGACATAAATCTTTCCCCTAGTTTGTAGACGCGATAACATTTGCACAAACCAATCAATATACACTTATTGGGATTTTAACAAAAATATGTAGCAGAATACATACTGACCTAAAATGATGGAAATGTATTTTTTTTTTTGGGAATGTTTTATAGCAGAAAGTAAAAAATATATATATATTTTTTTCAGAATTGTCTCATTTTTTGTTTATAGCGCAAAAAATAAAAAAAAAAAAATCGCAGAGGTGATCAAATATCACCAAAAGAAAGCTCTATTTGTGGGGAAATAAGGACGTCAATTTTATTTGGGTACAGTCTCACACGTATCGCAAAAAAATGGCCTGTCATTAAGGGGGTAAAAGCTTCTGGTCCTTAAATGGTTAAAGGCTCCCCACGTGCGACAAATGCACAAAAAATTGCGGTAACACACCATGCTCGCTCCAAAAAGAATTCTGGAGCTTCTCTGGGGTGATTGTTGCATGTAAGGCAGCCCATTTAAGCGAATGGACTAAAGCCAACTCTCAATCAACCGTGTTTACTCTTTTTAAGGGTCCTTTCACACGGGGCGGACCGTTTCTTGATCCGCTCCGGCACTTTTTTTTTTTTTTGTCACCCGGTCCGTATGTCCATTTATCATCCCATCCGTTTTCCGATGATAAAACGGAGATAATGTATGTCAATGGGATTGCGGATGACACCGCTGACATCCGTTTTTTTAAAACGGAAGAAAAATAGGGTTCTCTTCCATTCCAAAAACGGAACTGATAGGAAAGGATGCAAATCTGATGTCAGCGGATGGTCATCCACTGACATCCGCAATCCCATTGACATGCATTATGACCGTTTTTCATCCGCAAAAAAATGGGATGAAAAACGGACATACGGACCGCCCGTGTGAAAGGACCCTAAATCATAATGACAACATAAACTACCCAAATGACCCTGATCAAAAGTTTACATACCCTGGTGATTTTGGCCTGATAACATGCACACAAGTTGACACAAAGGGGTTTGAATGGCTATTAAAAAGGTAACCATCCTCGCCTGTGATCTGTTTGTAATTAGTGTGCGTGTATAAAAGGTTAATGAATTGCTGGACTCCTGACAGACCCTTGCATCTTTCATCCAGTGCTGCACTGACGTTTCTGGATTCTGAGTCATGGGGAAAGCAAAAGAATTGTGAAAGGATCTGCGGGAAAAGGTAGTTGGAACTGTATAAAACAGGAAAGGGATATAAAAAGATATCCAAGGAATTGAGAATGCCAATCAGCAGAGTTCAAACTCTAATCAAGAAGTAGAAAATGAGGGGTTCTGTTGAAACCAAACCACGGTCAGGAAGACCAACTAAATTGTCAACCACAACTGCCAGGAAAATTGTTTGGGATGCAAAGAAAAACCAACAAATGACTTCAGGTGAAATACAGGACCCTGAAAACATGTAGTGTGTGTTTCAAGATGCACAATAAGGAGGCACTTGAAGAAAGATGGGCTGCATGGTCGAGTTGCCAGAAGAAAGCGATTACTACGCAAATGCCACAAAGTATCCCGCTTACAATACGCCAAACAGCACAGAGACAAACCTCAAACCTTCTGGCACAAAGTCATTTGGAGGGATGAGACCAAAATTTAGCTTTTTAGCCACAACCATAAATACTACATTTGGAGAGGAGTCAACAAGGCCTATGATAAAAGGTACACCATTCCTACTGTGAAACACGGAGGTGGATCGCTGATGTTTTGGGGATGTGTGAGCTACAAAAGGCACAGGACATTTGGTCAGAATCGATGGCAAGATGAATGCAGTATGTTATCAAAAAATACTGGAGGAAAATTTGCATTCATCAGCCCAGAAGCTGCGCATGGGACGTACTTGGACATTCCAACATGACAATGATCCTAAACACAAGGCCAAGTCGACCTGTTATTGGTTACAGCAGAATAAAGTGAAGGATCTGAAGTGGCCATCTCAGTCTCCTAGCCTCAATATCATTGAGCCACTCTGGAGAGATCTCAAATGTGCAGCTCATGCAAGACAGCCCAAGAATTTACAGGAACTGGAGGCTTTTTTCCAGGAAGAATGGGCAGCTTTACCATCCGAGAAGATAAAAAGCCTCTTCCACAAATACCACAAAATACTTCAAGCTGTCACTGATGTTAAAGGGGGCAATACACGGTATTAAGAACAGGGGTGTGTAAACTTTTAATCAGGGTCATTTGGGTAGTTTCTTTTGTCATTAGGATTTGAGTGAACACAGTTGATTTATAACAAATGGCTTCAGCCAAACACTAACCATGAGAAAAGTTTGTGTGTTATCATTCATATTCTCTGAAAAATGGCCAAGGGATCATAAATTCTGCCAGGGTATGTAAACTAGTAAAATCGCCCCATACAAGATTTCGCACCTCATGGGGTAAGTATGATCATGAGAAAAGTGAGAGATAACTCCAGAACTACATGGGAGCAGCTTGTGAATGATCTCAAGGCAGATGGGATCACAGTCACCAAACAAACCATTGGTAACACAATATGCTGCCATGGATTAAAATCCTGCATTGCCCACAAGGCCCCTCAAGAAGGCACATGTACAGGCCTGTCTAAAGTTTGCCGATGGACATCTAAACGATTCAGAGAAGGATTGAGAGAAAGTGCTGTGGTCAGATGAGAAGAAAATTGAGCTCTTTGGCATCATTAACTCTACTCGCCGTGTTTGGAGGAAGAAAAATGCTGACTATGACCCCAAGAACACTATCCCTACAATCAAGCATCGAGGTGGAAACAACCTGCTTTGGGGCTGTGTCTCTGCTAAAGGTACATACCAACTTTGCCGCATTGAGGGGCCAATGGACGGGGCCATGTATTGTAAAATCTTTGATGAGCCCTTCTTTTCTCAGCAGGAACACTGAAGATGGGTCGTGGATGGGTCTCCCAGCATGACAATGTCCCAAAACATACCGCCAAGGCAACAAAGGAGTGGCTCAAGAAGAAGCACATTAAGGTCATGGAGTTGCCTAGCCAGTCTCCAGACCTCAATCCAATAGAAAATGTAAAGAGGCAGCTGAAACTTCAAGTTGCTAAGCAACAGCCAAGAAACCTTAAGGATTTACCGAATATCTTTAAGGAAGAGTGGACCAAAATCTCTCCTGGGGTGTGTGCAAACCTGGTAACCAACTACAAGAAACTTCTTACCTCTGTGCTTGCCAATATTGGTTTCTCCACTAAGTACTAAGTCATGTTTTGCTTGGGGATCAAATACTATTTTACTCCCTAAACTGCAACTCAATTGATAAAACTTTTTTGGTTGATATTCGGTCTATCATTAAAAATACATCAGAAAAATATAATTTCTTAATTTCTTTGTTAGTGGGTAAACTTACAAAAACTGTAGGGAATCAAATAATCATTTTCCCATTGTATGTACTTGTATAAAGATGGCCATACAGTTTGTAATCTGATTGTGCAATCTCTGTACAATTTCCTTTAGTTTACTAGAACAATCCATTCAATTTGTATCAAATCAGGCAGGCCCTTGTGCTACATAGTTGATGGGAGATCTAAAGGAGATTGTACAATCAGATTGTATAGGAAGGGGATGGAAAGTGGTATTGTAAGGAGGGAGGTGTGGTCCAGAGTGGTGAACATGCCTCATCACACCCGATTCTGTGATGCAACAAGGAAGTGACGGTTTCTGGGTGTGGCCTACAGAAAGTGAATGCTGATGAAGTCATGGAATCTAAAAATCCTTTAAAGAACACATATAAACTGACAAGATTTGAAACCTCCTGTGGATGAGGTAAGGGAGAGAAAAAGCACATTGGGATGGCTGGTCCAGAAATGGCATTGGAAAACGCTTCTATTTATTATGAAATCTTAAATTCTGCCCGAAAAGGTGAACTTATCCTTTAAGTCGCAAATATATGAATGGTTATTATTGGAAAACATAGGGAAGGACTTGTCATGCATATTTGATGTCCCAAGTTGCACAGGTGAGAATGGAGCCTTAAAATCACTTTAAGTGCTCTGTGCAAGGAAGATCAGCAACTGAACCCAGGGAAGCTGGAGGTTGATAGACTGGGAGGTAATATAAGGCATTACAAGTAAAAGTTTACCGGTAGTGTGCATTATAGTTAAAATGTTTATATTGATGCAAAAAAAGTCTCAGCCTTTAATATAAAAGAATAATATGAAGGTTCTGGAGTGGCCACCACAGTCTCCTGACCTTAATATCATCGAGCCACTCTGGCGAGATCTCAAAACGTGCGATTAATATAAGACAACCAAAGACTTTGCATGACATCGAGGCTTTTTGCCAAGACCTGCAAGAATTCAGGCCTCATAGACAACTATTACAAAAGACTGCACGTCGTCATTGATGCTAAAGGGGGCAATACACAGTATTAAGAACTAAGGGTATGCAGACTTTTAAACCGGGATCATTTCATTTGTTTACTTGTTGCCATTTTTTGTTTTAGGATTGTGCCACCGGAAATTGTACTATTTGTACTAAAATAAAAAATATAAGTGTGCAAAATGTGATAATGAATTAAAAGTGATTGTTCACTAATGCCAGAAATCTGCCAAGCAAAACAGGGGAGTTGGAAGCTCTTGTGCACGAGGAGAACTATGATTTAATTGGTATTGCTGAATCCTGGCTTCATATGACTGGGCTATAATTATTCCTGGCTATGCTCTATTTTAGAAAGACAGGGTAAACCGGAGGGGTGGTGGTGTCTATGTGAGAAGTGATCTCAAAGTGAGTGTGAAAGAGGACCTAGTTGATGGAG
Organism: Pelophylax lessonae; assembly: GCF_965119305.1. Lineage (NCBI taxonomy): Eukaryota > Metazoa > Chordata > Amphibia > Anura > Ranidae > Pelophylax > Pelophylax lessonae. The sequence continues at coordinate 289,637,990 of NC_138769.1, forward strand.
AGTGTGATGAGTCTAAAGCAGTATGGGTGGAAATTTACGTGGGTGTGCGTATTACAAAGGTTATCACTGAAGTTTGTTATAGGCCTCCCAGTGTTAATGAAGAGGTGGAGACTCAGCTCCTGGCACAGATAGAAAGGGCTGCAAGGACTGGGACAGTGTTAATAATGGGGGATTTTACCTACCCGGAAATTTACTGGAGTAATGGCACTGCTTGAACAGTTAAAAGGGCAAAAATGTATAAACCTATTACAATATCATTTTTATAGTCCAGTTTATTGAGGCCCCAACTAGAAATGATGCTCTGCTGGACCTGGTAATCCCAATCCAAACAGAGCTTATTACTAATGTTCATATAAAATAACATCTGGGTAGTGGTGACCATAACATGATTTAATTTAATGTTAGCTGTAAGCAACAAACACATACAGGAAATAAAAAAACACAACTTTAACCACTTAAGCCCCGGAAGATTTTACCCCCATTCCGACCAGGGGGTATTTTGCGATTCGGCACTGCGTGAATTTAACGCACAATTGCGCGGTCGTGCGACGCTGTACCTAAACGAATTTGACGTCCTTTTTTTCCCACAAACAGAGCTTTCTTTTGGTGGTATTTGATCACCTGTGCGATTTTTTGATCACGCGCTATAAACAAAAAAAGAGCGTCAATTTTGCAAAAATAGCAATATTTTTCACATTTTTTTATATGAAATTCCCCCAAAAAAAATGTAAAAATCAAAATTTTTAAAAATTTTCGGCCAATTTATTTTATGCTACCTATGTTTGGTAAAAAAAATCGCAAAAAGCGTATTTTGATTGGTTTGCGCAAAAGTTATCGCGTTTACTAACAAAGGAAAAGATTTTTGTCATTTTTGTTGTTTTTTTTTTTAACGCGTAATGGCGGCGATCTGCGATTTTTTTTGCGGTACTGCGACATTGCGGCGGACAGATCGGACCCTTGACTGACATTTTTGACACTTTTGGGGTTACCAGTGACATTTCTACAGTAATCAGTGCTATACATATGCACTGTTACTGTAAAAATACACTGGTAGTGAAGGGGTTAACTTTATTTGGAAGGGAGGGGCTGTGTGTGTCCCTAGGGGCGTGGTTTCTACTGTGATTGGCTGTGGCTCTAGCTGTAAGGACACTGATCAACGGATCTACATACCAGATCCGTTTTATCAGTGTCTTTGCAGCGAGGAGAATGACAGGCAGTTTGTTTACACAAGCTGCCTGACATTCTCCCTCTCCCCCGCCGATCGCCGAGTGACCGGCGGACATCGGGTCCGCTGGTCACACGCGCGGGGGGGTCCGTGACCACGCGGGAGCGCGCCCCGGGGGGCGCGCGCTCGCTCCCTAGACCCTCACAAGCAAGCAACGTAGCCCTACGTTAGTTTGCCTGTGAGGGGCTGACCGCCGACGTAGATAGTCGTGCGGCGGTCGGCAAGTGGTTAAGAAGGCAAATTTTCCAAAGACGAGGGCTGCTCTCCAAGACTTCGACTGGGAGGGAATATTGGCATCGATGAACACAGAACAGAAATGGTATTTCTTCAAAGATACTGTATGCAAATTCACTGCAAAGTATTTTACCATGGGCAATACGTTTAAAAGGCTAAAAATAAAACCTATGTGGCTCACGGCCAAAGTTAAAAAAGCTATAAATAATAAAAAAAATAGTAAATTAAAAAATATAAAAATTAAGGAACACTATTGTTGTTTAAATGTTACAAATAATATAACAGAATATGTAAAAAGAAAATGTAAGGATGCAAAAATTCAAAACGAATGACAGATTGCAAAAGATAGTAGTATAAACCCCCAAAAATTCTTCAAATATATTAACAGTAAAAAGGTTAGGTCTGAGCATGTAGGCCCTTTACAAAATAATCAGGAGTCGGTGACTGGGAACAAAGAGAAGGCGAATTTATTAAATACTTTCTTCAGCTCTGTGTATACAGAGGAGCACGGGGGAGCTCATGTCCATAAGGGGCATGGTATTGACACAGCCCCAAATGATCCACAATGGCACAAAAGTGATCTGGTCTAGAAATATTTAGACAGAATAAAAGGTGGATAAAGCACCTGGACCAGATGGTACACACCCACAGATACTAAAATAATTTAGCTCTGTAATTTCAAAACCATGGTTTCAAATTTTTAGGGACTCGTCAATGATTAGAATAGTACCAATGGATTGGTGTAGGGCCAATGTGGTGCCTATATTTAAAAAGGTAACCAGGTAATTATAGACCCGTTAAGTTTAACTTCTATAGGTGGGAAGAGACTGGAGAGTTTAATAAAAGACCACATAGAGGAGTTCTTGCTGCAAAACAATATTTTAAGCAACAGACAGCATGGATTCATGAAAAACAGAAGTTGTAAAGTTATTCACTTGGGGACCAAGAATATGCATGCATCATACATGCTTGGGGGGGAGGGGGGAGGGGGGAGTACAACTGGGGAAATCCACAGCAGAGAAGGATCTGGGTTTTTTTGTAGATCACAAGCCTAATAAATCGCATGCAATGGCGAGCTGTGGTTTCCAAAGCGAGCAAAGTCCTTTCTTGTATTAACAGAGGCATGGACTCCAGAGAGAGAGAGAGAGAGAGAGAGAGAGAGAGAGAGAGAGATATTTTGCCCCTGTACAAATTATTAGTAAGACCTCATCTGAAATATGCAGTTCAGTTTTGGGCACCAGTTCTCAAAAAGGATATCGTGGAATTGGAGAAAGTGAAGAGAGGGCAACCAAACTGATAAGAGGCATGGAGGAGCTCAGCTAGGAGGATGGATTAGAGCAGGGATCCTCAAACTACGACCCTCCAGCTGTTGCAGAACTACACATCCCATGAGGCATTGTAAAACTCTTGACATTCACAGACATGGTCTAGGCATGATGGGAATTGTAGTTCCTGAACAACTGGAGGGCCATAGTTTGAAGACCCCTGGATTAGAGGAAAATAATTTATTCTCTCGAGAAGAGGTGGTTAAGGGGGATATGATCAACATGTATAAATACATAAGGGGTCCATATAGTGAACTTGGTGTTGAGTTGTTCACTTTAAGGTCAACACAGAGGACAAGGGGGTACTCTTTATGTCTAGGAGAAAAGATATTTCATCTCCAAATATGGAAAGGTTTCTTCACAGTAAGAGTTGTAAAAATGTGGTTCTGGCCAGCTCATTAGATTGCTTTAAAAAAGACCTGGACTCTTTCCTGAAAGTAAAAATATAACTGGATACTAACATTTAGAAGTAAAGTTGATCCAGGGAATATCAGATTGCCTCTCGGGGGATCAGGAAGGAAATTTTTTCCCCTGCTGTAGCAAATTGGATCATGCTTTGCTGGAGTATTTTGCCTTCCTCTGAATCAACTGCGGGTATAGGATTGTGTATATGGTATTGTATGTTTTTTTTTTTTTTTTTTCGTTTTGGTTGAACTAGATGGACTGGAGTTTTTTTTTTTCAACCAAACTATGCAACTATGTTACATTGTTTTATGACTTACAGCTGAATATGAATCCCATAATAAATAAAAAAATGCATTTTGCCTGCTCACTCACGTATTCTTTAACTACTTCCCGCAAACCGAAGTAGCTCTATATCGGCTGCAACAAGTGGCTGTACCGGGATGATGCCTGCAGCTAGAGGCATTATCCCAGTACCATTTTCTGGAGCCGGTGGTCAGTTTTCAGGTGGTAACGGCCGATGTGGCTCGGGAGCCATTCGATCGTTATCCCAGCGAGCGGGAGGCCCCCCCGCCCGCGGCTCTGCCTGGGTCTCCCACCGGGAGACCCAAGCAACCAGCCGAAACGTCCACCGGCTGGTTGGAGTCACTGCGGTCACTGTTGGATAAGGACTCCAGTGAGTCTCAGCACCTGTTTCAGTAAAGTGGTGGTGGGCCAATATCTCCTATTGTCTATGGATTGCCCATTTTCGTAAAATTGCAATCATTTTGTAGATAATCTGTCAAAACCTGGGATGATCAACAGAAGGTTATGAGAGAATTCTGATTTGAAAAGTTTTTTTTATGTTTTTAGGTTAAAGATTCTAGGTGACCCCTACAGAGTACAAAGGGAAATGTGATTATTTAGCAGGATCTCAGACACCCTGGATATTTATCAAGTTAAAAAAGGTAGGTTGGCAGCACAAAGTAACCATCAAATCAAGTGACAACGTTTTCAGTATCAAATATTCAACTGAAAAATGTTATTGCTGAATGTGTTCCTACTAAACTGTTCTTGATACCATGGGTTTTAGCAATGTATGAAATGATTAATGGGGACATAGCACTATAGCTAAAACTTATGAACCTACAATATTCTAATGCCTCATAACCGCTTATGAACCCCATTTTTTCCTTTTCAATCAAAACCTTATTATGTAAAAAAAAAAAAAAAAAGCTGGTATGGAAGGGTTAGAGCTAGAGCTACAAGCCCTTCCTCACTCTATCCAAAGTCTAATAAATGAAGTAACCCTAAAATCTTATTTTTTCAGAGGAAAATAAATTCTAAGAAAATTGATTTATAACATGAGCCCTCTCAGGTCAAAGAGATTTGCAACAATTTCTATCCCTTTGCCCAGACCACACTTAATTTTTACACTGAATTTTACCATCGCAAGGGTTTTAGATTTTTTTTAAAAAAATAAGAAACACGTCATACTTGCCTGCTCTGTTTAACAGCTTTGCACAGAGCAGCCCCGGTCCTCCTGTTCTGGGGTCCCACACTTTTGCTCCTGGCTCCCTCCTTGACCAAGTGCCCCAATAGCAATCAGCTTGCTATGGGGACACTCATGCATGCTCGCTCCCGAGCCCTGCTCTGTCTGTCTTATGGCTCTACCCCACCCTGACTCCCTTCTTCACTGGTTGTGATTGACAACGGCTCCCGCTAATGTGTCTGAGCCAATGAGAGGGACAGGAGGAGCTGCTGCTCTTGTGCACATTGCTGGATCGAGGTCAGGTTCAGGTGAGTAGGAGGGGAGGGGGGGGGGCTGCATGCAGAAAGTTTTTTACCTTAAAGAAGTTGTAAACGCAGAAGGTTTTTTTTTTTTTTTTTTTATCTTAATGCATATGCTTGAAGATAAAAAAAAAAAAAACACCTTAGAAACATAGAATGTGTCGGCAGATAAGAACCATTTGGCCCATCTAGTCTGCCCAATATATCTGAATCCTATGAATAGTCCCTGGCCCTATCTTGTATGAAGGATAGCCTTATGCCTATCCCATGCATGCTTAAACTCCTTCACTGTATTTGCAGCTACCACTTCTGCAGGAAGGTTATTCCATGCATCCACTACTCTCTCAGTAAAGTAATACTTCCTCATATTACTTTTAAACCTTTGCCCCTCTAATTTAAAACTGTGTCCTCTTGTGGTAGTTTTTCTTCTTTTAAATATGCTCTCCTCCTTTACCGAGTTGATTCCCTTTATGTATTTAAATGTTTCTATCATATCCCCTCTGTCTCTTCTTTCTTCCAAGCTATACATGTTAAGGTCCTTTATCCTTTCCTGGTAAGTTTTTTCCTGCAATCCATGTACTAGTTTAGTAGCTCTTCTCTGAACTCTCTCTAGAGTATCTATATCCTTCTTTGTGCAGCAGCCCCCCTAATACCTACCTGAACCCATCTCTATCCAGTGATGTTGCAGGAGTGTCTTAGCTGCCCGGGACTCCCCTCCACATTGGCTGAGACAGCAGCGTGGTGCAATTGGCTCACGCTGCTGCCAATCAAAGTTAGTTAGCCAATCAGGAAATGGAGGAGGTGGGGCTGGGTCACGGCTTTGTGTCTGAATGGACACAGGGAGCTGTGACTCGGCTCTGGTGCCCCCTCAGCAAGCTGGTTGCTGTGGGGAACTCAACAGGAGGGAGGGGCCAGCAGAGTAGAAGAGGGACCCAAGTAGAGGAAGAGCCAGGCTGTTCTGTGCAAAACTAACTGCACATAGCATGTAATGACATATTTGTTATTTTTTTTTTATTATTTTTTTTTACAAAGACTTTACAAATCACTTTAATGCATAGGATCTATTAAGATTAAAAAAAAAAAAAAGTTCTACCTTTAGAACATCTAAGCACAAGACAAGTTCAAATCTCTGCCACAGCCTTTAAGAGCTGCTAAATAACAAGATAATAGTGCTCTTCATATGCAAATGGGCCAGCAAGCGGTTTACAGTAGAAGCTTTAAAATGTGCAACTGTAACATACAGTGGATATGAAAAGTCTACACACTCCTAAAAAATGTCAGAGACAGAGATAAATCAGACCTTTTTCCACCTATAAACTGTACAACTCAGTTGAACAACAAACTGAAATATTTTAGGTAGAGAGAAGTAACAATAAAAAAAATAAATTATGTTTGCATAAGTGTGCACACCCTTAAACTAATACTTTGTTAAAGCACCATTTGATTTTATTACAGCACTCTTTTGGGGTATGAGTCTATCAGCATGGCACATCTTGACCTGGCAATATTTGCCCACTCTTTGCAAAAACATTCCAAATCTGTCAGATAGCCCACGTGGCTTTGGGAGACTTCAGATGGGTTTTTGAAAAATTTAGCAGGGCTTTGATGTTTTTCTTCGTAAGTAAAGGCTTCCATCTTGCCCCTCCACCCCATAGCCCAGACAAATGAAGAATACGGAAGATTGTTGCCACATGTACCACATAGCCAGTACTTGCCAGATATTCTTCCAGCTCCTTTAATGTTGCTGTAGGACTCTTGGCAGCCTCTATGAACAGTTTTCTTCTCGTCTTTTCATCAATTTTGGAGGGATGTCCAGTTCTTGGTAATGTCACTGTTGTACCATATTTTCTCCACTTGACGATGGCTGTCTTCACTGTGTTCCATGGTATATCTAATGCCTTGGGAATTCTTTTGTACCCATCTCCTCTCTGATACCCGTTAATTAGATCCCTCTGATCATTTGGAAGCTCTCTGCGAAACTTCGCTTTTGGTGTAGGATGCGACTAAGAAAATGTCAGGAAAGACCTAATAATAGAACAGCTGAACTTTTTGGGGGTTAATAAGAGGCACTTTAAATGAAGACAGCTTTGTACAGACTCCTATTTAACAGGAGTTTGAATGTGATTGCTTAGTTCTGAACACAGCGACATCCCCAGTTTTAAAAGGGTGTGCACACTTATGCAACCACATTCATTTTTTGTTTTTAACCCCCCCCCCAAAAAAAAAGATTTCAGTTTGCTTTTCAATTAAGTTGTACAGTTAAAAAGGTGAAAGTGTGCTGAAATTATTTGTCTAATTTCTTATATTACAGAACTCTGACATTCTAACAGAGGTTTGTAGGCTTTTTGTATCCACTGTAGAATGAAAAGAAGAATGGAACCACTGTGTACCTTGCACGGACCATCTTACAAATCAATCTAATTTATATAGAGAGCACATTTCAAATAGTGGACAAGGACACTGAAGAAGTAAAAGGAAAGCTCCATAGTGGGGACAAACACAGTAATTAAAATCTAGGAGAAGCTCAAAACCTTCCACATTCTACCTAGCTTTGGATGAAGCTCCATTGTAAAATATGTCCTTTGTGATATTAGGCTGCTGGCTTAATGTTGCAAAACAAAAGGTCTTTAAGCAAGTTTTCCTTCCTGTTTAAATGGTACTTCCCTAACTGTGGCAAACAATTCTCAGACACACTTTATTTAAAAGAAGCAAGCCAAGTTTCCATCCAACCGAAGACTAGTAGGAGGAGGGGACCAACGATCATTGATTTCAGCTCAGTTAGTTCTATTGCTTTCTAATACAGTATGTTAAAACTGTCTCCTCGCTTAATAAAAGCTGACCGCCACCAAAATACACTACTTCACTACTGAATAAATATGGGCTATCCAAGAGGGCAGAAGAATGTGTGGAAATCTTATTAAATGCACTGTCCTAATGTACTATACTAAGGAAGGAGTGCAATAAACATGCTGCAAATGCTGGATAATATTTACACTCGCCAAGTAAACATTAAAGCAGCATTAAACCCAAAAGAGACAGCCAGAGCATTGTGTGTATAAGGCTGCAGTGTGATCCAGGGGGAGGGGGAAAGAGAGCCGGAGCATTGTGTGTATAAGGCTGCTAGCAGTGTGATCCAGGGGGAGGGGGAAAGAGAGCCGGAGCATTGTGTGTATAAGGCAGCAGTGTGATCCAGGGGGAGGGGAGGGGGACAGAGAGCCGGAGCATTGTGCGTATAAGGCAGCAGTGTGATCCAGGGGGAGGGGAGGGGGACAGAGAGCCGGAGCATTGTGTGTATAAGGCAGCAGTGTGATCCAGGGGGAGGGGGACAGAGCAGGAGCATTGTGTGTATAAGGCAGCAGTGTGATCCAGGGGGAGGGGGACAGAGCCGGAGCATTGTGTGTATAAGGCAGCAGTGTGATCCAGGGGGAGGAGGACAGAGAGCCCGAGCATTGTGTGTATAAGGCAGCAGTGTGATCCAGGGGGAGGGGGACAGAGAGCCCAAGCATTGTGTGTATAAGGCAGCAGTGTGATCCAGGGGGAGGGGGACAGAGAGCCCAAGCATTGTGTGTATAAGGCAGCAGTGTGATCCAGGGGGAGGGGGACAGAGAGCCCGAGCATTGTGTGTATAAGGCAGCAGTGTGATCCAGGGGGAGGGGGACAGAGAGCCCGAGCATTGTGTGTATAAGGCAGCAGTGTGATCCAGGGGGATTGGGACAGAGAGCCCGAGTATTGTGTGTATGAGGCAGCAGTGTGATCCAGGGGGAGGGGGACAGAGCCGGAGCATTGTGTGTATAAGGCAGCAGTGCGATCCAGGGGGAGGGGGACAGAGAGCCCGAGCATTGTGTGTATAAGGCAGCAGTGTGATCCAGGGGGAGGGGGACAGAGAGCCCGAGCATTGTGTGTATAAGGCAGCAGTGTGATCCAGGGGGATTGGGACAGAGAGCCCGAGCATTGTGTGTATGAGGCAGCAGTGTGATCCAGGGGGAGGGGGACAGAGCCGGAGCATTGTGTGTATAAGGCTGCAGTGTGATCCAGGGGGAGGGGGACAGAGAGCCGGAGCATTGTGTGTAATAGGCAGCAGTGTGATCCAGGGGGAGGGGGACAGAGAGACGGAGCATTGTGGGTATAGGGCAGCAGTGTGATCCAGGGGGAGGGGGGGAAAGAGAGACGGAGCATTGTGTGTTATAAGACATGTAAAATTTATGTTAGTGGTCAGCGGGATTCAAAACTGTGAGTTTAGTGGTCCGTGAGATCCGAAAGGTTGGCAACCACTTGATCTTGCCAGTAAAGCCTCGTACACACGCACCGATTGTTGGCCGACCGATCGGCCGTCTTTTGTCCAGTGTTGTTGTGTTGGTTGAAATGTGCTCTAGACTGCACACAAATTTTGTCGGCCAAAAACAACCAACTGCAGAAGTGATGTCATGTTCTGGTCTACTTTTCGTGTGTTTTTTCTTCTCTGAGCATGCCCAGTCTTGCTCATCTGACTTTTGTCGGCCGAAATCTGTACTGACTGACGAACAATCGGCCGTTCTGGTGGCGGCCAACAAAAATTTTATAGCATGCACACCAGATTTTGTTCGATCTAAAAGTCGCAGTCGGTTGTCGGAAGCATCGTACTAACAAGCCGACAATCAGCCGATCGGACGTTGGCCGAAAATTTACGGCCAACAATCGGTGCGTGTGTACAGGGCTTCAGTCTGTTTTTCATCAGAACAAGCTGTCCTTCAGATAGATAGTAGAAGGATGAGAAAAACCATTAACCACTGACAGGGGTTCTTACAATGGTCAGTTTGTATTCATTTATGCAAGCCCTTTATCCCAAACGGAACAAAGCTGTTGCTGTAACTACTTAAAGTGTTGGCTGGAGTTGGGCTTCAATTTATAAGTGTATCTAAATCTTGCAGTACATCTAACACTTCCCTCTGACTGACAATGCTGCTGTCAAAAAAGGTGTCTCTGAGGCTTGCAGCCACCATATATAATGATTGGTAAGCTGCAATATATTACATTTTTGGTTTGGGTTTACAGTGCCATTAAACCCACATCATTACAAAAACGGTCAGTACATGCTGTATTACATTATTTCCAAACATATTTACTATTTGATTGCTTTTCTGTATTCTGTGAAAAAAAAAAGGTGGTTGATCCTGCTGTTCATGGTCTCTCCCTCCTTGTCTGTGTCCCCTCTGCAGCCTGAGATTGTGTACACCAGCAGCTGCCACATCTACTGAGCATGCTCGTTTCAGTTCCCTTACACGCTGTTCATTTCCTCTGTGCAGCCCATGTGACTATAGAGTCACACATGTGGGTGTATACACACCAGAACCGGATGACTTTTGGCTCGTGTGTACTAGAGTTGTACCGATAACGGTATTGGTACCAAGTATTTGCACGAGTACTCGTGCATCTGCTCCCGATACCTTTGCGGTGCGATTTGAACCCATACAAAAAAAATGGGCTAAAAATCGCACTGTAAAGTATCGCATTCAATTTAAACAGGGATACGGTGCGATTCCTGTCCTGATCGCATGTGGTTTTACAGTACAGAAAGACAAGAAAGCGCCACCTAAGAAATGCATCTATGGGCAAACTGTTTATTAAAAGATGTTATTACAACTCACATGTTACAATTACATAATAGATCTTTCATGTCAAATCCAAAACCACGGCTGCTTGCGGTGCTCACAGGGCTGGAGGAGATGTATAAACAGTCCGCCCAAACTGACATCACTTCTATCCTATACCCACAGGGGTCCCGGAACGTCTTACATCACCTCCAGTCCTAGGAGCACCACAAGTCGCCGTGGTCTTTTTATTGGACATGCAAGATATATTATGTACTTTTAACATGTGAGCTGTTATAAAAAAAAAAAATTCATAAACTGTTTGTCCATTGCTGCACTTCTTACATGGCATTTCCCTGTCTTTCTATAATGGGATCACACAGTAACAGTGGGGGAAATCGCATGCGATTCAGACAAGAAAAGCACCGCATTCCTGTTCAAATCGCATGTGATTCTTTGCAGTGTGGTTTGTGCCTATTCATTTTATATGGGCTCAAATCGCACCACAAAGTTTCAGTAATCTATCAGCGAGTACTTGACCAAAAGTATTGGTACTTGTACTCTCTGGCAACAGAATGGTATTAGTGCAGTCCTAGTGTGTACAGGTGTCCTAAACCTTCCTCCATCTCTCTGACCAACACAGAATATCCCACATGCACTCCGGAAGGTTTTACCCCCCTTAATGACAGGCCATTTTTTGCGATACAGCACTGCGTTACTTTAACTGACAATTGCATGGTTGTGCGACGATGTACCCAAATAAAAACGTATTCCCCACAAATAGAGCTTTCTTTTGGTGGTATTTGATCACCTCTACGTTTTTTAAACAAAAACAAAGACAGACCATTAAAAAAAAAAAAAATAATAATATTTCTTACTTTCTGCTATAAAACACATCCAATAAAACTATGGAAAAAAATATCCAATTTCCTCATCAATTTAGGCCAAAATGTATTCTGCTACATGATTTTGGTAAAAAAGATCCCATTAAGCATATATTGATTGGTTTACACAAAAATTATAGCTTTTTTTTTTTTTTTACTAGTAATGGCAGCGATCAGCTACTTATAGCTGGACTATGACATTGGGGGGGGTTACAAATTTGACACTAAGTGACAGTATTTGGGGACAAGTGACATTACAGTGATCAGTGCTAAAAATATGCACTGTCACTCGCATTGTGTCCGCTGGACCTGCTGATTGGCTCCTGCTGTGTCCAGACACATGGGAAGCGGGTCGCCGGCAGCGCGCCCCAGACCTGGAAGTGTAGAATCACATACAGGTACACGATTCTGCACAGGGGAGCCATTTTTCCTTAAAGAGGTTGTAAACCCATAGATTTTTTTTTTCGCAACCTGAAAGAGAAAGACATAATGAGCTTGTATGCATCGCATACTAGCTCATTATGAAATACTTACCTTAGAACGAGCCCCCGCCGTGCCGCCTGCTTACCTGTCTTCCGGGATCGCAGCATCCGGCCATCTAATTGGCCGGAGCCACGGTGACGTCACAGGACTCTGAAGGAACGGCACCAGCGGCCGTTCCTTCAGAGCGCATGCGCCAGTGACGTCACTGGCTGCATGTAAGGTAAATATCTCCTAAACGGTACATGTTTAGGAGATATTTACAGTACCTATAGGTAAGCCTTATCATAGGCTTACCTATAGGTAAAAGTGTCAGAGGAGGGTTTACTTCCTCTTTAACTTTCTTTGAGGTTTACATCCTTTCCCAAAAAAAAAAAAAAATCAATCACAAAACCAAGCACATAAATGTATTTTCTTTTTTTATCAAATGAGGGACGCAAGTCATCACATATTGTCAGGGTGTCTAAAAACAGTCCCAATGACAGGTGGGCAACAGCAAACAACTGCTAATAGGCCCAGTGTAAACAACGGAGACTGTGTACAGCCCCAAGGTTGAATCCGCTTCACATAAAAGAGGTTTTACATAAATGGAGAGAATGCATTAGGGTAAAAAACCTGAAGCTTTTACAATTATTTTAAGGGTTTTTTTTCTCAGTTTTGTGCCATTTCTTTGTGTATATTGTTGTGCATACTAGCACAATATGGCACAAACCTCCTGGGGGGAGCCATTAAAAAGATAACTATAGCAGAGTTTAATTCTGCTGTAACTTTTTTTCTTTACATTTCCTCAGTTGCTTCATTTTTTCTGGCCTAGTCCGAAATGAGGAGCTCAATTCCAGGAAGTAAATGATCCATGAATCATCTTCCCTTACTCAAGATAGTCACAGATAGAAATGCTGGGGGGGGTTCCAAGTGATTTCTTAACAAATTAAAGCATAGAGACTCTGATAGATGGGTGAGAGTTTGCTTTGAATAATAAAAAAAACGGAATTTTTGTAAAATCTTACCTGTAAAATTCCTTTCTCTGAGTCCTCCGACAGTCGCCGCCTCTTCATATTCGTCACATATGGGGTATTAGACTTTGCTCCGAAGGAGTAGCTAGGCAACAGAATATGTTAACAATAAAGCTTTAACATATCCCACCCTCAAGGGGTGGTCCCCTCAGTCAATACCCTCCTACTTCCTGCAACCATATCTCAGTTTTAGTGGAATAGCAGTAGAGTATACAATCAAACCCCAAAAGAGGGGCGGGGGCGGCGACTGTCGGAGGACTCAGAGAAAGGAATTTTACAGGTAAGATTTTACAAAAATTCCGTTTTCTCTTACGTCCTCCGACAGTCGCCGCCTCTTCATATTCGTCACATATGGGGACGTCCCAAAGCAGTGCAAACATGAGGGGTGGGAAACGCATCCGCGCCGAAAGGCAACGCAGTCTCCACATCAAAGAAAGGAACCTTACCAAAGGAAGGAAACCAGCTGGGCAACAGCAAAAATAAGTGCTCAACAGGAGCAACAACCCAGGAAAAGACAAAAAACCAGGGGATACAAAACTTATCCCAACAGCCAGGAGTCCCCAACAAGGGACCCTAGGGAACAGCCGCACTAAGAACCTTGCGGCCAAAGGAAGCATCCGCCGATGCCTGACCATCTACTTTGTAGAATTTTGTGAAAGTGTGTACGGTCGACCAAGTCGCCGCCTTACACACCTGGGCTACAGAAGCCCCATGACGACAGGCCCAAGACGTACTCAGAGATCTAGTAGAGTGCGCCTTCACAGGCACAGGGGGAACCTTCCCCTGCAAGGCATAGGCCTGTTCAATGGTCTGCCTGATCCATTTGGCAATGGTAGAGGCGGAAGCCGCCATGCCCTTCCGAGGACCCTCTGGAAGAACAAACAAGGAGTCCGTCTTTCGAAAAGACTCAGTCGATTTAAGGTAAACCCTAATCGCCCGAACAACATCCAGAGAATGTAGTCTCACCTCCTTTGGATGTTTAGGCTTCGTGCACAACGAAGGCAAAACAGTATCCTCGTTAAGATGGAATTCCGAAACTCGTTTCGGCAGAAAAGAAGGATTAGGTCGCAAGACCACCTTATCCAAATGAACAACCAGGTACGGAGACTTGCAGGACAAAGCCGCCAGTTCCGACACTCTGCGAGCCGAAGTGATCGCCACCAAAAAGGCGACCTTTTTGGACAACATAGACAACGATATCTCCCTGATCTGTTCAAAAGGAGCACGTTGTAACACAGACAGGACTAGATTCAAGTCCCAAGGGGGCAAAGGATCCCTCCTAGGAGGAACCAGATGCCGCACACCCTGAATAAAAGTGCCAACCAAGGAGTTGGAAGCCACGGGACGTTGAAACAGAACGGCCAGCGCAGACACCTGACCCTTTATCGTAGCCAGCGCCAAACGCTGATCGACACCCGTCTGAAGGAAAGACAGCACACGGGAAACCGAGTACGTGCGGGGTGAAAACCCCCTGGACTCACACCAGGCAAAATAGGCCTTCCAAGTACGGTAATAAACCTTTCCCGAGGAAGACTTCCTCGCGTTGATCAAGGTATGAACAACCTCTGGAGAGAGACCCTTCTCCTTCAGGACCTCGGTCTCAACAGCCAGGCCGTCAAAGCCAGCGACTGTAAAGCAGGATGGTAAATCGGTCCTTGAGACAGTAGATCGTCCCGAAGAGGCAGACGCCAGGGGGCGTCGACCGCCAGATTCACGAGGTCTGCGTACCAGGACCGGCGAGGCCAGTCCGGTGCCACAAGAATCACCGTGCTGCGTTCCGAGTGTAACCTGCGAAGGAACCGGGACAGCAACTGAATCGGTGGAAACGCGTACATCAGCCTGTACTGATGCCACGGGGCCACTAACGCGTCCGACGCGTCTGCCCGAGGGTCGCGCGTCCTTGCCACGAACCTCTTCACCTTGTAGTTGAGGCGAGACGCGAACAGGTCCACATCTGGAAGACCCCACTCCGCGCACAACATCTGGAAGACAGCCGGGTGGAGAGACCATTCCCCCTGATCCAGGGTCTGGCGACTCAGATAGTCCGCCTGCCAGTTCTCCACTCCCGGAATGTGAACCGCCGTTATCGCCGGGACATGAGTCTCGGCCCAAGACAGAATGTCGGCCACTTCTCGAGCCGCTCGGGCACTCCTGGTGCCCCCTTGGTGGTTGATGTAGGCCACCGCCGTGGCATTGTCCGTCTGCACCCGAACCGGGCAGCCCTGCAGCCGGTCCGTCCAGCGATGAAGACAGAGCCTTATCGCACACAATTCCAGAATGTTGATCGGGAGGGAAGACTCCCCCTCCGACCAGGTCCCCTGGGCGGACAGAACGCCCAGAACACCACCCCAGCCCGACAGGCTGGCATCCGTGGTGATTATCGTCCACGAGATCGGACGAAACGACTTGCCCCCGGACACCAACGGGGACTGGAGCCACCACAGAAGGTTTTCCCTGGTGCGATGACTCAACGAGATCTGAAGATCCAGAGATTGAGGTCGCCCGTCCCACTTGGACAAGATCTCCGCCTGGAGACCCCGCGTGTGAAACTGCGCGAAAGGAATCGTCTCGAAAGCCGAGACCATCAACCCCAGACATCTCATACACGTCCGCAGAGACGAGTTCGGAACGTCCCTGAGGGACCTGACTTCCTCCTGAAGAGTCCTGAGTCTGTCTTCCGGCAGGAAGACCTTCGCCTGCACCGAGTCCAGTATCATTCCCAGATAGGGAAGACGAACCGACGGACTCAGTGTCGACTTTGGAACATTTATCGTCCAACCGAACTCCTGCAGAGTTTGCATCGTGACAGACAGGTCCTTCTCCAGACCCTGACTGGTCGCAGACCGAATCAGAATGTCGTCCAGATACCCCAGGACAGAAATGCCCTGGGCTCTCAATAATGCCAGAACCGGTGCAAGCACCTTGGTGAAGACCCGCGGAGCCGAGGCGAGCCCAAAGGGCAACGCCACGAACTGGTAGTGATCCTCCGCAATGGCAAATCGAAGGTATCTCTGATGACCCTCGAATATGGGGATGTGAAGATACGCATCCTTCAAATCGAAGGAGGCCATGAATTCCCCCGGAACCAGGGCAGCCACCACCGAGCGCAGGGATTCCATGCGGAACTTGCGAACCCGCACAGAGCGGTTCAGAGCTTTCAAGTCCAGAATAGGACGAACCTTGCCCTCCTTTCTGGGCACGGTGAACAGATTGGAATAAAACCCCCGAAATCTGTCCCGATGAGGCACCGGAACCACCACTCCCTGAGCCCTCAGGTCCCGCACCGCCAGGTGCAGATCCCGCAGGCGCTCTGGAGACAGTTGTAGATTTGAGGGAAAAAATCTGCTCTCTGGCCGAGAGAGAAACTCGATCTTGTAACCAGATCGAACGATTTCCAGAACCCATCTGTCCCGCACACGGGCCAACCAGGGCTGAAGAAAACCGAGCAAGCGTCCCCCCACCCCAAAACTGGGTGAGGGCGCCCCTTCAGGCCGAACTGTTATGGGCCGCAGGTCCGGATTGGCCGGACTTCTGTTTCCCAGACCAGGGTTTCTTCTGAGAGCCCTGGCCCTTGAACGGTTTGCCCTTGTAGTGCGGCCGAAAGGCACGAAAGGACCCCTGAGGGGGCCGAAAATGAGCATGCTTCTTCCCAGAAGCCCCCTTAGCCTTGGGGAAATGGGGCAAGAGAGTGCTCTTACCCCCGGTAATCCCCTTAATCAACACATCCAGGGACTCCCCAAAAAGGCGAGACCCATCATAAGGCAGATTGGCTAAGGTTTTACGTGAAGATTGATCCACCGACCAACATTTCAACCAAACCAGGCGGCGAGACAACACCGCCACGCTGTGCACACGCGCGGCCAACGGAATCAGGTCCAGGTCCGCATCACACAGATACATGACACCCTGGTGGATCTGATCCACCATATCCAGGGTCGCCGCCGAGGCCGAATCGGCCACTAGGA
Organism: Pelophylax lessonae; assembly: GCF_965119305.1. Lineage (NCBI taxonomy): Eukaryota > Metazoa > Chordata > Amphibia > Anura > Ranidae > Pelophylax > Pelophylax lessonae. The sequence continues at coordinate 289,654,855 of NC_138769.1, forward strand.
CGCGCCTAAGCATCTGCGGCCAACTTGCGATCGCCTGGGCCGCCATGAGAGAAGCAAACAGAGCCTTAAGCATAGAACCCGTAACAGAATAAGTATGACGGGCAAGAGACTCCAGTCTCCTATCCGTGGCATCACGGAAAACAGGGGATCCCTCTGCAGGGATCGCAGTGGCTTTGTTCAAAACCGCAATAGCATGATCCACTGGCGGAGGCACACACCACCGTTCATCAGTGGCAGGCGAGAAAGGATAACGCAGCTTAAATTTACTTGGTACCGCAAAAGGCTTGCGCAAATCGCGCCATTGGTCCTTAACAGCGCGCTGAAAATCAGCATTGCAGGGAAAAACCTGCGGCGTCCTGCGTTTTCTCTGCGTCCCATAAGCCGCCAAGGCAGCTGGGGGACACACCTCGTCCTGCAAACGTAGCGTCTGCTTAATGGAAGCAATCAACTCATCCATGATTGCAAGCTCTGCAGGCGAGCCAGGGGGAGAATTATCAACCCCCTCAACTTCAGCCTCTACCTCAGACCCCACTAGATCAAGAGAGGAGCGGGACCCCGATAGGGGGGTCCCCGCCAGAACAGCCCCATCACCTTCACCCTCAGAATCAGAGGACAGAGCAACTCTGGGCCGTTTAGTAGATTGAGCAGCCACCAGCATTTGCACCTGTGCAGCAAGGCCAGCCACAATCGTGGCCAAATCCCCCCCTGGGGGGGAAACAGCGGTCCCCTGGCTTTCCACCAATACTGTGGGAAACTTGCCCTCCTGAGAATCCATTGCCCCTGTATGCCAGACAACCAAGGGTTAACCGCCCCCTTACAGCAAGTGCGGCAAGCGCAGCCCACCGCACCACACTCAGGCACAATGAGACCCCCACAGGGAATATACAGACTGAATACAGGCAATGGAACACAGGAATAGAAGGATAAAACCTGAGGAGACTCCGCTGCTGCTGCTGCCTCGATCGGTGCTTCCAGGAGAGAGGAAGTGATGCTGCCAGGGCGCTCTATGTAAGCCTATGGAGGCTACAAGAAAATGGCCGCCGTGCATGTAAACCATGCGGCCGGAGCGGGCGCCGGTAAAATGGCGCCGTTTGGCGCCGAAATCGCCGCTCCACAGTGCATAAAATCACACACAATATTATCCCATTATATGGATACATGTTAGATCGCCGCAGCGAACGCTGTATATGCCCCAACATGCCATTAAAAACATGCCCCACAGCACACAGCTCCTCACACTGCCCAGCCTGACATACTCAGTGTCATACAGCTCCCCCCCCCCTTGCAGCCCACAGCATGCAGCCGAGATATAGGGAGACAAGCAGTGTGATTAAAGGCAGGTTACACAGTCCCAGACTGAGACCCCCCCCAGACAGACAGGTCCCCACATAGATACACTTACCTCACATGGCGTGGGGAACCCGCACAGGCGAACAAGCCGCTGCACATGAGGCAGGGAGAGTCGCAATTCAAGACGCACACAATGGCGGTTCAGAAACCGCACAGCGTCCGGTGAGGTAGCCACCTCACCAATCATCCCTGCACCGAACAGGGATGGGTCGTTCACCGTGCCAGGAGCGTTACCTGGCTGAACGCTCGATGGCAGACTGGGAAGCCACTGACCCACGACCTGCGACCAGGGGGATCAGCCCGAGACCCAGTCCGCATGATCCTCTTCGTCCGAAGAACTAACTAATGCTGACAAAAATAACAGCTAAGTAAAGGTAGAGAGAAAACTCAAACAAAATATCAAAAAGAAGAAAGAGTCTGGGACAAAAAGTCCCAGCACAGAGAGAGCCAGCCACTCCTGACAAGCTAGACATTAAAACTGAGATATGGTTGCAGGAAGTAGGAGGGTATTGACTGAGGGGACCACCCCTTGAGGGTGGGATATGTTAAAGCTTTATTGTTAACATATTCTGTTGCCTAGCTACTCCTTCGGAGCAAAGTCTAATACCCCATATGTGACGAATATGAAGAGGCGGCGACTGTCGGAGGACGTAAGAGAAATAATGAATTAAATAGCATTTGTGGTGCTCAGTTATAGTTAAAGCAGAACTATACTTCCAGCACGGAGGTGACCCAAGGCTCTCCGCCGGGCACTAAAATCTTTAGCCAGTCATCTTCTGGGTACCAATCTCTGACTGTTTTCATTGGTTGGGAAGGCTCCTTGACATCACTCATCGCAGCACTGCTGAAGATGTACACAGAACTGCAAGTGTGCAGCTCATTATACAGTATGGACAAACAGGTAAGAAACTTTAATGCGGAACAGAAGAGACCTTGGGGTTTATTTACTTAAGGCAAATCCACTGTGCACTAAGAGCCGGTTCACACTGGGGCGACACGACTCCTTACTACTTCGGGGGGCGACTTGTGCATTACCATGCACCTCTACTTCGGAGCGACTTGCAGGGACTTCACATAATGGAAGTCTATGCAAGTCGCTCCAAGGTCGCCCTGAAATAGTACAGGACCCTTTTTCTAAGTGAGAGCGACTTGTGTCGCTCCTATTAGAACGGGTCCTGTAGCGGTCTATGGACCGCGAGGGAGCGCGACTTGTTAGGCTGACAAGTCGCCTGACAAGTCGCGCTAGTGTGAACCGGCTCTAAAAGTGCGCTTGGAAGTGCAGTCGTCGTAGATCTGAGAGGGACATGCAAGAAAAATAAAAAACAGCATTTTTGCTTGCACATGCTTAGATGATAGAAATCTGTAGAGCTTCCCCTCAGAACTAAATCACAGAGCACTTCTAAGTGCACAGTGTATTTGCCTTTAGTAAATAAACCCCCCCAGTTTTTTCATTTTTTTTTTAAAGTTCCGTTTTAGTTCTCAACCACTTGGATGAGAAGTTCCACAATACATTTTCTGTCAGGAAGCAGAAGCCACTGACAGTCTGTCAAGACGGCATCAGAAGACGACACACGTAGGCCAGTTCTAGCACATACTGTACGTTTGCATGGGCACGCTAATACACAAAACATGCTTATGCACGGACATGCACGAACAGACACATGCTTAATTCTATCTTGGTACCAGATGGCCTATTTAAAGAACATGGCTGAGTCAGAAAGTTGCTAGATGGTTGCTAGCGGTTACCCCGCAACATGAACCTGTTTCTGTGATCTGCTTTCCAGTTGCCGACTCGTCCTGCCACGACTTCTGTTTCTGCTCTGCCTGCTTGCTATGCCTGCTTGCTATTGACCTAGGCTAGTTCCTGACCATGACTTGTCTCTGCTGATTTTTGTTGCTGCTTGACCTTGGCTATCTTCTGACAATGGCGCGCCTCTGTTAAACACACACAGTAAAACTGGATGAACTAGTGTCTTTATTCAACCTTACTATGTAACTGATGGTGCAACCTCAGCTTGGCTCCTGATCAAAATAGACTTCCTGTTGTGACCTCAACCTGCCTCCTAATCACAATTCTGCTGACTTCCTGGTGTGACCTCAAACTGCCACCTGACCACGCTTCTCCTTTCCACCTTCCCAGTTGTCAACCTCTGCCTGTCTAAGACCACTTGTCCTGTCTGTCATTGGTTCCAATGTTCCTGCCAGCAGCTGTTCCAGTCATCTCTTCAGTGGCACCTTCACATGATTCCTCAGTGGAATCTATCTGTGGTCTATGTGAGCACCTCTCTGCCAAGTCATCTACTGGACTATTGGCACCTGTGGCAATCTGTACCCTATCATTTCCTGTTACCATGCTAGGGGTGTTTGGACCAGGAGGTAAAAGGGAAGCCCTCATCATTATGGCCTCTTACTAGGTATGCCATAGCTCCCCTTCACTAAGGAAATAGAGAGACTAAACACACGCAACGATTATCGGCCGACCGATCGGCCGTCTTTTGTCCAGAGTTGTGTTTTGTTGGTTGGAATGTGCCTAGACTGCACACAAATTTTCTCGCCCAACAAAATTCTACTTCAGAAGTGATGTCATGTGTTGGTTTGCTTTCTTTGTGTTCTTTCTTCACTGAGCATGCCCAGACTTGCTCATCAGATTTTTCCCTGTCGAAATCTGTACTGACTGTACGAAAATCGGCCATTGTGTTGACTACCAACAAAAATTTTATAGTCTGCACACCAGATTTTTTTCGGCCGAAAAGTCGGAGTTGGTTGTCAGACGCATCATACTAACAAGCCGAAAATCGGCAGATCGGTCGTCGGACAAAAATTCCCTACCAATTTTCGACGCGTGTGTACGGGGCTTTAGGCCTTTTAGATCAGTGCTTGGAGGGCACATCTGGCAATTCAGGAGAGTTCAAACATTCAAAGTTAGATGTGAACTGGGAACAGGCAGGCAGTTTCTGTAACCACTCATTTCAGACTGGTCTAACGCTGGGCACAGATGGATCAAAATTTGGCTGGTTCAGCAGGGACCAAACGAGTTTCGATCCGTGTGTGGCCATCCCTGCTCAACAGAAATTGATCATTTTATTGACTTCTAAGGCTGGGTTTACACCTGAGGGTAGCTGGAACTTGTGTTCCCACTCTTCTTTTGTGCGTTTCCGTTCCGTTTCCGTTCATTGTGCACAGGGCAGGCTATTCACTTGAATGGGCTGCCCTACGCATGACAAACGTGCCAAAGAAGCTCCAAAGCCTTTTTTCGAATAGAGCACGTTTTGAGGCATTTGCCAAGCAAGCCTGCCACGCAACTTTCTGAAACGCACTGCAAAACATATTATCTGTGCGCTTTGTCGCGTGTCCTAAAAACACCAGGTGTGAATGGAACCTGAGGGACATGCAGGAAAACATTTGTCGATCAGCGGCTGCAGTCAATGATGTGTTGTCTGACAGCAGCGAATCCTGCTGTCATATTAGAAAGTCCTGTAGGGGGTTTCCTCCATTCACCCTGCTTGTGTGGAAGAAGGCATTTGTTAGCTTTTTCATTCAGCCCACTTGTTCGGATTAACAAAAGTAGGCATTGACATCTAATGTTGAAATGCATATATGATTTTTAGTTTTGACCATGGATACACTGCAAAATGCGTAGCCAAAACATTTTTTGTTCTAAGCTGGCCACAGATGGTTTTTTTTTTTCTTTTGTTTAGCCAGCAGGCTGATTTAAGAAAAAAAAAAAAAAACAGATTCCTACATTCACGCAAGTGAGTTGTGGAATGAGGACAGCAGTTCTGTGTTGTGTCTGTGAGTTGTGTATTCTGACAGCAGGACCCAATGCTGTCAAAATACAAAGCTCAGTGACTGCAGCTGCTGATTGAGAAAGGTTTTCCAGCATGTCCCTTCGACAGAAGTTGATCAACTTTTGTCTAGCAGGGATGATCACACACTTATCGAATTTCAGCCGGTCCCTGCTGAACATAGCGGGGAAGGGTTATAACTTCTGTCAGCTTCCTGTTGGGGAAATTACCCTTCACCTTGTAAGTGAGAAAATCTCTACAAAGTGAGGTGAACTATCATAAGCAAGCCATATATGGATCGAAATTCGGAAGGTTCAACAGGGACTGGCCGAGATTCGATCCATGTATGGGCAGGCTGATTTTACCCAAGTCAATACATTGATCGAGTTGGGTACATCCAGCCTGTCAGATATTAGTACGTTTTTACTGCTGGTGACTATAGCCGCTAGTAGGGATGGGCTCAGACGTGTTTGGATCGTACCCGCCAGTAAGCCATCACAATCATAGGCAAATAGGCAGTGAGCCATTTCCTAGCCCGCAGCTGCACATACACACGCTGCCTATGATTGGCGGTGTGCACTGACGGCTTCCTGGCAGGTACAATCCAAACACACTTGAGCCCATCATTAACCGCTAGCAGTAATCAATGTGTTCCCCAGCTGAGAGGTTCCCCGCCTGCCGGCAGAACACAATAGGGCTACAGGAGGCATTCCCCCATTAAAGCCTGGTACACACTGGTAGTTTTTTTTGTTGTTCAACCCAGCAGAACACCCCGGTCAGCGCTCTCAGCCATTGGCTGAGAGCAACGATCGACGGACCATTTTCAGTCATACCCCTTTGCCAGAAGACGGAGGTTTGGCCGTCTTCTGTCAGACCAGCTGCCGTACACACTGGCTGAATGTTGGCCAGCTTGAACTGGCCGATGGCACCCGACATTCCCCCATGTGTACTAGGTTTAAAGTGTAACTCCACTTTTTTTTTTTTTTTCCAACAAAACAACACTCCCCTCTGGGTGATCTCTGTACATTGCCTGGATTTTAACAAACTTTGTTGCAGATTCCAACCTTTTGTTATTCTGAAGAAATCTTTGTTTCTTCCTCAGTACTGAGTGGACAGTACTGAGTGGGTGTAAGGCACTTTCACACAGGGACTCCGTTTTTCTCAGCGGGGGGATCGATCCGCCGATCCCCCGCTGAGCCGGTGGATGGCAGCTGTGTGTGGAAACAGCTGTCAGGTCCCCGCTGTTCTCTATGGGGGAATCGGATGGGAACAGACTGTCTGTTCTCATCGGATCCGATCCGCTGGATGGATGGAAAAATAGGGTTTCCATCCATCCGTCCAGACCCGTTGACATCCGATGCCCCATAGAGATGCATGGGGTGTCCGTTCAGATCCGCCAAAAAAAACTGACAGGCGGATCTGAACGGTCCGTCTGTGTGAAAGGGGCCTAATAGGATTTGTTTCATAATCATCAATCAGCTGTGGCAGCTGCAGGGCACTAATGAGGAAAGCTGCTGGGCCTGCATCCCTTCAGACGTGTTCCTATTGGAAGGAACCAAAAAATACATTATCTCACCAAAAAATACATTTTTGATTCAGGGGATGCCAGAAATCTGACTTGTATCTAATAGCACTTTTCCACTGCAAGTACCGGCTCGGGTCCACTCGGCCCGGTTTGCTTTTCCACTGCATGGTACGATGTTGGAACAGTTTGGTACGGTTTGCTTTTCCACTAAAGTAAGTGGGTGGGATAACAATGATTCTCTGACCAATCAGTGGCTAGTAGTGACAAACAGTCAAGGCTGCATGCAAAGGATTGTGGGATATGGTACCGGTACGACCCTCTTGGAACCACAACCGAGGTGGTACTGTTTAAGCGAGCCGTACCGTTCGGTTCCATGTACTGGAAAAGCGCAGCCGTACCGAATCGTTCCAACACCGTACCATGCAGTGGAAAAGCGCAAAAGCTAGCCGAACCAATCGGTTCCATGTAGTGGAAAAGCGCCGCCATACTGTACCATACCGATCCGTTCCAACACCGTACCATGTAGTGGAAAAGCGCAAAAACTAGCCAAACCAATCAGTTCCATGTATTGGAAAAGCGCCGCCATACCATACCATACCAAACCGTTCCAACACCGTACCATGTAGTGGAAAAGCGCAAAAGCTAGCCGAACCAATTGGTTCCATGCAGTGGAAAAGCGCCGCCATACCGTACCATACCGAACCGAACCGTTCCAACACCGTACCATGTAGTGGAAAAGCGCAAAAGCTAGCCAAACCAATCGGTTCCATGCAGTGGAAAAGCGCCAATAGTGCAGAGTTCTGGGAAAATTGGTGAGCCAATCACACAAGCAGGAAATGATGTTTCTGGGGTGTGGTCAGTACACATTCTGTGTACAGAACAGCTCCAGGTAGCCATATTGTATTGCATTTCCAGAAAATTACAGAGCTGCAAATTGAAAGGGAACGGTAATTTTGAATAACATTTAATTACAATATGACTTGTGTCCCAATTGTATACGCAATTTTTTTTTTTTTTTTTGCAATCCCCCCCCATGAAAGTGGAGTTACCTTTAACACTGTGTTGATGGGGAAATCAAACAATTGTCTTTCCTTCCACCAGTGGTTGAAGAGAAGAGCTGGTTGCCAGCTGTCTTTCAAACCTGTGGGCCAACTTCCTGTTCCTGTGACAACTCTAGAACTGCCTGTTCTGTCCTTCTGATAGTGGTCACCAGGATCAACAGAGAGAATGACTATTCCTAGCATGGTCACAGACAGCAATAAAAACTTGGCAGCCCTTCTAACCCTTATCTAGATTAAATCATTAAAAAAAGTTAGGACTATGGATAATCTGAGCTCTTCTCTTCCAATGCCACTGATAGATAGATCATTGATTTAGCTATCACTGATAGAGGAGACAAAAGTCAGGCAGTGGTATACAGACAACTTGACACAAAGGAAATGTTAGAAAATACATGGATTGGTTAGAAAAACTTTAGTGTGCAGCTATTAGCCCCGTACACGTGTATAGAAAGGAGAAGACAAGGGGTTATAGAAAGGAGAAGACAAGGGGTTAGCAGAGCCCCAGCCCAGGCTGAACTTCTCCTCACCAAGCAGCAGCAGCTTGACTTCTTTGGACGCTTTCTCTCCGTCCTCCCGGAGGTTACGGTCTATCATTTTACTCCTCTCCACCGCCTCCTTATCCTCGGCACTCAGTGTGCAGCCCATGGTGGAGCCGGGCCACAATCAGCCGTCTCCGGCTGCAAGTCCCCCACTACTTCTCCGCCTCGCCCTGCTTCCTCCGACAGCCACTGTTGCTTAGCGTCACTACCGCTACACAACTTGGCTGCCTTGAAGCGCACTGCGCATGCGCAGAGAGTGATCGGCCGCGCCAGCTAGGGGGAGCAGTGGTGTGTGGATTTCTGTGGTGAACTTACTCTGAGGGATACAGGATAGCTGCAGTCGGATGATAGAAAGCGAAACTTAGCAACTACCCGTTCATTCAGGGGAAGTAATGTCCTGGCTTTGTAGAAGAATGATTATTGTCCTTGCTGTGGAGACACTTACCAGAGAATGAATGCATTTTTACTGTATTTCAGACCCCCTCCCCCCTCCCATTTTTATTATTATTATAAGGCCTCATGCACACTGGACGTTATAAAAACGCCAGTAGCTTTGTGGTGAGTTTTTCAGTGTTTTTTTAACTTATTTGCATTGGCGTTCATCAGCGTTTTTAGCTAAAAATAGTTGGCTGTGAATTTTCGGCCAACGTCCGATCGGCCGTTTTTCGGCTTGTTAGTATGATGCTTTCGACAACCGACTCCGACTTTTCGGCCTGTGCAGAAAATCTGGTGTGCAGGCTATAAAATTTTTGTTGGCCGTCAACAGAACGGCCGATTTTCCGTCAGTCAGTACAGATTTTGGCAGACAAAAATCTGATGAGCAAGACTGGGCATGCTCAGAGAAGAAAAAACACACGGAAAGTAAACCAGAACATGACATCACTTCTGAAGTTGGTTTTTGTTGGCCGAGAAAATCCGTGTGCAGTCTAGGCACATTCCAACCAACACAACAACACTGGACAAAAGACGGCCGATCTGTCGGCCGATAATCGTTGCGTGTGTACGAGGCATTAGTAACCCCTGACCTTTCCACAATGCAATGCTTGCCAGAATTGCATGGCATAGGTGTTCACACCCATGCGATAAGATGAAGGTACTGGGAAAAAAGGGTCCTACAACATTTTGATGCAAATGTGAACCCTTCTTTTTTCAAAATCAATGTGTGAACATGCGATGCGATTCTGTCAAGCTCACTGCATTTTGCAATCTGTTTCAGGATGTCGTTCATGGAACATTAAGCCCCCTTCACATCAGGCAGATTTGACATGTTAAATCAGATGTCAAATCAGAGCCTATTGCCGGCAACGTCACTGTCCGAATTGGTGCAACCCTGACTTTGCGGCACCGCAACAATTCCCAAAAGTAGTTTCTGCACTACTTTTGGCGACTTCAGGGCGATTTCAATAGACATCTGTGCATTAACCCGTACAGATGTCTGTCAAATCGTCCCACAACTCGCACTGACATGCGAGTTTGAAATTTTGCACATTCAGCTGAATGATTTCAAACCCGCTTTCAGTGTGAACCGGTGCCTTTGCCGGTGTTCTATCAGAAAACCCTACCCCGTCAGATTTCCCTACCTACGTCATTTCCGGTGTGGGATCGCATGCACCAGCTGTAGCCGCGTCACACGTCCTACTGCGCATGCGCGGAATAGGTAGGGAATTTTGATAACATCGTAAGGGGTGAGGCAAAAGTCCTACTGCGCATGCGCACCAACCGATCGGGCAGCAGCATCTCTTATAACAAACATACATCCGATCTCCATGGCACACACTGAGCCGAGCCGACAATGGGACAATCCTATTCCCTACCCACGCGCGCACGCCCACTGTCTCATTGTCGGGTCGGCTCAGTGTGGGGCATGGAGATCGGATTGTTGGGTCGGTGCAGTGTCGGCTCGGCGCAGTGTCGCGTCAGTGCAGTGTGGGCCATGGAGATTGGATTGTCGGGTCAGTGCAGTGTTGGCTCGGCGCAGTGTCGGGTCAGCGCAGTGTGGGCCATGGAGATCAGATGGATGTTTGTTATAAGAGATCCTGCTGCCCGAACCTGTTGGTGCGCATGCACACTAGGACTTTTGCTTGACCCCTTACGATGTTGTCAAAATTCCCTACCTATTCTGCGCATGCCCAATAGGACGTGTGACGCGGCTACAAGCTGCTGCATTACGAATCCACAGCTGATCTCAACCGGAAATGACGTAGGTAGGGAAATCTGATAGAATACCGGTAAAAGGCTTCGATTTGACATGCGATTCGACATGACAAATCGCATGCCAAATGGGCACAATGTCAACAGGACTTCATGTTCCATGAACAATACCCGGAAACAGATTGCAAAATGCAGTGTGCTTGCCAGAATCACATCACCTAGGTTTTCACATCCGTGCAATGCGATTAGGTGTGGAGGAAAAAAAAGGTCCTACAACATTTTGGTGCAAATGTGATGCAATTTGGGCCATACAAAATATATGGCTCGAATCGCATCGCACAGACATCACATGTGATGTGTACAGGAATGTGGTGCATTTTTGGTGCAAATCACATGCAGTGTTAAGCATGCACCAGTGTGAACCCAGGCTATGTTCCATGAACGACACCTTGAAACAGAACCCAGGCTTAAAAAAAGCAATGGAATGAATAGAAAAAGGGGCTGGAATAGCCCCCCTTTTTCTTTATGGGATGGTGGCAGGGGCAGCTAGCAGGTTATTGAACTTTATTGAACCTTGTTGAGTGAGCAGTATAGGTTTAGCCTGCTGTCAAGGAGGGTCAGTGACCTTTTGACTTCTGGTCAATCTCCCTCAAACTTCCCGCTCAAATTGCGGGTATCTGGGCAGTTTTTGAGATCAGCTGTGACATTCCCGCCCGATTATCAGCTATCGCTGGGCAGATTTGCGAGTGAGCTCCGCTCCCGCTCAAATCTCCTGCTCTTTAGCCTGCAACTAGCCCTAACCGGTTCTAAAAGGGGCTATTTAAGAGCGACCGTGGGGCCCCGGGTCACTTTACCTCCTCAGGATTTACCCATAGCGTTCCCCTCCCTCCCTTTTGTTTGTCGCGGCCAGTTATTATTTATTGGCAACTATTGTCACCTTAGCGCAAGTGCTTCGGTGGATGCCAGTCTAATGTGATTTGAAATATGTTGGGTTGGATAATGTTTATAAGAGCCCATTCAGACTAGCGCGACTTGTCAAGACGACTTGCCAGCCTGACAAGTCGCGGTCGGTCGCGGTCCATTGAGTAGTACAGGATCCGTTCTAATAGGAGCGACACAAGTCGCTCCGACTTAGAAAAAGGGTCCTGTACTACTTTGGGGCGACCTGGGAGTGACTTGCATAGACTTCCATTATGTGAAGTCCCTGCAAGTCGCGCCGAAGTCGCGGTGTACAGCGGTGCACGCGACTTCACAGGTCGCCCCCCAAAGTCGGATCGCCTCAGTGTGAACCGGCTCTAAAAGTTAATGTTTATATTGTCAACCTGAGCTGTAGTGGCTAGGTTGTTTATGTGTTTTATTTCAAGTGTAAATAAAGTTTGAGTTTTATTTATGTATTTATTTATGCCAATAATAAAACAGCCGCGGCCTAATCTTTTCCAAACCAATATCGTGTGGTCTATTTTGTATTTTAAAAAAAAACAATTTTGGGGTTTTTTATTACATGTATTTTATATAGTATACAGTACATGAAGGTAAATACATCCTGCCTGCCATTCCCATAAAAAACGTAGACAAACACCAGTTAGCAGTGTTTTTTTGGAGTTTATTGATGTTAGAGCGTTTTTTTATAGCTGAAAAACGCCACTTTAAAACCCATTCGTTTTTCAAGTTTTATTACAGCCAGAAACTACCCCTGCCAAAAACTCTTGATAACAGCCCATGTATGCATGGACACATAGGATAACATGCTGGGGAGTTTATTGGCTGCAGAAAAAAATGTCTGATGCCAAAAACAGCAGCTGTAAAAACGTCCAGTGTGTATGAGGCCTTATTATTACAGGTGCTTATGTAGCGTTGTCAATTAAAATTACAATTAAAATTACACTCACATTTTGTAGAATAAAATCAGGCCTGTATAAATATATGCATATGCAGAACCGGAAGTGACGTAGCGGTGACAGTAGGACCGGAAATTGCGTCAATTAACTTGGGTACAACCAGCTTGCCGGATTCTCTTGCGATTATCACGAGCAGCTCCTATAGCCGCTAGCAATAATCACTGTTTTCTCCTGGCAGGGACGACTTTTGCCGCCCTACCACATCAACACTTTCTGTGTTGATGGAGGAATCAAGCAAATTTCTTGTTGCAGGAAAGAAATTTGCTTTGTGTATGGCTGCCCTTAACATAGCTCAACCATAAAAAAATGAAACATAAAACTGCGCTTGGGTCTATTAAATAAAAAACAGCTGCTGCACATATGCTGGATAAAACAAAAAAACAGTGTAAAATTGAAAAGCAGCGCTATATAAAAAGTCCAGGTATAGGTAGGATCCAGCTGATTGGTCTCCTTGAAGTGCCACCACCACAAGAGAGAGAGAGCAACCCCAATCACCCTGCCGCTTACCGTCCCACTAATAAAAGAAGGCTCAAAGGTTCCACCAAACTGCTCCTCCAGAAATCCTCAGCGATTCCAGGATCAAGCCAATTAGGTTTGACTCCAAACAGATGGTACAAGGCAGACTGATCACTCAGGTAATAGGAGTAAAAAGAGCTTATCTGCCAGAAATGTTTGACCACCAACGAGATGACCGCTGCTTCACTCTGTAGTGACGTCCCGCATCACAGGTCCCGCCCGACGCGGCGTTTCGTCCAATGTTAGACTTCTTCCGGGGCGTTCACTGGATAGAGGGGAGAATTTTTCCCTGGTGTCGCTGCTTACGGGCTAGCCCTTCCTTCCAGAGTTCCCAGTGGTCAAAAACATACCATCCCAGCAGGACCTGTACTGACACTGGTCCCCTGTGCTGTATCCGATAGTGATGGGTCAAAAACCCTACTGTTCAGTTCGCACCAGAACATCTCGAACAGGGGAAAGGTTCTAGCGAACATGCAAACTCTATTAAAGTCTATGGGACACGAACATGAAAACTCAAAAGTCCTAACTTCAAAGGCTTATATGCAAGTTATTGCCATAAAAAGTGTATGGGGACCCTAGTACTGCCCTGGGGGATATGTATCAATGCAAAAATTATTTTTTAAAACAATCGTTTTTACAGGAGCAGTGATTTTAAAAATGCTTAAAGTGAAACAATAAAAATGAAAAATTCCTTTAAATATTGTGCCTGGGGGGGGGGTCCCCTTAATGTGCCTGCAAAGTGGCGCATTTGTACGATGTATGTAGCCAGCCGCAGCAATACGGACATTTCTAAAGGAAAAAATGTAATTTAAACTTGCTCGTGGCTGTAATGTATTGTCGGCTCCTGGCAATACAGATAAAAAAAATTAAAAAATGCCAAAATTAAAAAAAAAAAATGGCATGGGGTCCCCCCCAAATCCATACCAGACCCTTATCCGAGCATGCAGCCTGGCAGGCCAGGATGGGGGGGGGGGCGAAGTTCCCCTTAAAATCTATACCAGACCAAAATGGCCTGATATAGATTTTGGGGGGGACCCTATGCCATTTTTTTGGTTACTTTCTGTCATAGGGTTCCCCTTAATCACCTAAATACAGGGCGCATTCACCCCTTCCTGCCTAGACCAATTTTCAGCTTTCAGTGCTCATTGGCATCTATGAGAAATATTGGTCAGCTTGGCAAAGCACTGCTCCCTGTCTTTAGCATTGGCGTCAATGGGAAATATTGGTCAGCTTGGCATGGCACTGCTCCTGAACTAAACCTGGGGAGCACCAAGAGGGGACCCAGGACTACAACATACATTTTAAAAGTGGAGTATGTCTGTACACTACACTGACTGCACTAAACTAACTCAACACACTATCCACTAACTACCTGCCTAATCTCTATTGTCCAGTGGCGGAGCTAGACTTTTAAAACAGGGGTGGCAAAGGGGTGGCTAGGTATTATTTTGGGGGGTCAATATACAAAGTGTAATTTAGTGTCAGATTCGTCCACCGCAATGTCGCAGTCCCTCTAATAATCGCTGATCGCTGCCATTACTAGTAAAGACAGGATACAGGTGGTGGTGATCAGAGGATACAGACAGGATACAGGTGGCAATCAGAGGATACAGACAGGATACAGGTTTGCCCCCAATGATTATTGCAGAGTGCCACAGCAATGCCCCCAATGATTATTGCAGAGTGCCACAGCCTTGCCCCCAATGATTATTGCAGAGTGCCAAGCAATGCCCCCAATGATTATTGCAGAGTGCCACAGCCTTGCCCCCAATGATTATTGCAGAGTGCCACAGCAATGCCACCAATGATTATTGCAGAGTGCCACAGCCTTGCCCCCAATGATTATTGCAGAGTGCCACAGCCTTGCCCCCAATGATTATTGCAGAGTACCACAGCCTTGCCCCCAATGATTATTGCAGAGTGCCACAGCCTTGCCCCCAATGATTATTGCAGAGTGAGACAGCAATGCCCCCAATGATTATTGCAGAATGCCACAGTAATGCCCCCAATTATTATTGCAGAGTGCCACAGCCTTGCCCCCAATGATTATTGCAGAGTGAGACAGCAATGCCCCCAATGATTATTGCAGAGTGCCACAGCCTTGCCCCCAATGATTATTGCAGAGTGAGACAGCAATGCCCCCAATGATTATTGCAGAGTGCCACAGCCTTGCCCCCAATGATTATTGCAGAGTGAGACAGCAATGCCCCCAATGATTATTGCAGAGTGCCACAGCCTTGCCCCCAATGATTATTGCACAGTGAGACAGCAATGCCCCCAATGATTATTGCAGAGTGCCACAGCAATGCCCCCAATGATTATTGCAGAGTGCCACAGTAATGCCCCGAATTATTATTGCAGAGTGCCACAGCCTTGCCCCCAATGATTATTGGAGAGTGCCACAGCCTTGCCCCCAATGATTATTGCAGAGTGCCACAGCCACAGCATTTGCCCGCAATCATTGCAGAGTGCCAGCGTTCCCCCCCCCCCCCCCCCCGTGAGACCGGCTTACTTACCTCACGGACGGACGGTCATCACAGCAGCTTCTCATCGGTCCGCGGCTCCCTGCATCTTCTCAGTCCTCCCGCCGGCGCCTCCTCGACCAATGGCACGGCGTTTGCCATTCGGCCAATCAGGAAGCGGGAGGACCCGCTCCCTGATTGGCCGGAGGAGGATCCATGTGATCCATTTTCATTCGCTATTGTCACAGAATGGGCGGGCTCGGCCTCGGGACGCACTGCTCTGCTGCTCCCTGACCCTGGCCGCCAGCTTAGAGGGATCAGCCAGTTCTGCGAACCGGCTGATCCCACCACTGCCTGTGATTCCTCCGCTGCCAGCCATGCACCTGTCCAGGATCGGGGTGGCAACAGGGGTGGCAGGGACTTTTTCTGGGGTGTCAATTGCCACCCCAGCTAACCCTCTGGCTCCGCCACTGCTATTGTCACACACTATACACTAGGGATAGACCGATATGTTTTTTTCTGGGCCAAAACTGATACCGATATTTTGGTCACAACATATCGGTATCGGCCAATATGGGCCGATATTTTGTAAATTTAAAGTTTTGAAAACAAATCTGGTACTGAACATGTTAATTTTTGTTTAATGTTTAATGGCTGGCTTGCTGGCACCCTGTGGTGGGTGGGTGGCTGGCTGGCTGGCTGGCACCCTGTGGTGGGTGGCTGGCTGGCACCCTGTGGTGGGTGGCTGGCAGTCTGGCACCCTGTGGTGGGTGGGTGGCTGGCTGGCTGGCACCCTGTGGTGGGTGGCTTGCTGGCTGGCACCCTGTGGTGGGTGACTGGCACCCTGTGGTGGATGGCTGGCTGTCTGGCACCCTGTGGTGGGTGGCTGGCAGTCTGGCACCCTGTGGTGGGTGGGTGGCTGGCTGTCTGGCACCCTGTGGTGGGTGGCTTGCTGGCTGGAACACTGTGGTGGGTGGCTGGCTGGCACCCTGTGGTGGATGGCTGGCTGTCTGGCACCCTGTGGTGGGTGGGTGGGTGGCTGGCTGGCTTTCTGGCACCCTGTGGTGGATGGCTGGCTGTCTGGCACCCTGTGGTGGGTGGCTGGCTGTCTGGCATGCTGTGGTGGGTGGGTGGCTGGCTGTCTGACACCCTGTGGTGGGTGGCTGTCTGGCTGGCTGGCACCCTGTGGTGGGTGGCTGGCTTGCTGGCACCCTGTGGTGGGTGGGTGGCTGGCTGTCTGGCACCCTGTGGTTGTGGGTGGCTGGCTGTCTGGCACCCTGTGGTGGTGGGTGGCTGGCTGTCTGGCACCCTGTAGTGGTGGGTGGGTGGCTGGCTGTCTGGCACCCTGTGGTGGGTGGGTGGGTGGCTGGCTGGCACCCTGTGGTGGGTGGCTGGCACAGGGGCTGTGGGTGGCTGGCTGGTACAGGGCCTGTGGCTGGCTGGTACAAGGCCTGTGGATGGCTGGCTGGTACAGTGCCTGTGGTTGGCTGGATGGTACAGGGCCTGTGGGTGTAGGTGGCTGGCTGGCACCGGGCTGCTGTGGGTGGGTGGGTGTATGGCTGTGATACACTCCCGCAAGACTAGTCCCGACTCCAGATGAGGCTGTACAAGGCGAGGGAGGCAGCCTAAGAAGGCAGAATGACGTCACGAAAATATCGGTAATATCGGCCAGTTCCAGGGCCGATACCGATATATCAGGAAAAGTTGATATCGGCTTTGCCGATAATCGCTCAATCCCTACTATACACAGCTGCCATGTAAGCAGCAGCCTTATAAAGTGTGGGGCGTGGACTTTGCCCCTGAGCCATGATTGGCTAAAGGCACCCTGCCTTTAGTTAATCTTGGCTCTGACAGGACATTGTGCTGTGATTGGCCAAAGCATACAGGTCAGGTGCATGCTTTGGCCAATCACAAGCACTTAATGCACTGCCATCGTGCAGTGCATTATGGATCGCTCATCGGCAGGCGAACTTGCCGCCGAGCGCTCCAGGTGTTTGTGTGTTCGGCGAACACACGAACACCCGATCTTGGAGTCGATCTTATTTTCGACTCAAACATCAAGCCCATCACTAGTATCCGCATCTCTCATAACCTCCTTACGAATTCTTCTTGCATGGCGGCTGGTATCTGTACCTCTCCTCTTCTGCTATCCGGACCTTGGATCTTGGTGGAGGTTTGGATGTCCCAGACTGCAGGAAGAATCCCACCGCTGCCACCAATGTGACTGAACCGTCCCACCCTCTGCCTAAGTGCTTCTGTCAGTATACCTTCCTCCAGTCTAAATATAGATATCAGATATTATAACCGCATATTGCAACCAAGAACTAGACGAGACTTGTTTAGCTTCAAAACTGGAGCTTTTTATTGAACAAAAATACAGGCTTTTTATACACTACACACTCAGATGAGGCTGATCACATTATCATATGCAAACACAACTGTATACAGAAATATAATTAACACAATAAGCGTTAAGTTAATTAAACAACTAGCCACCTGGACAGTCAGGGATCTCATTCACAAAATACAATATGCATTCTTACTATTACTTACATTATTGTGCAAACACATCCGCACAATCGTTTACTAACAGACAATAGGTGTGTTAACCACTTTACGACTGCTCACAGTAATATTACTGCGGCAGAGTGGCTCGTTATCATCTGACGACGTAATACTACGTCATCAGACACTCCCCCTTCTGGGCGGCGCTTGCGCGCCGCCGGAGGCTCGCTCCCGCTGTTTTCATTCACAGCGGGAGTCGGGCCAGGGGAGGAGCAGCGGCGATCGCCGCTGCTCTTACCCGATCGTCGGGGATCGAGTCTGGAGATCCTCCCGCTGTGTGTAAACACAGCGGGCGGATCTCCATAGTGACATGGAGTGACAGATCAGACTGTTCAGCATAGCTGGACATCCGATCTGTCCATGACTCACTCAGTCACCTCCCCCCCTACACGTCAGTAAGCACCAGGCATACATTAACCCCTCCCTCTCCAATAAAATGAACCCCTTCCCTGCCAGTGTCATTTTTACAGTAACAGTGCATATATATATAGCACTGATTACTGTAGTAATGTCACTGGTACCCCCAAAAGTGTCAAAAATGTCAGTCAAGGGTCTGATCTGTCCGCCGCAATGTCGCAGTCCCGCAAAAAAAATCGCAGATCGCCGCCATTACGCGTTAAAAAAAAAACACCAAAAATGACAGAAATCTTTCCCTTTGTTAGTAAACGCAATAACTTTTGCGCAAACCAATCAAAATACGCTTATTGCGATTTTTTTTACCAAACATAGGTAGCAGAAAACAAATTGGCCAAAAATTTTTTAAAAAATTGGTTTTTACATCTTTTTTGGGGGGAATTTCATATAAAAAAATGTTAAAAATATTGTTATTTTTTCAAAATAAACGCTCTTTTTTTTGTTTATAGCGCAAAAAGTAAAAATCGCACAGGTGATCAAATACCACCAAAAGAAAGCTCTGTTTGTGGGAAAAAAAGGACGTAAATTTCGTTTGGGTACGGTGTCGCACGACCACGCAATTGTCAGTTGAAGTCGCACAGCGCCGAATCGCAAAAAGTGGCCTGGACGGAAGACAGCAAAATCCTCCGGTGGTAAAGTGGTTAATTAGCACAATTAACAATGTGTGGAAGACAGGTGGTTGAACTGATGATATTAACATCTGCTATGAGTCTGACTATGTGGAGCAGTCCTTATTGGTAATGGGACAACTAGGCCCTAAACAGCGACCCCGGGCCTATAGTCCCAGAGTCTGTGTGTCTTGGGAAGACATGGACTTGAATCCAAAGTAACATTACTCCAACGGTCCCCCCAACATACACCTCACAAAGAGTAGTGTTCCCCTAAAAGCCAAGGCCCATAGTCAGTAGGCAAGAGGCTAGCCTGCAGTCCCCTCCAAAAGCCTCAATCCCGGATGAGTCTATCACAGTTAGTATGCTATTTTCTGGCAGTGCGGGCTCAAGGTGCAGCTGCTTTGGGCCCCATAACAATAACTGGGCCCGATGCAGCTCCCCTTTTTGTCCCACGTTAAAGATGGCTCTGCATACCCCAAGGGGCTAGTTTTCAGTGGCTTTACTGACAGGCGGTGAGGATTCCGCCTTATTTTAACCCCTAAAAATGTGCACCGCTGTGCTGGAACTGCTTGCATTGCACATGGTTGTGGGACAGTTGTGCCATGGCCCCGTCCAGTTGAATGAGTCACGTTTGGTGAGAGGTACTGCCTCAAAGCGCAACAGGGGGATCATTTTTGCATGTATACACTCTTGTCTATTGTCTTTGCAGGGAGAAAGCAGTTGAGGGAAGTAAAAAAGAGGCCAAACCGTGTGTTTTATCTACCCACAACAGCAAGTGTAATGATAGCAAGATGTAATGCCTAAAGCTGCCCATATGCATTTACACTGTTCAGCCATAACATTATGGCTACCACCCACCTAATACTAAATAGGTCCCACTTTTGCCACTAAAACAGCCCTGATGTCAGAGAAACATTCAGCTGCAGACTGGTCGTCACATGACACGCACCACATGACTTCCACATGATTTCCTGGCTGCAAGTGCTCAGAGGAATTGCTTGTTTGTCTTTCAGCTTCCTGTACCTGAGTTCCTGTTTCCTGTGTGATCATTTACCTGCTGTGACCCGGATTGACCCTGACCTACTCTGCTCTTCTCCTGGACCCGACCTTGGCTTGTTTTACGGACTTTGCTCTTGCTTACCTGTGTTTGACCCTCTGCCTGCGACCCGGATTCACCTTCAGTCTCCTGTGCCTTGACCTTCTGCTTGTGACCCAGTCTTGCCTCCTATCTCCAGTGCCTTGACCCTCAGCCTGTGACCTGGATTGTCTGCTTATCTGTGTTTGACCCTCAGCCTGCTCCGGACTTTCTACCTACTTCTTCTGCTGGATCCTGATCGGTCTCTGCTCCAGTTCTACAGGACCTCCACGCGAGCTCTACCCTGCCTGCTGGTTGCTTGTGCCTCTTTGTGCCATCCAGCTTCTGTATCACCTCCAGAGGGGCGGAGTGCGCTTAGTCGCAACAGCGAACCGCTCTCGGCATCTCAACCTCGGTGAGTACCTCTATTCTGATAGTACAAACCAGCCATGTCAGAGGCCGACAGAGCGCGTTCTCCTCTTGAGATCCTGTGCCAGCAGGTCACACCCCTCACTGATGCGGTCCAGAAACTGCAGGAAGGCTATGCCCAGATTGATGGTAGTCTCCAGCAACTTTCAGGGTAACCTGCATCAACAGCCGCAGCCCCTGCGCCCACCAGCGGAGCCTCCTCTTCTCAAGCTGCATCAAGCCCCACAGTGATCATGGCTACCCCTGAGCCCAGGGTTCCCACGCCGAAGCGTTTTTCAGGCGATCGCAAAAAGTTCCGGCCTTCGAAAATCCCTACTCCTTATATTTAGCCCTTCAGCCTACGACTTTTTTGTCCGAAGTAGTTAAGGTGGGATTTGTCATCTCCCTGTTGACCGAAGAGCGGCAGGCCTGGGCCCACAGCCTGATGGTACAGAGGAGCTCTCTTCTGAATTCTTTGGACCTTTTCTTTGAAAGTATGTCTCAACTATATGACGACCCTCAACGCACCGCTACTGCAGAAGCTGTGCTACACTCAAGGAAAGAGACTGGTGGAGGACTACACTGCTGAATTTCGAAAATGGTCAGCTGACACAGGGTGGAACGAACCCGCTCTTAAATACCAGTACCGCCAAGGGCTGTCAGAAGCTTTGAAAGATGAGTTGGCCAGGATTGAAACCCCTGCCACTTTGGAGGATTTAATCCAATTCGCTACCAAGCTAGACAGGCGCATGCGCGAGCGGCGCACTGAGCGCTTCCAGGGTCCCCGACCTAGTTGGATGCTCCCTAAACCTTCTCCCGTTCACCCATCCTTTCCAGTCACTCCTGCCACCTCTGCTCCAGAGGCTGAGCCCATGCAGCTTGGATTGGTCCGTACTCCTCTTACCCCTGAAGAGAAGCAACGACGGCGACAGGCCAATCTCTGTCTGTACTGTGGGGGAACTGGACATTTTCTGCGTACCTGCCCCGTGAGACCCAGTAGGTGTAATGTTCTGGTACCTCTGGTACCCCTATTCCACTTTCCACTTCAGTGTATGCGTCCCACCATTCTCTTCTGGTAGGTGCGCATACACCTTTAAGACCGATGCTGTCATCACTGAGCGCCGCAGAGCGGCTATTTCAACCGCCGGCGTTCTCACTCACATGTTCGTTCAATGTGCCTTGTTGCTGACCTGCCTTGAAGCTCATATGCTTACAAGCGTACCTCGCTGTCGGAACCTCGCTACTGATCCCTGTATCCCGCTACCGGATCACTCGCTCATACCGAACCTCTCTACTACTGCTTGCTATTAGTGATAAGTACCCCGCAGGGGAATCCTCCATAACCTTCCTACTAAGCTTACACTATCTAGCTCTGCATATTAAGGACTGTTACTATCATCTGCACTAATTAGATTGCTAGCTCTTGAGCCTACTAACATCTATCCTTGCACTGGGTTAGTCTCTCCTGTATGTCATCTGCTATCCTACCACCTACTACCATACATGATTGCTAACCTAACTGCATCCTACCTGTTACCATCTATGCTGTCATGAACATTTCTCTCAACTGCTGTTCACCTATTGTCACTGTTCATACCGGTCTCTTCAGCTCATCACCACTATACTGCTATATACATCTATCACTCCAGGAACATCTTATTGAGTGTGTATATTTGTATGCTGAATCAGACAGACCACAGTGATAAGTCTTGGGAGTTGGAATTGGTATTTCAACGTATCTCTACATAACTGCTGAGTGGAGTTTTTCTGCAGCTGCAAATCCATCTTGTTTCAGAAAACGCAGGAGCGTTACAGTAGGTCACGCTCGCAGTTTTTCATGAACTTTCAAAACCCTGGTTTATCCCAGACTTATGTCACCCTCTCTGTCTCCTTACAGCTAATGGAAAAGGAAGTTCATCTACCAGCAATTATTGATTCCGGCGCCTGTAGTTGTTTTCTAGACACTTCACTGGCCCAAAAAATACACATTCCACTGCAAACCAAAGAACAAGGCCTCCAAGTCTACCTGGCTGATGGGTTTCTCCCTCGCTCTGGATTTGTCACACAACAGACAAGGCCCATCCTTGTCACCACGGACTCCGGCCACCAGGAGCTTCTAAGCTTTGACATCATCTTCTCCCCCATGTTCCCCATCATTTTGGGGCTCCCCTGGCTACAGGCACATGAACCTGACATCTATTGGAATAAGAAGAAAGTCTCCTTCTCCTCTCCCTACTGTTCCCAGCATTGCTTTCCTCCAGCTGTTTAACCGTAGCACCTACACCTGACAATCTCCAGCACGTCCCTCCGGTATATCTTGAATTTAGAGATGTCTTTGATAAACAAAAAGCTGATTGCCTAACACCTCATCAGTCTTACGACTGCCCCATTGATTTGCTACCTGGTTCCGAAATACCCTTTGGCCGCATCTTTCCACTGTCAGAGACTGAACTAGCGGCTCTTAAGACTTATATTGATGAGAACTTGGATAAGTGTTTCTTTCGTCCATCCTCTTCACCAGCTGGAGCAGGCATCTTCTTTGTGGAAAAGAAAGATGGTTCCCTAAGACCATGCATAGACTATAGAGAACTGAACAAAATAAATATAAAAAATCGCTATCCTCTTCCACTTATCCCAGAGTTGTTTCAGCGTTTCCGGTCTGCCTGAATTTTCCCTAAGTTGGATCTGCGAGGTGCCTATAACCTCATCCGAATCAGGCCTGGAGACGAATGGAAGACTGCCTTCAGGTCCAGGTTTGGACATTATGAATATTTGGTAATGCCCTTTGGGCTGTGTAACGCCCCGGCCACATTTCAGCACCTGGTAAACTACATTTTTCGAGAATATCTGGACAATTTACTAGTTGTTTACCTGGACTACATTCTTATTTTTTCTGCCACCATTGAGCTACACTGGGTTCATGTAAAGACAGTCCTTGCAATTCTCAGGAGACAAAAATTGTACCTTAAAGCAGAGAAATGCGAATTCGAAAAATCTGTTGTGCAATTCCTAGGCTTTATCATTTCTACTAACGGGGTCGCAATGGATCCACAGAAGGTCAAGGCAATTCAGGAGTGGCCGGCTCCAGTAGACAAGAAGGAGGTACAGCAGTTTATTGGATTCGCTAACTTTTACCGGAGGTTTATTGTTGGCTTCTCATCCATTGTTGCACCCATCACCCAACTAACCCGCCAACACAGTCGTTTTCAGTGGTCCCAAGAGGCCCAGGAAGCTTTTACCAAACTCAAAGCCCTGTTCACCTCTGCACGAATCCTATGGCATCCGGATCCAGCCCTGCCATTTGTGTTGGAGGTAGACGCCTCGGAAACTGCCACTGGAGCCATCCTCTCCCAGGGACAGGGCCCCAAGGCTCTCCTCCATCCCGTAGCTTTCGCATCTCGGAAACTAAGTTCCCCCGGAAAGGAATTACGATGTGGGAGACCGGGAGCTCTTGGCCATCACGTTTGCTCTGGAGGAGTGGAGATATCTGTTGGAGGGTGCTTCCCATTCCATCATGATCTACACCGATCATAAAAACCTAGAATACCTCAGGACAGCTAAACGCTTAAGACCCAGGCAAGCCTGGTGGGCCCTCTTCTTTTCTAGGTTCAACTTTCATATTTCTTATAGACCTGGCCTCAAGAATGGGAAAGCAGATGCACTCTCCTGGATGTTCCCTGAATCTCCCCAGTCAACGGAACCTAGCACCATTTTATCTCCACAAAACTTCCTTCTGCTCACACACACTGATCTTATGACCACCATCAAGTTGGCGTCCAGCCATTGTACTGACCCGGAAATATCCTCCTTGGAGAAATGAGATGACTTGCTCTGGTCCCAAGGAAGAATTTTTGTCCCATCGGAGGCTAGACCCATGACGTTAAAGTTGCTTCATGACCATAAACTGGCTGGTCACTTTGGGACTTAAAAGACTTTAGAATTGGTTGCCCGTTCTTTTTGGTGGCCTTGTTGGAGGCAGGACTGTAAAAAGTATGTTCTATCTTGTATTTCTTGCCTGCGCAGTAAAGTGGCTAACACCAAATCTTGGGGATTACTTAGACCTTTACCCATTCCAGAACGCCCATGGGCTGAAGTTTCTATGGACTTCATTGTTGATCTTCCTCCCTCGGAAGGTTTCACCTCCATTCTGGTTGTTGTCGACCGCCTTTCCAAAATGGCACACTTCTTGCCTATGGTGGGCACCCCCTCTGCTTTGGAGACAGCTAACATTTTTATCAAAGAAATAATAATAAGGCTACATGGAGTACCTGACAGTGTTGTTTCTGACAGAGGGGTTCAATTCACCTCCAAATTTTGGAAAGAACTTTGTAAAGCACTACAAATAAAGGTCTGTCTCTCCTCTGCGTATCACCCTCAAAGCAACGGCCAGACAGAGAGAACGAACCAAATTCTGGAGCAGTATCTCCGCTGTTTCTCTTCTGGCTCCCAGGATGACTGGTCCTCTCTGCTACCCTACGCGGAGTTTGCGTATAATAATTCAGTTCATTCAGCCACCAACCAAACGCCCTTCTGGTCTAACTTTGGGTTTCACCCTTCTTTCATTCCGAACGCTACCCCTGAATTATCTGTTCCTGCTGTCCATGATCGAATAGCCTCCATCCAACAGAACTTTCAAAGGATTCAGGAAACCATGCAAAAGGCCCAGGATGACTATAAGAAGTACTACAACAGGGGAAGGAAGGAGAACCCGGTTTTCAAGGTCGGTGAGATAGTTTGGTTATCTACAGCTAACCTCAAATTACCTTTTCCCTCACGGAAGTTGGGCCCAAAGTTCATAGGGCCGTTCAAAATCAAGAGGATGGTTAACCCTGTGGCCTTTGAATTGGGCTTACCCACCTCTTACAGGATTCATTCTGTTTTTCATGCATCCTTACTAAAACCAGTGATTCCTAGCCCCTTCCCGGGAAGAGAGGAGCTGCCTCCTCCACCGGTCCAGGTGGATGGAGAAAATTAATTTGAGGTTGAAGCCATACTGAACTGCAGGAAGAAGGGTAGACTTCTCCAATACCTAATCAAGTGGAAGGGGTACCCACCTGAAAACAACTCTTGGGAACCCTCAAGAAACATACACGCCCCTCGCTTGATCCAAACTTTTCATGTGAATCACCCGGAGTTGATGTCCAGTTTGGGCATCCAGAGGCCTTCCCTCAGGGGGGGGCACTGTCAGAGAAACCTTCAGCTGCAGAGTGGTCGTCGCATG
The DNA here is from genome assembly GCF_965119305.1 of Pelophylax lessonae. Lineage (NCBI taxonomy): Eukaryota > Metazoa > Chordata > Amphibia > Anura > Ranidae > Pelophylax > Pelophylax lessonae. The sequence goes on from NC_138769.1 coordinate 289,680,436, forward strand.
ACACGCACCACATGACTTCCACATGACTTCCTGGCTGCCTATAAAAGCTGAGCAAGTGCTCAGAGGAATTGCTGGTTTGTCTTTCAGCTTCCTGTACCTGAGTTCCTGTTTCCTGTGTAAATATTTACCTGCTGTGACCCGGATTGACCCTGACCTACTCTGCTCTTTTCCTGGACCCGACCTTGGCTTGTTTTATGGACTTTGCTCTTGCTTACCTGTGTTTGACCCTCTGCCTGCGACCCGGATTCACCTTCAGTCTCCTGTGCCTTGACCTTCTGCTTTTGACCCAGTCTTGCCTCCTATCTCCAGTGCCTTGACCCTCAGCCTGTGACCTGGATTGTCTGCTTACCTGTGTTTGACCCTCAGCCTGCTCCGGACTTTCTACCTACTTCTTCTGCTGGATCCTGATCAGTCTCTGCTCCAGTTCTACAGGACCTCCACGCAAGCTCTACCCTGCCTGCTGGTAGCTTGTGCCTCTTTGTGCCATCCCCCTTCTGTATCACCTCCAGAGGGACGGAGTGCGCTTAGTCGCAACAGCGAACCGCTCTCGGCATCTCGGCCTCGTTGAGTACCTCTATTCTGATACCTGACCTGTCGAGGCATGGAGTCCACTAGACCTATGAAGGTATGCTGCGAGTCACACACACACACCCACCGACCATCAACATGATAAGAAAACATGATTCATCAGATCTGGCCACCTTCTTCCATTGCTCCTCTGGCCCAGTTTAGATGCTGATGTGCCCATTGTAGGCACTTTTAGCTGTGACCATCTTGACCGGTTTAGACATTAATGACTGTGTGTTGAGTTATTTAGAGGGGGCAGCAAATTTATACTGTTATACAAGCTGTACACTCACTACTTTACATTGTAGCAAAGTGTAATTTCTTCAGTGTTGTCACATGAAAAGATATAATCAAATATTTACAAAAATGTGAGGGGTGTACTCACTTGTGTGAGATACTGTATTTCTAATCGGTGGGATAGATTACCATTAATTCGAACTCTCGTTGTTGGATGATAATATAGGGCACTTATCCATTATCTTATGCTTCATTTTAGGACCAAGGCCCAGTTCTCCCAGTGTGGCATACAAGAATCCCCAGTTTACCCTGTCAAAGGCTTTTTCAGAATCAATTGACAGAAATAGAACTGGGGACTCCTTACTACCAATGCTATGGGCTAAGAATAATATCCTAAAGGCATTATATCTCCCCTCTCTCCCAGGTACAAAACCTGCTTAATCCAAATGTATCCATTGGGATATCAATGGTTTTAACCTAGTAGCTCTTATTGTACCATACAATCTATATCCAGAAAAAAAATAGGCCTATAACTCGAACATTCCAATTGGGCCCTTGCCTTCTTTTAAGAAAATAGTGATATGCGCTAACAAAGATTTTCTAAGCATAGTTACTTCTTCGTACAAAGAGTTCAGATATTTAAAAAAACTGGGGAGCAGCAATTTCTTATAATAAATAATGACATAGGGGAGTGTTAAACGCATTAGCAGTTTTAGAACCACTAACAAATTAAAGCCAAACTCCAGCTCACACTTTATAATCAGTTACAGCTAATTGTTTTATTTTTTTTCCTTTTGAGATAAAGGTCTTGCCTGAACAAATAAAAGCTGGTCATTTTTAATCACCCTGCAAGTGTTAAGTGGTTTATCTCATTTGTGTAAACTGATATATTCTGCTGGAGAGTTTGTGCTGTGAGAAACAGCAGACTTGCTAGCTGGATTACCAGAAAGCCTAAAAAGAAAACAAATGCAGCAATCACATCTAGGAATTGGTAAGCTGTAATATAATTAATGTTTGATTTTTGGGTTTATTACTGTGTTAAAAAACAGTAATGATAATACACATTTGTGGACTGATTCAATTCTGTTTACTGTTTTACTACTTGTACCTTTTTTGTACTAGTTGTACTTCTTGTAAATCCCAATAAAAACGTTATTATAAAAAAAAAATAGTAATGATAATTTTCAATGGTAATAGGTAGGGTTGCACTGATACCGATATCAGTGGCGATACTAAGCATTTGGAATACTCATCTTCCTGCAAATGCTCCGATACCTGAAACCGATAGCTTTGTGGTGCGATAAGAGCCCTTTCAAAATGAATGGGCTTAAATCGCACTGCAAAGATTTGAATGCGATTTGGACAGGATGTGGTGCGATTTCTGTCTAAATCACATGCCGTTTCCCCCACTGTGCCTGTGTGAACCTGGGCTTGTCATAGTGACTTCAGCCTGGGTTCATATAGAAGCTGTGGGTTCACATAGAAACTGCATGTTTTTGAGACAGAAATCGTACCGCATTCCTGTTCAAGTCATATGTGATTCTTTGCATTGCGATTTGAGTCCATTCATTTTGTATGGGCTCAAATTGCACCACAAAGGTATCGATACTCGATATCAGTGAGTCCTTGACTGAAAGTATCAGTACTCGTACTCGCTGGTAAAAAATTGGTATCGGTGGTATCGGTGCAACACTAGTAATAGACAAGGCATGGAAAAAGGTATTAAAAAGTCAGTTTGTAGGCCAGTTAGTCTGCCGGCTGCCCAGGTTGCGAGGAAGTGGTTAATGCTCATGCTGTCTTTTCTTGTGTTTGCAGGTTTTCCTCTGGGGTCCAGCTGTATGTTATATAAAGGTAAGAGATCCAGATCCTAGGGGGGACCTAAAACAAAAAGGGAGCCACGCACAGGGAAGTGGAATTGGGAACCCTAGAACAGGCTCAGGACGCACGTACGGAGACTCCGAATTATGTCCTAAGAAGCTCGTTGGAAAGATGACCCATCGGAATACTCCCAGGACATGAACTCATATGTTCAAGCTATTGCCAGTTTATACTTTTCCCAAAGATGTTACACCCGCACAGGTAACCTGGGGCAGCAACAGTTAGGTTTAGTCAGGGAAAGAACATTGTTGTATATCATGTATGTTTTGCCGAATGTTCAGTAAAGCTTTGTACTCTGCTCAAAGCCTGGTTAAAAGTTACTCAAGGGGTGCATGTGTGGTCCTGGCAAATTTCTGTAAGGAACTTGGGTCTGGACTAGCATCTTAGGGGTCTGTGAAGCATCATTACAACAAAAGGTTAACATGCAATAAAGTTGCTATGTTCTACCCTATGTAAGTACAGCAACTAGTCATTGGCATGGTACCTGAATAGGTGACAGGTTCTACAGTAGCAAAGGGAGTCGTTTCTGTTGGTAACTGGGAGGGAATTAGTGTTATGGAGCATGCTCTGTGCTTGGTGGGACCCCATTCTGTTACTGGGAGTGAGGTAACAGAGGTACAGTGACTGGTGGAGTGGACATAGGCTCTGCATGTCTCTCCTAATGCAATACATGCACTTGTTCAAATGTTAAGGACAAGGGACTTTCACATGACTGTGGCCCTCACCTAATTCCCCGGCATTGGCGAGCACGCCGTCCTAGCAAGGTGCTGGAACGAGTGATCCCGTTCAATGCCTGGTGTAGCCAAAAGAACCCACTCCAGGGTAAGCCTCCCACACTTGACCCACACTTGGTGCCCAATGAATTGAGGAACATGGAGGACGTGTCACCTTCCTGCCACTACAAATTTAGCAGGGAGTAGCGATTTAACAATGCAGGAAGCTGTCAAGTATAAAAACTGAAGTAATATTGTTGATATACATGACCTTTGGCCCCATCCAAATGGGTAAATGTTTGGGTGTTCATCCGACTGCCCAAACAGCCAACATCAAGTCCATTGGACCTTAAAAGAGATGTATGGCTTTTTTTCCCCCCAATTATATGTACCTAGGTGGATGCAGCATCGGTCCAATGCTGCATCTGTCCCCTGGCGCCTCTGCACTGAGAACTGAGCGATCGAACACTGCTGATCGCTCGGTTCTGACAGCTCCCCGAGCAGAGAGCTGCTGACTGTCAGTCAGCAGCTCTCTGCTCTGCCCCCTCCTCACTCACTGGAGTTCACTGCAGGCACCTGGCGGATCCCAACTTCCATTGTTGTGATGATGCGGTGCCTGGACTGACATCTGTGACGTCAGCATAGAGTGGGTCACAGGAGTGTAAAACGAATTGCACTCCTGTGATTCATAGGAGACAAGCTTTGGCTATACTTCTCCTTGCATCAAGTTTTACCTTGCGGATGTGACAGCATCAGCAGATGCCAGCTTTGGGTTTGAGGTCCTCCAAGCAGCAGTGGGATCTGGTTGTGCTTTGATCCTTAAGAGCCGGTTTACACTATGGCGATCCAACTTAGGGGGCGACCTGTGAAGTCGCGTGCAGCGCGACTTCGGCGCGACTTGCACGGACTTCATAAAATTTATGTTTATGCAAGTCGCTCCAGGTCGCCCCGAAGTAGTACAGGAACCTTTTTCTAAGTCGGAGCGACTTGTGTCGCTCCTATGAGAACCGTTCCTGTATTACACAATGGACCGACGACTGACAAGTCGTATTGGTGTGAACGGGCTCTCAGGCTTACTTTGGCAACATTGGTTTTTACCCACAACTCAAAAGTTTAAAAAGTTTAAGATTAAAACAAAATAACTAGAAATGGTAATAAGGAATAATACAAAAAAAAAAAAAACTCAAAAAGTTTATTGAAGCACACAGTACTAAAAACAGGATGTTTTTAAGCTCCCAGACCAAACATTCCCACTGTGTAATTAAAATAATGACAACGATGTTATCCCCTTTAAATGTCACACATGGATCTACAATCAGAGGAACACAACAACACATGGTTAACCACTTCTGGACCGGAGGATTTTACCCCTTAATGACCAGGCCATAATTTGCGATTCGGCACTGCGTTACTTTAACGGAAAATTGCGCGGTCTTGCAACGCTGTACCCAAATAAAATGTATGTCCCTTTTTCCCCACAAATAGAGCTTTCTTTTGGTGGTATTTGATCACCTGTGCGATTTTTATTTTTTGCGCTATAAACAAAAAAATAGCGACAATTCTGGAAAAAAAAAAAACAATATTTTTCACTTTCTGCTATATAACATTCTCAAAAAAAAAAAAAAATTAAATCTAAATTTTTTAACATTTTAGACCAATTTGTTTTCTGCTACATTTTTTTTACAACAGCTGACCTTTCTTCTCTCTCAGCGGGGAGCGATTGCAGGTGTCAGGCGGCAATCTGAGCCGCCTGCCCCATGCATCGGCTTCCCCGCTGCCGAGTGGGGGCTGGAGCGTGCCCCCTAGCTGCAGGCGTGCGACCGACATAGGTCTACTTCGGTTTGCGCAAGAGGGCTGCACTGCCGCAGTAAAAAGGCGGCGGGCGGTTGGGAAGTGGTTAATCATGGGCATAGAATCGTGTTTCAACAAAGCATATCATTATGGAACATCATGAAAGATGTAGTAAATATACAGTAAACCATGTAAGTAGCTATGGATGTGTAGAGACTGGAAACAGCAGCTGAATGTAAAGGCAAACCAAACTGATAAAGTGAAGTCAAGTTGATAAAATGTTGCTTGAAGGCTGAATCAAGTATACAAACAAGCCTGCAGGACCCATAGGTCACAAATGCATCCAATACTGTGTACAGAAGTCGTATTTCTGTTTTTACAGGCAACCTGTCAACAACGATGTAGCTCACCGTGTATTAAATCATTATGCATACATGGATGCATGGGCAAGCCCACAGATCCTGGTGCCCAGAGGCTTATTTAAGCATGGTGCCCAAAGGCTTCCTAGTATCATTGCTAGATGTCTTCAGTTAACCCTTGTGACCTGTTTTCATGAAAGCACCTGGCCCTAGCAGTCCCTGTCTCCACCACCAGGGGTACTTGGATGGGAATTGTGCAAGAGGCCAACCTCATCATATCGAGCTCCGCTAACACGTACATGACAAAATATTCAGCAAAGTGTTTATTGAAGTCAACACTTCCGCAAGACACAGCCAACCTTTCTCAAGACAATTTAACCAGTATCAAAGCCAGCCTAAATCCCGATAACTGTCCCCACCCCTTCCCTAGCAATGATGACATATAGTGCGTTTATAAAAAACATACAGGTGCAATTTAAAACCCATATATCATAAAAACAATACCACACACTAAGAAACATCCTAGCCACAAAAGAAGTGCACAAGCCAATCAATTTATGTCAATAGAAACAGCAAGGAGAAACAATACGGATACCAGACCAAAGTGGCTGCCAAGATCAGAGTGCAGGTTCAAGGTGCACATGGTTCAAGATGCACATGAGGATTGCATGTAGGCAAGCACAGTCCAACTGAAGGCATATCTGGGGAGATTGAGAAAAAAAAAATCAGTCTGCCAATAGAGTAGACCACAAGGGGCCAACAAAAACTTTGAGTGTTGGCTACAGAGAGATTATAACTAATAGAAAGTGAAAAATAGTAGAAAAATAGTAAATTAAAATGAGAACTAGAAAAGAGGAACTGCTGCACACCAGTAGAATCTGCTTTAGCAGATTGAGCAAAAAGCCACCTGGTGGTTAAAAAAAAAAAAGGAGTAGTATAGTAGCCACTACACACAACAGGGCAAAGACAGTAAAGTGGACAAGTGAAATACACATGCCAAGCTGACTGTACAAATCAGTAGAATCCTGTATTGCTATTTCATTGGATCTTTGCCCCGATGTGTGTAGTGGTTGCAGTGCTACTCCTTTTTTGCTTATTCTGCTGCACAGGTATGGAAGTTTTCCTTTTTTCTAATCCCTACTTTTATTTACTATTTATTACTTATGTTAAACATCACTATTTTTTTTTCTTCTGTAAACTACTAATCCCCATTTTGAAGAGAGGAAGACACGTTTGAAGTCCAGCCTGGGTGACAACCATGGCTTCCTCCATAGATACAGTAAAAACAAGTAAGTGAGCGTAGCCACCTTGGGATAGAAAGTGTGTTATTCGTAGGAGTACCTGAACAAAAGAAAATAATGCAGGCACCTCATCTAAGAAATGGTAGGCTGCAATACATTTCAGATTTCTTTTGAGGTTTAGATATGTTTTTACCTAAAGCCTTGTACACACTACTAGTTTTATTTCGTTAGACCCAACGGGTTCTGACAGCTGGACAGCCCCCTGCCAGAACACTCAGGACAGCGCCCTTAGCCATTGGCAGAGTGCTGATCGTGAGCCGATCGGTAGACCTTTTTCGGTCATGCCCCTTTGACAGAAGCCAGCCAAATGGTCAGCTTCTGTCGGACTGGCCACAATACACACGGGCCGAATGTCAGCTGGTTTCTATTAAACCGGCTGATGCTGCCTGACATTCAGCCTGTGTGTAATAGGCTTTATTTTGAAACTACATTAGCATTTAAACAAAGGAACCTACCTAAAGGTCTCACTTTGGCTCTACCCACTGAACCCTATGTTACTACATAGGGTCCAGTGGGTAGAGCCAAAGTGAGACCTTTAGGTAGGTTCATATAAAACCACAGCATTTGGGGGGCCAGGCATGGCATATAAAACCACAGCATATGGGGAGCCAGGCATCTGCCATTCCTGGAAGTGTTTTGAATGCAGAAAACCTTTTGGCAGCTGTAGCTCTCAAAAATAGAAGGATGCACTGTGGTCAGAGGCAGTTTTACAAACTCTTCTTTTACAGGGACCTCTCTTTGTTATGTCAGCCTTAAAGTGTTACTAAACCCACAACAGTAAAAACAGTCTGTATATGCAGTAAAGCATGTTTGTTATATTCATTGTGGAACCTAAGGGGTTAATCCTCTGCATTGTGTAAAAAGGCTGTTTGATCCTGTCTTTTCTGTTCCTCCCCTTCTCACACAGTCCCCAAACAATTTTCGGATACAATAGAGGCTAGGGGACAAGCTGCACATGCTCAGTTTGGTGTGTATTGCTAGAGAGTTTTTTTTTTTTTTCTTGGGAGACTGCATGTGATCTGCACAGGGCCAATCAGCACTGTTCAAACAGAGGGTCAGGGGTTTTGCAGTCTCATAGGACAGTCAGAGCAGAATGAATACTCCTCTTACAAGATTAAACCAGACACTGATAGAAGTCATAAGACTGCTATATACTGCTGATAAGGTATTTAGCAGTTTATATTTACTAAAACGATTGCATTTACATGTTCTGTGTACTGTGAGAGACCAGATATAGTGAATGCAGGGTCCTGTGTTTAGTAACAATTTAATATTTTACTCAAAAATAGGAGTTACTGATTTTTCATAATTTTGCCACAAAATCACAAAAAATTGGTCATAGTCAAACATCTCTGTATGCATGTCAATATTAAATGAAATACAACCTTAATTACAAAAAGTGACTAGGAATTGAAGAGCGGTCAGTTTAAAAACGATAAAAGTACATATTTATATACATTTAAAAAGAAGAAACTTGTTTCATGGCTTGAGGTGGTTTAAAGTGGTTCTGTTCTAAAGTTACTATATCTTGCCTTCTTTTATAACTAGAGAATGTGCTCTGCATGATTCCCCATATTGTTGTCAGTCTCTTTAGGCTCAAGCAGAGAAAAGCATTGTTATTTCAAATTACCGACTTAATTACTAATTACTGAATGTTTCTCACTAAGTAATGTTTGAAAATTACCTTGTATTATACATGTTTTAAATGTTGACAATTATGACACACACAATCATGTAGTCTCTTCCTTTATGAGTAGCTGGCAAGTCTGCCTAAACTTGCCGTTCTCAACCACAGTTCCTCCTGAGATTGCTAGGGGTACCCTCAACAAAAGCAATTTCTGCCTTTCAGATGAGTTCCAATGGATACTAATGATCTTTTCATCTATCTGTAAGAGGGGATTCTTCCCATAGATCACAAATGTAAAGAGCATTCTTCCTCTTGACAATCCCAATAATGTACCATGAGTTGTAGATGTAATAATTATAAGCAGGGGTTCCCTGCGCCTGAAAAGGTATTTTAAGGGTTTCTCCTTGTCAGGGGTGGCTTCAAGCGGGTACTTTGGTGTGTTCAAGCACCCCCAAAAATGATTTAAGCATCCCCATCGCACCCCCCAAATTTGCATGTTAGTATTTGCAGATGTTAGTGATTTTTAACATTTTTTTTTTTTATTTCATTGCCTTCATGCCCTCGATTGCTGCCAGGAAGCTGGGGACTCTTTTTTTTATGTGGAGGGATACAGCAGCTCTGGCCGCAGAAGCAGATGATCTTTAGTTAGACCCTGTAGGAAGGTTTCAGAGGCAGATTGATATAAAGCAGTGATGGCAAACCTTGGCACTCCAGATGTTTTGGAACTACATCTCTCATGATGCTCATGCACTCTGCAGTGTGGTTTAGCATCATGGGAAATGTAGTTCCAAAACATCTGGGGTTCCAAGGTTCGCTAAACCTATAACTAAAGGATATTATCCTCTGGTGGCATTCTACTAACCCTATGTTTCCCACACAAGGCCAAGGCTCTTGTACATAGTGCACTCCTGAACTCTGCATTGTGTACGTAGTGCACTCCAGAACCCTGCATTGTGTTCATAGTGCACTCCTGAACCCTGCACTGTGTGCGTAGTGCACTCCTGAACCCTGCATTGTGTATGTAGCGCACTCCTGAATCCTGCATTGTGTACCTAGGGCACTCCTGAACCCTGCATTGTGTGCGTAGTGGACTCCTGAACCCTGAATTGTGTGCATAGTACATTTGTGAACACTGCATTGTGTGTGTAGCGCACACCAGAACCCAGCACTTTGTATGTAGCACAAGCCTGAATCCTGCACTCTGTAAATAGCACAACCCCAAAGTCTGCACTCTTAACATTGCAGTTTCCTGAACACTGAAGTCTGTATGTAGTGCAAGCCTGAACTCTACACTCTGTACATAACGCACTCCTGAACTCTGCACTCTGTATATAACACACTCCTGAACTCTGCACTCTGTACGTAGCACATTTCTGACCATTGCACTCTGTATGTTGCAAAATTCTTAATTCTGCACTCTGTAAATAGCGCACCCCTGAACTCTGCACTCTTAACGTTGCACACTCCCCTGCACTCTGTATGTAATGTAGCGTACTTCTGAAACACGCATTGTGCATGTAGCACACTCCTGAACCCTGCACTCTGTAAGTAGCACACTACACACTCCTGAACCCTGCACTCTGTGCATACCGTGTTCCTGAACTCTGCACCCCTATGTGTAACGCTCTCCTGATATTTAACAATGCCCCTTTAAGGCCCTGCAACTATTAGTACAGTTTGGCCACATTTGATGTGGCATTCTCTCCCCCTTAGTTCTTAAGCACCACCCCCAAAAATTGTGTCTGGAGTGGCCCCTGCTCCTTGCTAAAAAGGTCAGGAAAGGCTGGTCTAAACTATATAACTTGACTGATCTACTGTACGAGTTTATAACTGATTTAACCAGTTGATGGGGATAATAAAAATATCCACACTATTATAATTAATTTAAAAGCAAGCCTCATTGCAATGTTAAAAACCGTCATATAGTTTACTAAAATCTATATGGTTGTGGAAAATGTTTTTAACTTTGAGTATTCCTTTGCTGATAGAAATATTGTATATGAGTCACTGACTAAAAACATGTATGCAGATCAGGAAATTAAAAGTTGAATAATAAAGTTCCTACATAATAAAGTTACTGAGCCAGACCTGCTAAAGCTGATGAATGTTTGCAGTATTTGCCCACACACAAGCTGCAGTGTACCTGCCAACAGGTGTGGTTTGCTATGGGGTATGTCAGGTAAGCAGCATCATGTTTAAATATAAAAAAAATTCCCTTAAGTTTTTGCTGTTCGTGATTTTTCATGTGCATATAATGGAGGAACAAACCCACATGAAGTGCATACTGATATCAAAGGCTAATAAAAAAAAAACAGCAAAAGGGGAACAAAGCCATAGTGCGTACTGTGTTGATATACATACAGATATACAGTGCCTTGCGAAAGTATTCGGCCCCCTTGAACTTTGTGACCTTTTGCCACATTTCAGGCTTCAAACATAAAGATATAAAACTGTAATTTTTTTGTGAAGAATCAACAACAAGTGGGACACAATCATGAAGTGGAACGAAATTTATTGGATATTTCAAACTTGTTAACAAAAAAAAAACAGAAAAATTGGGCGTGCAAAATTATTCAGCCGCTTTAAGGCCCGTACCCGTACACACGTACCGATTGTCGGCCGAAAATGTTCGGCCGCCGAACGATCGGCCGATTTTTGGCTTGTTAGTATGATGCTTCCGACAGCCAACAGCGCACTTTCGGCCGAAAAGAATCTGTCGTGCAAGCATTAAAATTTTTGTTGGCCAACACCAGAACGGCCGATTGTTCGCCAGTCAGTACAGAATTCGGCAGACAGACAGCAGATTTGCAAAACTGGGCATGCTCAGAAAAGAAAAAACACACGGAAAGTTAACCATCACATGACATCACTTCTGCAGTCGGCTGTTGTTGGCCGACAAAATTCATGTGCAGTCTTTTGCAGTTTTCAACAGACATGACAGCCCTGGACAAAAGACGGCCGATCGGTCGGCCGACGATCGGTACGTGTGTACGGGGCTTCACTTTCAGTGCAGCAAACTCTCTCCAGAAGTTCAGTGAGGATCTCTGAATGATCCAATATTGACCTAAATGACTAATGATGATAAATAGAATCCACCTGTGTGTAATCAAGTCTCCATATAAATGCACCTGCACTGTGATAGTCTCAGAGGTCCGTTTAAAGCGCAGAGAGCATCATGAAGAACAAGGAACACACCAGGCAGGTCCGAGATACTGTTGTGGAGAAGTTTAAAGCTGGATTTGGATACAAAAAGATTTCCCAAGCTTTAAACATCCCAAGGAGCACTGTGCAAGCGATAATATTGAAATGGAAGGAGTATCAGACCACTGCAAATCTACGAAGACCTGACCGTCCCTCTAAACTCTCAGCTCATACAAGGAGAAGACTGATCAGAGATGCAGCCAAGAAGCCCATGATCACTCTGGATGAACTGCAGAGATCTACAGCTGAGGTGGGAGACTCTGTCCATAGGACAACAATCAGTCGTATACTGCACAAATCTGGCCTTTATGGAAGAGTGGCAAGAAGAAAGCCATTTCTTAAAGATATCCATAAAAAGTGTTGTTTAAAGTTTGCCACAAGCCACCTGGGAGACACACCAAACATGTGGAAGAAAGTTCTCTGGTCAGATGAAACCAAAATCGAACTTTTTGGCAACAATGCAAAACGTTATGTTTGGCGTAAAAGCAACACAGCTCATCACCCTGAACACACCATCCCCACTGTCAAACATGGTGGTGTTAGCATCATGGTTTGGGCCTGCTTTTCTTCAGCAGGCAGGGCCGGTTTTAGACAAAGTGTGGCCCTGGGCAAACCTAAAAGTGGGGCCCCGAATTTTTTTATATTCTACCAAAAATATAGGCGCATTTAATCAATTTAGCCAAATAAAACATACAACTACATGAAAATATGCTTTCATTAAATAACATTAAATAGAATAAATAAAATATGACAAAATCAATGCAACTATGAATTTTTCATCGAGAAAAAATCCAGTGTAGACAAGGCTTTAAGGCCACAGGCAGCACAGCGCTGCGCAGCGCATTGTATCCGCCCGCCGGCACATAGTGGAGCGGAGGCAGCGTGACACTGACAGGGGGCGGCTGGGGGCCCTTTGGAAGATGAAGCCGGCTCCTGACAGTGACGGGCCCCTTTGTAAAATGGAGCCCGCTGCTGACAGTGACACGGGGCCAGGGCCGGACTGGGTATGAAAACCAGCCCTGGAAAAAATTACATACCAGCCCCATAGCATTGCGTCGTCATACCAGCACAACGTTGATTTCTTGTTCATAAAAGGTAAAATCATGCAGTGCGTGCCCCGTCAATGCACACTGACCACAGCGTGCCCCCTTTCAATGCAGACTGACCACAGCGTGCCCCCTTTCAATGCAGACTGACCACAGCGTGCCCCCTTTCAATGCAGACTGACCACAGCGTGCCCCCTTTCAATGCAGACTGACCACAGCGTGCCCCCTTTCAATGCAGACTGACCACAGCGTGCCCTCTTTCAATGCAGACTGACCACAGCGTGCCCCTTGCAATGCAGACTGACCACAGCGTGCCCCCTTTCAATGCAGAGAGACCACAGCGTGCCCCCTTTCAATGCAGAGAGACCACAGCGTGCCCTCTTTCAATGCAGACTGACCACAGCGTGCCCCCTTGCAATGCAGACTGACCACAGCGTGCCCCCTTGCAATGCAGACTGACCACAGCGTGCCCCCTTGCAATGCAGACTGACCACAGCGTGCCCTCTTTCAATGCAGACTGACCACAGCGTGCCCCCTTTCAATGCAGACTGACCACAGCGTGCCCCCTTGCAATGCAGAGAGACCACAGCGTGCCCCCTTTCAATGCAGAGAGACCACAGCGTGCCCCCTTTCAATGCAGAGAGACCACAGCGTGCCCCCTTTCAATGCAGAGAGACCACAGCGTGCCCCCTTTCAATGCAGACAGACCACAGCGTGCCCCCTTTCAATGCAGACTGACCACAGCGTGCCCCCTTTCAATGCAGACTGACCACAGCGTGCCCCCTTTCAATGCAGAGAGACCACAGCGTGCCCCCTTTCAATGCAGAGAGACCACAGCGTGCCCCCTTTTAATGCAGAGAGACCACAGCGTGCCCCCTTTCATTGCAGACTGACCACAGCGTGCCCCCTTTCAATGCAGAGAGACCACAGCGTGCCCCCTTTCAATGCAGACTGACCACAGCGTGCCCCCTTTCAATGCAGACTGACCACAGCGTGCCCCCTTTCAATGCAGAGAGACCACAGCGTGCCCCCTTTCAATGCAGACTGACCACAGCGTGCCCCCTTTCAATGCAGACTGACCACAGCGTGCCCCCTTTCAATGCAGAGAGACCACAGCGTGCCCCCTTTCAATGCAGAGAGACCACAGCGTGCCCCCTTTCAATGCAGAGAGACCACAGCGTGCCCCCTTTTAATGCAGAGAGACCACAGCGTGCCCCCTTTCAATGCAGACTGACCACAGCGTGCCCCCTTTCAATGCAGACTGACCACAGCGTGCCCCCTTTCAATGCAGAGAGACCACAGCGTGCCCCCTTTCAATGCAGACTGACCACAGCGTGCCCCCTTTCAATGCAGACTGACCACAGCGTGCCCCCTTTCAATGCAGACTGACCACAGCGTGCCCCCTTTCAATGCAGACTGACCACAGCGTGCCCCCTTTCAATGCAGAGTGACCACAGCGTGCCCCCTTTCAATGCAGAGTGACCACAGCGTGCCCCCTTTCAATGCAGAGTGACCACAGCGTGCCCCCTTTCCATGCAGACTGACCACAGCGTGCCCCCTTTCAATGCAGACTGACCACAGCGTGCCCCCTTTCAATGCAGACTGACCACAGCGTGCCCCCTTTCAATGCAGAGAGACCACAGCGTGCCCCCTTTCAATGCAGAGAGACCACAGCGTGCCCCCTTTTAATGCAGAGAGACCACAGCGTGTCCCCTTTCAATGCAGACTGACCACAGCGTGCCCCCTTTCAATGCAGACTGACCACAGCGTGCCCCCTTTCAATGCAGAGAGACCACAGCGTGCCCCCTTTCAATGCAGACTGACCACAGCAAGCCCCCTTTCAATGCAGACTGACCACAGCGTGCCCCCTTTCAATGCAGACTGACCACAGCGTGCCCCCTTTCAATGCAGACTGACCACAGCGTGCCCCCTTTCAATGCAGACTGACCACAGCATGCCCCCTTTCAATGCAGAGTGACCACAGCGTGCCCCCTTTCAATGCAGACTGACCACAGCGTGCCCCCCTTTCAATGAAGAGAGACCACAGCGGGCCCCCTTTCAATGCAGAGAGACCGCAGCATGCCCCCTTTCAATGCAGAGAGACCACAGCGTGCCCCCTTTCAATGCAGAGAGACCACAGCGTGCCCCCTTTCAATGCAGAGAGACCACAGCGTGCCCCCTTTCAATGCAGACTGACCACAGCGTGCCCCCTTTCAATGCAGACTGACCACAGTGTGCCCCCTTTCAATGCAGACTGACCACAGCGTGCCCCCTTTCAATGCAGAGAGACCACAGCGTGCCCCCTTTCAATGCAGACTGACCACAGCGTGCCCCCTTTCAATGCAGACTGACCACAGCGTGCCCCCTTTCAATGCAGACTGACCACAGCGTGCCCCCTTTCAATGCAGACTGACCACAGCGTGCCCCCTTTCAATGCAGCAATGCAGAGTGACCACAGCGTGCCCCCTTTCAATGCAGACTGACCACAGCGTGCCCCCCTTTCAATGCAGAGAGACCACAGCGTGCCCCCTTTCAATGCAGAGAGACCGCAGCGTGCCCCCTTTCAATGCAGAGAGACCACAGCGTGCCCCCTTTCAATGCAGACTGACCACAGCGTGCCCCCTTTCAATGCAGACTGACCACAGCGTGCCCCCTTTCAATGCAGACTGACCACAGCGTGCCCCCTTTCAATGCAGACTGACCACAGCGTGCCCCCTTTCAATGCAGACTGACCACAGCGTGCACCATACAGGCCGGTCCCCCACAGATCCCCCTTTAGAGCAGGCCTGACCAGGGTGAGGGTCCCCCATATTTATACATCCCTCTTTAGAGCAGGTAAGGGAGGCAGGTCCCCCCATAGATCCCCCTTTAGAGCAGGCCAGAGTGAGGGTGCCCCATAATTATACATCCCCCTTTAGAGCAGGCAAGGGCAGGCAGCCCCCCCCCATAGATCCCCTTTTAGAGAAGACAAGGGCAGGCAGGTCCACCATCCCTCATAGATCCCCCTTTAGTGCAGGCAGGTCCCCCATAGATCCCCCTTTAGAGCAGGCATAGGCCAGGGTGAGGGTCTCCCATATTTATACATCCCCCTTTAGAGCAGGCAAGGGACTCCCTTGCCTGCTCTTAAGGGGGATGTATAAATATGGGGGACCCTCCCCCTGGCCTGCTCTAAAGGGGGATCTGTGGGGGACCTGGGATGGCTGACTTGCCTGCTCTAAAGGTGGATTTATAAATATGGGGGACCCTCACCCAGGCCTAGGCCTGCTCTAAAGGCAGATCTAGGGGGGGGGGGCCTGGGATGGCTGACCTGCCTGCTCTAAAGGGGGATTTATAAATATGGGGGACCCTCACCCTGCTCTAAAGGGGGATCTAGGAGGACCCCCCTAGATCCCCCTTTAGAGCAGGCCTAGGCCAGGGTGAGGGTCCCCCATATTTATAAATCCACCTTTAGAGCAGGCAGGTCAGCCATCCCAGGTCCCCCATAGATCCCCCTTAGAGCAGGCCAAGCAGGGTTCCCTTCCCAGCCCTCCAGTTCAGTGAGTCCACACAACCTACCGTTACCATCCATGCTGCTTTTCTTCTCCAGGTCAGAAGTTCTCCTGGTCAGTCAGACAGTCCCTCCCCTAGCCGAGCCAGCCCAGAGTCAGTCACAGAGAGAGAGATCACTGCGCAGCCGCGCACGAAGGTCTCTCTCCAGTCTCCCTCACCACTCGACTTTGTGGGCGGTGCCAAGAGGTAGAGCCAAGCGGGAGCGGACAATCCGAGGGAGGCCTGAGGCTCCGCCCCCGAGCGTTCGCATCGCATCGGGGATTGAACAGATTCCTCTCGGCAGATGGGCAGACCCGGCAGAGTGACACTTGCGGCGCGGCGGACACTGCAAGGACCGCTCACGGACACCAGTATCCGTGTGCGGACACCTTGCCGACCCCTGCCGATTGGCAAGTCCGGCCCTGCACGGGGCCCGGGGCCCCTGGACATCCGGGGCCCTGGGCAGTTGCCCAGTTTGCCCCCCCTAACGCCGGCCCTCTCAGCAGGGACAGGGAAGATGGTTGAAATTGATGGGAAGATGGATGGAGTCAAATACAGGACCATTCTGGAAGAAAACCTGATGGAGTCTGCAAAAGACCTGAGACTGGGACAGAGATTTGTCTTCCAACAAGACAATGATCCAAAACATAAAGCAAAATCTACAATGGATTGGTTCACAAATAAACATATCCAGGTGTTAGAATGGCCAAGTCAAAGTCCAGACCTGAATGCAATCGAGAATCTGTAGAAAGAACTGAAAATTGCTGTTCACAAACGCTCTCCATCCAACCTCACTGAGCTCTAGCTGTTTTGCAAGGAGGAATGGGCAAAAATTTCAGTCTCTCGATGTGCAAAACTGAAAGAGACATACCCCAAGCGACTTACAGCTGTAATCGCAGCAAAAGGTGGCGCTACAAAGTATTAACTTAAGGGGACTGAATAATTTTGCACGCCCAATTTTTCAGTTTTTTATTTGTTAACAAAGTTTGAAATATCCAATAAATTTCGTTCCACATCATGATTGTGTCCCCATTGTTGTTGATTCACCACAAAAAATTACAGTTTTATATCTTTATGTTTGAAGCCTGAAATGTGGCAAAAGTTCGCAAAGTTCAAGGGGGCCGAATACTTTCGCAAGGCACTGTACCTTCTGTGCAATTTCATATGCTGATGCTTAGAAAAGAGGCACCAATGATAAGTGTCCATTCTGTTTTGCTTGTTTCATGTACATTTCACTTCTAAGTCCCTATTCACATTTGAAAATAACAAGACAGGTACATATACACAACGTTCGACCTGCGCCAGTGAAAGAGTCAAGTACATTCGATCTTATGAAAAAAGTTTCAACTGTGGCTGTAGTTAGTCTTTTTAGGAAGTATGCAGGATAGTTCAATCCCTCGGGTTAGTGGAGATGGATGGTGGAGGTGGCTGCAGGCTTCATACAGAGCTAGAGGGACTCTGCAACAGACAAAAAGGGGTAGGAGAAGAAAAGCAGCGCCACCTCAGTGTAGATTAAAAGGTTATTTATTACATAAAAACAACGTAGTTGCTATTACCATTTGCTGATCAACGATTTCCTCTGTGTGAGTTACTACGTTGTTTTTATGTAATAAATAACCTTTTAATCTACACTGAGGTGGCGCTGCTTTTCTTCTCCTACCCCTATTCACATTTGAGCATAGCAGAAAGGAATTGTGCCATTCCAAAACCCAATGTGATGCAGCAGCGTTGCTTAGGTGTAAACGCAGGCTTAAAGTAATTGTAAATGCTGTTTTTTTTTTTATATATTTAAAATGACAAACAAGTTATACTTACCTGCTCTGTGCAATGGTTTTGCCAAGGCGCGTGTGTGTCAATGGCTCCTGGCTCCCCGTACGCTGAATGCCCCATAGCAAGGCACTTGCTATGGTGGCGCTGATCTGTGTTCGCTCTTGAGCCATTGACACACAGAGTGCGCCTCGTCCCTGCTCCCCCCTCACTGGCTGTGATCGACAGCAGGCAGCCAAAGGCTCCCGCTGCTGTGTCTGTGCCTATATACGGCAGTAGGTCGGCAGGTTTCCACGAATTGCCGTACCTGTACGACCGTTCACGGGAGCAATCCTGGGGGCACGCGCTCACCCACTCGCCAGCGTGGAAGCGGATCTACAGAGCCGGTGGGCGCGATTGCAGTTGGGCACCCGCAATCGCTCCCCGTGATGGGAGAACGGCAGTCTGCTGTCATAAACACAGCAGACCGTTGTTCTCTCAGCTATCAACGCAGAGCTCCGGGAATCCTCCTATTTATGAACACATTTCTCTGTGTTGATTTCACAAGCCCATCCTGCCCACAGTTAGAAAACTCTCCCCTAGGCCCACATTTAGCCCTTTGATCGCCCCTGGGTTAACCCCTTCCCTACCAGTGTCATTATTACAGTAACAGTGCATATTTTTAGCACTCATTACTGTAGTAGTGTCACTGGTCCCCCCCAAACGTGTCAAAAATGTCAGTTAGGGGTCTGATCTCTCTGCCGCAATGTCGCAGTCCCGCTAAAAATCTGATCGCCGCCACTACTAGTAAAAAAAAAAAAAATGATATAAATCTTTCCCCTAGTTTGTAGACGTGATAACTTTTGCGCAAACCAATCAAAATACGCTTATTGGGATTTGTTTTTACCAAAAATATGTGGCAGAATACAAATTGGCCTAAAAGGATGACAAACTTTGATTTTTAAATATTTTTTGGGGGAATGTTATAAAGCAGAAAGTGAAAAAAAGGAAAATTGTATCATACTTACCGCAGGGCTCGACAAACCCTGGGCGCCAGGTCGCATTGGCGACCAGAATTAGCGTCCTGGCGCCTGGGGTGCACTCCAAGAGGTGTCCTGTCCCTTTTGCGCCCCCCCAACCACTCACGAGTGCACGGACTTCCGCGCCGTCCATAAATTGAGGCCGCGGCTTTTCGGCCTTCTTCAATGAGAGAACGGGGAACTGGCGCCCTCTTGTGGTGGCCGGGAGTTTGACAAGCAGTAACTAATGGCTGTTTCCCCTGCCTGTCCATCTCCTTCCCAAGAGCGTGTGGTGGTTATTATTATTATTAATTTCTTTTTTTAAATTATTAAAAAATAATAAATAATTTTTCTTATTTTTTTTATTATTATTATTAATAAAAAAAAAAGTTTTTTTCAATTACAAAAAAAAAATTATATAATATAATTTTTTTTTTTTTCCCTCATCGCCATGCCACAGCTGAAGGCCCCTTTCACACGGGCTGTCTGATCAGGTCCGCCTGTCTGTTTTTCAGGCAGACCTGATCGGACCCTTCAGTCTCCTCTATGGAGCAGTAATCTGTCGCCATCTGATCCTGTCTGCCAAAAACAGACGGATGGTGGTTCTATTTTCTATCTATCCCGCGGATCGGATCAGATGGCATCGGATGAAAACAGACAGTCTGTTTCCATCCGATTGCACTATAGAGGAGAGTGGGGCTCTAGTCGTCTTTGTGTAAATTTAGTATGTTATTTTTTGGAAATAAAGCTTGGTTGTTTGTTTTAAAAAAAAAAACTGGCTCCTAACTTTTTTAGCTGGCTCCTAGATTTCAGAAAAATTTTTCAAGCCCTGACTTACCGTAATTTTGCTTTCCTGGTGCCTATCCATGGCAGCATACTAGTGATAGAGCTCCGCCTCGACTCCACCTTCAGGATCAGTGAATAGCATAAATTAAAAGGTATAGCCCCCCCCCCCCCCCCATCATTCTCCGTAAATAGGAAAACCGAGGGAGGGATCGTATGCTGCCATGGATAGGCACCAGGAAAGGAAAATTACAGTAAGTATGATATACAATTTTCCGTTTTCCTGGTGCCTCCATGGCAGCATACTAGTGATAAATAACTAGCTTACACGGGTGGGATAATGCTAATCAAAAAATAAATTTTAATTGGATAAAGACATTGCTGCTTCAACAACTCTTCTCCCAAATTCAACCGTCGTTAGGGCCCCCTGGATCAACTCTACAGTGTCTGAGAAACGTGTGCTGTGACGACCAAGACGCCGCCCTGATCATAATGGGCTCTACTTCCCTCAGGAGGGTCCTGCTGCGGGTTCCTCCCTGCTTCTGGATGTATGAAACCGCTGCCCTGTTGTCTAGGCGTAGTAGGACCCTCTGCGCCCTCACCTGAGGAGCCAGTGAGGTTAGTGCCAGGAATGCCGCCCTCAGCTCCAGAATGTTGGAAACCAAGCCTTTCACCGGAGAGGACCATCTCCCCTGGATCTGTATTGTTTCGCAATGCGCTCCCCACCCCTGGCTGCTCGCATCCGATGTGATCATGGTCCAGGAATGAGAACCCAAATGGTGAGGTTTGGCGAGATTCTCCAGATTTGTCCACCAATGAAGGCCTCTGCGCATTACCGATGTTATCTGGATCGTTTGAGAGAGTTGACGTGTGCGCCACTGGGACAGGAACCCCGACTGAAAGAACCTGAGGTGCCAATGTGACCATGGCACTAGAGGGATGCAGGAGGACATTGAGCCGATCAGACTCATACATTGTGAAGCTGACATGTAGTCCCTTCCTATGGCATGAAGTGTTTTCTGAATTACTGCTGTTGCCTTCATCTGGGGTAAAGAGACCGTGCCTCTGGCCGTGTTGAATTCTGCCCCTAAGTATACCATAACCTGGGTTAGGGATAGTTGACTCTTCTCCCGATTTACTAAGCACCCTAGATCCTTCAGGGTTTGTAGTAAAATGTCCCTGTGGAGAATCAATTTCCGTGGACAGTCGGCTAGGAGGAGGATATCGTCCAGGTAATGATATACTCTTAAGCCTTTCTCCCTTAGGGGGGCAAGGGCCGATATCAAGACTTTTGTGAAGACTCTTGGGGATGTGCACAGGCCGAAAGGCAGAGCTTGAAATTGTAGGTGGACATGACCTACTGCGAACCTTAGATATTTTTGGAAGGTGGGAAGAATAGGAATATGCAGGTAGGCATCTTGCAGGTCCACAGATATCAACCAATCCATGGGCTGTACTGTTTGGATGATTGTCTGTAAGGACTCCATCTTCAATCTTTCCAGATGAATATAGCGGTTTAGACCTTTTAAATCTATAACCGGCCTCCAACCCCCTGTCTTCTTCTCCACCAGGAACAGGGTTGAATAGAAACCTGTGAAGCGTTCCCCATAGGGTACTGGTACTTCCTCTTGTTGGAGCTGGAGCGAGACTAGAAAGTCCTTTAAGGCCTGTGCCTTCTGCGGGGATGATGGTAGTGTCGTCTTTTTGTAAGTAGCCCGAGGTGATTGTTTTTGAAATGTCCAGAAGTGACCATAACGGATGGTAGAAAGGACCCAAGGGTCCTGGCATTTCGTCATCCAATTTGGCAAGAAGTGGCGAAGTCGGGCCCCCACTGGATCGGTCACTTCTCTTCTGGTGTCAAAAGGACTTTGTCTCCCCTTGTGGGGTAGTGAGATTTTTATTTCTTCTGGATGCCAGAAAGGAAGACTGGGTGCCTTTCCAGGGCCTCTTATTGTCCCTGAATGGACGGGTCTGTCTGTAGCCTCTAGAATTTGACTGGCGGAACCTTGAAAGGAAACCCCTTGTTCTGCGTTCCTTCCTATCTTGTGGAAGAATACCCGTCTTTCCTCCAGTGACCCTGGAGATGGCCTTCTCCAATCTTTCACCAAATAGAGATTTACCATCAAAAGGTATCTTGCACCAGCTCTGCTTTGATGCCAAGTCAGCCGTCCAAGGCTTCAACCATAGTGCTCTTTTAGCCATCACTGAGTGGAGTATTGAACGAGATGCACACCTAATTGTGTCAATGGCGGCTTCTCCCACGAATTCTGCCACTAACTTCAACTCCTCAAGTTCCTTAATAATATCCTCCTTCCTGTCGCAGAGCTGTCTCAATGTTGTCAGTCCAGGAATGAATGGCACTTGAGACTGACGTCAGCGCAATAGCGGGCTTACAAGCTGCCCCGGCGGCCAGATAGCACCTTTTAAGGTCGAGATCAATGCGCCTATCCAATGGATCTTTAAATGAAGTTGAGTCTTCCATTGGAAGGGTCATGTTCTTCGCTAGACGCACCACCGCTGCATCCACTACTGGCATGGAGGATAAGGCTTGTATCCCCTCTTCCGGCAACGGATAAAACTTATTGACTCTGTTGAAGGAGAATTTTTTGTCTGTCTTACTCCATTCATTTTCGATAACTTCCCTTATCTCTCCCATTAATGGGAAGGTGACTTGTTTTCTCTTGAGGAAAGGGAAGTATAACTTTGATTTAGGCCGAGGTTCCGCTGGTTCATTCCAGGCGATGGCCTGCTTAATCGCCTGAATAAACGGCTGAACTAAGGCAAAGTTGAAACCTGAAGGCTCTTCTTCATCTGAAGAGTTGTTTGAATGATCCTCCGAGGAAGGATCTCTAGCGGCTGGAACTGCGCTAACAGTGATAGAGGAAGGACCTGCGATCACAGGTTCTGATTCTTGCGGCTGAGAAGCCTGTGGTATAGGACGAGCTGGGATGGTGGACACCAACTCTGAAATTGAGTCCTTCACTGTTTGTTTAAGTAGGTCCACTACTTGGCGGCTCTCCGTGTCACAACTAGCCGCATAATCCCCGAGACAGTCTTTACAGACCAGCTTTCTCGGGAGGGGATCCGCGCCACAAGACCAGCACTTTTTTCTTGAAGAATAATGTGGTGGTGAAGGAGAGTGATAACGGCTTCTGGATCTTGATCTCTCTGGGTATCTTGAAGAATGTGACCTGCGATCAGGACTGTGGTCATCCCGTCTTCCCGATGACTTTTGAGACCTCTTCGATGGTACTGAACTGTGACAAACCAAGAATAATGGATGTCAGTGGCGCACTCCTTTTTTTTTTTTTTTTATACTCACGAAAAGTTGGTCCCATACCTATTACGGTCAGGTGGATCTTGGTTTCGTGAGGAATGACTCATGGTAAGGGCAAGAGGATCAGCTGAAAAAGGAAAGATTATAATAGAAAAACATGTATACATATATATACACATATATACAGAGGAAGGATAAGAACAAAAGCATAAAACCACCGACCGAGTGAGAGCAAACAAAAATGGTCTGCAGGGCAAGGCTAGCTGAAACCGAAGACACCACCTCTCTAAACTTCCAGGCTTAAAAACATCCGGCTCCACCCTCACTGGAGCCGAAGTAACAATAGGAGAAAGGGAAACCTTTGATTGTTTTTTTTTTTTTTTTCTTCAAAACCAGCACCGCCCCTTTAAGAGAACAGCCAAGTATGCTGTCCTCAATCCATGTCAGAATATAATCTCCCATCTCTGTTTTGTATTATAACCATCTCCACTAGCTTCATTTGCCTCTTTTGACTTATTTCATAAACATAAACCCCCTTCTTTTCCTTTGCCTTGTCTTCTTTTTTTTTCGAGACCACGGCAAAATCTACCGCGCATGCGCCGCCGCCGCGGACCTTACCGCGCATGCGCCGCCGCCGCAACCCGACGTGTTGGCGCACCGATACTCCCACCGAAAAAATGTCCGAATTGGGAGTCAGTGCGCATGCGCCGACCGTCGCATCATCACGGCGCGACCCGGCGTGAATAGGAAACGAGGACGCCATGGCCCCAGGAATCGGCGTGAGGGGAATCCCCCGGGCACAAAGGAAAAACAAAGAAAAAAGGCAAAACCCAAGGTATATAACAATAAAAGCGGACATCTTGAAAGGCAGAATCAGTGGGGGATTTTTACCTAAAACAAAAGGGGAGCCAGTACTGGAAACACACACAATAGTAGAGAAAACAGAAAAGCCAGAAAAGAATGCTGATCCCTCTGCCACCATAAATCCCCACCTCATATGTAATAATCTTGATATTTATGAATGTACATATACATATATATATATATACACATATCTATCTATATATATATATATATATATATATATATATATAGAAAGGACGGCATAGTTGTTCCACGTTAGGAAACGCCGTTACTCACAGACCCCAGAAGATCCACAGAAGGGGTTCCCAGTCTTATTAGCGCGTTTAGTGGCCCAAGAACAGGGACTGCACACGGGAGAGGCTGAACCCGGTGGAAGCTGCCCATTTTCACAGGCAGAGGTAGGGACATACTGCTGCATCTTCACTGTTCAAGAGGTATGAGGAAAAAAAGGAGAATGATGGGGGGGGGGGGGGTGCTATACCTTTTAATTTATGCTATTCACTGAAGGTGGAGTCGAGGCGGAGCTCTATCACTAGTATGCTGCCATGGAGGCACCAGGAAATGTTGTTTTAATTTCAGAATTGTCGCTCTTTTTTTGTTTATATCGCAAAGAATAAAAATCTCACAGGTGATCAAATATCACCAAAAGAAAGCTCTATTTTTGGGGGAAATTACATCAATTTTATTTGGGTACAGCATCGCACGACCACGCAAAAATGTCCTGGTCATTAAGGGGGGATATCTTCCGGTCCAGAAATGGTTAATGGAAAAAAAGGTAATAGAATATTGGAGTGTATTTACTACAGGCAAATAGACTGTGCAATTTGCAAGTGCCGTTGCACTAATTTTCCCAGAGCTTAGTAAATGTGGTAAAGCTCTGCTGATCATGTATCATGTGCACGCAAAAACTATATTTTTTTTATTTTCCTTGCACCTGGTTGGGTACTTTTCACAAAGTGAAGCTTTGCTGCTTTACATTTACTAAGGAAAAGAAGTGCAACTGCACTTGCAAAGTGCAGTCTATTTTTATTTAGTAACTCAACCCCTTTGTATTTAGTTAGCCATCAAGTAATGCATACTGTATGTAACACTACTCCCTTGGGAGCTGCTTGAAGAAGATTCTCCTGGGTTACCCATAGCAACAACTTATCGATTCTTAGTGCTTTAAGTGTTTGGCTCAGTCAGGAAACAGTCCAGGGGATTTGTTTTTTTTTTTTTGTTTTTATTTTAGAACTTGGGATGGGAGAAGGGATGAGTGGGATACTCCAACTGGATGAACTATGCACAACTTGAGGACTTCTAGCTATGTTGAGTGCGGCAAGGCCGCTGCTTCACCTTGTCACTGTAGTAAAGTACTTGATAAGCGAACCGTATAGTAAATTACTCTTCAGGGTCTTACACTCCATACCCCTCTCATGTACATACTGCCCACCGCTATACACTCTGGACCCCTCTCCTGTATATACTATTAGCCTCCATACACTCCACACCCCTCTCATGTACATACTACCTGCTGTCATACCCTCCACTTTCCTCTCCTACACATATTTACCGCTATCATACAGTGCCATCATAATAGCATCATGGACAAAGTAATGCACTGGGGCCCATACTAGGGAGATGGTGACCTGGGGCATACACAGCGCACCACAGAAAACAGTGAGTGTGGCTAAATTATGATACATATTGGGCATGGCTTTAGCCATAAGCCATAAGCCATAGCCATAAGATGTCCCGTTTGCAGTTTGCGAGAAGCCATGTGGGGGACACAGCAAACATTTGGAAGAAGGTTCTCTGGTCGGATGAGACCAAAATCTAACCTTTTAACCTAAAAGCAAAACGCTATGTGAGGGGGAAAACTAACACTGCACATCACCCTGAAATATGGTGGTGGCAGCATGATGTTGTTGGGGATGCTTTTCTTCAGCAGGGACAGGGAAGCTGTCCCTGCTGAAGAAATGGGAGTTGATGGGAAAATGGATGGAGTCAAATACAGGGCAATCTTAGAAGAAAACCTGTTAGAGTCTGCAAAAGATTTGAGACTGGGGCGGAGGTTCACCTTCCAGAAGGACAACCCCCAAACATACAGCCAGAGGTACAATGGAATGGTTTAGATCAAAGCATATTCATGTGTTAGAATGGCCCAATCATAGTCCAGACTTAAATCCAATTGAGAATCTGTGGAAAGTCTTGAAAATTGCTGTTCACAAACTTTTCCATCCAATCTGACAAAGCTTGTGCCATTCTGCAAAGAAGAGCCGGCAAACATTTCCCTCTCTAGGGATGGGCGACCAGTTCAGCCCGAGCATGAGCTTGGGCTGAACACTGCCTGTTCTCCAGTTCGACAAACACCCGAATTATCAGGTCGTTCAACCGTTTGTTCAGCCTGCCTAATGACCACAATGCACTGTGCCGCTGCACAGTGCATTAGAAGCCCTGATTGGCTGAAGCAATGAAAGATTTGCCCTATCAGGGCACAGAGCACTGTCTGAGCCATGATTGGAGAAAGTAATAGTGACTCTATCCAATCATGGCTCATTGCTCTTAGTCCCAACCCACACAATAAAAGTATTCTTCCAATAACGGCCATTTGTAATGTAATATTGGCGTGAAGAGAGGTAGAACAGGGCTCTGTTCAGTGTAACTAGAGAGTAGGAGTGCTATAGTGTGCTATTCTGATTCTTTTGTCATTGTAGAATATCAGTTTAGTGTGAATCTATTAATAGTTCAGTCAGTGTGAGTGTAGTGCGACCATTCATTTTTACTTTAGTGTGAATCTAGTGATAGTTCAGTCAGTGTGAGTGTAGTGCAACCATTCATTTATACGCTAAACTATACAGGAATTTTCCTCACTATACAGTGTGGGGCTGGTCTCCATCACCCACAAAACATATGGTAAAGCAAATCTTTTTCTTTTAAAGTCCAAAAAGAGCTCTTCTCTCAGATTCCCTTCTGAGTCTCAGGCCAGAGCATTTCTGTGCTCTCTTCCTGTTCATTTAAAGTCCAGCTTAGCATGGTCCAGCTTAGGATATGCAAGGTGAAATATACCGATTATCGACTACCTCACCTCGCATACCATCACACCACTTACCCACTGAGCACCTAAACCCCTGTCAGAGAAACGGCCATGCTGCAACTGGCAACTTTGCCAGTACTTCCCGTTGCCGCAATGGACTCAGGCCATAGACTAATTCACTGGCCTATAAAAGGACTCTGCTCAGCCCATCAGATTGCTGGATTGTCTTCAACTCTTCCTGTTTCCTGAGCATTGCTACTTCCTGGATTCCAGTTTGACCCGCCTTGTTCCTGACCTGTCTGCTCTCTCTCCTGGCTTTGACCCTCGGCTTCGTCTGACCATCCCTGCTCCAGTTTGGCTCTCCAGTTATCTGATCTCGGCTTGGCTCATGGACTTGCTTCCTGTCTACCTGCCCTCCAGTACCTGATCTTGGCTTTCCCACGGACTTGTCTGCTTCTGGCCTTCCTGCTATACCTTTGGCTTGCACCTGTTGCAGCTTCCTGCCGAGCCTTGTGTTTGACCCCCGGCCGGTCTTACACCTACTGCCTGGTTGTTCCTGGTTCCTCCTTGGACTGTCTGTTGTATACCTGCCTAGCACTCTGCTAGAGACCGCCTGTCTACCATCAGGACCCTGCCGGCAACCAGCGCTGCTGTGGGCGCTACACCCTCTGTCTCAACCCCAGGGGTGTGCCGCACTCAGCCGCAAGGGGAGCCCTCTCTGCATCTCAGCCTCGGATCAGGTACATGACAGTACAATCCAGCCATGTCAGAGGCCGACAGAGGTGCTTCACCAATTGAGGCTTTGTGCCAGCAAGTCACTGCCCTCACTCACGCAGTGCAAAGACTCCAGGAGGGTTATTTCCAGTTGGAAGGCCGCCTGCAACACCTGGCCGTTTCGCCTCCTACAGACTCCAATAAATCACCTGCCAGCACCTCTTCATCCCCGTTACCACAAGGACACGCTAGCTCCGCCCACTCCATGCTAGTCCCGCCTCCTGAACCACGAGTACCCACGCCTGAGCGATTTTCTGGATATCGAAAGAAATTCAGGGCCTTTAAGAACGCCTGCTTGCTATACTTGGCCTTGCAACCCCGGACCTTTTCTCTGGACTCTGTGAAAGTGGGGTTCATCATCTCTTTGCTGTCTGAAGAACCCCAAACCTGGGCTCATAACTTAATGGAACAGAAGAGCCCTGTCCTGGACTCTGTGGACACATTCTTTGAGGCTATGGCACAGCTTTACGACGATCCCCAGCGCACGGCCACCGCAGAGGTAGCCCTACACACCCTGCTACAGGGCAAGCGCCCAGTGGAGGACTACACGGTTGAATTCCGTAAATGGTCTGCTGACACTGATTGGAACGAGGCTGCCCTCAAGTATCAGTTTCGCCAAGGACTTTCTGAGACATTAAAAGATGAGCTGGCTCGAGTGGAGACCCCCGCTACCCTTGAGGGTCTCATACAACTTGCCATTCAACATGATAGACGTCTGCGGGAGCGACGCTTGGAGCGTCTCCAAACATTCCAGCCTACCTGGATGCTTCCCAAGATCTCTCCTGCTCCACCTGCACCTCTGGTCTCTTCCCCCATGGCAGCTTTTGAAGGGGAAGCTATGCAGCTGGGCCTGGTCCGCTCCAACCTGACTCCTGATGAGAGACTACGACGTCGGCAGGCCAACCTATGCCTCTACTGCGGCAGGGCTGGACATTTTCTTCGGAACTGCCCCGTGAGACCCAGTAAGCCTTATTCTCAGCCCCCATTTAACTGCCGAGTTTCTGGACTTTCGCTCTCTCACCTTATTCTCCCGGTCTCCTTACAGGTGGCGGAAGGGGAGGTCCAACTTCGAGCCATCGTTGACTCCATATTCCTCCTATCCCTAAGACACAAAGGCTCGAGGTCCATCTTGCCGATGGGTCCCTACCCAGTTCTGGACCAGTTATCCTAGAGACTGGACCCATCCTC
Source organism: Pelophylax lessonae (assembly GCF_965119305.1). NCBI lineage: Eukaryota > Metazoa > Chordata > Amphibia > Anura > Ranidae > Pelophylax > Pelophylax lessonae. The sequence goes on from NC_138769.1 coordinate 289,709,351, forward strand.
ACCACAGCAGACTCCGGTCATCAGGAGTTCATCCGTTTTGATGCCCTTTGTTCCCCCATGTTTCCCGTCATCCTGGGACTTCCTTGGCTGCAAGCCCATAACCCCCAAATTGATTGGGCCAAGAAGGAAAGAAGGAACTCACCTTTTCTTCTGCCTACTGTCAGCAGCATTGCTTCCCTCAAAGACCTAGTGGGCCTGCTAGTTGCTTGTCTGTCCAACCAACACCTGAGCCACTCCTGGATATCCCACCTGCTTACCAGGACTTCAGGGACGTCTTTGACAAGAAAAAAGCCGAGGTCCTTCCTCCCCATCGGCCTTACGATTGCCCTATAGAAATGCTTCCTGGAGCCGAGATCCCGTTTGGAAGGATATTCCCCCTTTCTGAAAAGGAACTGGAGGCCCTACGGGTCTATATCGATGGGAATTTGAAAAAGGGGTTTATTCGCCCATCTTCTTCTCCTGCAGGTGCTGGTATATTCTTTGTGGAAAAGAAAGATGGCACCTTGAGACCCTGTGTGGACTATAGAGAGCTGAATAAGGTCACTATCAAAAACCGGTATCCGCTCCCCCTTGTCCCCGAACTCTTCCAGAGGTTCTGGACCGCCCAGCTCTTTACTAAGTTAGACCTGCGGGGAGCTTATAACCTTGTCCGGATACGGGAGGGAGATGAGTGGAAGACCGCATTCAGAACTCGTTTTGGACATTATGAATACCTTGTCATGCCCTTCGGCCTGTGTAATACCCCAGCCACATTCTAGCACCTGGTAAATTATATCTTTAGGGAGTTTCTTGACCACTTCGTCATCGTATACCTTGACGATATCCTCATTTTTTTCTACCTCACTGGAACTCCATCGGGTTCACGTTAAAAAAGTCCTTTCTACCTTGAGAAAACACGGACTCTATGCCAAGGCGGAGAAGTGTGACTTTGAAAAGGGGTCCATTCATCTTTGGGACTCATTATTTCCACCGATGGGATCGCAATGGACCCACAAAAAGTGAAAGCGATCCTAGATTGGCCTCCTTGTGACAAGAAAGGTGTTCAGAGATTCGTGGGCTTTGCTAATTTTTACAGGCGTTTTGTGAAAAAATTTTCTTCCATCATCTCCCCCATCACCCAGTTAACCCGCCATCAGTCAGGCTTTCTGTGGTCTCAGGAGGCCCAATTGGCATTTGACAAACTTAAACAGCTTTTTATTTCTGCACCCGTCCTACAACACCCTGATCCGGCTCTACCCTATGTGTTGGAGGTCGATGCCTCGGAAGTGGCCACCGGGCAATCCTGTCGCAACGTCAAGGGCCCAAATCTCTCCTCCATCCTGTGGCCTTCTTTTCTAGGAAAATGTCACCTCCGGAGAAGAATTATGACGTTGGCGACCGAGAACTGTTGGCCATTAAATTTGCACTAGAAGAGTGGAGATATCTATTGGAAGGAGCCACCCATCCTATTATGATCTTCACAGACCACAAAAACTTGGAGTACCTCAGGACTGCCAAACGTTTGAGACCCAGACAAGCCTGATGGGCGCTGTTTTTCTCCAGGTTTAACTTCCATATTTCTTATCGACCTGGCTCCAAGAATGGGAAAGCAGATGCTCTCTCCCGGATGTTTCCAGATACCCCAGAAACAGCAGAACCTGATATCATCCTTTCTGCACATAATTTTCTCCTTATTCAGCCTGACCTGATGACAGCAATCCGACAGGCCTCAGCCCTTTGCTTGGATCCTGAAGTACCCTCCCTGAAAAAACAGGAAGGGTTGCTGTGGCATCAGGATAAAATCTTTGTCCCTCCCCAAGTAAGACCTCAAGTTCTTAAAATATTTCATGACAGTAAACTTGCTGGGCATTTTGGGGTGCGGAAGACCTCGTAGCTTATCCAACGCTCTTTTTGGTGGCCCAACCTTGGGCAGGATTGCAAGGATTACATCGGCTCTTGTACCACCTACCAACGTAACAAGGGGTCAAGTACCAAGACTTGGGGTTTGCTAAGACCACTTCCCATTCCAGAGCAACCCTGGAAAAAGATATCTATGGACTTTATTGTTGAACTACCCCCTTCAGAAGGACTTTCCACCATCTTGGTGGTAGTGGATCGCCTTTCCAAAATGGCCCATTTTCTACCCATGGTTGGCACACCTTCAGCCCTGGACACAGCCAACATATTCATAAGGGAGATAGTCAGGCTACATGGTCTTCCAGACAACATTATCTCAGAAAGAGGAGTGCAATTTACCTCCAGGTTCTGGAGGGATCTCTGTAAATCATTGAAGTTTCTCTTTCTTCTGCATACCATCCTCAGAGCAATGGGCAAACAGGGAGGACTAATCAAACTCTAGAACAATACTTACGATGTTTTTGCACCTGTTCCCAAGACGACTGGGTCTCGCTCCTCCCCTGTGCGGAATTTGCTTACAACAATTCTCTTCATGCATCCACCAACCAGTCCCCTTTCTGGGCAAATTATGGATTTCATCCCTCCTTTCTGCCTAACACCCTTCCGGAAGCATCAGTTCCTGCTGTCCAAGATCGGATCAGCTTCATTCAAACCAACTATCAAACCCTACAGGAAGCCATGAGTAAGGCCCAGGAGGACTATAAACGGTTTTATGACTGTAAAAGAAAGAAGGGTCCGAATCTCAAGATTGAAGACAAAGTCTGGCTGTGTAACGCTCCTGCGTTTTTATTATAGGCTGGATTTGCAGCTGCAAAATCTCCACTCAGTAGTCATGTAGAGATGTGTTGAATACCAGATCCAACTCTCCAGGACTCATCACCGTGGGCCTGTCAGCTTCAACATACAGATATATACACACTCAATGAGATGTTCCTGGAGTGATAGGATGTATATGATAGTATGAAGGTGATGTGCTGAAGGGACAGGTGTGAACAGTGACAAGGATGGTAATCACTTGATAGGTTTTGTATAGGAGAGTTCAAGATGGTATTTAGGAATGCAGATAGGTTAGTATCGAGTATGCTAATAGGTGGTGAGGACAGCAGATGACAAATACAGGATAGACTAACCCAGTGCAAGGATAGATAGTAGTAGACAGGAGAGCTAGCAATCTATGCAGCAGTGCAGATGATAGATGGTAGTAGGCTGAAGAGCTAGCAATCTATGTAACAGTGCAGATGATAGGATAGTATGGATAGGTAGTAACAGTCCTTAATGTGCATAGGTAGATAGTGCAATAAGGTTATGGAGGGTTCCCCTGCGGGGTACTTATCACTTGTAATGTTAGTAGTTTAGAGAGGTCCAGTAGATAAGGAATGATCCGGTAGCGAGATACAGGGATCAGTAGCGAGGTTCCGGTCTGCTCCAGGTAAAGGGAATAGCTGGAGGTTCCGATCGAGAGACAGGCTTGAAAGCATGTGGATAACAAGGCAGGTTGAACGAACAATGTGAGTGAGACCGCTGGCGGTTGAAATAGCCGCTCTGCGGCGCTCAGCAGTGACATCATCGTTCTTAAAGGTATATGCGTACCACCTGAAGAGAAAGGTGGGACGCATTACAGAGAAAGTGGTGATTAAGGGTACCGGAGGTACCAGAATCTTACAGTACCCCCCCCCTTAAGGCCGACTCCGGAAGGCCTATAGGACAGGTTTCTCTGGGTGTTTCGAGTGAAAGTTCCGTATAAGTCTAGGCGCATGAATATCAGAGGTATCTAGCCAGGTGTCGTCTTGGGGTCCATAGTTCTTCCATCTTATGAGATACTGGAGTCTTCCTCTATGGATGCGAGAATCCAAAATTTCCTTGATCTCATACTCTTCTCCGCCTTCAACTTGTATTGGAGGTGGAGGCAAGATGGTAGGCCTTATTCCTTGGTTAGGAACATGGGGCTTCAGTAGCGACACATGGAAGATGGGATGGATCTTGAGATCTGCTGGTAGGGTGAGCTGTACTGCAGCTTTTCCGATAAGTTTTTTAATTGGGAAGGGTCCCAAAAATAAAGGTCCAAGCTTCTTGCTAGGGATTTTTAATCTTAAGTTCTTTGTCGATAGCCAAACAAGGTCCCCAATAGCATACTGAGGAGAAGGTCTTCTACGAAGGTCGTAGTACTTTTTTTGTTGACTGTGAGCGTGTGATATAGTGGTATTGAGTAAACCCAAAGAGTCTTTTATTTGGGTAAGGTAATCCGAGGCTACTGGGTTACTCGATGGCAGGATGCGTGGTGGAAGAAGAGTGGGATGAAACCCATAGTTCAAGTAGAACGGACTTTGCTTCGTAGTACTGTGGGTTGCGTTGTTGTAAGCAAATTCTGCTAGAGGAAGGAGATCCACCCAATCATCCTGCAAGTATGATGTGTAGCAACGTAGATATTGCTCAATGCACTGGTTGACTCTTTCAGTCTGTCCGTTGGTCTGAGGATGGTAGGGAGAAGTGAGCTTTCGCTCAATGTGTAAAATTTGACAAAGTGCTTGCCAAAATTTAGAGATGAATTGTGAACCACGGTCGGACAAAAGAGTTTTTGGAATTCCATGCAACTTAAACACATGTTTCATCAGTAGTTCCGCTGTTTGTTTAGATGAAGGTAGTCTACGGACGGATAGCAATGAAATGTGCCATCTTTGTCAAGTGGTCCACTGACACTAGGATGGTATTAAATCCTTTAGAGGGTGGTAGTTCTACTATGAAATCTAAGGACACAACTTCCCATGGAACCTGGGGTATTGGTAGACTACAAAGTAGTCCAGATGGTTTTCTAGTGTCAATTTTGGACCTTGCACAGATGTCACATGAAGAAACAAATTTTTGTACAGACGTCTTCATATCAGGCCACCAAAACTGCCTGGTGAGCAAATTAAAGGTTTTCGTTATACCCATATGTCCTGCCATGGGCACATCATGCGATAACTCCAAGATCTTGGTGCGCATAGTAGGGGGTATGTAGAGTTTGTCATTGTAATAGAGGAAGCCTTCTGCATCAGTACTTAGTTGTGGTGGAGGTGAATCCATTCTTATACTGTGCAAAATCTCTTCCTTCAAGGAACGGACAACACCAATAATGCGTTCATAGGGTATTATGGGAATGGAAGGGATTTCGGCGCAGTTATCTTCGGTTAATCGTGATAGCGCATCCGCTTTTTTATTTTTGTCTGCAGGCGTGTAGGTCACTAGGAAATTAAATCTTAAAAAGAATAATGACCATCGTACCTGCCGGTGAGAGAGAGTCTTGTTAGTCTGGAGTTATTGAAGGTTTTTATGATCTGTATATATGAGTATTGGTAACTGGGTACCTTCGAGCAGATGTCGCCAATTCTCCAGTGCCAGTTTTATGGCAAGCAACTCCTTTTCACCCACTGGGTAATTCACCTCTGGGCTGCTTAGTGATTTTGAAAAGAAAGCAACTGGGTGGAGTGATGAAGTGTTTGTTGGTCGTTGGGAGAGAACTGCTCCTACTGCCATATTTGACGCATCTACCTCTAGAATATATTTGAGGGATGGGTCTGGATGGCGTAGTATGGGAGCAGAAGTAAAGCTTGATTTTAACAAGCAGAAAGCTTGATTTGCTTCTTCTGACCATTTGAATGGTTTTTTTATACTTGTCAGTTGTGTGAGAGGTCTCACAATAGCGGAAAAGTTCTTGATGAACTTCCTATAGAAGTTCGAGAATCCAAGGAATCGCTGTAGGGCCTTACGAGTTGTTGGTATAGGCCAGTCTAGAATACAGGATATCTTACTCATATCCATCTTAATTCCAGTTTTGGATATGAAGTATCCTAGAAATAATATTTCTTCTTTATGAAATAGACATTTTTTTAATTTCACATATAGTCTGTGTGAGAGCAGTCTGGACAACACAAGTCTTACATGTTTTATGTGTTCAGGCATAGATCGAGAATAAATAAGTATATCGTCTAGGTATACTACAACACAGACATCAAGTAAGTCTCTAAAGATGTCGTTTATGAATCTTTGGAAAGCTGCGGGAGCATTACATAGCCCGAATGGCATCACAAGGTATTCGAATAGTCCGTATCTGGTTCTGAATGCTGTTTTCCACTCATCCCCGTCACGGATTCGGATTAGGTTGTATGCCCCTTTCAGGTCTAATTTGGTGAAATAAGTAGCCCCACGCACCTGTTCAATAAGTTTAGGGATGAGCGGCAAAGGATAGCGATCCTTTATCGTAATCGTGTTTAATTGCCTATAATCGATAATAGGCCTGAGACTGGAATCCTTATTGCGCACAAAGAAAAGTCCTCCAGCAGTGGAAGAAGTAGAGGGTCTAATGAACCCTTTTGTCAAATTCTCATCCAAGTATTCCTTGAGATGAGAAAGTTCATCCTGTGAAAGGGGATAAACATGACCGAAAGGCAATTTGCTGTTAGGGAGTAGATCGATAGTGCAATGGTAATCCCTATGGGGAGGCAACACTTGAGCATTTTTCTCAAGGAACACTTCGGACAGATCCTGATAGCATAGTGGTGCAATTTCATCTGACACCACAGACAGAATCTTCCCATAAGATGGGAGGTTACACATATTCTCACAATAGTGAGAAGGGAAAACCAAAGTCCGTTTTTTCCAATCTATGATTGGTTGGTGTGTGTGTAACCAGGGAAGTCCCAAAATAATAGGAAAATGGGGTGAGAATAGTATGTCAAAGGTGATGGTCTCCACATGTGATTCGTTGGTAGTGGCAAGGAGTGCCTGTGTCTGGTTGGTGATTGGACCAGAAGACAGTGGAATACCATTAATGAAACTAACAGAAACAGGCTTAGATTTTGAAATAATAGGTATTTTATTTAAGGTAACAAAGCGTGTATCAATATAGTTTCCACAAGATCCAGTGTCGACCATAGCCTTGGTGGTGATCCTAGTTTGGTCCCACTGTAATATTAAATGAACAAAAAGATAGGGGTTAGAAAAGGAAGTCGTTAATCCTCCCAGCAAGACATGTGAACACTCACCCTCTTTTTTGCGGACAAGGGGACAGGTGCTTATCAAATGATCCGAGGATGCGCAGTACATGCAGAGATTTCTGGATGTTCTTCTAGCTTGTTCAGTAGTCGTTAAAGGTGGGCGTATGGTTCCTACATCCATGGGAGTAGGGTCAACGGCCGAAATCTGAGAAGGACTAGACAATGGCATTCCCATCTTTTCAGCCCTTCTTTCTCGCAGTCGTCTGTCGATGTTGATACTAAGTTGTATCAAGGCCTCCAAGGTGCCAGGTAAATCCGCTCGGCGGAGCTCGTCTTTAACAGCTTCCGATAACCCGAGTCTGAATTGAGTTTGCAAAGATGTGTCATTCCACCCTGAATCAAGAGTCCATCTTTTGAACTCAAATACAAAGTCTTCTACAGGTCTCCTTCCTTGTTTTAAGGCCCTCAACTGAATATCAGCAGTACTCTGCCTATTGGGGTCATCGTATAAACTAGCGAGTTCCGCTAGGAATAAGGAATAGGTGTTGAGAATCTGATCATTATTCTCAAAGAGAGAGTCTGCCCAGGCCCGTGGATCACCCGTCAAGTATGAAATAACGGTACAGACTTTTATTTGATCAGTGGGGTATGTACGAGGTTTTAACAAAAAAAGCAATTGACATGCGTTTTTGAATTCACGAAATTTTTTCCGATCACCTGTAAACACTAGAGGAGGGTTTATTTTAGGTTCAGGAGGCTGAACAGCAGTAAGCCGTGAGAGCTGGGTTACCTGCTGTGTCAGAGTCTGATTCTTTTCTTGTACGTCAGTCAGAGCAAGTATTAACGCTTTTACTTGTTGTGTTAATTGTGTCACTTGAGTGGGTAATTCTGCTGAATCCATTTTTAAGGTTCGTTCAATCTGTAACGCTCCTGCGTTTTTATTATAGGCTGGATTTGCAGCTGCAAAATCTCCACTCAGTAGTCATGTAGAGATGTGTTGAATACCAGATCCAACTCTCCAGGACTCATCACCGTGGGCCTGTCAGCTTCAACATACAGATATATATATACACACTCAATGAGATGTTCCTGGAGTGATAGGATGTATATGATAGTATGAAGGTGATGTGCTGAAGGGACAGGTGTGAACAGTGACAAGGATGGTAATCACTTGATAGGTTTTGTATAGGAGAGTTCAAGATGGTATTTAGGAATGCAGATAGGTTAGTATCGAGTATGCTAACAGGTGGTGAGGACAGCAGATGACAAATACAGGATAGACTAACCCACTGCAAGGATAGATAGTAGTAGACAGGAGAGCTAGCAATCTATGCAGCAGTGCAGATGATAGATGGTAGTAGGCTGAAGAGCTAGCAATCTATGTAACAGTGCAGATGATAGGATAGTATGGATAGGTAGTAACAGTCCTTAATGTGCATAGGTAGATAGTGCAATCAGGTTATGGAGGGTTCCCCTGCGGGGTACTTATCACTTGTAATGTTAGTAGTTTAGAGAGGTCCAGTAGAGAAGGAATGATCCGGTAGCGAGATACAGGGATCAGTAGCGAGGTTCCGGTCTGCTCCAGGTAAAGGGAATAGCTGGAGGTTCCGATCGAGAGACAGGCTTGAAAGCATGTGGATAACAAGGCAGGTTGAATGAACAATGTGAGTGAGACCGCCGGCGGTTGAAATAGACGCTCTGCGGCGCTCAGCTGACATCATCGTTCATAAAGGTATATGCGTACCACCTGAAGAGAAAGGTGGGACGCATTACAGAGAAAGTGGTGATTAAGGGTACCGGAGGTACCAGAATCTTACAGGCTGTCAGCCTTGAACCTTAAACTCTCATGCCCATCCAGGAAGCTCGGGCCAAGGTTCATCGGTCCGTTTGAAGTCAAGAGGGTAATCAATCCTGTGGCTTTTGAGCTGGCACTTCCCGACTCCTTTAAGGTACACCCAGTTTTCCACATCTCCTTGCTCAAACCAGTTGTCCCCAGTCCATTTCCTGGGAGAGACGAGCTACCTCCACCTCCTGTCTCGACCGAAGGGGAGACAGAATTTGAAGTTGAGTCCATACTGGATTGCCAAAAGAAAGGGAGGCAAACTCAGTATCTTATTAAATGGAAAGGTTACCCCCCTAAAGACAATTCCTGGGAACCTGCTAGTAACCTGCATGCCCCCAGGCTGGTACAGGAATTCCACAGGAGATTCCCGGGAAGCTTGGCCAGGTTGGGCATCCGGAGGCTGCCCCTTGGGGGGGGGGGGGGGGAACTGTCAGAGAAATGGCCATGCTGCAACTGGCAACTTTGCCAGTACTTCCGATGGCCGCAATGGACTCATGGACTCAGGCCATAGACTAATTCACTGGCCTATAAAAGGACTCTGCTCAGCCCATCTGATTTCTTGATTGTCTTCAGCTCTTCCTGTTTCCTGAGCATTGCTATTTCCTGGATTCCAGTTTGACCCGCCTTGTTCCTGACCTGTCTGCTCTCTCTCCTGGCTTTGACCCTCGGCTTCGTCTGACCATCCCTGCTCCAGTTTGGCTCTCCCGTTATCTGATCTCGGCTTGGCTCACGGACTTGCTTCCTGTCTACCTGCCCTCCAGTACCTGATCTTGGCTTTCCCACGGACTTGTCTGCTTCTGGCCTTCCTGCTATACCTTTGGCTTGCACCTGTTGCAGCTTCCTGCCGAGCCCTGTGTTTGACCCCCGGCCGGTCTTACACCTACTGCCTGGTTGTTCCTGGTTCCTCCTTGGACTGTCCGGTGTATACCTGCCCAGCACTCTGCTACAGACCGCCTGTCTACCATCAGGACCCTGCCGGCAACCAGTGCTTCTGTGGGCGCTACACCCTCTGTCTCAACCCCAGGGGTGTGCCGCATTCAGCCGCAAGGGGAGCCCTCTCTGCATCTCGGATCCGGTACGTGACAACCCCCTTCCTAACCAGGCCAATTTTCAGCTTTCAATGCTCTCACATTTTAAATGACAATTACTCTGCCATGCAACATTTTACCCATATGAAATTTTCATCATTTTTTTCACACAAACAGAGCTTTCTTTTGGTGGTATTTAATCATCATTGGGTTTTTTTTTTTTTTGCGCTATAAATGTAAAAATACCAAAAATTTTGTAAAAAAATGCATTTTTCTTCGTTTCAGTTTTAAAATTTTGCAAATTTAGTAATTTTTCTTCATAAATTTTGGCCAAAATTTATACTGCTACATTTCTTTGGTAAAAATAACCCACTCTTTCTGTATTTTGTACAATTGGATTTTTTATCTGTTCACTTGGTTATACTTGGTAAGTAAACCTATCTGGACACTTCTCGACTATTTCTCACTGCACACCCATGCTTTATTCCTCTCTCTATGGAATCAATACACACTGTCACTGGGCTATCTTTGGACTATCTCTTACTGCACATTCAAGTTCTATCCTCTCCTTTTATGGAGGCATTCACACTGGTGATACATTTTCATTATTGTTTAACACTATCACTATTATTTATTCAGTTGCATTGTCTGTTTTCAGTAAGGAAGTCCATTGAACTATCGCTCCCACTTTTCAATTTTATTCCTTCTTTCTTTCGGGCATATTTGGATGCACCAATACAGTCTTCTACAATCCATTTATTCTTGTTTTTATTTATTACCCCGATATTTTATATGATTTTTTTCCAACATGGATTTATGTCTTACCACCATTGGACGCAATGTGCTATGCTGGTGTGCAGCTTGTTGACAGTTATGTGCTAACATGTTATATATACAGTATCTTTCTTGTATATGGATCAATATCATTTTTATGCTGGTACTCACTGTCCTCATAGGATGAATGGACCAATTGTTTAAATGTATTCTTTTTTATGTTAGTTATCTATCAATATCATTATGTTGATGCACTATTGTTTATGTCAAACAAATGGTTATATTGTCCATTGTCTGACTCATTACTTAGCCATGCTGTGCATACCTCATTTAAAGTCCCAAAACCCCCCTCCTTATACAAACCCAAATAAGTATGTAAGTATATACAAACCCAATTCCAAAAAAGTTGGGACACTGTACAAATTGTGAGTAAAAAAGGAATGGACTAATTTACAAATCTCATAAACTTATATTTTATTTACAATATAATATAGATAACATATCAAATGTTGAAAGTAAGAGATTTTGAAATGTCATGCCAAATATTGGCTCATTTTGGATTTCATGAGAGCTACACATTCCAGAAAAGTTGGGACAGGTAGCAATAAGAGGCCAGAAAAGTTAAATGTACATATAAGGAACAGCTGGAGGACCAATTTGCAACTTATTAGGTCAATTGGCAACATGATTGGGTATTAAAAGAGCCTCTCAAAGTGGCAGTGTCTTTCAGAAGTCAAGATGGGCAGAGGATCACCAATTCCCCCAATGCTGCGGGGGAAAAATAGTGGAGCAATATCAGAAAGGAGTTTCTCAGAGAAAAATTGAGTTTGAAGTTATCATCATCTACAGTGCATAATATCATCCAAAGATTCAGAGAATCTGGAACAATCTCTGTGCGTAAGTGTCAAGGCCAGAAAACCATACTGGATGCCCGTGATCTTCGGGCCCTTAGACGGCACTGCATTACTCACAGAAATGCTACTGTAAAGGAAATCACAGCATGGGCTCAGGAATACTTCCAGAAAACTTTGTCGGTGAGCTCAATCCACCGTACCATACGCTGTTACCGGTTAAAACTCTATAGTCCAAAAAAGAAGCCATATCTAAACATGATCCAGAAGGATCATTTAAAATGGAAAACTGTTCTGTGGTCAGACGAATAAAAATTTGAAGTTCTTTTTGGAAAACTGGGACGCCAAGTCATCCGGACTAAAGAGGACAAGGACAACCCAAGTTGTTATCAGCTCTCAGTTCAGAAGCCTGCATCTCTGATGGTATGGGGTTGCATGAGTGCGTGTGACATGGGCAGCTTACACATCTGGAAAGGCACCATCAATGCTGAGAGGTATATCCAAGTTCTAGAACCACATATGCTCCCATCCAGACGTCGTCTCTTTCAGGGAAGACCTTGCATTTTCCAACATGACAATGCCAGACCATATACTGCATCAATTACAACATTATGGCTGCGTAGAAGAAGGATCCAGGTACTGAAATGGCCAGCCTGCAGTCCAGATCTTTCACCCATAGAAAACATTTGGCGCATCATAAAGAGGAAGATGCAACAAAGAAGACCTAAGACAGTTGAGCAACTAGAAGCCTGTATTAGACAAGAATGGGAAAACATTCCTATTCCTAAACTTGAGCAACTTGTCTCTTCAGTCCCTAGACCTTTGCAGACTGTTTTAAAAAGAAGAGGGGATGCCACACAGTGGTAAACATGGCCTTGCCCCAACTTTTTTGAGATGTGTTGATGCCATTAAATTTAAAATCAATGTATTTTTCCCTTAAAACTATACATTTTCTCAGTTTAAACATTTGAATACAGGCCTGCTCACGGATATAGAAATACGGGACAACTTAGGAAACAGTGACCATAGGTCAATTAGTTTCAGTATTAATTATACTAATAGTAAACACAAGGGTAATATAAGGACACTGAATTTCAAAAGAGCCAATTTCCTAAAACTGTGCTCTCTGCTAGAAAATATCAAATGGGATAATAGAACCCTTGGAACAAAGAACACGGACGAAAAATGGGAGTGCTTCAAAAGCATACTTAACAAAGGGATTGACCAGTGTATTCCAAAGGGAAATAAATTTAAAAAAGCAAAACTAAACCCTGGGTGGCTAAACTCCAACATAAAAATGCATATTAATGCTAAAGAAAAGGCCTTCAAAAAAATACAAGGCTGAGGGGTCATTGGCAGCATTCAAGCATTACAAAGAGTGTAATAAGAAATGTAAAGACAAAATCAGGGCGGCTAAAATAGAACACGAGATATATATAGCGGAAGAGAGTAAAAAGAACCCCAAGAAATTCTTTAAGTATATAAATAGTAAGAAAGCGAGGTCAGAACACATTGGCCCCATAAAAGACGATAAGGGAGTTTTGGCCACAGAGGACAGGGAAAAGGCGGTAGTGTTAAATAATTTCTTCTCTTCAGTCTTCACAAAAGAATCGGGGGGCTACACTAACCCAGCTTGTAAGGCCAAACTAAACAACACACCTCAGGAAATACCCCCATGGCTAACAGAAGATAGACTTAGAACTAAACTAGAGAAACTTAACATAAATAAATCACCGGGACCGGATCGCTTGCACCCGAGGGTTCTTAAAGAGCTCAGCCAGGTGATTGCCAGACCATTATTCTTGATCTTTAAGGATAGTTTACAGACGGGTATGGTGCCAGCTGATTGGAAAAAAGCCAACGTGGTACCAATATTTAAAAAGGGGCCGAGATATATCCCGGGTAACTATAGGCCGGTCAGTCTAACATCAGTAGTCTGCAAGATTTTGGAGGGGATGTTAAGGGGCCACATACGAGACTTTAGTAATGAAAATAGTATTATTAGTAGTAATCAGCATGGATTCATGAAAAATCGTTCTTGCCAAACCAATCTATTAACCTTCTATGATGAAGTGAGCTGCCACCTAGATAAATCTAAGCCTGTGGATGTGGTGTACCTGGACTTCGCAAAGGCCTTTGACACCGTTCCCCACAAACGCTTACTGTTCAAACTAAGGAAGGTAGGTATGGACCATAAGGTGAGTACCTGGATAGAGAACTGGCTCCAGGGGAGGTTGCAAAGGGTGGTGATTAATGGGAAGTACTCAGATTGGGCGGGTGTGGAAAGCGGGGTCCCCCAGGGTTCTGTCCTGGGGCCAATCCTGTTTAATTTTATTCATAAATGATCTAGAGGAGGGGATATCGAGTAAAATCTCAGTATTTGCGGATGATACTAAATTAAGCATGCCAATGTCTTCTGGGCAGGATGTGAAAACCTTACAAGCGGACCTGAACAAAATAATGGGGTGGGCAACTACATGGCAGATGAGGTTTAATGTTGAAAAATGTAAAGTAATGCACCTGGGTGCCAGAAACCAGAAAGCAAGCTACTCACTAGGGGGGGGAACCTCTGGGTGAGTCTAGGATGGAAAAGGACCTGGGGGTACTGGCAGACAACAGGCTTGGTAGCGGCATGCAATGCCAAGCCGCTGCAAGCAAAGCCAACAGAATACTGGGATGTATAAAAAGGGGGATTCACTCCAGAAATAAAGAGATTATTCTACCACTCTACAAGACTCTGGTCCGGGCCACATCTGGAGTATGCTGTCCAGTTCTGGGCACCGGTCCTCAGGAAGGATGTGCTGGAACTGGAGAAAGTCCAGAGAAGGGCAACAAAAATAATTAGGGGAATGGAGGACATCAGCTATGAGGAAAGACTACAAGCACTGAACCTATTCTCTCAGGAGAAGAGACGATTGAGGGGGGATATGATATCAATGTACAAATCTTGTACTAGCAACCCTAGCATATGGAAAAACCTATTCAGAGAAAGGAAATACAATAAGACACGTGGCCACTCACTAAGACTAGAGGAAAGGCGGTTTAACCTTAAAATACGCAGGGGGTTCTTCACTGTAAGAGCAGTAAGGATGTGGAATTCTCTTCCACAAGCAGTGGTATCAGCAGGAAGAAGCATTGATAGTTTCAAAAAACTATTAGATGGGCACCTTAAAGACCACAACATACAGGGGTATACAATGTACGGTTAGCAGCAAACACACACACACATCATAGGTTTAACTGGAAGGACTGGTGTCTTTTTTCAACCTCACTAACTATGTAACTATGATATGTCATCTATGTTGTATTCTGAATAAAATATTGAAATTTAAAACTTCCACGTCATTGCATTCTGTTTTTATTCACAATTTGTACAGTGTCCCAACTTTTTTGGAATCGGGTTTGTATTATTTGGTCTTTGTGAAGGTTATAGAGTCTTCAAGCTATGGTGCCAATCTTTGAAAATTGATCACACCTGATGTACTGACGGCCTATCTCATTTCTTGAGACCCTGACAAGCCAGTAAAGTACAAATACCCCCCAAATTACCCATTTTTAGAAAGCAGACATTCCAAGGTATTTAGTAAGAGGCATGGTGAGTTTTTTGAAGTTGTAATTTTTTTCCACAATTCTTTGCAAAATGAAGATTTTTATTGATGTGTTTTTATTTTTTCACAAAATGGTCATATTACCAAGTTATTTCTCACACACTGTATGGGCATACTTGCAACTACACCCTACAATACATTATGCTACTCCTCCTGAGTATGGCAATACCACATGTGTGGCACTTTACCGCAGCCTGACCACATACAGAGGTCCAACATTCAAGTAGCACCTCCAGGAGTTCTAGGAGCAAAAAATACACATATAATTTTCTGACAACCTATCACACTTTTCAAGGCCCTGGAGCACCAGGGCAATGGAAACGCCCACAAAATGACCCCTCTTTGGAAAGCAAACACCCCAACATATAATCTAGGAGCCATAATGCGTCTTTTGAACATGCAATTTTTTTCCACAAGTTTTTGGAAAATGTTCAAAGAAAATGAAATGCATTTTTTTTACACAAAGTTTTCCATGTATAAGATATTTCTAACACATAGTATGTACATAGCAAAAATTACACCCCAAAATACATTCTGCTACTCCTCCTGAGTATAACAATACCACACGTGTGACACTTTTACACAGCCTAGCCACATAAAGAGGCCCAACATGTAGGGAGCACCATCATTTCCTGACTTCCCATTACAATTTTGTGAGGCACTGTAGGGCACTGCTAAGCACTTTAGTGGCACTGATGTGGCGCAGATGAGCACTGATGTGGCATGGATGTGGCATGGATGAGCAATGATGTGGCATGGATGAGCACTGATGTGGCACGGATGTGGCACAGATGAGCACTGACGTAGCATGGATGTGGCACGGATGAGCACTGATGTGGCACGGATGAGCACTGACTTGGCATGGATGTGTCACAGATGAGCGCTGATGTGGCATGGTTGTGGCACCGATGAGCACTAATGTGGCACCGATGAACACTGACATGGGCATAGATGTGGCACGGATGAGCACTGATGTGGCATGAATGTGGCACGGATAAGCACTGACATGGCATGGATGTGGTATGGATGAGCACTGACGTGACATGAATGAGCACTGACATGGCATGGATGAGCACTGATTTTGCACGCATGAGCACTGACGTGGCATGGATGAGCATTGATGTGGCATGGATGTGGCATGGATGAGCACAGATGTTTCACAGATGTTTCACGGATGAGCACTGATGTGGCACGGATGAGCACTGATGTGGCACGGTGGCACGGATGTGGCATGGATGAGCATTGACGTGGCATGGATGTGGCACAGATGAGCACTGATGTGGCATGGATGTGGCACGGATGAGCCCTGACATGGCAAGGATGAGGCACAGATGACCACTGGCAGGAAGCACGATTCTGGGAGGACGTCATTGTACGCTCTCCCACAATAAGCCGACCGCGTTATAGCTGTCATTTGGCTATGGCCCAGTCAGCAAGTGGTTAATGCAGTACACTTTGGTGCCAGATAGAGCAGAGGAGGAAAGTGAGGGTGAGGCACAGCCCCAACGAGGTCGCAATGGGGGAAGAGTAGAGAGAAGCCACTCTATTCCATCACATTGTGGAGCTGTTATCTCCCAGAAACCTTCCCGCAATTCAGCTGTCTGGGCTTTTTTAGCACATGTGCAGCCGATCGCACTGTTGCAATTTGCAAGCTTTGTCTCAAGCACATCAAACATGGCAAAAACACCAGCCATTTGGGTACCACATGCTTGACAAGGCATTTAACCTCCCACAACTCAGCCCGTTGGCAAGAGCACATGAAAGCCACACAAAAGGGACGCAATTCTGTTCCTCCTCCTTGCTCACTTCAGTCTACTCCTGCTATACCTCATGACCTCTCAGCAGCCTCCACTGACAGGGATGATGGTATAGCGCAGGGTGTCCCAGGTCCTTGCAGCACATCTGCCAGTAGCACACCACCAGCTGTAGACTATAGCTGGCAAATTGCTCTGCCCCATCTGCTGCAGTAAAAAAAAAAAGAGTCACTGCCACCCACATTCCCAGTGTCTAAATGCAAGCTTGTCAAAGCTGCTGGCTTTACAACTTCTGCCTTTCCGTCTGGTGAATTCTGCCCCTTCCATGATTTTACAGAATGTGCTGTACCACAATGGCAGGTTCCCAGTTGGTATTTCTTTTCAGGTAAGGCCATTCCAGCTCTGAACCATCACGTGGAAGGCAATGATATGGCATCGTTGGGCAAGGCAGTCAGCCGGAAAGTCCATGTTACTGCTGACGTGGTCCAGCAAGCATGGTGTGGGATGCTATATTTCGTTCATAGCACACTGGGTAACTCTGTTTGAAATTTGGGATGGTGCAGGAAAGGGCTCAGTGCTGCAGCTTGTTGTGCCGCCACTTCTCATACAGATAGTGGTGATGATGCGAGGTTTGTCAGCTCTACCCCCTCCTCCTCCATGCCCTCCTCTGCTGAATTGCCTTACGAACCACAAGTCCCTCATAAGCGTTCAAGGGGCTATTCAATGAGTCAGGCTAAAAGGTGCCATGTAGTGCTTCAGTTGCTGTGTCTAGGGGACAGGAACCACACCGGAGCAGAGATTCTTGCAGCTCTGCAAGGGCAGGCCCCGAGGTGGATCACGCCAGGCCAGCAGGAGCCAGGAATGGTGGTGTGCGATAATGGCACAAGCTTCCTTTTGACCTTTAGACAGGGAACCTTGATACATGTGCCATGGCTGGTACATGTCCTCAATTTGGAGGTTCAGCATTTCCTAAATAGGTACCCAGGGTTGGAAGATCTGCTAAAGCAGGCCAGAAGAGTCCATAGCCATTTCATGCGGTCATATACACAGCCAGTGATCGGTTGGCTGAAATTCAGCAGGAATTGCACCTGCCTGTAAACAGCCTGATTTATGACATGCCCACCAGGTGGAACTCGACTTTGGCAATGCTACAGCAGCTGCACATGCAGTAGAGGGCCATCAACGAGTACCTGTTTGAGTATGGCACAACGACAGCCAAAGGCCAGCTCCAAATTTTTTCCCCACGCCAATGGCTGCTGATAAAGGATGCATGCACTGTCCTATCACCATTCGAGGACAATGCATGCATTAGTGACACAATCCCTGTTGTGTTCCTGCTGGAGAAAACTCTGCTTGGCATTATGGACAGGGCACTCGAGGCAGAGCAGCGGGAGGAAGAGAAGGACTTTCTTTCCTCTCAAGGATTACTTTATTTAGACACTATTCTTCCTACGCCACAGAACGCACAAGAGGAGAGGAAGGAGGAGGATGATTCTGGCAGTTTTGGAGACATTGAAGCATAGGAAGACATAGGTCAACCCTCAACAGATTGCTTTCCATCCCCAGAACCCTTGGGACTAGTACATGGCTGGGAGGAGGCAATTCCAGATACTGTAATCCTCATTGACCCTGAGGAGTCTGCTTCTCATGCCTCTGCAAACTTGGGGTGCATGGGCTCCCTCATGCTTCAAAACCTGCAAAAGGACCCAGAATACGTGGCATCAAGGAGAAGGATCACTATTGGTTGGCAACCCTCCTTGACCACCGTTACAAGGATAAAGTCTCAGCACTCATTCTGTCCCTACAGAGGGTGCAGAAGATGAAATCTCTTAAGGACACTTTAAAGATGAGTTCTTTTAATGCTTTTCCCAACTCTGTTAGGTTACAGTGTCATGGAAAACGTAGTTTTGAGGCTTCTGTTGGTCAAGAGAGAAGCGGTGGAGAAGGGGCCAGCCGAAGTGATGTATTTTACAATTTTTTTAGTCCTCACCGCCCAAGACCTCTTGGCTTCCACATCCCATTGGCAGCATTTGCATCATATGGTGGACGATTATCTAGAGGCAAAAACAGTGATGAGAGCTTTCCAGTTGACGATCCACTGGGTTACTGGATGATGAGAATAAACAAGCAAAAAATTGGGGGAGCAAACCCTGAACATGTATATCTAAAGCCGGTGCAGCTATGGACCAAGCGACATGTATATTAAAAAAGAATAGCGCACACATGCAAAAGAAATGACTATCAAATATGGAGACAATCCATAAATAAAAATGGGGATTTAGTCCCACCATATGGCCATATTGTGCTCAAGCCCACCACTGCGTCAAAGTACCCCATTATCAGTGGGTCCTACACTATCCATAAAAAAGGGGTGAATCCAGCCTCTCTAACCCTTGGAGACAACACTCCTTGTTGGGATAGATGTGCTAATGCACTACAAAGGACTCCTCCTATATCTACTTGATAGTGGACTCTGATAGAGTACAGGTGTGTGTGTGGGGTGGGGTGCTCAACCCCAGAAGTCTGGTCAGACCGAATACATAATAAACAAGCAAAAAATTGGGGGAGCAAACCCTGAACATGTATATCTAAAGCCGGTGCAGCTATGGACCAAGCGACATGTATATTAAAAAAGAATAGCGCACACATGTAAAAGAAATGACTATGTTTATTATGTATTCGGTCTGACCAGACTTCTGAGGTTGAGCACCCCACCCCCCACACACCTGTACTCTATCAGAGTCCACTATCAAGTAGATATAGGAGGAGTCCTTTGTAGTGCATTAGCACATCTATCCCAGCAAGGAGTGTTGTCTCCAAGGGTTAGAGAGGCTGGATTCACCCCTTTTTTATGGATAGTGTAGGACCCACTGATAATGGGGTACTTTGACGCAGTGGTGGGCTTGAGCACGATATGGCCATATGGTGGGACTAAATCCCCATTTTTATTTATGGATTGTCTCCATATTTGATAGTCATTTCTTTTGCATGTGTGCGCTATTCTTTTTTAATATACATGTCGCTTGGTCCATAGCTGCACCGGCTTTAGCTATACATGTTCAGGGTTTGCTCCCCCAATTTTTTGCTTGTTTATTATGTATTCGGTCTGACCAGACTTCTGAGGTTGAGCACCCCACCCCCCACACACACCTGTACTCTATCAGAGTCCACTATCAAGTAGATATAGGAGGAGTCCTTTGTAGTGCATTAGCACATCTATCCCAGCAAGGAGTGTTGTCTCCAAGGGTTAGGGAGACTGGATTCACCCCTTTTTTATGGATAGTGTAGGACCCACTGATAATGGGGTACTTTGACGCAGTGGTGGGCTTGAGCACGATATGGCCATATGGTGGGACTAAATCCCCATTTTTATTTATGGATTGGATCATGAGAATAGACCACTGGCCAGAACTTGCCCAATTGAGCTTCTGGAGCTTGCTTTCTGAACGGGCATTCAGTGCTGCTGGAGGTTTTGCTACTGATATTTGAACGCGTCTATCCACAGACTTGGTGGACCGTCTGACATTAATAAAAATAAATCAGTCCTGGATTACCAGCAGCTATGAAGCCCCTGATGCCGATGTCACTGATTAGGTGTTTTTGGGATGTGGAACCTCTGCAAGGCGGCTAGGCTGCCTAGTGTTGTGGGTGTTGATTTCATCTGCAAGGATTTTTTTGGTGTAGATTGCATGGGCACAATTAACACCCAAAGACCCGTTTTTCTGCACCTGTTTGACAGGTGCATATCATTTAATTTTTTTGGACAGCAAGGCCAATTCTTGCTTTCATCAAGAGTATCTCTATAGGGTTATGGTGTGAAGGCGCCACAGACACCCAAAGACCAATTTTTTTTGCACCTGTTTGACAGGTGCATGTCATTTCAATTTTTGACAGCAAGCCAATTCTTGCTTTCATCAAAATTACCTCTATAAAGTTACAGTGTGAAGGCACCTTCCACACAAAGACCAATGTTTCCGCCCCTGTAACTTTTATCCAAAGTCTGCGAAAGAGACACCAGAATTTATCCAAAAATGTGGCCTCATCATGCAGACTGGCTCTCCAAGCTGTTGCGTACAAAATATAGAAAGCTTGCAGGGAAAATGTCATTTTTTTGGCTTTATAAATGCAATTATTGCTGCAGCAGCTTATATACACAGTACAGATGTGCCACTTTACAGGTAGACTAAGGGGACCCCCCCCCCCCCCAGGCACTATATTGAAAGAAATTTTTCATTTTTATTGTTATTTCTCATTTTGATGCTGTCACTTTAAGCAGCAGTAAATCACTGCTCATTTAAAAATGACATTTTTTTTAGAAAACTTTTTTTTCATTGATACATGTCCCCCAGGGCAGTACCCGGAGCCCCATAACCATTGTATGCCCAATTACTTGCCTATATAGCCTTAAAAATGGGCACTTTTGATTTTTCCAGCTCGGGTCCCATAGATCTCAGTGGGGTTCATTATTCAGGTCTGAACTTTCGCGATGATTGGTGCAAAGTGAACAGGGCCCATCCCTAGTGGAGACATACCCAAAAAGACCTACAGCTGTAATTACAGCGTAAGGTCGTTCTACAAAATATTGACTCAGGGGGGCTGAATACAAATGCACACCACACTTTTCAGATATTTATTTGTAAAACATTTTGAAAACCATTTATTATTTTCTTTCCACTTCACAATTATGTGCCACTTTTTGTTGGTCTATAACCTAAAATCCCAATAAAATACATTTACGTTTTTGGTTGTAACATGACAAAATGTGGAACATTTCAAGAAGTATGAATACTTTTTCAAGGCACTGTATTTCTTATCGCTTGAATTAGTTTTCCTATAATGGTCCTGAGAGGGGCCTCATGTCTTGCCTAAGGCCTCACAAAGCCTAGAGCCGCTTCTGTATCCATGTGCTCATTCTTTATTAAATCAGACCCCTTGACCACTTTCCACTGCTTTGGGCTGGGGTATACAGCTTTTTGAGATGAGGTTGCCATGCATTTATGATGTATTTACAATACCTTGTATTAGGGAATTAAAGTAAACCACAAACTTGCAACACTGCAGCTGCCTTTTAGAGAACTACAATGGAATGGTAACTCGCTACTATGTGTTGTGGTGTGCAGCCTTTCAAAAAGTACATGCACCTTTTTTGGTCTGTTTTATGCTCCATTCACACTTGCGTGACTCCAAAGTCGCGTGATTTCCAGTTTCCATGCGACTTTGTTTCAACAGTTTCCATGCCACTTTGGTCCAGTTTTACACTCTCTGGACCTAAGTCGCATCAAAACCTGATTTAAAGTAGTGCAGGCACCTTTTTAAAATCAATGTGACTTTATGTCGCACCGACTTGAACGGGATTGAAAAAATGGGCTGAAACTTGTCATGTCCAAAGTCGTATGACAGGTCGAACAAGTGTAAATTGAGCCTAAAGGCCCGTACACACGATACGAAAATCGGAAAGGTAAATTTCGTCCGACGAACGATCTGACGATTTTCTGATTGTTAGTATAGTGCTTTTGACAGCCGATTAGGGATTTTCGGAAGACAAAAACTGCATGTGCAGGCTATAAAATTTTTATCGTGCGTCAACACAACGTCAGATTTTCCTTTAATTAGTAGAGTTTTCGTCCGAAAAAAATGGTAAGAGCAAGACTAGGCATGCTCAGAAACTAAAGAACACATACAAAACAATTCAACACATGACATCACTTCTGGAGTTGAATTCTGTCATATGAGAATTTTCGTATGAAAGTAACCTCTTCACTTTCCACATGAGACCAGCATGCAACAAAAAACGGACGACAGATCATTCTATAATCTGATCGTGTGTACGAGGCTTTAGTGTGTTAGAGAATCCATTCAAACTAATAGGCTGCCCTAACCAACATTAACATTTAACATAATGCCTGTCAGAGCACTGCAGCTAAAAGCCCCACTCACTCCTGAGCATTTTTAGGTTTCATGTACACTACAGTTTCTAAACTTGAGTTTAGGAGGTCTTGGTGTTTTTTTGCCAAAGCTCCTAAACTTAACTCCATAAAAGCCTATGTATCCATGTACACATAGGCTTTTAGGATCATTTAGGAGCTGCTGCGGTTAGGGGAGGTTCAACCTCTCTCTCTCCTGAACGCGGAAGAATCGTGTTCAGGATAGGAATGTTTTGACCGCCGGCCGCAAAACGTGGCAAAATCGCGTAAAGTCGTGGTGCGAAAAAGCACACAAGATTGTTTTAGCTTCATACATCAAGCTTTTTTGGCCCCAGTAGAATTCAATGTGAGTACCTAGAAAACGTGCTGGAAATGTGCATATTGCAAATTTTCTACCCTAGTAACTACCTTTCATTGGCTAAAAATAATTTAATAATAAAAAAAGCTCAAGCCTGGGACGCTCACAAAAATGTAAAAAAAAAGTCTGTACAAGTGCTCAAAAAAAAAAAAAAAACCTGTAAAACAACCAGACAGCTCAAATGTACGTAAAATCAGCCTAATAAATATTCTATAACCAATCTTATTATACTTTATGTTAACTTCTGTTTCTTGTACAGGGTTATTTCTGGGGAAACCACCTACAATTCTGCTATAGTTACACAGACTATATATACATTTTTAATACCCTTTACGCAGTTTGGTATTTTCCTTTCCTTTTGCACATGTGACCAATTATTAGTTGTCCCAAATATGATTTAACTGTGAGCTGAAAGTGTAGGTAGACTGGTCCGCAGCTGAGGAGCAGCTGCAGGGACCGGGCTGTCAGCTTACGCTGTCTCTTTGTCAACCCACACTGCAGCTGACAGAGGTACAAGAGTGGCCACAGTAAAAGGGATAGAACATTGTCACTATAGGACTGTGAGAAGTCTGGTTAAGCCCATCCCCCACCTGGGGAACACAGAGGAAAAGGATATGGATTACTGTGGCTCCTGGGAATGGGAATGGCAACAAGCTTGCTGCTAGGAACTGGGGTTGATGTAGTTTCTGCACTGTGGCACAGCCCTGTGGAGAGCAAGTGCAGCGTCCCACTCATGACACGTGGGAACTGCAAATGTATTATTTCTTTGTCATCGCTGTATTGCATGTCATTTTGCATTTGACATTTGTTAATCCCTGTTCATAGGCTGGTCAAGTGTGCTTCATACTTCCCACCACAAGATGGGGATAGCACCACTTTGGGATATCTATCCCAGCTCAGGTTTATCTGTGGTCAAGTGTTCAGTTCAGGAAGTGAGTGTACAGAGGAGAATGTGAAGGTGACAGAAGGTCAGTCCAGAGAAGGGACAAATTGGAACTGCTTAAATCAAAGGGTAAAAGCCACCAAACGGCAGCAAGACCTTTGAGAATAAAGGTGAAGGATTTCCTTAGCCACTGGCAACCTCACCAAATTTCACTGGATTCTAAAGGGACCAGGAACAAGTAAGCATTATACTGAACCACAGCCTGAGACAAGACCTACCAAAACCTATTAACAGTGGATCAGCAGAATTCCTCTATTTACCCAGGGACTGTATTCTATCTGGATGTTTGTACTGCAATCAAAACCAGTCACAGTAAAAGTTGTGAGTTGTATCCTACCACTGTCTACCTCATTCTTCACTATTGCTACTACAACTGGTTGTACCACCATTAACGGTACTGGCGTCACGACAAATACCATCAAGGGACCCAGCCACCACAAGCACTCTAAACACCGCTGTCATCACGGGCACCTCAACCACCATCTTGGCTGGCGTTTCTCTATCACAGAGCGTGCCCCGGAGGATTTCGTGCTGTCTTCCTCTTCACTGTGCGACCAGCCCAGGGAGGCTTTCTGCTAACCGTGAGTAAACCGATGAACTGTATTATTTCTGTCTCTCATCGGCCCACCGTGCACCTCACATGTCGCCCCTGTGGTTCTGGCTCGTCGCATAAAAATTTGGCGTCACGAACAGGGTTATTAACCCCTGCGCCTTATCTAAAAGACTGTCGCAGAATTAGCCCCTTTGCTTTATTGAAAGACTGTTTACTTATTGCACACTGTGTGGGGCCACAGAACTGTTTAAACTGTTTCAAAGTCGCATGGAAGTGTTATCCCAGTTATCAGCATAAAAATCGCAGCATCCAAAGTGAGAAAATCAGACATTTGTGTGTCAACAAAACTGCTTGCTGTATTTGAATTGACTGTTTCTATTCACTTAAAATGGCTGCCGGAGGCCTTCTTGTTCAAAAATGTCTGTGCCATCACTGTGAATAAGTTAGTGACACCCCCTGAAGAGCGGGAAATTTTGGTGCCACCCATTTATGCAAAATTGTCTGGCCTTACCTTTGCTGTGTCAATCCTGGGAGGAGAGTGTGACAAGCGCACGCCCCAGAAGTCGCGAGACTTCACATGCGAGCAAAAGAAGAGAAAATAATCGCATTGCTTGCCATCCTCCGAGCAGTAATCGCAACCTGTCAGCTGCCTCTACTAACTATAAGCAGCACTAATAGCAGGAACTCTGCCAGAGACCCAAAATCAACATTGCTGCAGCATTGTATTCAGCCGACATTAAATTCTTAAAGGGCCATACACCCGCAAGACAGCAGTCGCCCATAGCAACGCCGCACAAAAAGTGTCTAAAAACGCATTTGACTTATCTAACTATAATTCACCTGCTGTCACCATGTCTGTGCAGGAAGATGACGTGCAGCCTGACCTCAGCGGACCCCCTGCATCAGCCGCAGTCAGTCGCAGTGCAATACCAACCGCTGCAGCACCAAGCTTAATGCCTTTAACCATGCCTTATTATTTTGGGGCCCCCTGGTTCCCACGATATTCTGGAGAAATTCATACTTTAAGGGACTTTAAAGAAAAAATTCTTGCTGTGTTCAGATTGTACCCTGTATCCTCAGAGCAACAGATAGAGATTCTTCTTGCGCAATTGGAAGGAGCTGCGCTCAGAGAAGTGAAATCTTGGCCGAGCTCAGAGAGAAAGACCATGGAGCAGATTTTTGAACGTCTCTACACCACCTTTGAACCCAGAACCATGTCAGAGGTCAAGATGAGGTTCTTCAGCAAGAAACAGCAATCTGGTGAGTCACTCAGAGACTTTGCATTATCTTTGCAGGAAGCCCTTAGAGCTGTTGTCCAAGTAGACCCCCGTGAGGCAGAGAATCAGGACAAAACCCTGAAAGAACAATTTATTGAAGGCGTCCATACAGACAATCTAAAGAGCCAACTAAGAATGTTAGCCGCCCAACATCCAGGAGCTACCTTCTTAGATTTTAAAGAATTAGCTATCAGCATACTGGGAAAAAGCCCACCAACAGAACCTGTTAGATCTGTTGAAGTGCCTGTATCACAGCTGGTTACCCCTGTAAAGTCTTTACCTATAGTCAGTCAGGCAACCCAAGCTCCAGTTCCTGACACAGTTGCTGCCTTGACTGAGCAAGTCCATTTCCTGACTAAAAGTCTGGAGAAAGTCCACCAAAAATTGGAACAATGGGAGAAACCATTAATGCTAGAGGATGAGAAACCTGTGTCCAGAAGACTCTTCCCCTCTAATTATAGAGAGACTTATTCTAGAAATTCTGGCGGACGCCCCCTGACCGCACTATTACCCCTAAGCGGCCTATCTGCACATACTGTCACAAGCCAGGCCATACAGAAGCAACCTGCTGGCAGTTAAACGGGAAACCCCCGAGGCCAAGGACCACCCCTCGGGAGGTAAACCAATAGGTCCAGAAGATCCCCACTGGATGCCAAGATATGTTGGATCCCGTCCTGAAGTGACACTTCAAATAAATGGAGTTCCTTTTGTTGCCCTAGTTGACACCGGATCCCAATTCACCACTATCCAACAAGCAGCCTTTGAAAAATACTGGGATCAAAATCAGCTAACCCAGCCTCCAGAATCCTGGCTGAGTCTCATAGCCAGTAACGGCAAACCCGTACCAGTCCATGGTTATTGGGAACCTACCATTCAAGTAGGAGGAACTACACTTCCTCGACAAGGCCTTATTGTGGTACGAGTCAGAGACAATAACCCTAACCCTCCAATAGTCCTAGGAATGAATGTCCTCAGAAACTGTTATGTTGAGATGCTAGAAGCCTTGCACCAGTTAGTGCCTACTGCCTCTCCTGATTCTAAGAAGGTTATCCAACAAACCATCCGTGTACTAAATGCGCAACAGAGATTCACCAACGAAAAAGGAGAAATTTGCTGTGCCCGCATCCGGGATAAGCAACCTGTGATCCTCAAACCCAACACCGAAACTCTCTTGTGGTGCCGAGCTGTAGTCGGAATTCAAGGTCAAGACTACCAAGCCCTGGTAGAGCCTGTTGTTTTGGAAGACTATCCTCTAGTTAGAGCTGCAAGAAGCCTAGTAACCGTCTCTGAAGGTAAAGTGCCTATACGACTCCTAAACTTGAGTGATAGCAGTGTAACACTAACAAAACACCGTCCTATTGCACAGCTAATCCAAGTCACTTTTCAAGATGTCATCAGTGTGGCTACAGCTACCACAGAGCAAATTACCAAGAGCCAGAACCCACAGGACCAAAATGTAAACACATCCTGGTGGAAAGAACTTCATGTGGGAGATGCTTCCACACCAGCAAACCAAATTGAGGGAGTACTAAAAATTGTGAAGGAGCTTCACTGTGCCTTCAGTAAGCATTCCACAGACTATGGAGAAGTGGATATCATCAAGCACTCCATCCCTACAGGTTCACACCCACCGATCAAGGAAAGATATCGGCCTATACCACCAACTATGTACCAATCCGTAAAGCAAATGATCCAAGAGATGAAGGACTCCAATGTCATTAGAGACAGCCATAGTCCATTGGCTGCACCTCTAGTTCTTGTCCGTAAAAAGGATGGTAATATCAGATTCTGTGTGGATTACAGAAAAATTAACCAAATCACCCACAAGGATGCTTACCCTTTACCACGCATAGAGGAATCTTTGACAGCTTTAGGATCTTCAGCCTACTTCTCTACCCTTGACTTAACAAGTGGATACTGGCAAGTACCTATGGCACCTGAAGATCGTGAGAAGACTGCATTTACCACCCCTATGGGCCTATTTGAGTTCAACTGCATGCCTTTTGGACTTTGCAATGCGCCCGGAACTTTTCAAAGATTAATGGAGCGTTGTTTAGGACACAAAAATTTTGAAACCGTCCTGTTGTACTTAGACGATGTCATCATCTACTCCAAATCTTATGAAGATCACTTGAAACATTTGGCCGAAGTTTTTCAAGTCCTCATTAAACATGGACTCAAAGTCAAACCATCTAAGTGCTATCTACTGAAGTCAGAAGTCAAATACTTAGGGCATATTGTAAGCTCTGAAGGTGTTAAACCGGATCCAGAGAAGATAGCCGCAGTTCGAAATTGGCCTACTCCTACTACAGTGAAAGAAGTGAGGAGTTTTCTCAGTTTCGCAGGATACTACAGACGCTTTATTCCTCATTTTGCCCAAATTGCGGGGCCAATACTAGAACTTCTGAGAGGACATCCTAAGAGGTACCAAAAGTCTCCAATACCAGTTGAATGGAACACAGAAAGAGAAATTGCCTTCCAGCTCCTGAAGAAGAAGTTGACAGAACCACCAATCCTAGGCTATCCAGATTACCAGCAGCCATTTCATCTTTATACAGATGCTAGTAAGAAAGGTCTGGGAGCTGTCCTGTCACAAGTACAAGAAGGTAAAGAAAGAGTTATTTCTTACGCTAGTAGATCTCTTAGAGGTACTGAAAGAAACGACCAAAACTATAGTTCCTTCAAATTGGAATTCCTCGCACTCGTGTGGGCTGTTACAGAAAAATTTAAAGATTACCTTGCCGCAACACCATTTGTGGCCTTCACAGATAACAACCCGCTAGCATATCTTAATACCGTTAAGTTGGGAGCATTGGAACAAAGATGGGCCTCACGCCTAGCTAACTACGATTTCACCATAAAATACAGAACAGGAAAAGCAAATGAAAATGCGGATGCATTATCCCGTCTGCCTACCCAAGAAGACCCTACTACACAGGAAGATGTTTGGGAAGAGGTAGAAATGCCAGCTTTTTACAAAAATTTTGCCCAACAGGACATTATCACCATCAAAGGAAGAAAAGTTCTTAACCTTCAACAACAAGTGGATCCAAGATCCCAAGTGGACAAAGAAAGGTGGATCAAGCTGCAAAATGAAAGCAGAGTGTTGGGAGAACTGCAAGATTTCTTCACCAGTGGGAGAACACCTGAAAGAATTCGCAGAAGAAATGCTGATCCAGAATTGTCAAAACTATGGAGACACAGAAAACATCTTTTCCTACAGAAGGGCCTACTATTAAGAAGAACTTTAGACCCAATTACCTGGGATCGTCTATACCAAATCTTAATACCACGCCGAGATGCAAGAATCATTCTTGAAATGTATCATGACCAATCAGGACACTTTGGCGTGCAGAAGACAGAAGCCACCATCCGTAGAAGATTCTACTGGATTGGGATGAGAGGAGACATTGAACAGTGGTGTCGAGAATGTTCCACCTGTGCTGTTGGAAGAAATGAAAAACATGACCAAAAAGCACCCTTACATCCCATTGTAAGCCGAACACCGCTAGAAATAGTTGCAATTGACCATGTGAAGCTGGAACCAAGTCGCTCAGGTTACACATACGCCATGACCATCATTGATCATTATACCAAATTTGTTGTAGCCGTACCTGTCAAGGACTTGACCGCTAAGACCACTGCAGATGCCTTCTGGAAACATTTCCTATTGCCATATGGATGCCCAGAAAAAATCCTTACAGATCAGGGATCTGCCTTTGAGTCGCAACTCTTCAAAGAACTGTGTACACTTCACAATTGCCAGAAGATCAGGACCACAGCCTACCACCCCCAAGGGAATGGACTTTGTGAAAAAATGAACCAAACTTTAATTGAGATGTTAAGAGCAGTACCACCTGCTACAAGAAGTGATTGGCCTACTCTATTGCCTCAATTGATGTACACCTACAATAACACCATTCACTGTTCTACTGGGTATACACCTTACTATCTCATGTTTGGCCGACAAGGTAAACTACCTGCTGACCATACTTTGGGCGTACAAGTGCCTGATGCAATCAACCCTCTACCAAAGACTGATTGGGTGAGTGAGCACCAAAGACGTCTAATTGATGCACAAGAAATTGTTCAACATCGCATGGAACATGCTCATGAAAAGCAACAAAAAGATTATAACCAATCTGCCAAAGCAGAACCTCTCAAAATTGGTGACCATGTGTGGTTAAAAAACGACCATCGCACCAGCAAGTTAGATAGCAAATGGGAGAGAGAACCCTACACCATTACAGCTATTCTCAATCCAGAGACTCATACTTATGAGATCACCAAAGAAAACAAATCACGTGTAGTACATCGCAATCGCCTTAAGTTATGTCTCAAGGAAAGTACTCAAGAAGAAACTCTTCAAGAAGAAGCTTTCCAAGAGGAAACTCAATCCATAGAACCAGAGCCTACAAAATCATCTGATTCAGAGGGTCCACTACAGTCTTTTGGAAAAGCATTATTAGACTCTGATCCTTTACAGTGGTTCCTTACACCATGGCTCAATATCTTAGTGCCTGCCAAGACCAATACAACCACACTTCAACCAGAAGAGCTATCTCAAGAAGTGTCTACTACAGCTCAAGAGACACCAAGTTCCCTTGAAACAAGACCTGTAGAAACTCAGCCGCTACGAAGATCCGACAGGACTACAAGAGGACAACCACCTGTCCGTTATAAGGATTTCCTGCACCAGCAGCCAAGAAGACAACTACCAGCCCTGCCATCTCCTCGTGGAATGCATCCTTACATCGTCTGAAGTTCCAGAGTGAGAAGAAGACTTACTTGTGATGTCATGTTCATTTCCTTTAAAGGACTTTTTAAAAGGACTACTTACCTACTGTTTTGCAACGTTCAAGCCTGCACCCGAAGATAGACTTTCACGTACCTGAGCCTCCGTGATATTCATCTGTTGACATTTTCCTGTGCCCAGGGAACGGACTCATACCCTGTGAGCCTCCTGAGATGTTATTTTTGTTTTGTTTTTCTTTTTCCATCTCATCGTGGACTATTCTGGTTTTGCCATACATCACCAGTCTTCAGAGGAAAAACTACACCCCTTTTTGTCACCTTTTTGACACATTTCGTTGTTGCCTGAGATATGTTTGCCTAACCCATTTTACTTTCAGATACAAGAATGGGGTTATGTTGTCATTTCCTATGCATGCATGCTTTTCCCTTTCTCTTATATCTTACAGGAAGACACAACATCGAGTCAAAAATGTGTCGAGGTCGACACACGTTTTACCATGGGGGTATGCAGCGTCCCACTCATGACACGTGGGAACTGCAAATGTATTATTTCTTTGTCATCGCTGTATTGCATGTCATTTTGCATTTGACATTTGTTAATCCCTGTTCATAGGCTGGTCAAGTGTGCTTCATACTTCCCACCACAAGATGGGGATAGCACCACTTTGGGATATCTATCCCAGCTCAGGTTTATCTGTGGTCAAGTGTTCAGTTCAGGAAGTGAGTGTACAGAGGAGAATGTGAAGGTGACAGAAGGTCAGTCCAGAGAAGGGACAAATTGGAACTGC
The DNA here is from genome assembly GCF_965119305.1 of Pelophylax lessonae. Taxonomy (NCBI): domain Eukaryota; kingdom Metazoa; phylum Chordata; class Amphibia; order Anura; family Ranidae; genus Pelophylax; species Pelophylax lessonae. The sequence goes on from NC_138769.1 coordinate 289,740,676, forward strand.
TTAAATCAAAGGGTAAAAGCCACCAAACGGCAGCAAGACCTTTGAGAATAAAGGTGAAGGATTTCCTTAGCCACTGGCAACCTCACCAAATTTCACTGGATTCTAAAGGGACCAGGAACAAGTAAGCATTATACTGAACCACAGCCTGAGACAAGACCTACCAAAACCTATTAACAGTGGATCAGCAGAATTCCTCTATTTACCCAGAGACTGTATTCTATCTGGATGTTTGTACTGCAATCAAAACCAGTCACAGTAAAAGTTGTGAGTTGTATCCTACCACTGTCTACCTCATTCTTCACTATTGCTACTACAACTGGTTGTACCACCATTAACGGTACTGGCGTCACGACAAATACCATCAAGGGACCCAGCCACCACAAGCACTCTAAACACCGCTGTCATCACGGGCACCTCAACCACCATCTTGGCTGGCGTTTCTCTATCACAGAGCGTGCCCCGGAGGATTTCGTGCTGTCTTTCTCTTCACTGTGCGACCAGCCCAGGGAGGCTTTCTGCTAACCGTGAGTAAACCGATGAACTGTATTATTTCTGTCTCTCATCGGCCCACCGTGCACCTCACATGTCGCCCCTGTGGTTCTGGCTCGTCGCACAAGGGTAGCAGGAAAGGGGGAACATCAATATCCAGGGTGCTTAGGGGGACGGAGCAGAGCAAGAAGGAGGTGAAGGGGAACTGAGAACCTAAGTAGGGAGAAAGATTACATGTGAGGACACAGAGGTTGCAGGCACAGGTTGTAGGGTGCACTGTAGACTGGGAAGAAAAAGCAGAAGAGGATCTCTGGCTAGCTGCTGCTGGAGGGCTTGAGGTGGAGATCCTGTGCATGCAGTCTGTTCCCTCACTAGGCCTCAAGAAGTTGCATTAGGATTTTTGGGAAGGGTAACAGGCCCTTTGGTCACTTGTTTAGTACTGACCCTGCTGCTGTTATTGCTGTTTAACCACTTCAATACCGGGCACTTTCACCCCCTTCCTGCCCAGGCCAATTTTCCCCTTTTAGGGCTGTTGCATTTTGAATGACAATTGCGCGGTCATGCAACACTGTACCTACACCAAATTTATGACATTTTCCCCCCACAAATAGAGCTTTCTTTTGGTGGTATTTGATCACCTCTGGGTTTTTTCCTTTTTGCTAAACAAATAAAAAAAGACCGAAAAGTTTGAAAAAAAAAAATGAGCACTGATGAGACTGCACTGACAGGCACTAATGAGCAGAGATGTATAGTAACGAAGTAGAAATACTTAAGTACTGTACTTAAGTACCGAAATGCGGTATCTGTACTTTCCTAGAGTAGAATTTTTTTCTCCTACTTCTACTTTTACTTCACTACATTTTTTCGATGATTTCGATACTTCTACTCAAGTATTTTTTTTTTGTGCTGCATAGTTACTCGTTACTTTTAAAAAAATTACCACTGCCAGAACAGTAGATGGCAGGTTGCATAAAGCTCAAAAAAATGTGTATAATGTAATTTGTAAATCAGCGCATACGAAAATAAAGGCTGTGTATAATAAAAGCTGCTATACCAAATCTTTCCAATAAAAAGAAAATATGAAACAAACAAATAAATGGTGCTACAGCGCTTAAAGTGCATCAAGAAACTACTAACAAACACAGGTTAATCATTTGAATAAATCATTTGAAATAATAAAAACAATATGATGTTCAAACTTTTGACTTCTTTCTTTAATAACTACATAACACAGTACTTGTACTTTTACTTTCAGTACTTGAGTAGAATTTTTTTTTTCAAAACTACTGGTACTTTTTACTTTTAGTACTTAAGTAGCAAATTTTTTGAAAAAACTACTTGCAATACTTAAGTAAAAAAAATGTTGAATACTTTAGTACTTCTACTTAAGTAACTTTTTCTGCGAGCACTTCCACTTCTACTCAAGTCACTTTTTGATTGAGCACTTGTACTTTTACTCAAGTAGAAATTTCGAGTACTTTATACAAGTCTGCTAATGAGGAGGCACTGATGGTGTGGCACTGATGGGGGGGCACTGATGGGGTGGCACTGATAGGCAGCACTGATAGGCACTGATATGTGGCACTGATAGGCAGCACTGATATGCAGCATTGGTGGGCACTGATAGGCGGCACTGCTGGCCACTGATAGGCAGCATTGATGGGCACTGATAGGCGGCACTGCTGGGCACTGATAGGTGGCACTGATGGGCACTAATGGGCACTGATAGGCGGCACTGGTGGGCACTGGTGGGCACTGATGGGCCCTGATAGGCGGCACTTATCGGCACTGATGGGCTGCACTGATGGGCACTAATGGGCACTGATAGGCTGCACTGGTGGGCAATAATGGGCACTGGTGGGCGACACTGATAGATGGCAATGATGGGCACTGGTGGGCAGCACTGATAGGGAAGGCACTGGCGGGCAGCACTGATGGGGAGGGCAATGGGGGGCTCCTTGAGCCCTGATTGCCATCCCTGGTGGCCATAGTGGGCATCCCTGGGGTCATGGTGGGCATCCCTGGGGTCATGGGTGGGCATCCCTGGTGGTTCTAGTGGCACCCCAGGGGGGCGCGCAGAGCTGTATTATCCTGCCGCCATCATATGACGTCCGGTCAGGATAATACACACAATCCCGCCGTCATTTTGCTATAGGGCGGTGGGATGTGGTTAAAGTTGCTGCCTTTGCACCCTTTACTTTTTTTGCCATTGGATTATAAATACTCTCATGGGAAACAGTAAGTACCCCAATGAGAGAGATCCAGGGCCCCAGGGAAGGCAAACTGTATTTAGACCCACTGGCCAGTGGTTTAGAATAGTTTAATCTTCTTTACCTCTTATTCAGCTCACCTAGTTTGCTGTTTTTGTAGCAAAGGAACTTTAAAGGGCGTATAAAGACATTGTGGTGACACAGAAAAAAACATACAGTTTACATGAGCGTTCATGTGGACTAATATATAACAAAAAGTGCAGCGCTATCAAATATGGATTATGTAGATGATATCGAGGAGAGCAGTCCACAAGTGCAAATTATGGTGAAGCATGCACAAGATATAAACATTCAGTGCTCTTCAATGTGCTTGTAATCCTCCACCCAGTCTCATTAGCCTCTCACCTCACACTTAGCCCCTGTGTCACCAGACGGGCTAGTAAGACATAAACTTTCTCATAGGATATCACCAATATAGATAAGATCAGTATTCCTCTTCATCAGAAAATCAGGCTCACAGGTAACAGATCACAGGTCCATAAAGTGGGTCACAGGTCCATAGGAAAACAAAGGTCTGGACATAGTGCATTACCGCAATAAATTACTTTATTGAACATAGCATAAAATCATAAAATTACCTTGTAAAGCACTATACAAGTGCATGTGATGAGCAGATCGTATTACACACAGCGGTCTCGACCGTAATGGATGGCGGGTGACGTCACCGGCCCCCTCCCCCTTCACACGCGTTACGTCCCACTGGGCGGGACTTCATCATCAGCTGAAGTAACATTTGGTGTTACTAGTGACCATGGCAGACCCACATCAGGCCCAATGCCTGGAAATCCTGCTACATATGTTAAACATGACATACCCAAAAAGACTTGCAGCTGTAATTATAGTATGGACATGATTATTTATTTATGTCTTTTTTTTTATTTTTTATCTTTTGTACAAAAAAAAGCCGTTTTTGAACTATATGTTTTTCTGTGTTATCACAATGTATATATATGCCCTTTAAAGTAATTTTACTACAAAAAAAAATCATTGTTTGCATTCTTTATAACAGATTTGTATAGTATTTCTCTTGTTACAGCTGTGTTACATAGTTACATAGTAGGTGAGGTTGAATAAAGACAATAGTCCATCCAGTTCAACCTGTGTAGGTGTGTGTGGCCGTAATCATCTCACATACCCCTGAATGTTCTGATCCTTGAGATGTACGTCTAAGAGTCTTTTGAAAGCCACCATACTTCCCGCAGAAACCACCTCTTGTGGTAGGGAATTCCACAATCTTGTAGCCCTAACAGTAAAGAACCCCCCACGTTGCCTGAGGTTAAAACGCTTCTCCTCTAATCGCATTGTATGCCCTCGAGTCCTAATGCAATCCCTTGGACTGAATAGCTGTTTTTCTATGCCGAGATCACCATCGAGATATTTATAAATTGCTATAATGTCCCCTCTCAGGCGTCTTTTCTCCAGGGAGAATAAATCAAGCGATTGCAGACACTCTTCATAATTATGGTCCTCCAATCCCTTAATTAGTTTAGTTACCCTTCTCTGGACTCTCTCCAGCTCCAACACATCCCTCCTGAGGACTGGCAACCAGAACTGGACAGAATACTCCAGATGTGGTCGGACCAGAGTTTTATAAAGTGGAAGGATTATAGTCTTATCTCTGGAATAAATCCCTTTCTTTATGCATGCTAATATTCTGCTGGCTTTGGCAGCTGCCGCTTGTCTTTTTGCTGTTGATATATTTAAAGAATTTCTTTGGGTTCTTTTTACTATCCTCCTCTATTTGTCTCTCAAAGTTGATTTACGCCATTTTGATTTCGTATTTACTTTTCTTATTTGCCTCCTTGTATTGCTCGAAAAGCCGATACTGTGCCCTCTGATTTATATTTCTTGAAGGCCATTTTTTTCCCCTAATACGTTTTTTAACGTTCCGGTTTAGCCAGCCAGGTTTGGCTTTGTCTCTTCTAAATTTATTTCCCATAGGAATGCACTGCAAGATGCATTTGTTTAATATGTTCCTAAAGCATTCCCATTTTCCTCAGTGATCCCAGGGTTTGGTCCCAGTTTACCCTTTCCATCAATGAGCACAATTTTGGAAAGTTTGCCCTTCTGAAGTTCAGGGTTCTTATGTTCCCCACATGCCTTGTTATATTGTTATTTACGCTAAATGTGATCATCCTGTGATCGCTAGAGCCCAGGTTGTCCTGGACTCCTAACTCCGACATTAGGTCTGGGTCATTAGTGATCAATAGATCCAGGACTGCATTTTCTCTAGTAGGAGAATCCACCAACTGTGACATGTAGTTGTCCTGTAAGGTTTCCGTGAATAGACGGGCCTTCTGTGAGTGTGTAGACCCTTCTTCCCAGTCAATGTCGGGATAATTGAAGTCCCCCAATATTATGACTGATCCCAGTTTTGCCACTTTACCCAGCAGTGATATAAATTCCAGCTCTACCTCCTCCCTTTGGTTGGGTGGCCTATAGCAAACCCCCACAATTACTTTTCCCTTTTCTTCTTCCCAATGGAGTTCTACCCACACGGATTCTAACTCCATACTAATCCCTTCCGTAATATCACTCCTCTCTATCACCCTTACATTGTTCTTGACATAGAGACATACACCTCCCCCTCTTTTTCCTACCCTGTCCTTCCGGTACACCGAATTTCCTTGGATATTGGCCAGTCGTATGAGGGGTCGAACCAAGTTTCCGTTATTCCGACAAGGTCTATGTATTCCTCATGTACTAACATTTCCAACTTATCCATTTTTTAGCTAGGCTCCTGGCATTAGCATATACCCCTCTTAGTTTTGTGGAAGTTGATCGTGAATGGTGATTATGTTTATTCCGGTTTGGTCTGAGGTTTTCCCGCACAGACCCCCTAATTGATGTTATGGAACTACTGTCGCTGTTGACTCTACTACTGCCTTCTGTCCTTTGCTCCCTCCTGACTGACTCTACTTCTGAGCCCTCCCCCCCCCCGCCTCCTAGTTTAAAAGCCCTCCAACTTGGTGGCCATCTTTCTCCCCAAAAGAGCTGTACCGTCCCCATTAAGGTGCAGCCCATCCTTACTAAACAGCAGGTAGTCGACTGAGAAGTCAGCCCAGTTCTCCAGGAACCCAAACCTTCCTACACCGATTCCTCAGCCACTTGTTAAGTTCCCTAAGCTCCTTCTGCCTCTCCTGTGTGGCTCGAGGTACCGGCAGTATTTCAGAGAAAACCACCTTGGAGGTCCTATTCCTCAATCTATTCCCTTAAATCATTATTTAGGATCCTCCACCTTCCTTTTACTTGGTCATTAGTGCCCACATGCACCATGACCGCTGGGTCATCCCCAGCCCCGCCCAATAATCTGTCTACCCGAACCGCGATGTGCCAAACTCGAGCGCCCGGTAAACAACATACTGTCCGGCTACCGCGATCTTTTCGACAGATTGCCCTCTCTGTCCTCTTGATGATTGAGTCCCCAACTACCACAACCTGTCTAACCTTTCCTGAATCACGGCCCCCCTTCTTCCTGGAGCCGCCACTGCCCTGGCAGCTGGGGGAGGGCGCCTGCTCCAGCACTGCCACCCCTGAGCTGATATCCCCCTCAACCGGCAACTTGCCAAATTTGTTAGGGTGTACCAACTCAGGACTGGCCTCCCTGACCCTCATCCCTCTACCTGTGCTGGTTTAGATGCTCTATTAAATGTTATCATCGTTGTTGGATGCTCCATTTGTTTTCTTATACATTTGCCTGTTAGTTAAAGCTCATTTAAAGCCACAGGTGTTTTGGGTTATGTGGCGCTTCTTTCAGAGTTGTGGGCACTGAGAACAGGGGACCTGAGGAAACAGCAGTCCCTGTGGGGACAACAGCTATATACTGTATACTCTATGTATTACAGTGTATATATATATATATATATATATATATATATATTGCACACAGGTTTCTTGCCTTATCTGGAGATCTCGCTATTTACAGAGTTCTGTAGACATCCTTCAATGTGTAGTGAAGTAACAGGCAGTAATCATGGGATGTGTCTTCCCTATTCCCACAGCCCTGGGCCTGCAGATACCGAAACTAGCCTACAGTGGTCACTTGACCACAGAAAAGGACACAAATAAGGCATCCATGATACGTTAATGAATGTGAAAAAAATCATTATTTTATTAGAGTATGCCTCAAAAATGCCTTGCATGATTGTAAAAACATATACCTAAACTTGCAGCAGTGCTGTTTCTTCTGTTCTAGCATTTTACTAATAAACTATTTCACTTTGAAAATCAGAAGTTTCCAGTTTTATCTGTTACATGCTTAATTTGAATTGTCTGATCCTGTGACAGGTTTGCTTTAGACTGGAGGGCCCCTAGCATCAGCTATTATAATATGGTAATGATGGTTGGGCAAGGCTTTCAGATTTGTCTGGTTGCTTTTTTTCTAAGTACAGTACTATTGTTCTGTTGGAAGTTGCGATGCAGTTGGATTGCTACTAGATTCAGCTGAAAATGGCTAGTTTAGCACTTATTTAGTGTATATGGGTTCCTTAGGAGCAAATGAGCACTGTGCAAAATATGATTACTGTCACGTGTAATGCTTTCTATATAAACATTCTGTCTGACCACACCCACATGACTGTTTTTGGGAGAGTTGACAGGCAGAAGTGTTTGCACATGCAACTCTGCACCTAGAAGCCTGCGAAAATGTCACCATTAAGTAAAACTTGTATCACATCAAACAAAACTTTGGCCATTATCCACATTGGGTTAGTTGGAGTGATCCACATTGGATTTGGGTTCTCTCAGGTTAACTCCTTTGTAGTCAGTAGTAACCAGGAAAGCGTTCTTGCTTTTCAGTTCAGCCTATCTACAAGTTGCAATTCCGATTCCTTAATTCTACACTTTAGGTTGCATGCATTTATAGCAGAACTCCATTTTTTAAAAATGTGCTTTGTAACAAATAGTTAGCTCTAATAAGGTGTACGCCACCTCCAGAATCACTACCATTTCTTTATTACTTCCAGTTTCATTGGTACTGAATATAATCACTCTCCCTGTACTGTACTTCCAACGCTCAATTTATGAGAGCTGCAGCTCTCATGCACAGACAGACTTGTATAAAGTACTCGAAATTTCTACTTGAGTAAAAGTACAAGTGCTTGATCAAAAAATTACTTGAGTAGAAGTGGAAGTGCTCGCAGAAAAAGTTACTTAAGTAGAAGTACTAAAGTATTCAACATTTTTTTTACTTAAGTATTGCAAGTAGTTTTTTCAAAAAATTTGCTACTTAAGTACTAAAAGTAAAAAGTACCAGTAGTTTTGAAAAAAAATTTCTACTCAAGTACTGAAAGTAGAAGTACAAGTACTGTGTTATGTAGTTATTAAAGAAAGAAGTCAAAAGTATGAACATCATATTGTTTTTATTATTTCAAATGATTTATTCAAATGATTAACCGGTGTTTGTTAGTAGTTTCTTGATGCACTTTAAGCGCTGTAGCATCATTTATTTGTTTGTTTCATATTTTCTTTTTATTGGAAAGATTTGGTATAGCAGCTTTTATTATACACAGACTTTATTTTCGTATGCGCTGATTTACAAATGACATTATACACATTTTTTTGAGCTTTATGCAACCTGCCATCTACTGTTCTGGCAGTGGTAATTTTTTTAAAAGTAACGAGTAACTATGCAGCACAAAAAAAAAATACTTGAGTAGAAGTATCGAAATCATCGAAAAAATGTAGTGAAGTAAAAGTAGAAGTAGGAGAAAAAAATTCTACTCTAGGAAAGTACAGATACCGCATTTCGGTACTTAAGTACAGTACTTAAGTAGTTCTACTTCGTTACTATACATCTCTGGATACATATAATATAACTGGATACTAATATTTATAGGTAAAGTTGATCCAGGGAATATCCGATTGCCTCTTGGGGGATCGGGAAGAAAAATGTTCCCCTGCTGGAGCAAATAGGATTAGGCTTTATTAGGGGTTTTTTTTGCCTTCCTCTGGATCAACTGTAGGTAATAGGATTGTGTATATATATATATATATATATATATATATATATATATATATATATAGTTTTTTTCCCTTCTATTGGTTGAACTAGACTTGTATCTTTTTGCAACCAGACTAACTCTGTAACTATATGTGTAGATTGCTGGGGTCAGGAGTAAATACACAGAGTGTAAAAAGTGCAGTAGTCACGATGACAAGGAGCTAGGGTGTGAGGGTGATCGAAAGAGTGAGTGAAAGGAGAAGCAGGGAGAGAGAAAAAGAGTGAGGGGTAAAATGTTAGCAGACCTTCATCTAAAACAGTAGTTCTTGGAGTAAAGTTCCAGGACAGGATGCTAGCTTCATAAAGGTGGGTGCATACAGCACTGGGCTGAAAAAAAAATAATTCCGCATGCTGGGACATTTTATTCTGACAGTGAAGACTGACTCCCTTGCTGCCAGAATACACTGATAAGTGGCTAAAGCCCATTGATGAGGGTCTTCCAATGTTCCTTTTCAGTGGCAGGCAACTGAATGAATGGCTTCTGTTGAATAGGGAGCACTACAAGAAAGTCTGATAAAAGCTGCTCTTTTTTTTAACATCCTGCATTTATATTATATAACATTAAGTTTATTTAATAATTTAGCATTGGGAGTGACATTACCAGCCTATATTATTATACTGACAAGTAGTCGGGTAGTGGTAGCTTTTATGTCAGGCGTCTTACACAGGTATTTGCTTTACAAAAAGTAGAATAGCTAATCAGTGCTGTGTATACTTATTTTTCAAAAATGTCTACCGGGTTTGCATGGACAAAAACTATTACATAACAGATACAGGAGACTAAGCAAGTGCCCCCCCCCCCCCCCAAAAAAAAAAAAGTGGGATCACACAATCATATTAGGTATTTGAGACATAACATTTTCCCCGTGAAATTATAGTGCTGAGTACATTCCTAAATGGGGAGGTACTTGTGAAATAATAGACTGCAGAGACTTTTTTTCAGGCTTGGTCTTAAGCTTCCTTTATTTGCTGATTAGCTACATCCACAGATCAACGCTGTATCTTGGCCTAGGCCAACTAGGCCTAAGCCGGCACTTTGAAGGGGGGGGGGATGCGGCAAAAAAGACCCCCCCCGCATTAAAATAGTCCCTACCGGCTTGCCACTACACTTTTAGTGTAGCGCCAGCAGTGGCATTGCTATGGGAGTGTGGGGGGTGCGGACCGCACCCGGGTGATCCCCACCAGAGGGATGACATCTGTCTGCCAGCCTGAATTCCTAACCACTGGATGTGGTGTGCATCACCAGCGTTGAGGGGGCCGTCCGCATGTTGACAGGAGGGGCTAGATGGAATCTGATTGGCCAGCGCCGTTTATGTGATGGTGCTGACCAATCAGAATGCCTCTTCTGCTGAGAGTTACAGATGTAGGTGATGCCGCAGGGTTTTCAAATCATCAGATTTGTGAAGAGGCATCCTGACAGCGGGGGATCGCAGAACATTGGAACAGGGGGACTGGGGGGGGGGGGGGGAGGTGTCCAGTCAAATTTCTGAGATCCAAGGATGGAAAAGGAGGGGAGGGCTGTGCTGTGTACACAGTGGACAATCCTCACTGCTCCTACCTGGGACCTGCTCCATCAGTCCTCCTTATCTGACATTGACACCGCTGAACATGGATCTCAGGGGGTTCCTATCTGGGTGACCCAATATGTGTCCCCCCATAGGAGAAGAATGTAGGGTGCCTGGGTCAGGGGTGTGCTGCCAATAAATATTATATGGGTTCTCCTCTGCCTACCAAGAATAATACTCTGTGACCGACCCCTCTCTCCTAGATCTTCCAGCATGTCTTCCAGCCTGTGGTGACCTGTTGGGATCTTCCAGGACTGGGAGTGATGGGAAAGTCCTGATCCTTCTCCCCTCCATCATCCTGGAGAAGAGAATGGGGAGGACTCAGCGAACCTGCAGGCTTCCCCACACCAACTATGGATGCGGCTATAGCTAGCTCTCTCATCCGACAGAAGAGACAGGCAAGGGAATCCAACAGTAACCGGATGTGTACCTCCAGGAGATGCAGCAGCCCCCAGCAAGAATGACCGAACCCTGTGCGAGAGGTATGTCCGGGGATGTTCACTAAAGTCCACTTCTGCAGTGGGGGAAGAAGCCAGTCCAGAGAAAACCAGGTCAGTGCGTGATGGCTACTTACACTGATTACATCCCTCCATACATCTGTCCCCCCATCCACCCTTCTCTCCCTCTTTTCATTTATCCATCCCTCCTTCCAATCATTCCTCCATCCATAAATCTGTCCATCCTTCCATTCATTCACCCCTACTTCCATCCGTCCATCCATCCATTAATCCCTCTATCCATCCATCCTTTCTTCCCTTTCTCCAACAATCTCTGGCGATGGGCAACTCTTGTAATAGCTTAATCTCCTCAGAGCAGTTGGATGTGCCCCAGCGTAGCCTTTTCCTAGAGTTCAGGCTCCACCCAGTCACCTCAGGTCTTTGTAGCCAATCCCAAGGGAGATACTTAACTTCTTCTCTTTTAGGTTCACACCCACAGTGATGCCATGCTTCCAGCAGTCAAGGCTCCCTTTCCCTAAAGGAGGTTCAAGGGGCCTTCAATGTGAATTCTGGAAATTTACAGGGATGCAGCCATAACAGACATTTTCGGACAGCTGTAAAAATAACTGGATTTTTGACTTACCGTAAAATCCTTTTCTCTAAAGCTCATTGACAGATGCACCTCCATATCTTCTTGACCATTGGGTTATGTTGCCCCCTACAGGAGTAGGACACTAGGCAGGAAAAAGCTTTACCACGCCTATGGGGCAGTCCCTGCAGGCATACACCCACACACTCTGCTATAGCCCTCAGTTTTGTTGCAAGCAGTGTTTAGAAGACCATCCCACTCATAATTAGAGGGGCGGGTGCTGCGTCTGTCAATGAACTTCAGAGAAAAGGATTTTACGGTAAGTCAAAAATCCAGTTTTCTCTATCGTTCATTGACAGATGCAGCTCCATATCTTCTTGACCATTGGGACGTCCCAAAGTAGTATCTGCATGAGGGGTGGGAAAAAAAAACGCAAAGAAAGAACGTAATTCCCCAAAGGCTAAACTTAACATGTAACAGGTAACACGGAGCTCAACCAGGAACAACCGAAGCTCAACTAAAAACAACATACACCCTCAAAGAGAATGGTTTCTCTTTTAAACAGCAGCCTGCAAAACCATGTGGGCCAAAAGAGGCATCCGAGGATGCCAAAACATCCACCTTGTAGAATTTTGTGAACGTGTGCACTGATGACCACGTTGCCGCCATGCAAACTTGCATCACTGACGCCTGATGGCTAAAAGCCAAAAAGGCACTCAGCGCCCTAGTAGAATGCGCCTTCACAGGAAAAGGTGGAACCTGACCCTTCAGAGAATAAGCCTGAACCACCGTTTGCCTGATCCATCTGGATACGGTCGCAGCAGACGCAGCCAATCCTTTTTGAGGTCCATCGGTGAGGACAAAGAGAGAGTCTAATTTTCTGAAAGATTCAGTAGCCGCCAGGTAAGCTCTAATCGCCCGAACCACATCCAAAGACTGCAAAGCAATTTCCTTGGGATGCTTGGGCTTAGGACAGGGTGAAGGCAGCACAATGTCTTCATTTAAATGGAAATCAGAAACCACCTTAGGAAGGGACAACTGATTAGGTTGAAGTACCACTTTATCTCTGTGGACCACCAGATAAGGTGAACGGCAATTCAAATACTCTGCGGGCAGAAGTAATAGCCACCAAAAAGGAAACCTTCTGTGACAGCGTAAACAGAGAAATCTCCCTGATGTTCTCAAAAGGAGGTTTTTGAAGAACAGATAATACCAAATTAAGATCCCATGGAGGTAGCGGGGATCGCCTCAGAGGAGCCATATGGCGAACTCCTTGTATAAAAGTGAATTAAGACATGCATAGCTATAAGGTGTTGAAAGAATACAGCCAAAGCCGACACTTGGCCTTTGATAGTGCCCAAAGCCAACCACTGAACAACCCCTTTTTGAAAAAAGGTCAAAATCCTAGCCACCGAAAACAGGCGAGGAAGCACCTTCAGCAATTCACACTATGAGATGTACGATTTCCACGTACGATGATAAATCTTCCTGGAAGTAGACTTCCTGGCCTTCAACAGTGTAGGTATTACAGAATCAGAAAGACCTCTGTCCTTCAATACTTGGCTTTCAACTGCCACACCATTAAAGCCAGCGACTGTAAAGCAGGATGGAAGATCAGCCCTTGAGACAGCAGATCATCTGTCAGAGGAAGTCTCCAAGGAGCATCGGCGACCAACCTTACCAAATCTTCGTACCAAGACCGGCCAGTCTGGGGCCACCAGAATGACCGGAATCCCTTCGACCTCTGTTCTGTGCAGAAACCTCAGCAGGAGTTTCAGCGGAGGGAATGCATAGATCAGCCGATACTGACCCCAAGGAGCCACCAGTGCATTTGTGGCATCGGCCAGAGGATCCCTCAACCTGGCTACAATCCTCTGAACCTTCTTGTTGAGTCGAGAAGCAAACAGGTCGACACCCGGTGTCACCCACTGAACATACAGGAGGTGAAACACCTCCAGGTGCAGGGACCACTCCCCCTGATCCAGCACCTGACGACTCTTCTGCCCATTCTAGGATCTCGGCCACCTCCCGGGACCGCCAAGACACTCTTGGTGTCCCCTTGATGATTGATGTAAGCCATGGCTGTGGCATTGTCCGATTGAATCCAAACTGGACAACCCTGTAAACGAGTAAATGAAGGACTTGCCCTGGCGTAGTGCTAACAAGTGAAACCACCATACCAGGGCAGTCCTTTTGTTGTGACTCAAGTGAATCATAGTGTCCAAGGACTTTGGATATTTGTTCCATTTGACAAGAATCTCCCTTTGTAAGGGTCTCGTGTGGAACTGAGCAAACGGAACCGCCTCGAAGGTTGACACAATCAGACCCAAGGCCCGCATGCAAGTCTGCAGAGAGGACAGATTGCTGGCTAACAGCAAACTAATTGCCTCCAGCAACTTTTGCAGTTTGTCCAGGGGAAGAAAAACCCTCACCGAAGCGGAGTCCAGAGTCAGGCCCAGATAAGGATGGTATCAGGGCAGATTTTTTGAAATTGATGGTCCAACCGAACTCTCGCAGAATCCGTACAGTAATTGTCAAGTCGCCCAACATGGCTGAATGTGAGTCTGCTCTTAATAGGAGATCGTCCAAGTACCCCAGTACCGTAATCCCCCGTTGTCGCAGCAGATCTTGTACCGCCTCTCCTCAATCCCTTAACTGATCTGGAGATAGGCGTAGCTTGGATGGGAAGAACCTGTCAGATGGTTGGGACCGGAATTCGGTCTTGTAACCCGATTGGATCAGTTTGTGGACCCATTTGTCCTGAATCAAGGAAGTACATGGTTCCAGAAAGAAGCAAAGACGTCCCCCCATTCCAGAAACGGGTGAAGTTATTCCTTCATGCAGACAAGGATTTTTCCGCAGATCCATATTGGCCTGTTTTCGGCTTACCCGACCATGTCTTCTTGGAACCTCCAGAAGATCTGAATGGCTTAGCTCATTTCTCCTGTGACCCTGAGACACGAAAGGGCCGCCTATGAGCAGTAACTGAAGGCCCCCGTCTATTACGCGGTGCCTTGCCCTTGGTGGATTGGGGTAGAAGAGTACTCTTCCCTCCCTGTAAGGCCTTTGATCAACTCATCCAGGGAGGGTCCAAACAACCTGTCCCCCATAATGGGAAGGTCAGAAAGAGCCTTTTTGGAAGCCTAGTCCGCAGACCAGCTTTTCAGCCACACCATACGTCTAATGGCAATCCCCACCGCAGACACTTTGACTTCCAGCGAAGCATCACAAATATACAGAAGGGCTTGAACCATTTGGTCCATTAGCTCTATCAGGCCCGGTGAGAGCTGCTCCGTTTCCAAGTCACCTTTTAGCAACTTCTCCCATTCTGTATTGGTCTGTGACACCAGAGTTATCACAAAGACTGGTTTTAGTATTGAGCCCGCTTACACATGCAAATGGCGGGACAGAGACTCAATCTGTCTATCCACTGGGTCCGTAAATACCAGGGACTCTTCCACCGGGACCACAGTAGACTTGTTTAGTCTGGAAACTGGATGATCCACCTTTGGTGGCACGGTCCTGCTACTCCTCCTAAGTATGGCGATACCACATGTGTAAGATTTTTGCACAGACTGGCCACATACAGAGGCCCAACATCCAAGTAGCACCTTCAGGTGTTCTAGAAGCATCTAATTTTATTACAACCTATCACACTTTTTAAGGCCCTGGAGCACCAGGACAATGGAAACGCCCACAAAATGACCTCATTTTGGAAAGCAAATACCCCAACACATATTCTATGTGGCATGGGCTGCAGATAGGTACTCAGGTACTCTGATGGGCTGCAGACAGGTACTCAGGCACTCTGGGCTGGAGACAGGTACTAGGGTACTCTGGGGTGGAGAAAGGTACTTGGGTAATGTGGGCTAGAGACAGGTACTCAGGTACTCTGATGGGCTGGTGACAAGTACTCTGATGGTCTCCAGATAGATACTCAGGTGCTCTGATGGGCTGGTGACAAGTACTCTGATGGTCTCCAGATAGATACTCAGGTGCTCTGATGGGCTACAGAGAGGTACTCGGGTACTATGATGGGCTGCAGAGAGGTATTCGGGTACTCTGATGGGCTGGAGACAGGTATTCGGGTACTCTGATATCAGGTACACTGATGGGCTGATGACAGGTACTCGGGTACTCCGATGACAGGTACTCGGGTACTCTGATGGGCTGGTGACAGGTACTCGGGTACTCTGATGGGCTGGTGACAGGTACTCGGGTACTCTGAGGGGTTGTGACAGGTACTTTGATGGGCTGGTGACAGGTCCTCTTTATTGGGGGGGCAATCAGTGTGCTTTGCTGTCCACTGTAATCAGTAACTAGCAGAGATGTATAGTAACTAAGTAGAACTATTTCACTGCTGTACTTAAGTACGGAAAGGCGGTATCTGTACTTTCCTAGAGTAGAATTTTTTTCTCCTACTTCCACTTTTACTTCACTACATTTTTTCGATGATTTCAATACTTCTACTCCGATATTTTTTTTTTTTGTGCTGCATAGTTACTCGTTACTATTATAAAAATTACCACTGCCAGAACAGTAGATGACAGGTTTCATGAAGCTCAAAACATGTATTTTCAGCGCATACGAAAATAAATGCTACTGTATGTATAAATAAAAGCTGCATTTGAAATAATAAAAAACAATATGATGTTCAAACCTTTGACTTCTTTCTTTAATAACTACATGACACAGTACTTGTACTTTTACTTTCAGTACTTGAGTAGCAATTTTTTTTTTTCAAAACTACTGGTACTTTTACTTTCAGTACTTGAGTAGCAAAATTAAAAAAAACACTACTTTCAATACTTAAGTACAAAAAATGTTGAATACTTAATTACTTCTACTCAAGTCACTTTTTGATCGAGCATTTCCACTTCTACTCAAGTCACTTTTTGATCGAGCACTTGTACTTTTACTCAAGTATGTATTTCGAGTACTTTATACAACTCTGGTAACTAGCTGTTACCACAATCTCCGCCTCACACAGGATTGGTGTGTGAGGAGGAGAACCCGGTAATAGCTAGTTACCGTGGTTTGTTGACATTCTGTGACCTACTGTGATTAGACACAGCCGTCATGTGGTAAAGAGCCAATTGCATCAGACTCTGCGCCCTGGGGAATCCTGAGCTGGGGATCTACAAGGACTCACTATTTTACTTTTGACATGGGCAAAGTCAAAAGTAAAATACCTTGGGAAAAATTTAACTTCATCATTAGAAAACATCTATCTAAATGAGATAAAAGCAGATATTAAAAAAATATTGAGTCACCCACTCTCTTGTTTGGGGGAGAATAAATACAATCAAGATGATTATACTGCCTAAAATCCTATATAGATTTTAAATGCTACCAATTGCTATTCCATGGGCATACTTTGGAATAATAAAAACAATGATTTTAAAGTGTATTTGGCAGGGAAAAAAGCATGTTAGAGTGGGCAAAAATAAATCCAGACAAAAGATGGATTAGGATTGAAGTCACATTAAGTAGAACATGATAAACCACTTCTGGACAGGAAGGATTTGCCCCCTTAATGACCAGGCCATTTTTTGCGATTTGGCACCAAGTTACTTTAATGGAAAATTGCGTGGTCATGCGATGCTGTGCCCAAATAAAAATCGCGTCTACAAACGAGGGGAAAGATTTATGTAATTTTTATTTATTTATTTTTATTAGTAATGGCGGCGATCTGCAAATTTTAGCGGGACTGCGACATTGCGGCGGACAGATCGGACCCCTAACTGACCTTTTTGACACTTTTGGGGGGGACCAGTGACATTACTACAGTAATCAGTGCTAAAAATATGCACTGTCACTGTAATTATGACATTGGCAGGGAAGGGGTTAACCTAGTGGGTGATCAAGGGGTTCAATGTAAGCCTAGGGGAGTGTTTACTAACTGTGGGGGGATGGGCTTTTGAAATGACCATAGAGACCTGTTATCCTATATAGAAGGATCACAGGCACTCTGTGATCATTTCAGAGAGAAGAACGGTCAGCTGTGTTTACAACAGCTGCCCGTCCTTCTCTCTCAGGGGGGAGCGATCGCGGGTGGCCGGGGGCAACTGCGTCCGTTGGCCCCATGCATCGGCATCCCTGTTGCCTAGTGGGGACGGGAGTGCGCCGCTGGCAGCGCGCGCTCGCCCCCTAGCACCACACGCGCGTCCGATGTAGCACTACGTCAGTTCGCGCAGCCGAGCCAGCCTGCCGCAGTAAAAGTGTAGTGGGCGGTCGGCAAGTGGTTAAATAAAAATATTTGGATTCCACCCACGTATAGGGAAATGCATGTAGATACACATGAATTGACGAGGGTTGTATATAAAACATGGGACATTATTTATAGACAGGTTAAATTGGAATATAACGCCCCTCTAATACTTTTAGAGGGCACAAAATATTTTGCACATGGGAATGAGACACAGTTTGGGAATTGGGTAAAAAGCACACAGTTAAAAGATATAACACTAGGTGGAAAGATTAGGACATATCATGAACTTAACATTAGGGGAGGAAATTTGATGTTAAATGAATGAATGGAGATATCTTCAGCTAAAACATTTTGTGTGTTCCCTGCCAAAACCCATCAGATCCGAGAAGGACCTTCTGAATTTAGTGGAAAAACTCTGTAATCCAGTAACAAAAGAAAAAAATGGTATATCTTAGCTATACAAGATGTTAACTCAGAAGACGGGCCTGGGGAAACCTCAAAGTGAATGCTATACTGAGAGCCGTACATTTCTCTGCAATAGATGTGAACACCATTGAAATGAACTATAAAAGCCTATCGAGATGGTTTATAACTCCAGGTAAAAGCACATAACTGCCATCCAGAGAAATCGGAATTGTGTTGAAGGGGTTGTAAGGCACACAATGTTTCATACTTGGTGGAATTGCCCTAAGATTCGTGACTACTAGCAGAAGTTACAACTGTTTATCAGGGAAATTACAGTAATGGACATCATGGATGACCCCTGGACTTGCTTATTTCATAAAACAGACAAACAACAAAAGCAGTATAAGAACACGATCGCCCCAAACCTGATAAACGCAGAAAAAGGGGCAATAACATAAAATGGTTAGATGCAGAAAGGCCCACCCTTATAGACTGGTTCAATAGAACCAAACACATATACAACATGGAGTACCTAGCAGAGACAAAGAACAGGCAGACAACTTTTCATATAAATGGAGAAAATGGGCAGACTTCAAGAAGACTAAAGGCCCGTACACACGTACCGATTGTCGGCCGTAAATATTCGGCCAACGTCCGATCGGCCGATTGTCGGCTTGTTAGTATGATGCTTCCGACAACCGACTGCGACTTTTCGGCCGAACAAAATCTGGTGTGCAGGCTTTAAAATTTTTGTTGGCCAACAAAGAACGGCCGATTGTTCGTCAGTCAGTACAGATTTCGGCCGACAAAAATGTGATGATCAAGACTGGGCATGCTCAGTGAAGAAAAAACACACGAAAAGTAGACCAGAACATGACATCACTTCTGCAGTTGGTTGTTGTTGGCCGACAAAATTCGTGTGCAGTCTAGAGCACTTTTCAACCAACAAAACAGCACCGGACAAAAGACGGCCGATCGTTTGGCCGACAATCGGTGCATGTGTACGGGGCTTAACAAATACATAGAAGTATGGGTAGACGAGGGGGTGACAGAGGACTTAGGTAAATGTGAAGGAAAAGTAGAAGTGGCACAAAAAAAAGATAACGAGGGGCAGAAGAAAAGGGGAGGGAGGGTGTATAGGTATAGGATAAAGGGGAATGATATTTATTGCAATCTGTGAAGTATTTTGTGTTTGTTTTTTTTTAATCTGGATTGCACATAGTCATTTGAAAATTAATACAATTTATAACAAAAAAAAAAAAAAAAAAACAACAATGAAATTGGAAGAAGTTTTAAATAAATGTCAGTTAGTGTGTTCCATACTTTTTCCATTTTATTACATATAAGTCAATTTTTGAACTTATTTGTTTTGGTTTCTTTGTATGTATAGATTGCATTGTTACCGACGTGGTGAAAATTTCTTTCAATAATTTTTATTTGAGAAAAAATGTTAACAAAGCAACATAAACATGTTACAACCATAGAAAAGGTAACACAATATTTAGAGATTGCCATTAAGATCAGTAAGAGCCAAGTTGTCAAACAGGGCCACTTGTCAGAGTATATGGGGGAAGAGCATCAAGATATATACTTATGAAACCGACGTGGTGAAAATATCATGTCAAAAGCAGCTTTAGAAATATATTTACCTAAAAAAATGGTGATGTATTCAATACTTTTTTTTTTACCCGCTGTATATTGGCTGCATGTGCTGATCAAGCGGAAATTTTCCAAAAAGCCCATTCATGAAAAGCTGATTGATAGAACCGGAGCAGCCATATATGGATCAAAGTTCTGCGGTCAGCAGGAACTGATTCATTTGTGGTCGGCTTCAAGTAGAACTTTACCCATAACCACTCAATAAAAAAATAATGTTCTTTAGCAAGGAACATACATTTCACATTAATAATTATGCTACCAAAATTAGTGTGTTGTAAATTGCCTCCAGCATTGTTCCTGTCCCTTCTTGCTGTAGGCCGCCATTTTGCTGAAGCCCAGAGCCCCTGAATAGCAGTAAATCTTTAGGCTGTCCGCAGATCTGCCTCTACAAATTCAGCCTGTTGCCTAAAAATAGAGAGCAACTGAGCATGTGCAGACAGTGGCGTAGCGTGGGTTGTCAGCACCCGGGGCAAGGCAAGTAATTTGCGCCCCCTAAGAAAAGGGATTTTAGCACTCGAGTCTCTTCCACTAGATTAGTTAAAGAAACCCTTACCTCCTAAGCACATGTATTGTTTGTTATGAAAATACTGATGTAATTAAAGTAAAATGCATCTAAATACAAGTTTGAATGACCAGCATACCCCCTTTCAATGCAGAGAGACCAGCGTACCCCCTTTCAATGAAGAGAGACCAGCGTGCCCCCTTTCAATGCAGAATGACAAGCGTGCCCCCTTTCAATGCAGAGTGACCAGCGTGCCCCCTTTCAATGCAGAATGACCAGCGTGCCTCCTTTCAATGCAGAATGACCAGCATGCCACCCTTCAATGCAGAATGACCAGCGTGCCCCCCTTCAATGCAGAGAGACCAGCATGCCCACTTTCAATGCAGAATGACCAGCGTGCCCCCTTTCAATGCAGAGTGACCAGCGTGCCCCCCTTCAATGCAGAATGACCAGCGTGCCCCCCTTCAATGCAGAATGACCAGCGTGCCCCCCTTCAATGCAGAATGACCAGCGTGCCCCCTTTCAATGCAGAGTGACCAGTGTGCCCCCTTTCAATGCAGAGTGACCAGCGTGCCCCCTTTCAATGCAGAATGACCAGCGTGCCCCCCTTCAATGCAGAGAGATTATTGTGCCCCCTTTCAATGCAGAGTGACCAGCGTGCCGTGCCCCCCCTTCAATGCAGAGAGATCACCGTGCCCCCTTTCAAAGCAGAGTGACCAGCGTGCCGTGCCCCCCTTCAATGCAGAGAGATCATCATGCCCCCTTTCAATGCAGAATGACCAGCATGCCCCCTTTCAATGCAGAATGACCAGCGTGCCCCCCTCCAATGCAGAGTGACTAGCGTGCCCCCCTTCAATGCAAAGAGATCATTGTGCCCCTTTTCAATCCAGAGTGGCCAGCGTGCCGTGCCCCCCTTCAATGCAGAGAGATCATCGTGCCCCCTTTCAATGCAGACAGACCAGCGTGCCCCCTTCAATGCAGAGAGATAATTACCTGCAGCGGCGGCTTCTCCTCAGTTCCCCGCATCTCCTCGAGTCCTCCTGCTTCCTCCTCGGCCAATAGCATGCATTCGCCTTTTGGCCAATCAGGAAGCGGGTCTCGGACCCGCTTCCTGATTGGCCAGGAGGAGGATCCGTGTGACAATAGCGAATTTTCATTCACTATTGTCACACAATGGGTGGGCTCGGGGGGCGCACTGCTCTGCGCCCTGTGAAGAGTATTAGAGCCTCTGGCTCTAATCAGGTGATTAAAAAAAATAACACTCTGTGACAGCGCCAGGCTGCTAACTCACTCGCTGCTAAACTGACTGAGCAGTGAGGAGAGGCGGCATAGGCAGGGTTTGGCTTGCAACGCCACCCCACCCTACACCAATGGACAGGTGAGGCACAGTCCAGCCCTGCCTGACACGCCATTTTCAGTCATAGGGCGGCCGCGCTGGACATCTCCCAGCCTAAAGATGGAGGCAGCCGCAGACAGTGTGTGAACTGTGTATGTCAGAGTCAGACAGACAGAGTGACACTGCGGATGCGCCACCCCAGATGTTGCGCCCGGTGCGGCCGACACCCCCTGCACCCCCCACGCTACGCCACTGTGTGCAGAGCAGGTTGAGACAGTGTATTCCTGGATTTCAAACAGTATAGGCACTTATTTTTAATGTTTTACATAGCTATACCCGCAGAAGGGACCAGCCTGAAGTCAGAATTACATTTCTGACTAAAGTTACACCATAACTAGCAAGCAATGAAAAGTAGAGTTATTCACTAGCAGTGTACACAGTAACAGGATCAGTATACTTTCTCTTCCAGTTAAAAACATGCAGAAAATATCTAATTTAAGATCTCTAAAAAGCAGAAGTTTTACTTGCAAACACTTTCATTATATGTAGCACTACTCCCTTGGGAGCTGCTTGAAGCGGGTTCCTCTGGGTTACCATTAGCAACAGCGTGCAAATCTTTAGTACTTTAGGTTCTTGGCTCAGTCAGAAAACAGTCTAGGGAATTTGGATTTTTTTTGTTTATTGTAGAACTTGGGTTTAGATGAACTATGCACAACTTGAGGACTTCTAGCTATGTTGAATGCGAAAAGGCCGCTGCTTCACCCTGCCACATTAGTGAAGTATAAGATAAGCGAACTATACAGTGAATCACTCTTCAGGGCCCCACTTGGTACCCCCTGTGCCCTTACTCTTCAGGGTCACGTTTGGCACCCCCTTATACTCTTGCTGTGAGCTGACCGTCTATCCCCTGACTTCCCTGGAGTGGTCCCCTTTCCTAGGCAGACACCTTGGCAAGCCCCCTGGTACTCATGGACACTGTTTTTCCCAGAGGACTCTGCCCGCAACTCTACAGTCAGCTTTCCAGGATCCTTTAGGCTCAGCTCCACACCTGGTCCACTAGGCCAACTGCGAGTGACCACCTTCCTCAGACAGCAGGAGGAGAGACAGCCGTCACCCTCCTCCTGGGACTCTGGTTCCCGCCAAAGACACCCTGTCACATGTGCCCTTGGCTTTTATGGTCAATCCCAGAATACACTGCAGTGGTGCCTTCCCACTGGGACTGCCACAAAAACCCGTTTGTCACTGGCCAGGTTTCCTCCACTGTCCAACAGGCTCCCCTATTAGATACAGTGGGGACACTCCCTCAGATCAAATGACTCACACTTGGACACATGTAACAGGCATAACTAATAGATCAGGCTCCCCTGATAAGCAGAATGGAACAACAATGCTTTTAACCTAGCACCTATCTATGAGGGTGCTAGTGCTACGTATATTTTTTTGTCAGCAGCCATTATCCGTGGGCTTTGCTATATGACTTCCCTTCTACAGACAATGAGAAACCAGAACTAGAACGTCTGCAAACCAAAGCACACCAAAAAGTGAGTACAGAAATAAAAAAATTTAAATAATGCTAATCCCTTGTGCTAAAATATGTGAATAAATAAATAAATCTTGTGCCAATCCGGTGTCAATTGGTCTTAAAGTGCCTCAACTTCTATAAAAATGATTGCTAAATAAGGGGAAATACATACAAAAATCCTACACCAAGTTGCGCATAAAGTAATACAAATAAATAAAATAAATAAATATGTGCCTGTTTACATTTCCATAAACATTATATCATAGATTCCGTGAAGAAGATATGCAAAATAAAAATTAATATAAAAGTCCCTCAATGTGCTGAATGTGCCAATTGTGAAGTGTTTTCAGCACATTGAGGGACTTTATATTAATTTCTATTTTGCATATCTTCTTCACGGAATCTATGATATAATGTTTATGGAAATGTAAACGGGCACACCAAAAAGTGAGGTTCTATAGTCTGCAAGAGGCACAAGGCACTTGAAGAAAGGTGCTTTGAGACTTGTAATAACTCCAGAGCCCAATATCAGGTTGGATTCCTCCCTCTGTTTATGCCTTGCCCCCCCAAAATGTGTACCTATTTTTTTTTCCATTGTTCTTGAAACTAGGGGTTTGATAATACAGGTCTTGTTTCTCCTCTCCTTTCTCACCCAGCAGCTTCATAATGACATTTGAACAAACATTTGTATGAAAATTTTCTATCCTGCTCCTTTGAATTTTCCCATTGCTATAGTCGTAGACAAACTTTAATGTGGCCCCACTAATGATTTGAAAATAAAAAATCATTTCTGAAACAAATGTTTACAAACAAAACTCTTTTAGCCTGGGTTCACACTGGGGCAACTTAGCCGCCTGACAAGTCGTGCTCCATTCAGTGCAATGGAACCGTTCTAATAGGAGCAACTCAAGTCGCTCCGACTTAGAAAAAAGGTTCCTGCACTACTTTGGGGGCGACTTGCATTGACTTCTATTAGAGAAGTCGTTTGCAAGCCCTGCTGAAGTCGCGCTGCACGGGCGGCTTCAGAGTCGGGCGACTTTGAAGCCGCCCCCAGTGTGAACGCAGACTTATTAGTGTATGGCCATCTTAAAATGGTTGTAAAGGTTTTTTTTTTTTTTAAAATAACAAACATGTCATACTTACCTGCTCTGCGCAATGGTTTTGCACATGGCAGCCCTGATCATCCTTTTCTGGGGTCCTCCGCCTGCGCTCATGCCTCCTCCTTTTCTCCAAGTCCGCCCCATAAATGCCATTTCTTCCTGGTGAACACCATTTATTCCTGGTGTGCAGCATTTCTAAACCAGTGCTGCGGATAATGTAGCGGTCTCCACTCATCAGTCCTGTCACCTCCTCACTCAGTGACAATGTCTCAGTGACAATGTCTGTATTTTACTATTGAATACAGGAAACACACTTCGCCATACCTTAATGCTTGTTCTTCTCGTGCCCCTCTACCTCTCTCCTGTGACTCCAGGCTGGGTCCCTAGGTAAACAAATGGCCACTGCCACACCTATAACTGGCCTTCGCAGCAAGAAGCACATGGAAGGGCAACACATGTCAAACAAATCGAAAGAAAATTCCCAGCTCAACTTACCAACCAGCTTGCAACCAACCAAATTATCCTGTCTAACGGTATGCGATAAAAACTGGGGTTTCTTTTGCACACATTTGCAAATATATGCGTAAGCTGCAGAGCCACCGCACCCCAGTATTATCTGCAGTCCTAAATCTATAAAATTTTACGGGGATACAGACAGCAATGAAAACTTAAAAGGTGTTAAACTCCATCTCTACTTGTCCAAAATAAAAATAAAAGTTTTGCCTTTAGTTATACTTTACTTTTTAGGACACAGAGCAACATTCATACAATGTAGCAATTTACAACACAGTTGACCTGGTTAACCTCAGAGCACAGTAGAAGAAAACTTTTAACAGTTTCAAACCCTCTTGGAAGCACCTGCTTAGAGGCAGGCGGCAGTGGAAGGGGGCCCCTTCTGTGCCTTGTAGAAGTGATCAAGCAGCTGTATCACTTCTACTGTAAAGCCTATTGCCAGCTGAAAAGTTTGATACTAGGAGGATGCCTGCAGGTGCAGGCATTATCCTGGTATACCCACTTCAGCAGGTCCAGGAATCAGCCCGACATACCCACTTCGGCAGGTGCAGGCATCATCCTGGTATATCCACTTCAGCAGATGCAGGCATCATCCCAGTATACCCACTTCAGCAGGTGCAGGCATCATCCCAGTATATCCATTTCAGCAGGTGCAGGCATCATCCCGGTATACCCACTTCAGCAGGTGCAGGCATCATCCCAGTATACCTACTTCAGCAGGTGCAGGCATCATCCCGGTATTCCCATTTCAGCAAGAGCAGGCATCATCCCAGTATACCCATTTCAGCAGATGCAGGCATCGTCCCAGTATACCTACTTCAGCAGGTGCAGGCATCATTCAAGTATACCTACTTCAGTGGGTGCAGGCATCATCCCAGTATACCCACTTCAGCAGGTGCAGGCATCATCACAGTATACCCACTTCAGCAGGTGCAGGCATTATCCCAGTATACCCACTTCAGCAGGTGCAGGCATCATCCCAGTAAACCCCTTTCAGCAGGTGCAGGCATCATCCCGGTATACCCACTTCAGCAGGTGCAGGCATCATGCTGGTATACCCACTTCAGCAGGTGCAGGTATCGTCCCAGTATACCCATTTCAGCAGGTGCAGGCATCATCCCGGTATACCCATTTCAGCAAGAGCAGGCATCATCCCAGTATACCCATTTCAGCAGGTGCAGGCATCGTCCCAGTATACCCATTTCAGCAGGTGCAGGCATCGTCCCAGTATACCTACTTCAGCAGGTGCAGGAATCATCTAAGTATACCTACTTAAGTGGGTGCAGGCATCATCCCAGTATACCCACTTCAGCAGGTGCAGGCATCATCCCAGTATACCCACTTCAGCAGGTGCAGGCATCATCCCGGTATACCCACTTCAGCAGGTGCAGGTATCGTCCCAGTATACCCATTTCAGCAGGTGCAGGCATCATCCCAGTATACCTACTTCAGCAGGGACAGGCATCATCCCGGTATACCCATTTCAGCAAGAGCAGGCATCATCCCAGTATACCCATTTCAGCAGGTGCAGGCATCGTCCCAGTATACCTACTTCAGCAGGTGCAGGAATCATCCAAGTATACCTACTTCAGGGGGTGCAGGCATCATCCCAGTATACCCACTTCAGCAGGTGCAGGCATCATCCCAGTATACCCACTTCAGCAGGTGCAGGCATCATCCCAGTATACCCACTTCAGCAGGTGCAGGCTTTGGCTGCCTTACAGCAGGGCCATGATTTCCGCTGGCTGTCATGTCTCCCAGGTGTGTCTGCTGAGAGGGGAGTCTCCCCACTGGCTCCATAGGAGGGTTCCCATTGGGCAGTGGAGGAAACCCAATCAGAGACACACTCAGGCCTGTATCTACCCCAGAAGGCAGATTCTGCCGCAGAGGATTCTGGGAGTGGGTATAAGTTCTGAGGGAACGCATGACGCAGCGTCTTTGGCGGGAAGCAGAGTCCCAGGAGGGAGAGTACGGCTGTCTCTCCTCCTGTCAGAGGAAGCGGGTGACTCGGGTGGCAGCCTGGGAACCCAAAGAGTGCGGAGCTGAGCTGCAGAGGGGATCCGGTGTGCCGAGAACCAGCGGAGAGAGAGAGGGGTCCAGTTCCAGGAAAGCCTACACAGGTCGTGAGTACTGTGGATTGCCCCTGGGGGTCTGCCTAGTGTCAGAGGGGACTACTCTGGAGAAGGTTCTAGGGATCCAGGAGTCAGCTAGTGTAAAGGAGGTGACTAGTCAGAGGACGCTGAAGTGTAAAGGGGGTACCCATGGTTGGGCCCTGAAGAGTCAGTGTACAGTGTACAGAGTTAAGAGTTGCAGCAGCACAAGTAGTGACAAGGAGCTACCTCAGCCTGCGAGATTTCTGGAATGGAATACATCCCAGCACACACTGCGAATCGCCGAATGACGTCATCGCCGATCGGACCCGGAAGTGAGGAGAGGAGGAATAAAGCAGAAATTAAGGTATTTACTAGCAAAAAAAAAAAGTTTCCATTGGTAAAAGTCGTTTTAAAGGGGATTACATACATATATGTAATCCAACCTATTAAAAATGGGTGGAACTCCGCTTTAAAGTTGAGGTTTCAGCACTAATTCAGCCAAGCAGTATTTGCAAGCATCAGGAAGCGCTGGCCGGCATTCAGCTGGCGCCATTACATCGCTAGTTAGCATTTTTGTACAAAGTCCTAGTTAAGCCTAGAAGAGCCAGAGGAGTATCCCACTAATTCCATTCTCCCATCACAGAAACTATATTGTCATTAATCCACCTTTCTTTGTCCCTTGTCTATTCACAGAATGTCTTGTCTTTTTCAATAATTCACAGACTACAAGGTGCTCTGTGAATGGACAAAGGGAGAGGGTGTTTTGGATTGGGAAAAATGGCTGTACAACTTCTGTGAATGAGAACTGCAGCTTTCACAGTCACAGTGCTGGAAGTATAGCGAGAGGTATACTATCCAATATCAAAGAAATTGTGTATATATACAGTGTATATATATATATATATATATATATATATATATATATATATATATATATATATAAAGAAACCGCAGCAATTCTTGGAGTAGGATCTTTGTTGCACAGCACATTTGCCTGGAGTTCTTCTTTAAATATTTTTTACATATTGTAATATGTGGTCCCCATGAAGAGGACAAATCAAAATTCAATTAAAAAAAAAAAAAAATCTCTATGTTGTATGCTACTATAATAGTAAAGTATATGATTAGTTTTAATATGACCTTCACCCTCTTATAGCTTTTGTTCTAGTTCACCAGTTTTTCTCTTAGGCCCCTTTCACACAGGCGCACCGCCCGAACGGAGTCCGTTCTGCTCAGCGGGGGATCGATCAGCCGATCTCCACTCAGCAGGTGGATGACAGCTCTGTCTCCTCTCTGTGTGCAGAGACGGAGCTGTCAGATCCCAGCTGTCCTCTATGAGGAGATCGGATGAGAACGGACCGCCTGTCTGTTCTCATCCGATCCTCCAGACGGATGGAAAGTAGGGTTTCCATCCGTCCGGATTTCACGGACAGGATCGGATCGGATAGCAGCGGGTGTCAGCGGAGATGTCTCCGCTAACACCTGCTGCCCCATAGGGATGCATGGAGCATCCGGTCAGGTCTGCCTGAAAAACTGACAGGTGGATGGGATCGCCTGTGTGAAAGGGGCCTAAAGATAGTCCAGAAATTCACCAGTCCTGTTTTCAGCTTTTAATAGTAATTTCTCTGGTTTTCTAACTTGCTAGCCTGTATATTGCTACTTTATAAATATCACTGATGCCTCTCCCTACAGTGCCAGATCACCTGCAGAAATAAACACAGCTGTCTATCCCCTACACATACAGTACTGACCTGTCTACTGCTACTCTTCACTTTCTGCCCCATCTTCCAGCCAGGATCAGTTGAAATACAGAGCAGACAAGCCAGGTAGAGTGAATATAGTGATTAGTTGCACTGAGAGAGGATAAATGAACAGTGCAAGTAGGGTGCTTGAGGGAAGGCGACACAAACTACTGTACAGTGGGGACTCTGTATGGGAGAACATGGGTACTATTGGAATGATGCTGTTTGGGACAATGCACTAGAGACAGGCCATGGAGAGAGAGAAAAGGTGTAGGTGGATACAGGTGGTAGACACTGCAGTGTGGAGACTGAAGTTGGAGGTACAGGAAGCTAGGGGAACTTAGAGGTATGAGGAGATGAGCAGTACAGGGGTAGCTATCCTGAAGGAAAAGGGAAAACAAAACAGTTGTAGATGAATACTAGAGAGAAGGATCCCTGGAAGGGAAGAAGGGGGACAGTACAGGAATAAAGATAGAGGTGGAGCAGAAGCACGGAGGAGGCTGATGTTGAAGATAAAGGACAAGAGCAGTCATAAGTGTGCGCAGCTTATTGCATTAAGGCAGGGTTGTCAAACTCAATTTAATCGCAGGCCACATCAGCAATATGGTTGCCCTCAAAGGGCTGGTTATATCTGTAGAATTAGATGTCCAAAGCACCCCATGCCCCCTTACACAGGATTTTAAGAACCCCCCCCCCCCACCATCAGAAGTCAAGAGTCCCCCACCCTTCCTTACATCAAAATGCACCCCCTTACCTTGTGCTGCTGCCAGGAAGAAGATGTGGGTGGATTTGGGAAGAAGTGCAGGGTCTGGAGGTGAACCAGAGAAGGGCTGGAGTCAGCTTCCAGAGTCTGCTGAATGTTGAGACCTGGGGAGGCAAAGGCAAGGTGGTGTTGCAGCTGCACAGAGAGGTGCAGGATCTACTGGAGTTCTGCCCTCTTCTCTGCTGAAGACTGCTGAGGAGGGGGGGGGGGCAAAGATGAGTCTTTCTGAAGCTGCACAGAGGAGTGATCTGGCAAAGGAGTTCTGTCCTCTCTGCTGCCGACTACAGAGACAAGGTGGGTGCCGCAGCTGCAGGAGAGGTGCGAGGGCGACATGAAATGGCCTGAGGGACCGCATTCGGCCCGCAGGCCTTGTGTTTGACACCTGTGCATTAGGGTGTTCACCCTAAAGCTCAAACACGCATGCATGTGTGTGTGTCTACATATACAGTGGGGATGGAAAGTTTGGGCACCCCAGGTAAAAATTTGTATTAATGTGCATAAAGAAGCCAAGGAAAGATGGAAAAATCTCCAAAAGGCATCAAATTACAGATTAGACATTCTTATAATATGTCAACAAAAGTTAGATTTTATTTCCATCATTGACACTTTCAAAATGACAGAAAAAAAAAATGGCGTCTGCAAAAGTTTGGGCACCCTGCAGAATTTATAGCATGGCCCCCTTTGCAAGGCTGAGACCTGCCTGTCATGGACTTGCAATAGAGCTTGGCAAGCTTACCTGTACCTTCATGTCTGTATTAGAGGTCAGACTGCATTTCTGGATCCTTTTTATCACTTCCTGTTCCTGCCCCGCCCAGGTCATCACAGGAAGTCTATATTAACCAATGCACTGCAGGTCTGCTTTGCTGTTCAACAGTATTAGTTTCCTGTTTGCCGTGTGCTTGAATTACTCTTCTGTGTACCGACTTTGGCTTGTCTCCGACCATTCCTGTTTGCCTGTTACCCTGACCTTTGGCCTGTCCCTTGACTACCCTTGTCTGCCTGTTACCCTGACCTCGGCTTACCCATCACCATTCTGTGTGTCCTGAGTGGCTGCTTCCCTTCTCTCCCTACGGAGCGTGACCTGGGGGACCCCAGGGGCCGCGACCTGGGCCCAGCTGCAGCGAAGTCCATCCTCACCACTAGAGGCTCTGGCGAACACCTGCTGGGTCTTAGACTCCGCGCCCTGGGGGATCTTGGGCTCACGTTTCGGTCCATCCGCAGCAGTCTGCTATTGGGTTCACTACCTTGCGCTGCGCCCCGGCCTCCAACAGGGTGCAGTTGTCACCTGGCCACAGGTGACCTGACACTGCCAGTGTCATGGATTGTTCTCAATCATCGTCTGGGAAGACCAGGTGATGTCATTCTCAACGGTTTTAAATGCCCAGACTCATCTGACCTTGCCCCAACAATCAGCACCATGGGATCTTCTAAGCAGTTGTCTAGAAAACTGAAACTGAAAATAGTTGACGCTCACAAAGCTGGAGAAGGCTATAAGAAGATAGCAAAGCGTTTTCAGATGTCAATATCCTCTATTCGGAATGTAATTAAGAAATGGCAGTAATCAGGAACAGTGGAAGTTAAAGCAAGATCTGGAAGACCAAGAAAAATATCAGACAGAACAGCTCGCAGGATTGTGAGAAAAACAATTCAAAACCCATGTTTGACTGCACGATCCCTCCAGAAAGATCTGGCAGACACTGGAGTTGTGGTACACCATTCCACTATAAAGAGATACTTGTACAAATATGGTCTTCATGGAAGAGTCATCAGAAGAAAACCTCTTCTACGTCCTCACCACAAAAATCAGCATTTAAACTTTGCAAATGAACATATAGACAAGCCTGATGCATTTTGGAAACAAGTTCTGTGGACCAATGAGGTTAAAATTGAACTTTTTGACCGGAATGAGCAAAGGTACGTTTGGAGAAGAAGAGGCACAGAATTTAATGAAAAGAACCTCTGTCCAACTGTTAAGCATGGGGGTGGATCAATCATGCTTTGGGGTTGTATTGCAGCCAGTGGCACAGGGAACATCTCACGAGTAGAAGGAAAAATGGATTCAATAATATTTCAGCAAATTTTGGATGGTAACTTGATGCCATCTGTGAAAAAGCTGAAGTCAAAGAAAGGATGGCTTCTAAAAATGGATAATGATCCTAAACACACCTCGAAATCCACCGGGGATTACAAGAGGCGTAAACTGAAGGTTTTGCCATGGCCTTCACAATCTTCTGACCTCAACATAATTGAAAATCTATGGATAGACCTTAAAAGAGCAGCGTGACAGACAGCCCAGAAATCTCAAAGAACTGGAAGACTTTTGTAAGGAAGAATGGGCAAAGATACCTCAAACAAGAATTGAAAGACTCTTGGCTGGCTACAAAAAGCGTTTACAAGCTGTGATACTTGCCAAAGGGGGCAGTACAAGATATTAACTCTGCAGGGTGCCCAAACTTTTGCAGACGCCATTTTTTTGTTTTCTGTTATTTTGAAAGTGTAAGTGATGAAAATAAAATCTAAATTTTGTTGACTTATTTAAATGTCTAATCTGTAATTTGATGTCTTTTGGAGATTTTTCCATCTTTCCTTGGCTTCTTTATGCACATTAATACAAATTTTTACCTGGGGTGCCCAAACTTTCGATCCCCACTGTATATATGGCCCCAGCACAATGATATGCCTGCCAGCACAATGATATGCCTGCCGGCACAGTGAAAGGGAAGCACATAAGCACTTCTCTTATGGCAGAGCTGGTAAGAGGGAGATCTTTCCCATCTCCCCACCTACACACAGAGCAGTTATGCTAATGCTCACAAAGTGGTTAAGGTGTACCCAGGCACACCCTGTTCACACGCCTATGTGAGCAGTACAAGTAAGGTGCTGGAGAGGAAGAGAGGTGCACTGCAGGAGCGACACTAAATGGGGGGAAGAGCAGCAGGAAAGGGAGAAAACTGGAGAAGAGGAAGAGCAGCAGTGCAGGGAGGATGCTGAAGAAGGAGGAGATTATCACTTTAAGGATGACTGAGGGACAAGACTACTGGACTTTTTGGGGCACTAGAGGGTTAATAAAAGTGTTTAAAGGGGATGTTGGATTTTGAAGGACATCCCTCCTATTTCTATAGGCCTTTATATTTGCCCATTAAATTGGGAGAAGCATAGGGAATTTGAAGCAGGTCTGTTTCAAATGTTTCAGGCAGGTGTGAAGAAATGCTGTTAAGTAAGAATGCTTTGAAAAATATATATTTTAATTGCTTACTTTGATCAGTTTAGAAAATGCAAAGTCAGCAAACAGAACAAAAATCTAAATCAAATCAATATTTTGTGTGACTGTTCTTTGGCTTCAAACTAGCATCAAATCTTAGACTGTTCAAGCTTTTTTGAAGAAGCCCAAAGAAACGGGCAACGTTGAGGACTGTATATGCAGTGGTCAGCCAAGAAAACCTAATTCAGCTGGTTAAATACACTTAATGCTTACTTCTCATTGACATCAGAAGATGTCCAGTAGTGCCATCAGCACAGAACTGGAAGAAACCAGTTGAACACAGGTACACCCATCTACTGTCCAGAGAGTCTAGCCAGAAGTGTTCTTCATGGAAGAATTGCAGGCATAACTCCAACATGAAAACAAGGCCGGCCATAGATGGTGCAATTTTCTTTCCTGCCACCACGGACATTCAATGTTGATGGGGGATCACTCATGTGGAAGCTTAGTTTTGTCTCATGTTGGGGGGGGGGAGGTAGGGGCGCTAAAAATCTGACAGCCTGGTTGTACCCAAGCCTGCCCATACATGGTTTGAATTTCAGCTGGTCCCTGCTGAACCGGTCGAGATTCGAACCATGTCTCAACTATGCACAAAAAGAAAGAAACTGGGGTGCAGAGAAATTAAGCAGCAAGTACTCTGGACTGATGAGTCAAAATTATAAATATTTGGCTGTAGCAGGAGGCAGCTTGTTCACCAAAGAGCTGGAGAGTGGTACAATAATGAGCGTCTGCAGGCAACAGTGAAGCATGTTCACCCCCGGTTCCTTGCAAGTTTGAGGCTGCATTTCTGCAATTGGAGTTGGAAATTTGGTCAGGATAAATGGTGTCCCATATGCTGAGAATTCAAACCATGAATTCAAACCATCAGGGAGGTGTGGGATTGGCCCCAAATTTATTCTGCAGCAAGACAACGACCCCAAACATACAGCCATCATCATTAAAAATTATCTTCAGCATAAAGAACAACAAGGAGTCCTTCAAGTTTGGCTCCCACAGACCCCTAGTCATGACATCATTGAGTCTGCCTAGGGTTAAGCCCCGTACACACGCATCAAAAACTGGCAGGGAATTTTCATCCAACGTCCGATCGGCCGATTTTCGGCTTGTTAGTATGATGCTTCCGACAACCGACTCCGACTTTTCGGCCGAAAAAAATCTGGTGTGCAGACTATAAAATTTTTGTTGGCCGTCAAAACATGGCCGATTTTCATGCAGTCAGTACTGATTTCGACAGGGAAAAATCTTATGAGCAAGACTGGGCATGCTCAGAGAAGAAAGAACACAAAGAAAGTAAACCAACACATGACATCACTTCTGAAGCAGATTTTTGTTGGGCGCGAAAATTCGTGTGCAGTCTAGGCACATTCCAACCAACAAAACACAACTCTGGACAAAAGACGGACGATCGGTCGGCCGATAATCGTTGCGTGTGTACGGGGCTTTACATGGAGACAGAAGGATTTAACGGGGTTGTAAAGTCAGAAGTTTATTTATCTTAATACATTCTATGCATTAAGATAAAAAGCCTTCGGTGTACAGCAGCCCCCTTAATACTTACCTGAGCCCCTTCCCTATCCAGCGATGTCCACGAGTGCCTCAGCCGCCCGGGACTCTCTCTTCTGATTGGCTGAAACACTGAGGCGCTTTTGGCTCCCGTTGCTGTCAATCAAATTCAGCCAATCAGGAGTAAGAGGGGGTGGGGCCAAACAGCTTTGTGTCTGAATGGATACACAGAGCTGTAGCTTGGCTCGGGTGCCCTCATAGCAAGTTGCTGCTGTGGGGGCACTCAACAGAGGGGAGGGGCCAGGAGCACCTAAGAGGGACCGGAGAAGAGGAGGGTCTGAGCTGCCCTATGCAAAACCACTTCACAGAGCAGGTAAGTATAACATGTTTGTTATTTTAATAGAAAAAAAAAAATACTTTACAATCATTTTAAGGCAGCCTACATCCACAGGAGAACTGTGGTTAGTTCTCCAAGATGTTTGTAACAACCCACCTGCCGAGTTCCTTCAAAAACTGTGTGCAAGCAAGTGTACCTAGAATTGATGCTGTTTTGAAGGCAAAGGGTGGCTACACCAAATATTGATTTGATTTGATTTGTCTTCTGTTCATTTACTTTCCATTTTGTTAATTCATAAAAATTAACTATTAACACTTCTATTTCTGAAAGAATTCTTATTTTACAATATTTTTTCACACCCGCCTAGACGTCTTCACAGTAGTGTATGTATGCCTATGTCTTGAATGGTATGTCATTCAAGATCTGTCTTACCAAGAGACCAACATCTTGTTTTGAAGGCAGCAAACAGTAAAGCTGGCCATACATGGATCAAAATTCATCTGCTTCAGCAGGGACCAGCCAAATTATAATCCATGTGTGGCCACTATGGATGGACAGAAGTTGATCTATTGATTGGCTTCTGTTTGACCACCTTGCTGGAAATTTCCTACTCAATCAGCGCCGCAGGCAATATACCTTAGTGCTGCTTAGTGTATACCGATGGCGGGAAGTCTCCCTGCTGTCAGATTACAAAGAAACAGTAGGAAAGATTCCTGCACCAACATCAAACGTGTGGATGGGGAATCGGATCAGTTTTAATTCAACCAGCCATCTATGACTCATTTTATTTTCACTCAAAGAGGGGGGGGGGGGTTGATCGAAATAAAGGAGATTCCCCCATCCACACAGGCACACACTCAATATGGATGGGGTAATCCTTGCTGCTGAGTCATTGCATTCTGACAGTAAGGAGACTTCCTTGCTGTCAGAAAACACAGATCAGTCAGGAACTGCTTAATCAAGAAAAACCTAACAGGCCGGTTGTACAGATGTCCATTAGTAGACCAATTTCTGTACAACCAGCCTGCCCATACATGAATCCAAATTCATCCACTCCCCGCTAAACAGGCCTTATTTCAATCCATGTGTTGTTGGTTTAAGTGGAGAAATAAGACTAAAAGAAAAAGCAGATAAAAGGAAGCTGAAAGGGGAAGGGTAAACAAAATAAGAAAGAGGAAGGGGAGACAAAAGTTAAAACACCGTCAGCAGCAGGACAACAAAAACACATTGATGAACAAATAGCACGGACAGTAAAAAGGAAGGAAGTATAAACATGGGCAAGGGGACTCAAAAGCAGAGAGGAAGAGGAAATACGTTACTAATATACCCAATCTACTAATATACAATGTATTTAGTAAATCCCCTATTGCCAGCTGTCATGTCTATGAAAAACAGTAAAAAAATGTGTTGTGAAATATTTTCATTGAGTAAACAATGACACTGACAGTGAACACTAATATCTTTATTCTCCTAAAATAATCCCTTTACATCCACTACTCAATGACACTGAAATTTTTTTTTCATGTTTCTTACTGTGATTTTTATAATATCCTTTGTGAAATCTCAAACCTCTCCTTTTCCCCCTCACTTCTATTAGTTTGGAAAGAACAGTGTTGTGGTGATAGACACTGCTTTATGTGCACTACACACCCTAAAGTGCCTAGTTTATCTCAGCATCGGGCAAGACAGGGTGGCCAATGCCTCGTACACACGCATCGATAGTTGGCCGTGAATTTTCGGCCAACATCCGATTGGCCGATTTTCGGCTTGTTAGTATGATGCTTTCGACAACCGTCTCCGACTTTTCGGCCGAAAAAAATCTGGTGTGCAGGCTATAAAATTTTTGTTGGCCGTCAACATAACGGCCGATTTTCCGTCAGTCAGTACAGATTTCGACAGGGAAAAATCTGATGAGCAAGACTGGGCATGCTCAGAGAAGAAAAACCACACGGAAAGTAAACCAGCACATGACATCACTTCTGAAGTTGGTTTTTGTTGGCCGAGAAAATTTGTGCGCAGTCTAGGCACATTTCAACCAACACAACAACACTGGATAAAAGGCCGACGATCGGTCGGCCGATAATCGTTGCGTGTGTACGAGGCATTAGGCAGGCCATACAGGGTGTGAATTTCTTTCCTGCAACCACAGTTTGCAGGAAAGAATTTTGCACGATTCCCCCATAAACACAGACTTCCTGCTGAGCAATGGACTGCTCCCGGCGGTGGGACGGGAGCAATCGCGGAGAAGACAGTGATTATTGCCAGCGGTTATAGCAGCCACTAGCAATAATTGCAAGAGAATCTGGCAGGCTGGTTGTACCCAAGTTGATAGATCGACCAACTTGGTACATTCAGCCTGACCATTAACAATTTGAATTGAACCATGTATGGCCGGCCTAGGTTCCTACATACAGTCAGGGCCAGATTAACGTAGGGGCTATTGGAGCTGCAGCTCCAGGCCCCTACCTTTATATAGGCCCCGGGTTGGCCATATTCACTGTTACCGCTCTTCTGTCACTTGTAAACACAGAAGTCTGGCTTCTATGCTTGCTTCCCCAGGCAGCTCCCTCAGAACCTCCCCACACAGCACGAAGGCCGGACAAGGAGGGACAGTTACCGATGCATGGATGTGTTTATGGGCTTCAGAGACAGCATCCCATGTTGAATTAGGCATGCATGGCTGCACCCTTCCTCCTCTGGGTGCATGGCAAGGCACAGCCCTTAAGGCCCTTCAAAATCCTCAGCACCAAGCCCATGATGCTCTTAATCGGGCCCTGCATACAGTGGGATCATGAAGAAGCAACACACTAATAGAAAGCTGGATCACAGCAGGAGAAAAAGGGAATTTGGAGAACAATAGAAGGTACTTTTCTGAGTTAAGAATGCATACTTGAATAGTGTCACTTTAAGTAGCAAATATGGTTTAAGTGAATGTAATGTGAATGACTATGAATAGTCATCGTTTCATCTTTATGATTGTAAGCGACAAAGGATTTTCTTTGTTACATTTCGGATTCTGATTTCAAATAGCTATTGGGACAATTCAAGATTACGAATGCAAAATACATATTTATTGGCACAAACATAAACACTGTGTTCAGTTTCAGCAACCATCAAGTTTTTTGGCAAATATTATATTTTGTGAATAAAGTCAAGTTTTGACAGCATAATCAAATATTACCTTTTATGTGTGCAAAAATACAAACAGTTACAGTCAATTCCACATGAAATTGATTTTGCATCCTGTAAGAGTGTATTTGGAGGGATTTTTTAGGACAAAAGAAAAATAACTTTTCCCTACATAATATGTATTTAATTTACATGCATAAACGTTATACATGTTAAACTTTGTTCTATTTTATTTAGGAATTTTTTTTATCCATGAAAAGCTTAGGGGTGATTTAGTTATTTGCCAACTTTTACAGTGGGGATTGAAAGTTTGGGCACCCCGGTAAAAATTTGTATTAATGTGCATAAAGACGCCATTTTTTTGTTTTATGTTATTTTGAAAGTGTAAATGATGGAAATAAAATCTAACTTTTGTTGACATATTATAAGAATGTCTAATCTGTAATTTGGTGCCTTTTGGAGATTTTTCCATCTTTCCTTGGCTTCTTTATGCACATTAATACAAATTTTTACCTGGGGTGCCCAAACTTTCGATCCCCACCGTATGTCATTTTGCATTTACCTTTCCAATTTTTGGTTGTCATGCCAGAGTAGTTAGAAACCAAGCAAACTGCTATCATTTGTTAATTTGTCATTAACTGAATAGTTAATGTGAACCTATAGACAAAATAAAAAATTACAAAATGATGCAGTCTGTCACTACTGTTAACAGCAGTTTATTTCTTTCTTTGTGTGTCCCTCTGTAACAGTTAAGGTCCTTTCACACGAGCGGTGGGCTCGGCGGACTCCGTTTTTCTCAGCGGGGATCGATCCACTGATCCCCGCTGAGCAGGCGGATGACAGCTCTGTCTCCACTTACTTTTTAGAGACGGAGCTGTCAGATCCCCACTCTCCTCTATGGGAGATCGGATGATATCAGACCGCCTGTCCGTTTTCATCCGATCCCATCCAATCCGATCCTCCAGGCGGATGGAAAATAGGGGTTCCATCCGTCCGGATTTCACGGATAGGATCGGATCGGATAGCAGCGGGTACGAGCGGACATGTCACCACTGACATCCACTCCCCCATAGAGGTACATGGAGCATCCGGTCAGGTCCGCCTGAAAAATTGACAGGAAGATCGGATCGGAAAGCCCGTGTGAAAGGGGCCTTCTTACTTGTTGATCCTGCCAGTAGGTCTGTCATTTTTCCATTTCATCTAAAAACATCACAGCACTTTCATTTTGCAGTGAAGTCACGCAGCTGGGATGTCACCATGTTGGCAGGGTAGTCTGAGATGGACAAGCAGCTTTATGCCTCGTAGACAGGATCAGATAATCGTACGAAAAAAAATCACTTTCGAATTGATCGTACGATAATCTGATCGTTATGACACACATCCAATCACGATATTTTGTCCAACAAAATCTGAAGGGACAAACACGAAAACTTTTTTCGTACAATAGCCTAGCGAATGACAATCGTTTAATAGTTTCCTTCTGGGTTGGTGGTCTCTGGGCCTTCGATGGACGAGCCACGATGAAGTCATGCCCACGCATGCGTGCAGAAGCCGCTGTTCAGGGCACAGGGCTCTGAAGCAACAGCACAGGAATGCTGTTCATTCAGAGTGCATGCACCGGTTATGTCACCAGCGGCTTCACAAGTAAATATGGCACAACGGTGCATGTTTAAGAGATATTTACTGTACCTATAGGTAAGTCTTCCTATAGGCTTTTTTATAGGTAAAAATCATCCATGGGAGTTTACTCTCACTTTAACTGCTTGTCAACTGCATACTGTATATAAGCGGCAGCAAGTTGGCTCTCCTGCACTGGACTACGTACCTAGTACATGATCCGCGTGCCCTCGCTGAGCTGCAATTGGCTGCAGCACAAACCAATCAGCGGGTAGCGGCTGCTGATTGGTCGCCAGCACCCGACGATTGACTCCAGACATTACCAAATAGGGCCCTGTGTAGGTAAACAAACACAAGGCTTTCTTCTGACAGCAGCAATGTGCTGTTAAAAGCAGCACATGGCTAAGTAAAAACAGCACACAGCACACACAGTAACACATGCTGACCACACATTTAACCCCTTGATTGCCCTAGATGTTAACCCCTTCCCTGTACAGTGACGGTGCATATTTTTAGCACTGATCACTGTAGTGGTGTCAATGGTTCCCAAAAAAAGTGTCAGTTATGCCTCGTTTCCACTGAGCGGAACGGTTCGGGTCGGTACAGTTTGGAAGGGTTAGAATAGTCCGGTCTATTCAGGTGAGCATTTCCACTGCAAGTCGGGCCACCAGGGACCATGCGGGGTTTACACCAAATGAGGTGTTTGTTTTGCTCTTTCATTTGACGTGAGCATTGAAGTTTTCCTGTCCGCCAATCAGTGGAATCTATCGTGTGACGCCAGTAGCTCCGCCCTAACCGTACCGTACCATTTCCTATGGACCTACATCTGAAGCAGGACCAGGAATGGGGCGGTTTGGTTCGGTTGTATGGGCCACTTTCATAATGGAAACACTCAAATTAGCGTACCGTACCGAACCGACCCGAACCGATCCGCTCAGTGGAAACGAGGCATTAGGTGTCCAATTTGTCTGCTGCAATATCGCAGTCCCGCTATAAGTCGCTGATCGCCACCATTATTAGTAAAAAAATAGAAATAAATCAAAGTTCTATAAACAGAGGCGTAACTAGAACCTTCAGGGCCCTGATGCAAGAAACCATGAAGGGCCCCCCAGACCCCTGGCCGGGGCCCTTACCTTCAAGCCCAGGGCTCTTCCCACTAATCCTGGGGCTCTTTACACTCGTTGCATGGCCTTTTATTACGGTCCCGCAGCAGGATTCTTTCACAGGTTCTGCAGTGGGCCCCCTTCCTGCAATCTTGTGGGCCCCCTTCCTGCAATCTTGGGGCCTCCCCACAGTGGTGCAATGCCAGCGTCAGGTCGCAAGTGTGACCTTTGCGATCCTGGAAGTTCACCCACTGGTTTGCTACTGGGCCCCCTGGAGCATGGGGCCCGGTAGCGATTGCAACCCCTGCAACCCCTGTAGTTACGCCCATGTCTATAAATACATCCAATAGTTTTTGAACGCTATAACTTTTGGGTAAACCAATCAATATACGCTTATTGGAATTTTTTTTTTTACCATAAATATGTAGCAGAATAAATTTTGGCCTAAATTGATGAAGAAATTTGATTTTTTTACATTTTTTTTTTTTTTTTTTATTGAATGTGTTTTATAGCAGAAAGTAAAAAATATTGTTTTTTTTTTTCAAAACTGTCTTTTTTTGTTTATAGCGCAAAAAATAAAAACCGCAGAGGTGATCAAATACCACCAAAAGAAAGAGCTATTCCTGGGAAAAAGGACATATATTTGATTTGGGTACATTGTTGCGCAACCAAGCAAATGTCAGTTAAAGTACCGCAGTGCCGTATCACAAAAAATGGCCTGGTCATTAAGAGGGTATAACCTTACTGAGGTCAAGTGGTTAAACAATGGGCAAAATAAAAAATTTACATTCATGATGCAGTCTGTCAGTACCTATTACACAGAGGTTTTCCATAGTGCTCTTATAATATAATATAATATAATATAATATAATATAATATAATATAATATAATATAATATAATATAGTTTTATTAGCAGTTGGTTCTGTAAGTAAATCTGTTATTTTTCCAAACAACTTTACCAGTGTGAGAATCTTGGTCATTATGCAGCAAACGACAGCACTGTCACCCTGCGACAGGGTAGCCTGGGATGAATAAGTAGGGTTAAATAGACTTTAGGTAAGGTAAGGTCCTATTCCACTTTAAGAATCTCTTTTACAGAGACTTTTTTTCTGTTGGGGAAAAAAGAGGAAGGCTTAATTGAACTTTCAGTTTAAATCAGCTAAATAAATGTCATGTGCATCAAAACAAAAGGCGATTAAAGTCTTACAGTTATTTTGTTTAGAGAGAAGCTACAGTATTAAGCAAAAAAACTGTTCCCTGCCAGAATGCTATAGTGGTCTCTCTGCAGAGGTCCAATACACCCTCTGAGTCAGAGCTAGAGCTTTCCAATCAAGAGGCCATGAGCAAAGCTATAGGTCTGACTCAGCAAGGAGTATGTCAAACCTCTGCAGAGAGACCTCTGCTTTCACACCGAGCAAACGTTGTTCTCTACAGAATGCTGACAGGGGACAGGCTTTTCTACTCAGGCTATGGTTGCTTTCAAAAGAAATCTGTAAGCCTTTAAACATGTTTGTTTTTCTGCCCCTCGAATGTATTTAGCGAATGGGTAAATTGAGCTTTAGGCCATACCCCCACCAATGTTATAGAGCTTCTTCCAACCAGGAAGGAAGAACATATTTTTTTGACAGAGCTTGGCCTGTTACAGGTAGTGAAAAACTGACCGATTTTCTGTCGGGATCAAGAGGTAATACAATTATGTTACAGGGGTCACTTAGAAAAACAAAAACTGTTATATTGTTGCTACTGACAGACTGCATCATATATGGGTTTTTTTTCCGTTTTTTTTTTAAATTATTTTACCCACTTCCACTTTACCTGTTGATAAAATGAAAAAAATGTTGCATATTCAATGTTCATTGGCATTTCGTCCTAAAATTTTACATATCCCAAATGCTATTTTTTTTTTTTGCAATTGTTTGGCTCTAAAATCAGTGTTATTGTGTTCTCCATAGAGATACTCTGTAATGGTTGCATTTGGGGAAATCGTCTACTCTATACTCTCTTACAATAACATTGTTTATAACACCTAAATTATTTGATTACAGTGCACTGGTCAATATTTTTAATACAATGAGCACTAGACTTAATGTTTTTAATTACAAAAAGCCAATGCTAGTGCAATTTTTTTTTTTTACCTATCTAATTGTCCTCACTATTCAGTGTTACAGAGATGTGTTTATTGAATGGTTCATTTAATGTCATGCTAAACTGCAAAGCCTCCAACCTATTTTCCTCTTCCAAGTGTGCCTGCTTCATGTGGGAGTGGTAAAGTTTGAACCTATACCTATAGGTAACCATTGATTTTCACATAAAAACAAAAAAAAACAAAATGATGACGTGGCTTAACGCTGTATAAGCAACGTTAAGCAGCCTTTAGCAGAGTCAGACATTTTTACAGCTGTAACGCCAGTCCTCAGAACGCACTTGACCTGGTTTTTGCAGCTTAGCCTATGCCACTTACAGCTTCAAAACGTGTGTGTGTGTGCATGAGGCCATAAAATAACATGGAGGGGCGTTTTTAAAGCAGAGTTCCACCCATTTTTAATAGGTTGGAATACATAGATCTATGTAATCCCCTTTAAAACGGCTTTTACCAATGGAAACTTTTCTTTTTTTTTCTTTGCTAATAAATACCTTAATTTCTGCTTTATTCCTCCTCTCCTCACTTCCGGGTCTGATCGGCGATGACGTCATTCGGCGATTCGCAGTGTCTGCTGGGATGTATTCTATTCCAGAAATCTCGCAGTAGCTGAGCTGTACTGAGCCGTGCCTGCCGGCGCCTCCGCCCCGCCTCCTCTCATTGAGTTGTATTGTATGAATGTATTAAGGCCGTTCTCTGCCCCGCCTCCGCCCCGCCTCCTCTCATTGAGTTGTATTGTATGAATGTATTAAGGCCGTTCTCTGCCCCGCCTCCGCCCCGCCTCCTCTCATTGAGTTGTATTGTATGCAATGTATTAAGGCCGTTCTCTGCCCCGCCTCCACCCCGCCTCCTCTCATTGAGTTGTATTGTATGAATGTATTAAGGCCGTTCTCCGCCCCGCCTCCGCCCCGCCTCCTCTCATTGAGTTGTACAATACAACTCAATGAGAGGAGGCGGGGCAGAGGCGGGGCAGAGAACGGCCTTAATACATTGAATACAATACAACTCAATGAGAGGAGGCGGGGCAGGCACGGCTCAGTACAGCTCAGCTACTGCGAGATTTCTGGAATAGAATACATCCC
Organism: Pelophylax lessonae; assembly: GCF_965119305.1. Lineage (NCBI taxonomy): Eukaryota > Metazoa > Chordata > Amphibia > Anura > Ranidae > Pelophylax > Pelophylax lessonae. The sequence continues at coordinate 289,784,048 of NC_138769.1, forward strand.
AGCAGACTTTGCGAATCGCCGAATGACGTCATCGCCGATCGGACCCGGAAGTGAGGAGAGGAGGAATAAAGCAGAAATTAAGGTATTTACTAGCAAAAAAAAAAAGTTTCCATTGATAAAAGCCATTTTAAAGGGGATTACATAGATCTAAAGTTCCAAAAATGGGTGGAACTCCACTTTAAGCTGGAACAAAAAATAAAAACGTCTAACGCTCCTAAAAGCAGCTGCAAAAACGCCCTGTGTGCATTAGCACTACAAAACCTCCAACTCGTGTCCTAATACTTGACAAACAAGCAAATGTATCAATTGGGCTTTGTTTTTGCCTTGGATAGAGTGGGAAAGAACTAGAACCTCTGTTAGGTATTTATTGCGGTCTCGTTGCTGTATAGACAGCAAATATAGATGCTGACAGAGGTTTGAACCCTAGCCAAATATAGTGAAAAAAAAAAAAAAATTGGCTGGATCTTGACTTTTGTATAATGTTTTTGGCAATCTGTGACCAAAAGCAACAGTTACATCTTCACGAACAGATAATTTATCAGTGTGATAGTTAAAGCGGACATCCTGGTATGGATTATATTGCATAGTTACATTGTTCCAGCTTGGATTTATTAAATTATGCATATGCAATACCTGTGAGACTGATGTGGAAGCAGAGAATCAGTAGTAGCTGCCGATACTACAGTGATCACCACTATCTTCCAGCTCCTGTGCTGAGTGAGTTTCCTGCTGCATAGTAACCACAGGGGGGAGCTCGCTCCATGGGGGCAATTCATGTCTTGAATTTTTCTCAATGAATGCAAGGCATTTTCTGAGTGTGCGAGGTGGAGATTGTGAGGATACTGCCCTCCTTCTCTACTTCGACCAATCAGAGAATGCCTTACATTCATTGAGAACATGCAAAGTGTTCTGTGAATGGCACCTATGCTGAGTAAGCTACTCTCTGTGTATAGCTGCTTGGTATGGGATCTGAAAGACAGCGGTGATCACTGTAGTAGTGACAACTACAATGATTGTCTGCTTCCACAGGGATGCCACGGGTATAGTATATGCATATTTACCTTGGTCCAAGCTGGGACAGTTTAACTATTCAATCAATACCTCAAATCCAGCTTTACCCTGATAATATCTATTGTTTGGAAATTTTCAATTGTCATACTTTGTTTAATGTTGGAGTTGGAACGAGCCCATCTTATTAACCACTTACCGACCGCCCACCGCAGATATACTGCGGCAGGCTGGCTCGGCTGCGCAAATCGTCGTAAGTTTGCAGGAGCACTCCTGGGAATGAGCACACGCCGCCGCCGGTGCACGCCTGCCCTTACTAGGCAGCGGGGATGCCGATCCACAGGACTGGCGATCTCTCCTCCTATTTAGGATCACAGGTCTCTGTGTTCATTTCACAAGTCCCTCCCCCATACAGTTAGAAAACACTCCCTTAGGCTGACACTTAACCCTTTGATCACCCCTGGGTTAACCCCTTCTCTGCCAGTGTCATTATTACAGTAACAGTGCATATTTTTAGCACTGATTACTGTAGTAATGTCACTGTTCCCCCCCAAAAGTGTCAAAAATGTCAGTTAGGGGGTCCGATCTGTCCGCCGCAATGTCGCAGTCCCGCTAAAAATCGAAAATCGCAATCATTACTAGTACAAAAAAAAAAAAATTAAAACATAAATCTTTCCTCTAGTTGTAGACGTGATAATTGTTGTGCAAACCAATCAAAATGCACTTATTGGCATTTATTTTACCAAAATAATGTAGCAGAATACAAATTGGCCTAAAAGGATGAAAAAATTAGATTTTTCTATTTTTTCTTTTTTTGGGGGGGGGGGGGGGGGATGTTATATAGCAGAAAGTGAAAAATATTGTTTTTTTTGTTTTTTTTCAGAATTGTCGCTTTTTTTTTTTATAGCTCAAAAATTTAAAATCGCATAGGTGATCAAATACCACCAGAAGAAAGCTATATTTGTGGGGAAAAAAGGACATAAATTTTTTTTCAAGTACAGTGCCGCACGACCGCACAATTGTCCATTAAAGTAACGCAGTGCCGAATCGCAAAAAAGGGCAAATCCTTCCAGTCTAGAAGTGGTTAAACTGTAAAAATTTTGAGGCAAACTAAAGTACAACTAAATGCCTTCAGGCTGAACAAAAAAATCTAACAGATTCCTCCATCCACACTATACAGCGGGAACAGATGAATCACCCACTGATGCTATTGTATTCTGACAGCTGACACCAGCGGCTGTCAGAATACCTGAACAGCAGCTGCATCTGACTGGATACAGCCACTGTTTGGCTGACATTTTTCAATCAAAAGGTGTCAGGCAGGAAGGGGCTGACAGGCCCACCTACTAAGCAAGTTCAAAACAGTGTATGGCCAGCTTTAGCCAAATCCTGGCTCACACGCTCCTGCCCCCCTTCCGGACACTGCAGCTCACTGTGGGAGGGATTCAGCAGCAGAGGTGATCTAAAATAGAGTGGGCAGGACTAGGTGTGGCCAGCTACTTGTTGACAAGCTATGGGCTTTTTGAATCAGCAGTGACAATGGTAATAGCTGCACTTCATTCCACTGTAGTATGAGTTTGACTTTGCTGCTTTGAATTTAGGTGTAGTAACCCCATCAGATGAAGATGCATGAAGTGGACTTTCCTGGCAGGATCAACGGGTAATTGTGAGACTTTGCAAGGGGATTAAACTGTAAGTGCTTGTGCACCTACAGTTAAAGTTGAAAAATAATTGCAAGTATATTGGCTTTGTATTGCAGAAGAGACATATTATATCTCTTCTTCAATAAATATTTTTTACCTGCCTGCAAACATGTTTAGAATGCTTACTTATTTGTGCAGTGCTGTTGGGGATGTAAGTATAAGCTGACTTTACATTAACCTCCTGTGGACATATTTTAGAATGGTAGACCATAGTTCTTGAAGGGTTTGTTTTATTTCGATTTTTAACCTTATTAATATAGAAGCCATCATTTAGATTAAAGTGGTTGTAAAGGCATTCTATGCATTAAGATAAAAAGTCCTCTGTGTAGCAGCCCCTCCTCAGCCCTCCTAATACTTACCTGAGCCCCATCTCTATCCAGCGAGTACCTCGGCCATCCAGGACTCTCCCACCTGATTGGATGAGACACAGCAGCGTTGCCATTGGCTCCTGCTGCGGTCAATCAAAGTCAGTTAGCCAATCAGGGGAGATAAGGGTGAGGGGGCCAAACCGCAGCTCTGTGTCTGAACAGATAAATGGAGCTATGGCTCGGCTCGGGTGTCCCCATAGCAAGCTGCTTGCTGTGGGGGCACTCAATAGGAGGGAGGGGCCAGGAGAGCCAAAGAGGGACCCGAGAAGGGGAGGAACTGGGCTACTCTGTGCAGGTAATTCTAACATTTTTGTTATTTTTATAAAAAAAAAAAACTTTACAATCACTTTAATGCTTAGTTTGAGGGTTATATAGAATCGCTGAATTTGCAAAATAAATGCAATATTCATTCTTATGCGTTAAGTCCCTTTTTATCATTTTATAATTTATATGAATATGTATTAAAATGTACCTAATTCATAGAAAGTCAAAAGAAGCTATCCATATTAATGTGACAGAGAGTCTAGGGAAAGTGCAAGTTACCCACACCTTTGCCAGCTGGTAGAGAGTCTAAAGAGATGAGGACTCACTGTAGTATGACTCCTGAGGAGGGTATTCAATTCCAGGTAAACTGAAATTAGAAAATATTCTAAATTAAATAATGTAAATGCTTATAAAGAGTTCTGCATTATATCACACTTTTGTTAAGTAGATTGTCAAGAGCAGGGCGCAAATTATGAGGGTCATGTTTTTGAAGATGGGCAAGTATTAGGATAGTCTCTGCCCACTGTTGTCAAATCCCATGGTTGTTCTAAGAATTCTGATGTTTCCTCTACAATCTGCCCAGGAATCCGAAAGTCTACTGTGGGATGTTCTCCTTTAGGGGAAATGTGAACTGCTGCCCGCGTGTCTGTTGGGCAGCCTGTTCCCTGCAAAAATTGAAGGAAATTTTCTTCAATGGACCCTTCTCTGCTAGGTAGTCGAAGCTCATCCTCCCTTGATCCACTCCTCTTAAAAAAACAACCAACCCATCTCCCTAGCTCTTCACGGATTTGACGATTTAGACAACCATAGAAAATTGGATTAGAAGCAAAGCACAGAAATCCCATCCATGTTACTGCCCATTCCAAGCGTGATCCAGGTAGTGGAGGGGGAGAACACAGAGCAGCATATAGATGGAAACCAAAATAAGGTAGCCAACACAAAAGGAATTGACCCCCTACTGCTGCCAATACAGCTGCAGCTTTCCCACCACTTCCTGAACCACCAGCAGACACTCTCTGCTGAGGAGTTCCACGTGTTACTCCAGACCCCGTCACCATGGTGGATTGACTGCTGAGAGATTCTGAGCGTCGGTGCTGAAGTGATGTGTCCATCCATGTTGGAAGGGGTCCTTGATGAAGAGCAGCCACACGTGCCACCTTAAACATGCTGCAGTAGACAACAATTATGATGGTCAAAGGCAATAAAAAGTAAAAGGAGGAGTAGAAGAGAAGAAACCCTGCACGGAAGACACTGTTGCCACCTCCTTGCAGACTGCAATGTCCAGGAATAGTAGGATTCCATCCTAGTACTGGAATTAGGGATGTTAGCAATGCCTTAATCCACACTCCAGCCAATACCCAACTAACTAGTCCCATAGTCATTTTGACTTGATACCTCATGGGATGAACCACATAATAATATCTCTCAATATTGATGGCTGAGATTGACAAAATGCCTGTGCTGGTTAGACAAACAGTCAAGAAGAGGTAGGCACGACAGGCCATTTGCCCAAGTCCCTGGCCTTCATACAGGGAAGTACCTCCACTTCCTGACAACATTGCCAAGGGCATAAGTGTAAGAGCAGCCAAGAGATCCACCACACACAAGTGGAAGACCAGAACAAACTTCCTGAGGGATGGAGTCTTCATGATGACCCCCATAACAGCCACATTCCCAGCTACTGCCACTAGGTCCATGAGAAGCATGATGAAGAGAGCGCCATAATGGGGATTTGTTGTAATATGTCTCCCTGAAGTATTGAAAGAAAAGTTCCATGTGAGAGAGGGAAGGGAGGTATCCATGAGAATGATTTGGGCAAAAGGTCATCATCTCCCACTTGCTCACAAGACCATCACCCATCATCCCTCAAGAAGCGAGGTGAGACCTGAGAGAATCAGCAATAAATGGGGGCAAGAGACGAGTGGAAAGTATATAAGGATCACAAAATGGAAGAGGGCTATTAAAGCAAAGAAACATTCAAAAAAGCAAAAACAAGGATTACAGTGGAGAAAGATTACTATAAACAAACTGAGGGAATAGAAGGAAAAGGGGAAGAGGGGGTTCAAAAGTTAGATTAGGGCAAGGGGAAGATGGGGGATAAAGGGATCTGTTCAAATGTTGTCACATTTCAGGTAGATATTTGTCACATTCAGCTGTTTCCTGTGCCAGTACAATTTCATCCCTTCTTGTATTTAATTGCGTGAGTAATCATTACTGTGGGAATGGATGCATTGCTGGAACTTCTGCAAATTCCTCTTCTTTATCTGGGCTTGGTGGTCCGCCTTTCATATAATGAATCCAATGTTATGGGTTCTGTAATCCCCACAGCAGATTATTGCTCCTCACCAAATTGTATACCACTGTATGTCTCCATTGTTTTACTTCAAGTTAACACTTGATGATTAACCAAGTCCCTTCATTTAATGACATTTTCTTGGAATGCATGCATTCTTCATGAAGAACGTGTCTATGCAGAAATGAGAAAGGCTGGTGGAACTTAGGGTTTGCCCTGTAATGAGTCTCTGATTGTAGGATCTTCATTTAGAGAGATGTTTTCTTTAAATCCAAACAGACTGCTCCCTGGCATTCTGCAAGTGTATATGACCTGCATGGAGAAGTACGAATGGTTAATTCCATTTTGCTGGATGAATGATTTTCCAGTAATAAAAATAACCAATGTAGAATGTCAAGCATGTATACAATGCAGATTCTGTAAGCTTGTTATAGAATCAATCTCTCTCACTATATATATGAATGCATGACGTGCATGTTTGCATTAGGCAGACAGACACACACAATCACACACACACACACACACAATCACACACACATATATGTTAGGTAGGTTACATATAGATGTATGATTATCACAGATTTCTTTAAAATAATCATAATTTTCCCTAAACCTTTACCCATCACAGTCTAGATTCTCACAATACACCTCCCCCCATATAACACCTGCAAGTCCTACCACCCTTTTCAGCATACACCTGCATACTGCGCTGTTGCAAACCATGGCATATCTGCTTATATTTCCAAATGACTTTCATTGTCAGGATTTTTAGAGTTATTTGTGAAAACCACTTGTTTTTTTTTCACATACCTGTTTGCAAGAGCTGCAGCTACATCCAGGGAGCAGGAGACCAGAGAAGCAGCTCAGCCCCTTAACAATCTAATGCACAGCATTGCAGTGAGGAAGCTGACAGGCACAGGGTCCTATAGTTACTCAGCTTAGCACAGCCCTACCAGGAAGATGTCACAGTCCAATTCTCTTCTCCCTATTGCATTAGCAACATTACAATCACCCATTCTAGATTTGAAACATTTGAAGATTAAATGATGCTTTCTGGCTAATTAGGTAAACTGGCACAAAATGAAAAGATCTACAAAATCCAGCAACTGTTTATGAAACCTTTATGTTTTCAAACACTATAATTTTTTTCTAGTTTTATGTTGATATTGATGCAGTTCAAATTCAGCGAGTAATCTGAAATGGAACAAAGGTAAGGGATAAATTGCTTACATCATTACTGGTCAAAAACAATAAATTCAGTTTACACTTTTCAATAAGCTTGTATGCTTGTTAATTAATTTTGCTATGGTCAGATAGCGTGACCTTCTCTAATCAGTAGCCTGAATAATCAAGCCAATATTTTTTACTTTTATACTAAATAATAGCAAGGTGTTTTTTTTTTGTTTTTATGTATCAATTAACCACTTAAGCCCCGTAAGATTTTACCACCATTCCGACCATGGGGTTTTTTGCGATTCGGCACTGCGTGAATTTAACGGACAATTGCGCGGTCGTGCGACACTGTACCTAAACGAATTTGACGTCCTTTTTTTCCCACAAACAGAGCTTTCTTTTGGTGGTATTTGATCACCTGTGCGATTTTTACTTTTTGCGCTATAAACAAAAAAATAGTGTAAATTTTGCAAAAATAACAATATTTTTCACATTTTTTTATATGAAATTCCCCAAAAAAAAATGTAAAAATCCAAATTTTTTAACATTTTTGGCCAATTTGTTTTCTGCTACATATGTTTGGTAAAAAAAAATTGCAAATAGCGTATTTTGATTGGTTTGCGCAAAAGTTATCGCTTTTACTAACAAAGGGAAAGATTTTTGTCATTTTTGTTGGTTTTTTTTTTAACGCATAATGGCGGCGATCTGCAATTTTTTTGCGGGACTGCGACATTGCGGCGGACAGATCGGACCCTTGACTGACATTTTTGACACTTTTGGGGTTACCAGTGACATTTCTACAGTAATCAGTGCTATACATATGCACTGTTACTGTAAAATTACACTGGCAGTGAAGGGGTTAACTTTTTCTGAGAGGGAGGGGTGGTGTGTGTCCCTAGGGGCGTGATTCTACCTGTGATTGGCTGTGGCTTGAGGTGTAGGAACAGTGATCAACGGTCCTACATAGTAGAACCGTATGATCACTGTTTCTACACAGGGGAGAATGACAGGCGGCTTGTTTACACTACCCGCCTGCCTTTCTCCCTCTCCGTCGACGATCGCCGAGTGACCGGCGGACATTGGGTCCGCCGGTCACACGCGCGGGGGGGGGGGGGTCCGTGACCGCGCGGGAGACCGCGCTCCCTAGACCCTCACAGGCTAGCGACGTAGTACTACGTCGCTCTGCCTGTGAGGGGCTGACCGCCGCAGTAAATAGTCGTGCGGCGGTCGGCAAGCGGTTAAATATAGGTACAGGAATTCTGGGTATTTTTCACAGAGCACCAAAGAAAGCATATATCCACGTTTGCAGTCACATTTGTGAAAGCCCCACCATATTTTCATGTGTTCCCATTCATACAGCATGCCCAAAACATTTTTAAAAAATATTTCTTATATTTTAGATGTATCTCTGGAGGAGTTGTCATGGCTGGCTTTCAAGGGTTTTGATTAACCACTTAAACTCCGTAAGGTTTTACCCCTTAATGACCAGGTCATTTTTTGCAATTCAGCACTGCGTTATTTTACCTAACAATTGAGCAGTCGTGCGACACTGTACCCAAATGCAATTGATGTCCTCTTTGTTCTCACAAATAGAGCTTTCTTTTATTGGTATTTGATCACATTCTGCGTTTTTTTAGATTTTGCGCTATAAACAAAAAAAGAGCGACAATTTTGAAAAAACACCATATTTTTTACTTTCTGCTATAAATCATTCCCAATAAAAAAAAATGTAAAAAATCAATTAGGCATTATCAGTTTAGGCTAATTTGTATTCTGCTACATACAGTATTTTTGGTTAAAAAAAAAACACCCAAAAAGCGTATTTTAATTGGTTTGCACAAAAGTTTTAGCGTTTACAAACTACAGGATAGATTTTTGGACTTATTATTTATTTATCTATTTTTTATTAGTAATGTCAGAGATCAGCGATTTTTAGCGGGACTTCGACATTGCGGTAGACAATTCGGACCCCTAATTAACATCTTTGACACTTTTTGGGGATCAGTGACATTAATACAGTAATCAGTGCTAAATTATATGCACTGTCACTGAATAAATTACACTGTCAGGGAAGGGGTTAATACTGGGGGTGATCAAGGGGTTAAATGTATGCCTACTTGTGCTTGCTAACTTTAGGGGGGGAGAGGCTTTGTGACAGGCAAAGAGAGATCAGTGTTTTAGCTAAGCTGAAACGCACAATCTCTCACTGCCTGTCTGACAGAAGAGCCCCCTGCTTTGTTTACATAGGCAGGCGGCTCTTCTGTCAGTGTCACTAAAGATCGTGGGAGGCTGGCTCCTCCCGCGGTCTGACTCCTGCTATGTCTAATCACACCTGATTTGGATGTAAATACCCTCAAATTAAAGCTGAAAGTCTGCAGTTATAGCATGTGACGGAAACCGGACACCGCAACTGGGTATCCATTTATTTTTCAGGTGAAAGAGAGCAAGCAGATGGGGAAAAATGACTTTTAAGGGTGGAACTCCACTTTAATCTTTTAAAATTAAAATTCTCCCCAAACTTAACTACCTATTTTGAAATCCCCCCAATGGATTCCCAAATCTTTTTTCACACCGCTACATATGGTCTGTTTTCCTCCTTTTTATGGGGTCCACGCTCTCCTCGATTCAAATTGGCTACTTTAATGCAACCCACTTCACAAGGAGGCCTAGCACTGCCAAATTGCCACAAATATTATATAGCTTCACAGTTGGTCACTGCTGCCTGATGGCTTAGTCCAGACCTTTCTAACCCAGCCATGGCCCTAGAAGCAGCGGTGGTGCGCTCAGTGGAGGTCCTTAAGTGCCTACCATTCCGTGGCCCCAGAACTCTGTATGATTTAACGCCCTCAATGCACACCACCCTTCGGGCCTGGAAGGCAGTATTTTTCTGTGAGTGATATCCAAGCACCACAGTCTCCCTAACTACTTCTCTATGGAATAATCCCACCCTACCCCAATATTTTAAATTCTTGGAGCCTGTGGCTTGGACCAAATCCAACATTAAGCTTGTGAAAACTGTCACTACAGACCTGTCCATTCGACCATTTGATTATTTTGTTTCCAATCACAATGCCCCCCCCCCCCCCTTACCTTTTTCGTTTCCTACAGTTGTCTCATGCTTTAAGGGAGTCAATTCCCCTCTGGAGAGTTTAAATTGGTGTCCTCGCATTTAGAAAGAATTCTATGTTATGATTGCTCACAGAAACCCACCTGTTTTATATGCACACCTCCTCAAGGGTATCCTCTCCTGACCTTTTTATACTCTGTCAGCGGTGGTCCATTGATGCCCTTGAACTGGATTCTTAAGACTGGGCGGACATATGGAACTATCCATTCAAGGTTCTAGTCTTACTACGAGATAGACTCATTCAGCTTAACCACTTGCCGACCGCCGCACGACTATCTACGTCGGCGGTCAGCCCCTCACAGGCAAACTAACGTAGGGCTACGTTGCTTGCTTGTGAGGGTCTAGGGAGCGAGCGCGCGCCCCCAGAGGCGCGCTCCCGCGTGGTCACGGACCCCCCCGCGCGTGTGACCAGCGGACCCGATGTCCGCCGGCCACTCGGCGATCGGCGGGGGAGAGGGAGAATGTCAGGCAGCTTGTGTAAACAAGCTGCCTGTCATTCTCCTCGCTGCAAAGACACTGATCACATGGATCTACTATGTAGATCCGTTGATCAGTGTCCTTACAGCTGAAGCCACAGCCAATCACAGTAGAAAGCACGCCCCTAGGGACACACACAGCCCCTCCCTCCCAAATAAAGTTAACCCCTTCACTACCAGTGTATTTTTACAGTAACAGTGCATATATATAGCACTGATTACTGTAGAAATGTCACTGGTAACCCCAAAAGTGTCAAAAATGTCAGTCAAGGGTCCGATCTGTCCGCCGCAATGACGCAGTACCGCAAAAAAAATCGCAGATCGCCGCCATTACGCGTTAAAAAAAAAACAACAAAAATGACAAAAATCTTTCCCTTTGTTAGTAAACGCGATAACTTTTGCGCAAACCAATCAAAATACGCTTTTTGCGATTTTTTTTACCAAACATATGTAGCATAAAACAAATTGGCCGAAAATGTTAAAAAATTTTGATTTTTACTTTTTTTTTTGGGGGGAATTTCATATAAAAAAATGTGAAAAATATTGTTATTTTTGCAAAATTGACGCTCTTTTTTTGTTTATAGCGCGTGATCAAAAAATCGCACAGGTGATCAAATACCACCAAAAGAAAGCTCTGTTTGTGAGAAAAAAAGGACGCCAAATTCGTTTAGGTACAGCGTCGCACGACCGTGCAATTGTCCGTTAAAGTCACGCAGTGCCGAATCGCAAAATACCCCCTGGTCGGAATGAGGGTAAAATCTTCCGGGGCTTAAGTGGTTAAGCTAGTATGTTGAGCTTATCTCACCCCTCACCGTTTACATAAAATAGGGGCATGTTGACACTGTGACAGTCCTCAAGGGGACTTTATACACATATTTTGGTCCTGTCCTGCAATTACTGTATACTGGACACTAGTGCTCTCTCTGAAATTCCAGTCTGTATCCAATATTTCAGTTTTCCCCTCCACTACGATGTGACTGGTGGAGGATCTAGCTCCTAGAGTGGCAGACAGAGCTTTAGGATAGGAGATTGGCCTCCTATTGTTCTATGCCAGGAAAGCCATTACATTATGATGGAAAAAGTAGAACCCTCCTAGTTTATCTTTCTGCAAGCGGTTGCTAAATAATGCCCTCCCCTACTACAAAGATACGTATGCTCATAGGGGGTTGCCCCAGGAAATATGATAGAGTCTGGGCTAAGTGGCTAACGGAACCTACCACGGCTGTGGATAGATAACAATAACATTGGCTCCCTACGATTCCCTCTTGTTGGCTTAGGGATAGCATTAACTTTTCCTGAGGTTCATCAATTAATATGGCCAAGGTGGTTAAACACAGGTTCTTTAGTTGTTTTGTTAGTTTGGTACTACCGTCTTAAGGCTACTTTATAATACATGCAATACCCCTTCTGCCTTTGTGCCCCTGTGAGTTCAGTGTCTGTAACTGAAAGACTGTTGTTGTATTGTCAATATGGTTATACTGTTTTAAAACCTATTAAAAATAGTTTATAATAAAGTGCCAATCATTCTGTGCAAAGCATACAGTGCATCCAGAAAGTATTCACATTGCTTCACTTTTCCCACATTTTTTTATGTTACAGCCTTATTCCAAAATGGATTACATTCATTATTTTCTTCAACATTCTACAAACAATACCCCATAATGACAATGTGAAAGAAGTTTGTTTGATAACTTTGCAAATGTATTAAAAATAAAAAATGAAAATAAATCACATGCACAATCACATAGGTAGTCACAGCCTTTGCTCAATACTTTGTTGAAGCACCTTTGGCACCAATTACAGCCTCAATTCTTTTTGGGTATAATGCTACAAGCTTGGCATGCAATTTTTGAGCAGTTTCTCCCAGTCTTCTTTACAGGACCTCTCAAGCTCCATCAGATTGGATAGGGAGCGTCGGTGCATTGTTGATTGTTATGTTTTAGTATTGGGATGTGCAATACAGTGAGTGCAGCTGTTTATTAATCATTCATCACTGATTTTGTAGCACTATGACCTTCCATTCAAAAAAATATGTGCTGCAGAACTTATAATTCTAGGTGCATCAGCACTTATAGTTTTCTCTTATGGACGTCCCCATGCAAAGTCCCACAAATATTTGGTGATCCTGCCAGAGAAGTATGCCTAATACAGCTTTCTGTGATGGTGGGGCAACAATGCTGCACTGCTCCTAAATTCAGCATCAAGACTCTCATGTAGGCTGTATCTGCTTGCACTTCAATGAGATGAGAAGATGTTGCAAGGGTTGTGGTTAATAGCTTGTCACAGTTATTTTCCAAGCCTATAGCTTGTCAGTCAGCACCTGGCCACATTTACTTCTGCTTCTTTTGGAATTGACAGGCACTGCCTCTGTTGCTGACACCTTCCCACAGTGAGCTGCAGTGTTCGGGAGGGGGAGCAATTGAGACACAACAAAAGGAGGCTTTGGCTCACTTGGGGGAGGTAAAGAAAGTTTTTGTTTACTTTATCATGCATACAATAGTAACTGGATTTGGTACTTGTCTAGATTGCCATAGATGAGCCTTTATATGTACTTTAACATTTGACCTTTACAGTTTCCATTTTTCTCTTAATCTAACTTGACTTTTAAAAGAAATCTTCACTGTGAGAAACACCTGCCATAATAAAAATATAACTTACCTGACTGTCATGATGCTCCTATGTTTTTAATACTTTAAATTACTGACTCAAAAGAAACATGCAAGAGGTAAAGTCAGAATTCCCAATCTGCATACTGGTTCCAGGTAAGTGACTCTGTTTTGAAGCCTTTGGGTCAGCATATTACTTTCGGTAACTAGAAGAAAAAGTCAATAGTGGCAGGCTCCATGTATCTCTCATGACAAATGTCCTTTAGCATACCTTCCACATTTACTAAAAAAAAAAAAAAAATGTAATAAAAAAAAATGCACCCTTCTTGAAAGAGAAAAGAGCAAAGGCATACAACCAACATAATAGGTTTCATGCTAAAAATGTATTCAAATGCCAGCCTGAGAGTCAGCAATCCAAACACAGAAACATCTCAACAAAAAGTGTACCAATTCAAGCAAGTCAACCTGTACTTTTAGGGTTAATATACCTAAGGCAAATGGGCTATTCACTTTGCAAAGGAATTTTCCCTATAGTTTGAGAGGTGAAGATCCGCTGATTTCCATCATCCAATCATCTGCAAGGGAAAACCGGAGTTAGACTTACCGGTACCTCTATTTCCACTAGTCCTCCCATTGGTACAGAAAACACATTGCCACATCACTTTAAAAGGTCGTCCCTCCAGGACATGGTCAGTCAAATGCAAAACCTGAAGGATGGAACTGAAAATTATAACAACAAACAAGCAATACCATCATAAATACTTTGAATGAGAATGTGCTGTCCTGGAAGACAGTTTCGGTTTTCCCACAGTCGTTGTCTTCCAGGACAGCCCTTGAGAGGATCCACGAGGGAAGACAGCGCAGTGCCTTCTAAGTGCAGCAAGACATTTATTGAAGTATGTGCAGCAGTATTACACTCACATTTAGTCGGTGAATAAGATGCAGTTAGTCAAGTAATGTTGATCATCAGGAGCATCACTGGAGCGGGTCCTGGTGGTGGAGGCAGTGGATCCCGGTGAGAGCGGCAGGGGGTTCCTCCGTGTGTACAGGGATGGCCTCGGTGGTGTCCGTGGGCTCCTCGTCAACTGGTGGACGGCCTGAGGAAGGAGCGCATGCTCCGATAACGCGTCGCCGTAGCATCCCGCATCACCGCCAGGAGTGACTTCAGGATCCCAGGACCCACGAGTGCCAGCGTTCCACCAGTTGACGAGGAGCCCACGGATACCACCGAGGCCATCCCTGTACACACGGAGGAACCCCCTGCCGCTCTCACCGGGATCCACTGCCTCCACCACCAGGACCCGCTCCAGTGATGCTCCTGATGATCAACATTACTTGACTAACTGCATCTTATTCACCGACTAAATGTGAGTTTAATACTGCTGCACATACTTCAATAAATGTCTTGCTGCACTTAGAAGGCGCTGGGCTGCCTTCCCTCTTGTCTCCCCCCAGAGATCTCTTCTGTCTCTTCCGCCGGCAGCCGCTACAGTGGACAGCTTCCCCCTGAACTGTTTGGGGGTCCCCCCATCCCTGGTGTTTCCCTTCTCCCTTCTCCCCCTCCCCCGGGTCCCCAGGACCAGACTTTTTTTTTTTTTTTTGAGACCTCTTCTTGCGCCAATTCACCACCAAACCACTTGAGAGGATCCACAAGTACTCATCAGATTTAGAGGGGGACCATGGCTTGGAGGACTTTACTCCCAAATGCCTTATCCTGACCAGATAACAGGTCTGGATGGTAGTGTCTTATGAAGGTGGAAAAACTTGACCAAGTAGCAGCCTTACATATCTGCTCTAGGGTTGTACCAGCTTTCTCTGCCCACAATGCTGAAAGAGCTCTTGTAGAATGTGCAATTACACCCTTTGAAGGTTCCTTATCCAAAGCTTGATAACTCTCCATGATATCCAACCTGATGCACCGGGCTAAAGTGGCCTTTGAGGCTTGTTACCTTTATGCTTTCCAGAGAATAAAATGAACAGTGCTTCGGAGGCCCTAAATTCTTTAGTGGCCTCAAGATATGTCAACAGACATCTTTTAACATCTAACCTGTGAAATTCCTCCTCCTTAATGTCCTGGGACCTATGGAATTTTGTTGCTACATTGGGAAATGAAGCCAGGGGTGGTTCTTAGAATAATTCTGTCATCCAAAATCCAAAAGAGCCTGGATCTCACTGATTCTACAAGCAGATGTAATTGCTACCAACAGAAACGTCTTAAGAGTGATCAATCTTAAGGAGGCTTCCAAGATTTAAGGAAGGGTTTGAGGCTTTCCAGGTCAGAAAACCCTGTCTCCCTGATGAAGTCTGCATCTTGCTAGTGCCTTGCAAAATCTAGAGACAAGTGGGTCATTCTGTAGAGTTTTTTGTAGATAGACACTCTGGCAGAGAAGATCCCGTCTGAGAGGAAGCATCAGGGGAGGCCGATCGGTTTGTTTGAGTAATGTTGTAAACCATGGTCTCCTGGGCCAATATGGTGCCACCAGAATCATCTGCGTATCCTCCTGCAGAAATTTGGACAGAACTCTAGGAATGAGATGCAATGGAGGAAAAAGCATAACAAAAGTCGAAAGCCCAAGGGTTTTGAAGAGCATCCACTGCTAAAGGCTGACTTTATAGGCTCAGAGATAAAAAATCTTGGCACTTTTGCATTCCTCTTGGTTGCAAATAAATCTACTTCTGGGTTTTCTCAAAAGGAAATAATGCTTCTTAATACCTCCGAATGTATGGACCATTCCTGGTTTGAGATGACTCAGAAAATTTGCCAAATCGTTCTGCTCTCATTTCAGATGAACAGCAGATGACTGAGATTCTGCTCTGCCCACTGAAAAATAATCTGGGCAATCAGCATTATTTGGGGACTTCTGATTCCCCATCTGTTGATATATGCCACTGTTATATTGTCCCAGCGGATTTGGAGGTGATGACCCTAAATTTGATTCTGAAAGGCTAACAATCCTCTGGATATAACCATAAGCACCTTCCAATTGGAGGAGGACTTCCTTTCCTCCAGGGTCCACTTGCCCTGGGACCACTGATCGAGAAAGATGGGCTCCCCAGCCCAACCCACTGGCATCTATTGTCAGAAGGTAAGAAATGGGTAACACCCAGTGGGTGCCCGACTGCAAGTTTTCCATCCTGACCACCATAGGGAGCGCTTCACTTTGGGCGAGATGGTCACTCTTTTGTGCAAGTCCCTGACTCTCACAACTTTTAGGAGGAACTTCTGCAAAGCTCTCTGGTGGAACCTGACCCATTGCACTGCAGGGATTGAAGCTGTCATCAGGCCCAGTACTGACATTACCCAACTCACAGTACAGCTGTGATTGGACTGCAAATTAATCATTCTCTGATTCAAGTGGATGATCTTCACCTCTAAAAGGATTATCTTCTGGTTTGTGGATCAAATTATGTATCTTAGGAAGGGAATTAAATAATGGATGGCAATAGATTTGATTTGCCTTGATTTATAATCCACCCCCTGGCTGTTGTAGACCTTGTTGCGCTCTGGACAGGTTTAGTCAGGGCTCTTTCCTGGAATGTGCCATAAAAAGCAAATTGTCTAGATACGAAATGATTTTAATAGACAGGAGCCTTAGTGGGACCAAGACCTCTGCTAACACCTAGGTAAATATCCACGGAGCCAAGTACAGCCCAAAGGGGAGGGCTTAACACTGAAAATGATACACATTTTCTCCAATCTGAATTGCTAGACGATATTCAGATAGGCATCTTTTAGGTCTACTGTTGCCATAAAGACATCCTTCTGCAGAAGATTTCTTATTGATTAAATAGATTCCATTCTGAACTTTTTGTATCGAACGGACACTTTCAAGAACCGGAGGTTTAGGATCAAACTGTTTTTCTAAGCTGGTTTCCTTATTACGACACATGCGTGTAGAAACCATTTCCTTGTTCTTGAACTAGAACTGGTATTAGCACGTCTTGATCCACTAGATCCCCAATCAGAAGTGGTAAAGCCTAAGCCTTCGCCGGGTCTCTTGGTAGCTTTGTGGCTATTTTTTTGGCAGGCTCCTGTGAAATTCTAGGGCACATGCTTCTTTTATAATGATTAGCACAAAGTTATTGGAAGTCACTCTTTCCCATTGTGGGAGAAACCCTCTCAATCTTTCTCCCACTGGGACCTTGGCATCACTGAGGTTTTAGATTTTGACTGGGAGGGAGGGTTTCCCCTTTCGTCCAGTGCCTTTTGGTTCTGGCATCCTTGTGGCCATTCCATGGTTCCTTTTGGGGACAAAAAAAACTTTTTGGGAAAAACTTTTTTCTTTCTGTCAGCTGTTCTTTCTAGGGCAGCCTTCAGATCTGGCCCAAAAAGCAGATCCCCAGAGAAGGGAATATTGCACAGATGCAAACTTAGAGGCTGTGTCTCCAGCCCATGTTTTTAACCGTAAGACCTTATAGACCTTCTTGCTGCTACTGAGAGAGCAGAAGATTTGCAGAAAATGTAACTGACTCTACTGATGCATCTGCTATGAATCCCACAGCTTTGAAAAGCATCAGAAAGGACTTCAAAAGCTCTTCTCTCAGAGTACCTGCCATCTCGTGCACGAAGATGACGCCAGGCGTCTCTGGCCCGGTGACGTCCAGCGCGGCCGGTGAGAGACTAAGCAACCGTGAACCCCCAACCAGACCTTTTGCTGTACAAGAAGGAGGGGGGAGCTCCTCTGCTATGGTATAGCTGGACGGTAACCTTGGCCATTAAAAACTTCAGGTGAGGATTCTGCAGAGCAACGCACTGCCAATGCTGCCTAAATCCCAATCTCTCTGCAGCAAATCCTTCCCCCCCAAGGCAGCCCCTGAGAGATGGAGTCCTCCCTGGAGAAATAAATAAGACGGTTCCTCAGGCAACATGCCTCCTTCGGGACCGCCTTTTAAAGTGATGTGACAATGAGTTTCCTGTCCTGATGGGAGGACCTCCATCTCCCAAGGGCTGTCCTGGAAGGCAATTGGGGGAAGATCTGCTGACTTCAATCTTCCAATCATGTGCAAGCAAAAATACTGTTTTTTTTTATTTTCCTTACATGTGATTGGGTATTCTATGTAAAGTAAATTTTCACCACATTAACTAAGCTAAAGGAAGATTCCCTTGCAAAGTGAATAGCCCATTTCACTGTAGCTCCAGTGGGGTATTACCCATTAACCCTATCGGATTTGGTTGCAGCCCAGACCTACTGTAGGGATGTAGTTTAAACAAAGTCCCAAGCTGGCCATACATAGATCAAAATTAGGCTTGTTCAGCAGGAACCAGTCAAATTTTGATCCATGTATGGTTGATCCAGTGATCAACTTCTCCCGAGTGTTGGTATATTTTCACTCGATATAGCCAGCTTCAGTGTCCTGGATCCTAGCTGGGCATTTTAAAACTTTTCCCAGATTGCTGCCCCCTTTTGATCTGTCCAGTGAGTGTGGGGGAGGGGGGGGGGCTTACAAAGGCATGTTGGAGCGTTGCTTTAATCTATTTGATTTGTTTCTTTTGTCTGGCACTTTGGCTTTCTTTGTGGCAGAAGAGTACAGAAAACTGGTGGGAGACAATAATTTAATTTGATTTGATTGAATTGCTCTGTGAGGTTTGGACTTAGGTGTCTGAGTGACAGGGAATTACACAACAGGGGGAGGGAGATTGGATTAGGTTTAAATAAATGACTTTGTCCAGCCTGTTCTCTTAATGCCTCTATGACACCCTGACACCTTTATTAAATTGAATCTTTAGTCCCAATGTGGTTCCCCTTAGTACTGTAAAGTAATAGATGCAGAACTAAAAAAGTAATTGCTGATTTCAGTGCAAATTGCAAATGTACATATATTTTGGTGGTACGCGTTCGTTGTGCTGTGTTTCTTTATATGCAGTAAATTCTGGGTTGATGAACAAATATAGCATCATATACCTTTACATTTTCTCTAAGCAACATGCTGTTGGGAATTCTTTTAGCCCCAGAATAAAATGTTTATTTTCAGGCTAATTATCACAGTCTTGCCTTCCACTTCAGCATATCTCTCATATTTTGCAATTCTTTAGAGGAAAAAGAAAACTAAATGAAGATCATATTTTTTTTCCTATATCTGCAGTCACGTGATACATAAAGAATTTAATCGTGCTGGTCTTTGGGAGAATATTGCTTGCTGTGCCAATGTTATTTCCAGGTCATTGCCCACCAGCGGCGGCTTCTCTGGCGTGGCGGTGACTGGCGAGTCCTCAGTCCTCCCGGCTCCCGCTCCCGCCTCCGTCCTCCCCAGAGTCCCCAGCCAATGGTATGGGGTTTGCCTTGCGGCCAATCAGGAAGCGCGTATCGGATGCGCTTCCTGATTGGCCAGGAGGAGGATCGGTGTGACAATAGCGAATTTTCATTCGCTATTGTCACACAATGGGTGGGCTTGGGACGCACTGCTCTGCGCCCCGGTACCACCCTTTGCATCGCCCCATACAGACCTTCAGGAGGTCTGTATGGGGCCCCATGATTTCTAACAGCGGCCCTGATTGTAGGTCCTGTAGGACACCAAATAACAGGCTGCAGAGCACTGACATACAGTTATTGTATGTATTGATGCACCTGCCTTGATTACATTTTCTTTACTAGGTGCATAGCACTAAAGAATCAGAAAATCTTAATCATTCTAAAAACCTCTGGTAAAACAGTCGTATTTGGCAAATTACAAACAACTGCATTTTTTCCCCTGCAAACTCTTGATATACAAAGTTAATTTTATGAAAGGGGACCATCGCTCACTTTTACATGTGTATGTCATTTTACTCCTCCCCCACCTAGCAAATAGTGAAGAAAAAAAATAATAAATTAGAGGGGGGTGTACTTTTTTGCTGAGCACACCTTGCTCTTGCCTTTTTCACGTAGGAAAGAATGATGTTGCCTCCTCATGCCCAAAGCCTTCATGGATACCCATGTCACAAATCCCAGCAAGCTTAAGGTTTATATGAAGGCACAGAGTGAAGCCATCAGAGGACTAACTGCTAGGACCTAGAAGAGAGGGCCAGCCTTCTGATGAAGTCACAAAAAAGATGGCGGCACAAGAACCGGAGTGCAGTGATTTTCGGTGGATGACCGCACAACAGCTCGGGATTTCCTGCTCAGGTGAGTAGGTTATTATAACTTACCCTAGAAGACCAGGTATGAAAGGAATAACACTGGGGGATGTAAAGTTCCTCTTTAAAGTATATTTAAAGTGATATTAAAGTCTTAATTCTTTTGTTTAAAAATAACAAACATGCTACACTTACCTTCTCTGTGCAGTGGTTTTGCACAGAGAAGCCTAGATCCTCCTCTTCTCGGGTCCCTCCCCGGCATTCCTGGCCCCTTCCTCCTGCCAAGTGCCCCCACAGTAAGCAGCTTGCTGATGGGGCACCCAAGCCGGGCCACTGCTTTGTGTGTCCATTCAAACACCAAGATGCGGCTCGGGCCCACCTCCCCTCTCTCCTCATTGGCTCACTGAATTTGAATGACAACTGTGGGATTCAATGGCAACCGCTGCTGTCTCAGCCAATAAGGAGGGGATGTCCCGGACAGCCGAGGCTCTTGTGTGACATCGCTGGCACGAGATGGTGCTCAGGTAATTATTAGGGGGGAGAAAGTTTTTAATCTTAATGCATAGAATGCATTATGATAAAAAAACTTCTGCCTTTAGAACCATTTTAAACACACTCACTAAACTGTGCTAAAAGCTTTAACCTGTTAATGCATTTTTAAAGAGGAAGTAAACCCTCCTCTGTAACTTGTACCTATAGGTAAGCCTATGATAAGGCTTACCTATAGGTAGTGTAAATATCTCCTAAACATGTACCGTTTAGGAGATATTTACCTTACATGCAGCCAGTGACGTCACTGGCGCATGCGCTCTGAAGGAACGGCCGCTCGTGCCGTTCCTTCAGAGCTCCGTGTCGTGACTGTCGGCTCCCACGCGCGAGCGCAGGAGTGACGTCACCGCGGCTCCGGCCAATCGGATGTCGCCCGTCATACAGGTAAGCGGACGGCACGGCGGGGGCTCGTTCTAAGGTAAGTATTTCATAATGAGCTAGTATGCGATGCATACTAGCTCATTATGTGTTTCTCTTGCAGGTTGCAAAAAGAAAAAAAAAATTTTTGGGGGTTTACAACCTCTTTAAATTTCAAAATGTTGAAATCTGCTGTTTTTATTAAAACAATACCTGGTAATGACCAGCCAGGCTCAAATTAGAAGGTGACAACATGCTACCCTGGTCTCCCTGTTGTGCTCCCTTATTGTCACCCTGTCGCATGGGCTTCCCATGAAGACTTTAAGTTTTAGGACACATTACACAAGCATGATCCATTGTTTTCACCATCAGGAAACCCTCCCAGAGGATTGCCATGCTGTCCTAGTTTGAGTGCATGCATGCAGACAGAAAATGGCTGCAAAGAGATCAGAGGCACTGAGATGCAACAAAGAATGAAAATATGATACAAACAAGTGTTTTCTTTAAAAAACATTATGACATGATAATATGCTATAGCAAACGAAAGTGTTTACATCTACTTTAGGCATGGAGAGAAGGGATTTTATCTTGCAGAGTGTAATGTGAACAGTATACAAGATAAACTGGAGAGCTTACTGTTAAGTGTGCATTGAAGCACAGTTTAAGCCACTTTATCTGAATGCGTTGGTGCCTGCAAGGTATCCAAAAGCCCTTTCAGTTGTTTGGTGTATTACTTTATGTACATACATTGTGAAAAGACTGCTATTCTCCTAAATAAATAATGATAATGACAGTTAATAGGTTCGGTGTCTCCCCAGTGAGCACTCTCCCAGAGTCCCTTGCTTCTGGGAAAGAGAGGAGCTCATGAATATTCAAAGTGTCACATGACCAGGTTGCTATGACACAAGGACCCAAAAATATATCCGTTAAAAATTGGAGCAATAACAAAGGTCGTTGAGTGACAGACGGTAGTACATGAATAGATTGGTCATGGACAGTTCTGTGACAGTGGTGTTTAAATACAATCATACAAACAGTCATAGATACGTATGCCTAGAAGAATATGGCTTTCAGCAAGATATCAAAACATTCACCAGTGGAATGAAACCCGCAGGATTATATCCCCATCATGAGCATGTAAAATAAATGAAAGACCAGATATTCTTTAGTGATAGCAAAACAAAGACTCCGAGACAGATTGAAGCTGTTGTATGGCGGGAGGACACTAAGTCAAAAAAAAAAAAAACAGTTGCTTGGCAGCAGGATGCAAAGCAAGAGACAAGGACAGATACAATGCTGTGACTTGAAGATTTACAAACAGGCAGCTGTGCGAGGGAAAATATGCAGAGATTAATAGCGAAGGTAAACTGATGTTGCTAAACAGTGGTTTAAAAGCTTGATACAATATGACAGTGAAGAATAATCAATGGGTTAAATGCAGACCAAGACAAGAAATTATAGGAGCAGAAAGCCATGCAGATGTTATTTACTTTGGTGAAGCCAACCCCCTCCAGTGAAATGGCTTCCTGAGGCTAACAGCAATGAACAAAGTGCAGAAACCCAACGCTTTTAGAGATATTTTTTCAGATATAACAGTAGTAAATAAAAATCCAGTTGCTTTGGGGGCTTGCTGCAGTTCAAACATTGTTGCTCTTTGCACTGCCTGAATATCAGTGCTTGGAAAGAATGTCTGTGCAAAAAAACTCCAAAAGTCTAGCACCACAACATCACGTAACAAAAAGGAATAATGAGTGTTAAGCCTTGACTCCAAATACCACCAGTCTGATTCCCAGAATCCCATTTTCAATTTAAACTGTAACTTTATTGAAAATTGGTGACAGTAGATATAACACATAAAAGTATACAATAAGTTGGTGAACAGAAGGGTTTCTGATGATTAAACAAAATTGTAAACTGACATAGGATGCAATAACCCAAGTATACCAAAAACAGTGCAAGATAAACGTGTTAAAACAAAGTGTCAGAACAGAACTTTACACAACATGAGTACATTGGAAATTCCATATCAACCTCAGTGTGGGATAAGAAGCTCAGCATCAAGAGTCCCAGTTTAGTGCACGTCTCCAGGGCCTGCATCCATCTATCCCATATCTCGTTGAATTTGGAGGGGCAGCCTCTATGTTTATATAAAAATCTGTGGTAAGGTATAATATTGTTTATCTCCCTCAGCCAAGCATTAAGTTTGGGAGGCCGATCTCGCATCCATTGGCTAGCAATAAGTTTCCTGGCTATAAATAATGTTTCATATAAGAAGAGCTTAGTGAATCTATCCAGATCTACATCTGGGAAGATCCCCGAAAGGCATGGCTTGGGGAGCAGTGTTATGGGGGACCCCATGTTGTCGTGGAGGAATGTTATGATTTGTTTCTAGTAGCCTTGAATTTTCGAGAAGTGCCAAATTAAGTGGAAAAAGGTACCTTGATCTAATTTACACATGGGGCAGAGAGTAGATTGGTTACATTTGTACTTGGCAAGCATGGGAGATGTAAGATAGGAGCAATGGAGAATGTACAGTTGTGTGAGACGGTCTGATAACTGCGGGGAAACTGTTTTACAAGCATCTAGGGCTTTGCTCCACTCCTCATCCTCCAAACCGCCTACATCAGTCTCCCAGTGTGTTTTGAGAGCATAAGCACCCAAGGAGGAGGAGGGGAGGTGGAGCGTGGTTTATAATATGGAGACTAAGCTTTTAGGGCAGTGGTTCTTAACCTGGGTTCGATCGAACCCCAGGGGTTCGGTGAGTCAGTTTTGCGGGTTCGGCGGGGGGGGGGGGCACTCCCAGCCCCCTGGTGTGTAGCTTTACTGATCCCTGTACACTGTCCTATCCTCTGTCCTGTCAACTCCTGTCCTCTGCCCTATTCTCTGTACACCGCCCTACAGCCTACTGACCACTCAATCCTGCCCTACAATCAAATGAATAATCAATTCATTATTATGTTTTTGTTTTTGTGTGAAAATCATGTTTTAATGGTTTTGTTCTTTGTTCTTAATGGTTTTGTTCTTTAATGGTTTTGTTCATTTTGTGCACCTATGTATAAATATATACCTATTTTTTGAATTTGAAAAAATCATATTTTATTTTTCCAATTAAGAAGGGTTCGGTGAATGCGCATATGAAACTGGTGGGGTTCAGTACCTCCAACAAGGTTAAGAACCACTGTTTTAGGGTCTGTACTCTTAATTATCTATAGGACTGGGATGGCTTTGATCCGTGGTACTTCAGAAGCAAATTGTGTTTGGAAGGCAGGTAGGTATCTAAAGAGCATATGGTTCGGCATCAAATATTCAGCTTTCAGTTTGTCAAAGGGCTTTAAGTTTCCATTGTCCAACAAGTGGGATAAATACTAGATGCCTCTGTTACTCCATAAAATTGAGTCAGAAATTGAGCTAAACTCGGGGAGCATGGTGTTTTGCCAAAGGAGTATGGAATCATGAAACTGGGGGAGATTGAGTTTATCCGACACCACCTCCCATATGCATCTATAGTGGTATAGAAAAGACTTGGTGTCACCTCTAGTCTCAGCCCCCCGCAGACCCCACAATATGACAGATAGGGGGTCGGCAGTTGGATGTGACCACGTGGGACATAATAAGGTAAGCAATCACAATCTATCAATCTTGTCAACATGGAATAACTGAGACAGTTGGGATGCCAGATAATATAAATTGAAATCCGGGAGCGCCACGCCTCCCAGATCAGTGGGATTCTTGAGTTTCCTCGACGACAACTTGTGTCTACTGGCCCCCCAAACACATGTTTTGAGAAGGGACTCTATCTGCTTAAAGTGTTTAAGATGCAAATATTCCGGGGAATGCCACAGCACATACAGAACCTTGGGAACGAGTATCATATTTATTAAATTGACACGGCCCATTACCCCTAATGGCAATCGAGCCCATATTTGCGTTTTAGCCTTGATGAGGTTAAAAAGGGGTTGTATATTATCAGGAACATAATCTGTTGGGGAAGTGGTGACCTGTATACCAAGATATTTACTGCAATTCACTCTTTGCAGAGGGAGGTCAATTTGGTTGTGTGAGGGTGGAGCATTACCTATTGGCATTATTTGGGACTTATCACAGTTAATTTTGAGGCCAGAGAAGGTACCATATTGTTCTATAAGGGTAAGGGCCGTTGACAGGGATGCTTCTAAGTCCGCCATATACAGCAGCGTGTCATCTGCGTACATACTTATCTTTTCCTTCAAGGAACCTATAAATAGTCTGTGGATGTCAGGATATGCACAGATAGCAAGTGCGAGTGGTTCGGCAGCCAGTGCATATAGCAAAGGAGATAAAGGGCATCCCTGCCGATTTCCCCTGAAATGGAAAACAACCAGACGTCCTCCCTGTTGCCAGAACCAGAATCCTATTTAAAGTAGTGGTGAACATACAGGTCTCATGCACACTGGGCGCTTGCCCAGCTCCCCTGAACACCTTTCTCCTGGTAGAAGAAAAGCAGGATTGAAAACGCACCTAAAGCCGCGTTTTTGTAAATGCTTTTAGGCGTGTTTAGACGCATTTAAGCATGCCAAGCACGTTAATTTTGTTTATTGGCTAGAATAATAATTTATTCTGGCCACTGAAATTAATTGACTCTCGAGAAATAAACCCGTTTACATGTGTTTAGGTGCATTAGGCGTATTTTTCTGCCAAAACACTGCAACTCCAGAACAAGTTGGAAGTGTTTTTTTTTTTTTTTTTCTTGCCTCTAAAAGTTCCTACTTTGAAATGCCTGTAAATGCTTATGTGTGCATGGACAACTAGGCTAACATTGGGGGGCATTTAGAGGCAGAAAAAAATGGCAAACGCTCCTAATAATGATGTTTTTAACACCCAGTGTACATGAGGCCACAATGTTCTAGAAACTTTCTAATACAGTTATAACTATGTGAACACCATAACTGCTTTTGCTTAGTTTCATAATTTATCTTTCCTGACAGACTCCATGGCAGCATACGTATTGGGTTTAGCCCCATCTCCAAACCTACCCTATAGGACACCACTCCCATAAATCTTTGCACCTGTTCAGCACACGTGTTCCTTTTTTGTCCTCCAAAGGATTACCTGTATCCTACCTGAAGATGGATCCCAGGAGATGGATGACTCTACCATTCGGGTATTGAGTGCTCTCCAATAAGCCCCAGCTGCTGCAGGGTATGGAGTAGGGGCAAAGATGTGTGCAGCCCTTGGTCGAAAAGCCCAGCTGCAGCGGGTGGCCTGTCCCCTAAATATGTATAAAGTCCGGTGTGTGTCCGTCCATCCCTGGTGGCTAGCGGTT
The DNA here is from genome assembly GCF_965119305.1 of Pelophylax lessonae. NCBI lineage: Eukaryota > Metazoa > Chordata > Amphibia > Anura > Ranidae > Pelophylax > Pelophylax lessonae. Next base: position 289,810,328 of record NC_138769.1, read on the forward strand.
CGTGAGTACCCCATATTTTATTATGTCTCCATGGCAGCTGCTGTACATGCTTTATTAAATGCCTGTGTGTACCTTTATGTTTTTCCTGATGTTCCCTGGTGGCTAGTGCTCCGGGGCCGGTCAGCGTCTTATATCCTGACCGGCCGCCGGTTCGGTGCGCTGCTGCACATGCGCCGCGATGCCACTGCCACTCCCGAGGCGCATGCGCAGTGATGACTTCTTGTGGCGCCATATTTAAACTCCCAAGCTGTCAGCAGAGTGTGTGTGTTATACACTGCTGCTGTGGGACATTTTTGTGATTTCCAGTTTGAATTTTTGCATCCTTAAGGCAGTAGTCTGGACCCCAGAATTTGGAGCCATCCCCCACCCCCCCATATCCGCTTCCTCTCTGATATCGTTGTCCGGCTCATCCCTGTAGGTCAGCGCCAGAATAGAAGCCTCTCCGCCCTCCGGGTTTGGGGTGTGTGTAGGGGGGGATTGGAGCATTTTTCATGTTCCTAGCTTCCTGTTTGTGTTTCTTTGTTTCCCTTGTTTTTTCAGCCCTTCCCATTGGGATACTCATCACTCCTCTCAAAGTTCCCTCCACCAGCACTCTTCAAAATCCGCTCGGAGGTCTCCATCAGGTTCCCAGCATCATAAGAGAGCGTCCACATCAACTGGCCCCTCACGTAAACCTGAGAAAGCGGGTTGTTGGGGTTGTGGCGCCCGGGTCCCTGAAACCAAGTCCCTATGTGACAAGTGTTTTTCCCAGGCTGCGGGAGAAAGGGACACCTCCAATCAGTGCCTTGAAGCCCTTGTGAAGAGGGTCGTGAAGGATTCTCTGGCCGAACTGGGTGTCGGTCAGCCCCAGGTCTCTGAAGCAGTTCCTCCAAGCCCTTCCCCTGTGAGGATACAACCGTGGGAGGACTTTGAGTCTACTCATACAAGTCATCACTGAGCGCTCCTGTCGGATAGCAACTCTGAGGTAGAGGACCCTTGTCTGGGCTTTGAATTTAACTTGGTCCCTTCCCTTGTAAAGGCGGTCAGAGACCTTAAACTGGGAAGATTCAGCTGTTCCTCCTCCCAAACAAAAAAATTATTTTAAACAGCTCAATAAGGAGCGTCTTAATTTTCCCTTCCTGGGAGAGTTGGGGGAGATCATCTCAGAGGAATGGAGTAAGATGGAGAGGAAGAACTACATGACCTCCAAGATGTCCAGATTATATCCTTTTAAAGAGGAAGATGTCAAGAATCTAGAATCTCCTCCACTAGTGAATGCAGCAGTCATGAGGCTGGTCAAGCATGTGACCCTCCCCTTAGAAGATACGGTCTCCTTCAAAGATCCTTTAGACCGCAGAATGGATTCGGATCTGAAGAGGATCTATTTGATGTCAGGTATGGCCTGCAAACTGGCTTTGGCCTTAGCAGCCCTTTCCAAGGCTATGGAATCGTGGGCTGATGTAGTGGACGAGTCCGTCAGAGCAGTGTCGGAGGAAGTGGCCAGAAGTTCCCCGATCGAGGAACTTAGGTTGGCTTTGTCATTTCTTGGGAAGGCTTCCATAGATCTAATCCGTCTGTTGGCTAGAGTTATGCTGTCCTCAGTCACGGTGAAACAAGCTTTATGGCTCCGTCCTTGGGTCGCTGACCCGGCTTCCAAACAAGTTTGGTGCCTTCCCTTTTTTAAAGAACATCAGGTCCCTTGTGAAGGAGCAGCTGGAGTTGGACCAGGAGCTGGCAAGGATTCTGCATCTGATGCTGGGGTATGTGATCTGAGTGAACAAGGTGGAAATGTTCCATTAAAATGTTAGCAATGTTTTTTGGATGGATGTGGCCTACATTGTCTGCGTGAAATTTGTGCAGGGACATTCTAAAGCTGCACCAGCAGCACAAGAATTTGATCATGAACGTCAGGGAAGAATTGTATATTTTCGCTGGCCCCAAAAGGTTCAAAAACATCCATGACCTTTAAAGTCCTGGCAGCCTTTGATGTTCGACATCAAACTTCATGTGTGTATTGTTTTTATGGTGTCATGGAGCATTTCTTTGGCCATATTTTAGACTAGGTACTTAAATGTTGCAAGTGAGTGGTGCAGTAAGAGACTTTCAAATAGAAGAATGAAGCTACCAGACCAGGGCAAGTTTGGAACTGGTTAATGTAGAAACTGTTCAGCCGTTGTAATATTATCAAAAAACCCATAATGTGTACCCATTATCAGAAGTGTTGCTAGCTTGGATAACATTACAATGAGCAATTGCTTATTAGAAGGACATCCAACTGTTCTAAGGTCTGCTTGGGGTGTTTACGCTGTGTAACTAATCTTAACTCTTTTAGAATGATGGTTTATAAAGATGGTTTGCCATTTTCTTATTATTTCAGCCAGCATTGGATGCAGCTGGATTGTCAACTCCCCCACCTTGTCCAACTCTGCATGATGTGGCTGAGATGCTGCTTGCTGAGTATCGGCTCCAAAATGAGACAAGGAGGCCTGCTGCTGAATATAGTGAGTTGGTATGGTTGCTGGGGCTCATACAGGAATCTGTATCAACATCGGCCAATAATCAGGTGGCAATTCAAAGACAGAATGACCTCCTGATTACTAGCCACCACGTTTTGGTACAGGTTCAACAGGATGTGCGTGACTGCCTGATCATCTGGGCAGACCAGCATCAACGGGATCGGCAACGTGACAACACTCATGTGCTGGCCATCCGCCAACGCCTGTTTGGAGCTGAAGATGCCACATTGGCACAGCCCTCCCAACCAGCACAATTGCCTGCCCCAGCAGGTCGTGTAAGTGGGAGGGTAACGCCAGTGTTGGCCACTGAGCAGGCAGCTGAGGAGGGGACAATTTCTCCTATAGCCACTCCCAGCACTTCACAGTTCCTTCCAAATTGTACACCCCTCAGTCAGCAAGCCTCCTTCCCCACCAATTTCAATTCAGGTTCCACACTACCCCTTACAACCAGCCCCATTTCCTCCACACCTTCCTCTCAACACTCCTCTCCAGGTCGTTACCCTTCTTACCCAACACAGTCCCTCCTTGGTCATCCCTACACCATGCCCTGCCCCTCCAAATGATCCCTCACACCTCCCCGCACATCATCTTCACACCCCTTGCACCCCCAGCAGCAGCAAAAAATACCCTGGGTGGAGCTGCAGCAGCCACAGCAGCAGCCGCCACAACACCAGCAGCTGCGCAGCAGCCGACACAACACCAGCAGCAGCCGACACAACACCAGCAGCAGCCGACACAACACCAGCAGCAGCCACAGCAGCCGACACAACACCAGCAGTAGCCACAGCAGCCAACACAACACCAGCAGCAGCCGAAACACAACACCAGCAGCAGCCGACACACACCACCAGCAGCAGCCGCAGCGGCCGACACAACACCAGCAGGAGCCGCAGCAGCCGACACAACACCAGCAGCAGCCGCAGCAGCCGACACAACACCAGCAGCAGCCGCAGCAGCCGACACAAGAACAGCAGCAAAGCCTGCAAATTCTTCAGATAATGCAGTAGATTCTTTTTTTTTTTTTTTTTTTTTTATATTTCTTTATTAATTTTTCAAGTACAAACAAGATAAAATAGATTTCAACACTCTGGAGACTTTATCAATACATATTATCCACATGTTACCCTTTTTTCCCCTTTGTCCCTCCTCCCTCCCTTATCCCCCCCCCCATTCTCCTCTTGTTAATTAATTCCCATGAGATCTTTATATTCCCTTGTGACCTTAAAGTCTTGCCAATCTTCCCAGATTTTCTCTTCGTCTCCCTGTTCATCCTCTTCCCAACTTCTTAATTGTTCGAGCTTTCTAATTTTCTCTACTTTAAGTACCCACTCTTTACTTGTTGGGGGTTCTACTTTTTGCCAATTTAGGGGGATTAAGCTTTTAGCTGAGTTTAATAAATGGGGGAGAAGTGTTTTCTTATATTGTTTCACTGACATGTGGGTTCCATGAAATAAACATTTCCACGGATCCACCGTAATATCTATTTTGGTAATTTTTGTTATCAATACTGTAATATCTCTCCAAAATAATTTAATTTTAGGGCACTCCCACCAAATGTGGGCTATAGTCCCTATCAACTGACACCCCCTCCAACAAAGTCTTGAACTTTCTTCCTGGATTCTACCTACTTTATCAGGAGTATACCTAGCAAGCAATTTGTAGTTCATCTCCTCGGTATTAGTATCTATCGCTGATCTATGTACTAATTGAAGGCTTTTCTCCCACTGATTGTTGTTACTGCAAGGGCCAAAATCTCTTTCCCATTTTTCTTTTAGTGAGGGTCCTCTCTCTTTTGTTATTGTTAATAATATTTTATACACATTTGAGATGTTGTTAGATATCTTATCTAAGAGACACATTTGCTCAAAGGGTCGTAGGTCATTCATATCTCTCAAGGGCTGTGGTAATGTCAGTGTAAAATGCTTCAACTGAAAGTATCTCCACTCATTAATCTTCCAATCTCCCTTCCTTTGTTTTAAATCTGCCAAGGTTATAATTTTTCCCTGCTCTAATATATCCCCTAATCGTGCTTCTTCCTTCCTTCGTAATCCATTTTCCTAATTCCTTCCCTTCCCCAGGTGAAAAAAAATTTGTGCCCTGTAAAGGAATCATTGGTGAATTGTGCTTCCATTTTTCTTTTTTATGTATATTATCCCAAACTTTGATAGCGTGTCGTGTGATTTTGTGCGTATTAATATCTAAATTTCTAACCCTCTGGGGTATCCATATAACTTTTGCAAGATGTGTGCCGCTCATTGTGTTTTCTATTGTTACCCAATTCCTGTCACTTTTTTTTGTCCATTCTATCACCCTTGTGAGTATTGATGCATAATAATAATTTTTAATATTTGGTAGTGCTAAACCCCCTTGTCCCTTTCCTTTACTTAGTGTATCAAATCTTACCCTTGGCTTTTTGTGTTTCCATATAAAACGGGAAATTAAAGTTTTAAGTGTTTTAAAGAATCCCTGGGGTATTGATATTGGGATCATCTGAAATTTGTATAAGATTTTGGGCATTATTATCATTTTTATCACATTAATTCTTCCTATCCAGGAGAAAATTCTTGGAGATAGTCTATTTAGCTCTGTTCTTGTTTCATTTAAAAGTTGGATAAAATTTGCTTTATAGAGTTTTTCAGGGGTTGGAGTTAGTTTAATCCCTAAATATTTGATCTCATCTTTTCTCCAGTTAAACTGAAATTAATTTTTCAATCTCTCCTCTTCTTGTTTAGGAATATTAATATTTAGTATTTCTGATTTTTTTTGGTTGATCTTTAGATTCAATATCTCTCCATATTGTTTCATTGTTTTTATTAGATTAGGCAGGGATATCCTAGGATTGCTTATATAGAGTAATATATCATCAGCAAAGGCTGATATCTTATACTCCTCTTGTCCCATCCTTATTCCCCCAATATCCCCATTTCTCCTAATTGTTGCTAGTAGGGGTTCTAAGGATAGGACAAATAGCATCGGGGACAAGGGGCATCCTTGTCTTGTTCCGTTGAACATCTCAAATGGGTCTGACAAAACTCCATTAATCTTTACCTTTGCCGTTGGTTGATTATACAGTGTTTTAATCCAGGCCAACATTCTAGACTTTATTCCCAACTCCTCTAGAGTGCTTATCATGAACTCCCAGTCTACTCTGTCAAACGCTTTCTCCGCGTCAATTGACAGTAGTAGACTGGGAGTTCTACTTTTCACCATCTGACTAATCAGAAGTAGGGTCTTTATCCCATTATCTCGTCCCTGTCTGCCTGGTATGAATCCTACTTGGTCGTTGTGTATCCACTCCCTCATCAAGTTCTTCATCCTGGTAGCTAATATTTTTGTAAATAACTTAGTATCAACGTTTAGAAGGGATATGGGTCTAAAACTAGAGCATAGTACCGGGTCTTTTCCCTCTTTACGTATAACTGTTATTGATGCAGATAGAGCATCCTTACTCAACTCATACTGGGTACCTATCCCGTTAACGTATTCTTTAAATCTTGGGATTAGAATTTCTCTAAATTTTTTATAGTAATTTATGGTAAATCCATCCGGTCCTGGACTTTTACCTGGCCTCGTTTCTTTAATGGCTCTTTCTATTTCTTGTTCCGTGATTGGTCTTTCCAGAAATGTTAGTTTATCCTCATCTATTTTTGTCAATCCCGCATCTTCCAGATACCTTTTGATTTTTATCCTCCTATCTCTTTCATTCCCCTGATTATCTCCTTTTTTAACTGCATATAGATTTGAGTAGTATTTTTGGAATTCCTTTGCTATCCCTGATGTTGTTTGAATTATTTCCCCATTTTTATTCTTGATTTTATCTATAAAATTTTTCCCTTTCTTTTTTTTAAGGGTTCTTGCTAAGTTTTTTCCCACCTTATTACTTTCAGTATACTTTTCTTTAATACATCTTTTCATTTCCTGTTTAATTTCTTGTTCCAACAGATCTTTTAGTTCTTCTCTTTTTAACTCTAATAAATTATTTATTGATATATCTTGAATTTTTTTATACTTTTGCTCTAATTCATATACTTCTGCCATTAACCTAACCTTGTCTTTTACTCTTTCTTTTTTCCTTTGAGCTCCTTTTGAGATAAGTATGCCCCTTTTATAAGCTTTATGCGCTTCCCAAACCATATCTTTCGGTGCGTCCTTTGTATCATTTATTTTAAAGTATAATTCCAGCTCCTTCACTATTTCTTTTTCCCATTTTTTTATCTCTTAATAACTCCTCGTTTATCTTCCACGCATCCATCCCAGGCCGTTCTTTCGCCATTTTTATCTTTACTGTAATGGGGGTATGGTCTGACCAAGTCTTCACCCCAATCTCTGCTTCTCTTACCCTTTCGATCCATCTATGTTCAATTAAGATGTAGTCTAATCTTGAGAATGTTCCATGTATACTTGAGTAACATGTAAAATCTCTATCCTTTGGATGGAGGATTCTCCACACATCTGCCAATTGGTTTGTGAACAGTTTTTCCTTTAATTTCCTTATTTGAGCTCTATTATTTTGCGGATTTTTAGATGTAGTGTCCATTTTAGGGTCAAGGCAGAGGTTGAGGTCTCCTGCTAATATTACTCCTCCTTTTATAAACTCCATTAGTTTTCCCAAAACTTTAATTAAGAACTCTTCTTGTTTCTCGTTGGGGCTATATATATTAACTAGAGTCAGATCTTCATCTCCTATTTTTCCTCTTATAAAGAGGTATCTTCCCTCAGGGTCTACCAGTCTCTCCTCTAGCATGAATCCAAGGTTCCTGGCAATACCAATGGCTACCCCCTTAGACTTCCTCCCGGGGGAGTCTGCATAATACCAAATGGGGTGACTCTGGGAGTATAACCTAATATTGGATGCGTGGGAGAGATGAGTCTCTTGTAAAAATGACAAGTCCGCTTTCAAGTAACTAATTTCTTTTAGGATTTTTTTCCTTTTTTCTGGAGAGTTTAAACCTCACACATTGTATGATAATATATTAACTACTCCCATTTACCTTCAATATTTTTACTCTTTTCCCTTGTTTTCCATAAATAAGCATTTATACACTCCCTTAAATCAGCTGGGTCCTTATTAACGATCATTGCATTTTTTAATTTCTTTTTCCTTCTGTATTCTCTAGGTTCTAAGGCCTTCTTATGGGAAAAAATTAGCATCTTTATCCTTCTATTTCTCCCTCTTCTCCCCCCACCCCTACCCTCCCCCCCTTCCCTCCTCACCCACCCCCATCCCCCTCTCCCTCCCCCCCTCCCCTTCCCTTGTAGGGGCCTATCCCGCCCCAACCCCTCTACCGGGGTCGTCGATTCTCCTTCCTCCCTTTCCAATCGACTTGTGGTCGAGGTCGAGCTCTGCCACTGGTCGCCATTCCCATCCATCTTTCCTATTGCTAGGATCCGATGGAATAGGCGTGCTATATCCTCGTTGAGCTGCATATTTTTATACTCTTACTCCTCCCATTTCCTCCCTCCTCCTCTAGTCCTCCCACTCCCCCCCCCATCCCCCCCCATCCCCCCCATATTCTCCCCCAGTTCTTCCTTAGTCTTTTAGTGCTTTGGTTTTCAACTTTTTCTTCTGTTTCCATTGGGCCGATTCTCCCTCCTCTATTTCCTCCTCTGGGGACTCCTGATTTGTCCAACCTGGGATGTCTATCAGTGGAATGTTTACTGCTTCACAGAAATCTTGAGTTTCCTCTGGGAATCTGAGTAGTACTGTCCTCCCGTCTCTTCTCACTCCTAGTCCTGCTGGGTAATTCCAGAAGTACTGTATGTTATTTTTTTTTAAAGCTTCTATCATAGGTCTCAGCATGCGTTTTCTGTTAATCGTTTCATGTGCCAAGTCTGGGAATATCTGAATATCCTCTCCCTCATATTTTAATTCGGGTCTAGCTCTCATTTTTTCCCAGATCTGGGCCCTTATTTCGTATTTATGAAATCTTGCAATAACATCCCTTGTTTTCTCTTTTGGTATATTTATTGGTTTACGCAGTCTGTGTATTCTTTCGAATTCAATTTTATCTGTAGGCGCTTTTCCCAATAAAGGGTTAAATACCTTTTCTAGGATTTCTCCTAGATTCTCTGCCGAGCCTTTCTCTGGTATTCCTCTAATTCTCAGGTTTTTTCTTCGATTTCTGTTCTCCTGGTCTTCAATTTTATATAATATATTTCTCTGATCCAATTTCATCTTCCTCATTTGATCTTTTAAATTTTTCAACTCTTTTCCCTGGGACTCTACCTTCTCTTCTATTTCTTCTACCCTTCCCAAGATATGTCCCAGGTCTGTCTGAATGATGGTCATCTCTTCTTTAATGGATCTTTCCAGGTTCGCAAACATTTCCCGCATTTCTGATTTTGATGGTGGGGAATCTTTTCTACTTAATTCCTCTTCCCTATTCATTTCTCCGTCTCCTATTGTTGAGGTACTTTCCCTTGACACTTCCAAACTTTCTTCACCACTTACTCCTGTTTGCTTTTGGTTCTTGATTTTCTTAGTTCCCTCTGTGTTTTGTTTGGGTCTGACTACTGGCTGTTTTTCTGGCTGTGTATTTTGCCCTTTTCCCTCAGGTGTCATATATCTTTTAATTGTCCCTGGACTTGCTGTTATCTTTGCGGGTTTCCCTGCCAATTCTTTTGCTGAGTCTTTTGGAGGTTTACTTTTCATTTTTAATCCTTTACTTTTCTCCTTTTCCCCCGAGGGGGCAAGAGACAGTCTTCAAAGAAGGGAAAGAAAAAAAAAAATAGGAGCAGAGAGGTCCCAAGAGACGGTCCTCGAGCCCCTGGAATGTCCCAGTCTGAGTAAAGGAACCTCTTTTTTCAGATCAATACAATATGGGGGTAGTATAGTCTCTAGATGTATATGCAGTGGAAAAGGATAGAAAACAAACACCCCTATTGACCTTGTCTCCTCTGTTACTTCTTTCCCCAAACTTGTTTTCCAGTCCACCTTAGTTCAAATCCTATTTTAAAGTCCGGGGGGGGGGGGCTCTATAGTATGTTTGTTTCAATAAGCAGACAGTCAATATAAGGCAACAGAAAAACAAGGGGGGGCTTTTGCCCTCTCACCGCTCCTTCACCGGACCGTATCCCTGTCTCTTATCCAGATGAACGTCCTGTTTTTCCCCCTCCAGGGGGGGGGGGGTGGAAGCTGGACCGAGTGCCTTGCTGCGTCCTGAGTCGGCTCTCCTTCCGACCTCGCTGCACGCTCGTGCTGTTTGCACGTCCTGCCGGTCTCCGCCTACTCGAGCGGCGTGTCCCGACCTCACCAGCGGCAGCCTTCTCTTCGATCCCGGGCGGATCGCTACAGCCCTCTCCGACTCGTCCTCTCACCTCTGAAGACAGGTCCGTACGGGGGTGTCCGGGGGGGGGAGGGGGGCGGGGGGGTTATTCCTCAGCCGGTCTGCTTCTCATCGGGGTGTCTGGATGGGAGCTTTCCTCACTTGTTACCAGCAGCTCTCCTCAGACATCAGCACACACTCCGGTCTGGCGCCATAGACAGGCTCCTCCCCCGTGGCAGCCGCAGCAGGAGCCACAAGAACAGCAGCAAAGCCTGCAAATTCTTCAGATAATGCAGTAGATTCTATTGTAGATAAGGCGTCAGGGTTCCTCCGCACCTGCCGAGCCACCACCTTAATGTATGTCTTCTTATATTTTAATTTATTTTTATAATATTTTTTTCAATTTATCTATTTATTTTAACATTGGCCAAATTGTGGGGCCCCTTTTTTTTTATTTGAGGGGGGATGTATATTTATTTTACTTTTGTATTTTTTGATTTAATAAATGTAGTTTCCAATTGATTTATTTGCGTTTGATCTCTGGTATTTTGTGAGTGATCTTGGACAAGGTCCTGCTGGGATGGTATGTTTTTGTCCACTGGGAACTCTGGAAGGAAGCGCTAGCCCATAAGCAGCGACACCAGGGAAAAATTCTCCCCTCTATCCAGTGAACATCCCCGGAAGAAGTCTAAGAATTGCATGGTCAACCAGAAGATATTTTTCACTACAACCTCTTGGGATATAGCTTGTTTGGGAATGGTATCCAATTGCATACACACAGGACCAGAGCTTCCCTATTGTGCTGATGGTTTGAGTAATCCCACCTTTGGGAAGGGAGGAGGCCTAGCTCCTAGTAACCTTAGGTGTGGTCTTTCATCTCTTAGCATGGAAGCCTGAAGATGGTAGAGATTACAGTGGAGGAAGCACTTTGTTGTTACCAGATAAATTCGAGGTGATATAGCTTGAAGAGGACCTAAACTTTCTTCCAAAAATTGCAGGGCAAAGGGTTTGAAAGGTTCCTCAAGATGGTTTGGAATGTTAGTAGCTGTTCCATCAAAGCAATGTAAAAGCCTTTCCAGGTCAACACAACCAAACTGTCAACGGGTCTGTGGTAGTGAGCCCTTATATATCCCCAGCTCAGGATTCCCCAGGGCACGGAGTCTAAGCCCCAGCCTGCTTCTTCACCAGGGCCCCTGATGGTGGGGATGGACTTGCAGCAGACTGGAACCAGGCCCCCAGGTAGGCCCAGCTGAGAATGTGGAGACCGCTGGCGTGTGCAGGGTAAACAGGAGACTATAGGAGATCCAAGAGACAAGCCGAGGCCAGGACAGGCAGCAGACAAACGTAGACAGAGAAACAAAGCAGGGTCGGTACACAGGAGATCAGATACAATAGCCAAGGGATACACGGATGGGAGCTCAGAGAACAGCGAAGTTGCTCAAGCAAGGAACAGTGCACTGAGCATGTGTATATATAGGGAAGCAAACAGGGAGATGACCCAGGAAGTAATTGACAGGAACAGGATATAACCCACAGTAGAGCAGGCGACGCCCATAGGAAACAGAGAAGCCCAAACATCACATGTGAAAGGAGGCAAAACAGAAGCACTGCAGCAAGGAGGTAAGAATATACAGACAAAACTATAGGCTAACTTGTGACACAAACATTTTGAAGAATGTAAGGTGTTGTGTTCAATTGCTTCCCAGGATAAATGTGCACACATTTCTCTCTCTCACCATCAGAATTTAGGATTGAGTTCTCTCTCCCTCTTACTGTCTATAGATCGAAACAGACACATTGTAGAGACTCACCTCTTGGAAGACGAATGGCACATGGTACCAGGGATTGATCCCGATTCCCCGAAGGTCCAGCTTCCTGTGCCAAAACGGTGTTAAAAGAGAGTAAAAAGTTGATCAAAGAATGTATTTACACTAAATGGAGGTTAGACAGTCAGGAAAAAACTTTAACATCCACTCCTTCCCCCTCCACACTCCCCTGAAAGTGTGCTTTTCGAAATGTTACAGTGGTAAGGCTGATTTCTACCCTGCAAGCTTCATGCTTCTGGGTGAAGCTTGTAGCGTTCAAGATACATACTCCATGGTTTTGTGCGGATTGTGTTTCTCAGATGTTGTTTCAGCCTCAGCTCTGCCTGTTCAAAGTGTTGGGAACATCTCCTTTTTTGATGGCTGGGCACCAAAAAAATGCCTATACTTACCCGCTCTTGCCTGTTTAGTAGTTTTGACAAGAGCAGGCCTGATCCTCTTCACATGGTCCCTCTACACCCCTCTATGAACCTCTCTCCTGTTGATTTCCCCCACAGCAGGCAGCTTGCTATGGACTCACCTGAGATGAAGCCAAACGCCCTGTGTCTGTTCAGGCACTAGTCTGTGAGCCAGCCTGGCCCCCCTCTCTTCAGATAGTCTCAATGATTTGTACTGATTGCATCTGGAGGCAATCGTGGCCTGCTGTCATCTCAGCTAACGAGGAGGGGAAGTCAGGACCAGACAAGTGTCTCCTGCTAAACTTGTGCAGTAAGAAACGGCCCTGGTAAGTATAAGGGGGCAGATGCCCACCAAAGACTTGGAATCTTAATGGGCAGAATGCATTCACCTAAACAACCTGCTGCCTTTACAAATACTTGAAGCCTGATCTGGGCCATACACATGTAGCATTTCTACCCTAACAAAGTAGACACATTACAGCAAAAGCACACATTACTTACCCTCAAACATTTGGCTTGGGCCCACAGAGGCAGATGCCCTTTGGTCAGGAGAAGCTTTTAAAACAAAAGCACAAAATATGAACTCCAATTTGGGACATTCCCGGGGGTTGAGCATTTTTGACATGTTGGTAAGCACACACAATGTTCAAGCCAAGCCACACACATTTTAAGTGTGTAAAAAATCAGGACAAGATTAAATTAACATGTCCAGAAAGAAATTAGAAGTCCAAAGAACGGCATGTCCTTGGTAGGGAAAAGAAAATTGGAGGAGGCTGACTTCAGAAAGCAAAGAAACACTAAAATGTCCAGTGATGCTCCCCAATACCACCTTCCAAACGTGAAAGTCAAGCAATAGTGTTTCCACGCTGACAGTGTTGTGCAAAATGACCTTGCAAATATTGTTCTGTCTTAGAAGCTCACCAAATCACAAAATGCCGACCCTTACATAGACACTCATGGTATATTCTCCATCCTTGACCTTCTCAAACATCCATGTCCAAATCTAAATCAACCTTCCTGTCACATGTAGCTAAACTGCACTTAATTTGCCAACAACTTAGATTAGCCCAGATACACATCCCCCTAGCACACACAATACATGTGAGAATCACATTCAAGGTACTTACAGTGTGGTCAGGGGAGACGGCCAACCCCACATATATATATCATTTTTGTAATATATATATATATATATATATATATATATATATATATATATATATAATTTTTTTAATTATATATATGTCACGTACCTGGGAGGAGTCTGAGTTGACGAGGTCGGCCTCTCTTATATCTCCGGCCCAGACCCCACTGAAGGCGAGACAGAGGGTGTCAAAGGCCAGGAGGGACACGAGTGCCTGTGGTTGTTGATGGATCAGGATAGGCTGCTTGTCCGGATCCCGGAAACTGGAACATGCAATGATGTATGGAACAGGTGCAGCAGATAGCCAGGCAACACTCGGGTAGCTCTGAGAGACAAGGTTTGAGACAGAGTCAGAGTAGTAGGAAAGCCAGGGTCATCAACAGGCGGTGCAGCAGGGTACCAAATCGTAAGCAGAGCCAAAGTCAGGGACGGAGCCGGGTCAGGTTTAGCAGAGAAGCAGAAGCAGAATCCAAGTCCAAGTTCAGAACAAGCCAGGTCAGCAACAGGGAAGCATACAGGTATCATCAGGTCACAGGAAACAGCTGAAGATCAGTCAGCACAGGAAACAGGATTGAATTTCCTTTAAATAGCCCGTCTGGCGCCACGCCCATTAGTCATACTTCTGGGAATAGCCTGTGCACGGCCACGCCCCAGACGTCTCACAAGGATTCCCTGACATTGCCCCCCCCTTAAGGGCAGCCTCCGGATGCCCAACATAGACCGTTTTTCAGGATGTTGAAGAAGGTAGGCTCGTACCAATCGAGGAGCATGGACGTTTGAAGCAGGTTCCCAGGAATTATCCTCAGGGCCATAGCCCTTCCACTTGATAAGAAGCTGTGTCCAACCACCGCTTCTTCTACAGTCCAGAATAGACTCCACCTCAAATTCTTCATTACCTTCGATCAAAAGGGGAGCAGGAACTTCAGATCCACGATCTGGGAAGGGGTTGGGAACCGCTGACTTCAGTAAAGAAACGTGGAACACGGGATGGATCTTCAGATTACCTGGTAAGATTAATTCGAATGCCACAGAAATTATCTTCTTCCTGATAGAAAATGGACCTAGGTATCTTGGGCCAAGCTTTGAGGGACACTTCAATCTCAGGTTTGTTGTAGATAGCCAGACCTTATCCCCCCGGTTTTAAATTCAAATTCCCTCTCCTTCTTCTATCAAAAAAATTTTTATTACCAGCCTGTGCCTTCAAGATGGTTTCCCGCAAAAGCTGACTGTTCGCATTAAGAAAATTTAGTCTTTCTTGTACAGCTGGTACAGCAGATTCCATAGGTAACTCAGGTAGGAAGGAGGGGTGATATCCATAATTGGTATAGAAAGGAGACTGCTTGGTGGCGGAATGGACGGAGTTATTATAAACAAATTCTGCTAAAGGGAGGAGTAACACCCAGTCGTCTTGAGAAAAAGAAGAGAAGCACCTTAAATATTGTTCAAGAGTTTGGTTTGTCCTCTCGGTCTGTCCGTTTGTGGGTGGTAGACAGAAGACAAACAAAGTTCAATGTTTAATGCTTCACATAAAGCTTTCCAAAACTTGGAAGTGAACTGCACCCCACGATCAGAGACAATGCTGGCTGGAATGCCATGCAATCTCACCACTTCTTTGATAAACGTGGAGGCAGTTTCGGAGGCAGAGGGAGTTCCTTTCAGAGGTATAAAGTGTGCCATCTTGAAAAGACAATCAACTACAACAAATATAGTGGTAAACCCTTCAGATGGAGGAAGTTCCACAATAAAGTCCATAGAGATCATACTCCATGGTTTTTCAGGTACGGGGAGGGATTCCCACAGGCCCCAGGTCTTGGCCCGATCAGACTTGTTTCTGAGACACACAGAGCAGGATCTGACATAGTTTTTACAATCCTTTAACCAATCTGGCCACCAAAAGGAACGGGAGACCAAATCAGAGGTTTTATGGATACCAAAGTGTCCAGCCAGAAGATGATCATGACACTTCTTAAGAATGGTGACCCTCAGTTCCTTGTGGAAATAAAGTCCATCCCTCTGCTGGAGATGCAAGTTCACAGGAGGTGGGGAGTTTGCAACTGTCCCCTTGTTCTGTGACATCAAGTCTGTTTGCAAGAGTAGGAAATTCTTAGCTGGCAAGATAGTGTCAGATTCAGGAGGTGGAGCTGGTTCAGGAAACATGCGAGAAAGGGCATCAGGTTTGCAATTCTTAGAGCCCGGATGAAAAGTTATATGGAACACAAATCGAGAGAAGAAAAGTGCCCATCTTGCCTGTCGAGGTCTTAATCATTTTGCGGGTTCTTAAATATTCTAAGTTCTTATGGTCCGTAAAAATAAGGATAGGGTGTGCAGCCCCCTCCAGTAGGTAGCGCCATTCCTCCAGGGCAGCCTTTATGGCTAACAGTTCACGATCTCCTACGTCATAGTTCCTCTCAGAGGAGCTTCATTTTCTGGAGAAAAAGGCAATAGGGTAGAGTAGGGACTTGGCTCCTTGTTGTTGGGATAGTATAGCCCCGACCGCATTTTCAGAGGCATCCACATCAAGTACATAGGCTAAAGCGAGATCTGGGTGTTTTAAAATGGGAGCGGAGGTAAACAGAGTCTTTAATAGTTCAAAGGCGGCTTGAGCCTCTGGAGTCCATTTGAATGGGGTAAACTGTTTGGTCAGCTGTGTGATGGGGGCTATGATGCCAAAAAAGTTCTTTATAAACTTCCTGTAAAAATTAGCGAAGCCCACAAAGCGCTGTACTGCTTTCTTGTCCTCGGGGGCAGGCCATTCCAGTACGGCAGATACCTTTTGCGGGTCCATAGCAATGCCATCCGCAGAGATAATGAGTCCCAGAAATTGGATAATCTGTTTTTCGAACTCACATTTCTCCGCCTTTGCGTAAAGACGGTGTTGGCGAAGTCTGTCCAGTACCTTCTTTACATGGTTTCTGTGTAGGTCGAGAGAATTGGAAAATACAAGGATATCATCCAAGTATACGATGATAAACAAATCAAGATAGTCCCGAAATATATCATTAACAAGATGTTGGAATTTGGCTGGGGCATTACAAAGACCGAATGGCATGACCAGATATTCGAAATGCCAAAGCACGTTCGAAACACGGTTTTCCATTCGTCTCCTTCACGAATTCTGACTAGGTTGTAGGCACCCCTGAAATCAAGTTTGGAGAACACCTGTGCCCCTCGTAACCTCTGGAAAAGTTCGGGAATTAGGGGAAGAGGATAACGATTCTTGACAGTTATCTTATTGAGATCGCGATAATCCACACAGGGCCTAAGGATATGGTCCTATTTCTTAACAAAGAATATGCCCGCTCCTGCGGGTGAAGTGGAGGGTCGGATGAATCCTTTTTCCAGGCTTTCATTAATGTAGTTACGGAGAGTCTCTAATTCGAGCTCAGAGAGAGGGTAGATCCGGCCAAAAGGTATTTCAGCCCCTGGCAACAGTTCAATGGGGCAATCGTATGTACGATGGGGAGGAAGAGAATCAGCGCTCTTTTTATTGAAAACATCCAGGTATTCGTGGTAAACTGTGGGTACCAGTTTCAAGACTTCGGGGTCCGGATGGATACCAAGGAGAGAGGTAACAGTAAGAGACTCCTCAGGAACACAGTGTGCCCGGCAGTAGGGAGAAGAGAAGAAAATCTCACCTGTGAGCCAATTGATGCTAGGGTTATGGGCCTTCAGCCAGGGTATACCAAGAATGACAGGAAACATGGGTGATGTTATAACGTCCAGGCAAAGGAATTCTTGATGACCAGAGGAGGAAGAGCAGAAAATTGGAGCCGTCTCTTGTGTCACTGGACCAGACTTGATACCAGAGCCATCAGCCAGGTGAACAACAAACCCTTGTTTCTTGGTACAGAGAGGTAGATTGTGTTGGGCTGCAAATGTCAAATCCACAAAACAGCTACAGGCCCCAGAGTCTATAATAGCAGGAACAGAGATAGTCTTTTCAGGAAGTTTCAGATGGCAAAGCAAGGTGAGATGTGTTTAATTATTCTCGGGTGGATGCATCATAGAAATCCAGTTAGAGGGGGTTCTGCAAGGCCTCACAGGACAAGTCTGAATGTGGTGACCGGCATCGCCACAGTAGAGGCAGAGATTGGAGCGATACCGTCGAAAAGGTTCCGATGTGGACAGAGAGGATCTCTGGAAACTTTCGTGAAGGGTGGTGAGGTACCTCTGGGGGGGGTTAGCGGTAATGAGAGGAGTATTAGCCCCAAACTCCAGGTGGACCAAAGGAGCCTTGTTAGTTCTTTCCGCTTGCCTCTCACGTAGCCTCCGGGCAATCTGGATGACAAGGTTCACCAGGTCTTCTAAGGCCATTGGTACCCCCACCCTGGCAAGTTCATCCTTTAGGGCAGTGGTCCTCAACCCTGGCCTACAGGGCCCACTAACAGGCCAGATTTTAGGTATTACCTTGGGGAGATACAGACTAGAGTACTGCAATCACTGAGCAGCAAATGATATCACCTGGGATGTATTTCAGTTATCTTGAAAATCTGGCCTGTTAGTGGGCCCTGTAGGCCAGGGTTGAGGACCACTGCTTTAGGGCATCAGACAAAATAAGACGGAACTAATGGAGGGCAGAATGGTTCCACAGCGTATCGGCACTCCATACACGGAAATCTGTCACATAATCCTCCACAGGCCTTAGGCCTTGCTTTAACTTGCTAAGCTTTGATTCAGCAGTCAGATGACAAAAAGGATCTGCGTATAGCTGGGACATGGCAGAAAAAAAAAGAGTCCATGGTTGTTCAGGCTGGATCGTATGTTCCCGAAGATGGAAAGCCCAGGATGGAGGCTCATCCTGAAGGAGCGAGATAATGAACCCCACCTTGGTATCTTGTGAAGAGAAGGTTCGAGGCAACAGGGAAAAGTATAGTTCACAAGAATTACGAAAAGTCCGAAATTTTCTTCGATTTCCAGAAAAACGTTCAGGAATGGGAACCCGAGGTTCCGGGTGGAAATCCACCGCACAGGATGTGCTGGGCTCCGTCAGAGAAGAGTCATTTTTGCGGGCCGATAATTGATCTTCGATGCAATCCAATTTTCCTTGCAGGCTTTGTACAATGTGGGATAGTGCAGAGATCGATCTGCAAACGTTCTCCAGTGGAGAGACCTCCCTTTCAGACTCCATAGTTGGCTGACTGATACTGTCACGTACCTGGGAGGAGTCTGAGTTGACGAGGTCGGCCTCTCTTATATCTCCGGCCCAGACCCCACTGAAGGTGAGACAGTCAAAGGCCAGGAGGGACACGAGTGCCTGTGGTTGTTGATGGATCAGGATAGGCTGCTTGTCCGGATCCCGGAAACTGGAACATGCAATGATGTATGGAACAGGTGCAGCAGATAGCCAGGCAAGCACTCGGGTAGCTCTGAGAGACAAGGTTTGAGACAGAGTCAGAGTAGTAGGAAAGCCAGGGTCATCAACAGGCGGTGCAGCAGGGTACCAAATCGTAAGCAGAGTCAAAGTCAGGGACGGAGCCGGGTCAGGTTTAGCAGAGAAGCAGAAGCAGAATCCAAGTCCAAGTTCAGAACAAGCCAGGTCAGCAATAGGGAAGCATACAGGTATCATCAGGTCACAGGAAACAGCTGAAGATCAGTCAGCACAGGAAACAGGATTGAACTTCCTTTAAATAGCCCGTCTGGCGCCACGCCCATTAGTCATTCTTCTGGGAATAGCCTGTGCAAGGCCATGCCCCAGGCGTCTCACAGGGATTCCCTGACAATATCTCTTTTGATATATATTTAAAGCTATACAGTGCATTGCGAAAGTATTCGGCCCCCTTGACCTTTTTGACCTTTTGCCACATTTCAGGCTTCAAACATAAAGATATAAAACTGTAATTTTTTGTAAAGAATCAACAAGTGGGACACAATCATGAAGTGGAACGAAATTTATTGGATATTTCAAACTTTTTTAACAAATAAAAAACTGAAAAATTGGGCGTGCAAAATTATTCAGCCCCCTTAAATTAATACTTTGTAGCGCCACCTTTTGCTGCGATTACAGCTGTAAGTCGCTTGGGGTATGTCTCTATCAGTTTTGCACATCGAGAGACTGAAATTTTTGCCCATTCCTCCTTGCAAAACAGCTTGAGCTCAGTGAGGTTGGATGGAGAGCGTTTGTGAACAGCAGTTTTCAGTTCTTTCCACAGATTCTCGATTGGATTCAGGTCTGGACTTTGACTTGGCCATTCTAACACCTGGATATGTTTATTTGTGAACCATTCCATTGTAGATTTTGCTTTATGTTTTGGATCATTGTCTTGTTGGAAGGCAAATCTCGGTCCCAGTCTCAGGTCTTTTGCAGACTCCATCAGGTTTTCTTCCAGAATGGTCCTGTATTTGGCTCCATCCATCTTCCCATCAATTTTATCCATCTTCCCTGTCCCTGCTTAAGAAATGCAGGCCCAAACCATGATGCTGCCACCACCATGTTTGACAGTGGGGATGGTGTGTTCAGGTTGATGAGCTGTGTTGCTTTTACGCCAAACATAACGTTTTGCATTGTTGCCAAAAAGTTCCATTTTGGTTTCATCTGATCAGAGCACCTTCTTCCACATGTTTGGTGTGTTTACCAGGTGGCTTGTGGCAAACTTTAAACTACACTTTTTATGGAAATCTTTAAGAAATGGCTTTCTTCTTGCCACTCTTCCATAAAGGCCAGATTTGTGCAGTATACGACTGATTGTTGTCCTATGGACAGAGTCTCCCACCTCAGCTGTAGATCTCTGCAGTTCATCCAGAGTGATCGTGGGCCTCTTGGCTGCATCTCTGATCAGTCTTCTCCTTGTATGAGCTGAAAGTTTAGAGGGACGGCCAGGTCTTCGTAGATTTGCAGTGGTCTGATACTCCTTCCATTTCAATATTATCTCTTGCACAGTGCTCCTTGGAATGTTTAAAGCTTGGGAAATCTTTTTGTATCCAAATCCAGCTTTAAACTTCTCCACAACAGTATCTCGGACCTGCCTGGTGTGTTCCTTGTTCTTCATGATGCTCTCTGCGCTTTAAACAGACCTCTGAGACTATCACAGTGCAGGTGCATTTATACGGAGATTTGATTACACACAGGTGGATTATATTTATCATCATTAGTCATTTAGGTCAACATTGGATCATTCAGAGATCCTCACTGAACTTCTGGAGAGAGTTTGCTGCACTGAAAGTAAAGGGGCTGAATAATTTTGCACGCCTAATTTCTCAGTTTTTCATTTGATAACAAAGTTTGAAATAGCCAATAAATTTCGTTCCACTTCATGATTGTGTCCCACTTGTTGTTGATTCTTCACAAAAAATTACAGTTTTATTTCTTTATGTTTGAAACCTGACATGTGGCAAAAGGTCGCAAAGTTCAAGGGAGCCGAATACTTTCGCAATGCACTGTATATATATTTAAAAAAAATATATATAGATATTTTTTACAATTTTATTCATATAGCTATTGAGCACGAAGCACTTATATGAGCACAAGAGACTTGCACTTTATTCAGTTTGGAAGATTATAATTGTTATGAACTTTTAATTTTGATATATGATATGTTACACATATGAGATTATTTTTGGAATATATTTATATTTATGTCGTTATTTATATTTAGTGTGACACTATATTTGTATGCACAGTTGCACAGTTATTTATCTGCACGAGCACTTTATGATGATATTTATTAATTAGTATAATTGATGTTAATGGTTTCGGTTTAAGCAACGCAGGCACTTAGTTTTTTAGGATCTCCTAAGTGACAGACAGTGATAGATTGCAGGGTTCAGCATAGCAGAACCTGCGATCTGTCCCTGTGTCACTCAGTCACCTCCCCCCACACATGTTAGTAAGCACCAGGCATACATTAACCCCTCTCTCTCCAATAAAATTAACCCCTTCCCTGACAGTGTAATTTTTACAGTAACAGTGCATATTTATAGCACTGATTACTGTAGTAATGTCACTGGTACCCCCAAAAGTGTCAAAAATGTCAGTCAAGGGTCCGATCTGTCCGCCGCAATGTCACAGTCCCGCAAAAAAAAAAAATCGCAGATCGCCGGCATTACTCGTTAAAAAAAAAACCACAAAAATTACAGAAATCTTTCCCTTAGGTAGTAAACGCAATAACTTTTGCACAAACCAATCAAAATACGCTTATTGTGATCTCTCTCTCTCTCCCTCTCTCTCCCTCTCTCTCTCTCTCCCTCTCTCTCCCTCTCTCTCCCTCTCTCTCCCCCTCTCTCCCTCTCTATCATATTAAATAATTTCCTCAACATACTGGTTTTAGTAATAACTTAAAGTGGTTGTAAATTCTCACATATAGCCACATAAATCCTCCCACATACGTTTTACTTGTATATCTGCTGTCTTTCCCATTCTACACCCTTTCAGAAATGCAGATTGTGTTAAAAATCTTTCTTCATCTGTCTCAGAACAGCGAAGAGGGCGGGGAGACTGCACTTACACCATGTGAGAGCTGACTGGAGGAATGGGACTCACCCCCTCTCCACATAGGCAGAGGAACAAAGAAACATGCAGAGCTGTATTCTGAATAGACAAGCTCAGTGCCCATCTCCCTCTAAGCGTCCTGCACGACACAAATTTTTAGCTCATGTTATCTCGTGTATGGATAAATTGTCAGAAGTGACTCATGCTGATTACAGGGGAATGAAGCACCAGAGAGAAATGACACTTAGAGCTTTGGAGAGAGATAGGTAAATGCTGAAGATATACAGTATGTGCTTAGTTCAAATTTCATGAATGGGGTTTACAACCACTTTAAGTAATAACTAGAGTGTAGGGTTTGGAGGTGTGCTACGTACACAGTGCAGGGTTCAGGAGTGTGTTACGTACAGTGGGGAAGAGTTAAGGGTGCGATAAGAACAGAGTGCAGAGTTCAGGAGTACGTTATGTACAGAGTGCAGTGTTCAGGGATATTCTTTGTACAGAGTGCTGAGTTCAAGAGCACGCTATGCACAGAGTGCAGAGTTCAGCAGTGCACTAAGTACAGAATGCAGAATTCAAGAGTATGCTGTGTACAGATTTAAGATTTCAGGGGTGCACTACATACAGAGTGCAGAGTTCAGGGGTGCACTACGTACAGGGTGGCAGGCCTCAGGGGTGCGCTAGGTGCACAAGAGTGCAGAGTTTAGAGATACGCTATGTACAGAGTACAGCGTTAAGGAGTGCCCTACATACAGAGTGCAGGATTTAGGGGTGCTCTATGCACAGCCTCGCCTTGCAGGGAGATCATTTTGTCTGTCAGATTTTGGAGATCTGTTCCCACCATGCCCTGCAGTGTGTCACGCAGGGATCTGGTAGAGCTGCGAGCTACCCATAGCAAAGCTCTCCTTCTGTGTTTACAAGCAGGGCCAGATTAACATAGGGGCTATTGGAGCTGCAGCTCCAGGCCCCTACCTTAATATAGGCCCCGGGTTGGCCATATTCACTGTTACCGCTCTTCTGTCACTTGTAAACACAGAAGTCTGGCTTCTATGCTCGCTTCCCCAGGCAGCTCCCTCAGAACCTCCCCACACAGCACGAAGGCCGGACAAGAAGGGACAGTTGCCGATGCATGGATGTGTTTATGGGCTTCAGAGACAGCATCCCATGTTGAATTAGGCATGCATGGCTGCACCCTTCCTCCTCTGGGTGCATGCCAAGGCACGGCCCTTAAGGCCCTTCAAAATCCTCAGCACCAAGCCCATGATGCTCTTAATCCGGCCCTGTTTACAAGTGACAGCAGGGAGCGGAGGGTGAGAGCTGGAGTTGGTAGATGGAGTTCCTGTAAGGAAAGGCTTGTGTAAGGTAAACTGGATTTCCTCCACCAGAAGGCCAGTACGGACTTTCGCTCACGCCCGTGCACATTGCACACCTGCACTCACCAATTCGCATTTGGCTCCCAGTGGCCTATTTAAACTGCTCTAGTACTGTGAGCAGTTGCTGAAATGTCTTCAGCTTGTTCCCGTGGTTCTGAGACCTGATCTGTTGTTACTACTCACCTGTGTATGACCCGGCCTGCCTTTGGACTTTGCTTCTGCCCGTGCTCCTGCTCTGTTGCTTACTACCCTGACCTTGGCTTGCTTAAACGGATCTGATCTGCCTGCTTACCCTGTACTGCGCTGCCCGGCTGTTATCGACCTTGGCTTATCTTCTGGACTTGTTTTCTTGCTGATTCGGTACCTCACTGCACAGTTTCCGCTGGCTACTGCTCCCACGCTTTGGTGCCAAGCTGCCACTGCACCCTGTTCCAAGGACTATGACTACCAGCTGTACCCAGCCTACGGAGTGAACACCACCAGCTAGCCACTACGGCACTCGTGCCACTCCTTGCCTTACACTCTCTGTTCCCACCTTCAGGAGTGTTAGGCGGGAGGAGCAAGAGAGGCCTCCACAACATTCCAGTCTTCACCAGGTACGTGATAGCTTGCCAGTAGACAAGATGACTCCTCTGGATGCACTTCTGTGCATAGGCTAATATATGTTCCTATTTGTGTTCGCAGGAATTGGGCATTGGCTAATGCAAATACACACACTCGTGTGCGCACACGAGCACTCATGCATTCCAATGCGCCACGGAGCTCACGTGCACCTTTGACAAATGTTGGCGTTAAACGGGCTATTTAAACTCGGCCAGTGCTTAGGATCAGTGCTGCTTTGTCTTCATCCTCCTGTGTATCCTGTGGCCCTGTATCCTGATTCCAGTTGTTGACCCGGCTTGTCTTGACCACTCTCTGAACGCCGCCTGCACTGACCTTGGCTTGTTCCCGGACCTCTGATTCTGTCTGCTCTATTGGCTCCTGCTTCACTGATCAGTTCCAGACCCAGCTAATTTCTTGACCACACTTCTGCCTGTGCTCTTTACCCGATCCATCCTGTCTGTGTATAACTGCCTGACACTGATACACACAGTACTAGCTGGCTACTTGTTCACCTGCTTACTGGAGCTGTCTGATGACTTCACCTGCCAGCACAGATACCTGCTCTGCTGCTAGCAAGACTTTCAGGCACTCATGCAATTCTGTACTCCTGTCTGTGCCTCCTGTCTAAACTATCAGGGGCCCCGAATCAAAGGTGTAAAAGAGGCCATCCTCATTGTACCAGGCTCTGCTACCAGGTATGTGATAGTTTCAGGGGCGTAACTACAGGGGTTGCAGGGGTTGCAATCGCTACCGGGCCCCATGCTCCAGGGGGCCCGGTAGCAAACCAGTGGGTGAACTTCTAGGATCTCAAAGGTCACACTTGCGACCGGGCCCTGGCATTTCACCACTGTGGGGAGGCCCCAAGATTGCAGGAAGGGGGCCCATTGCAGAACTTGTGAAAGGATCCTGATGCGGGACCATAATAAAAGGCCATGCAATGAGATTAAAGAGCCCCAGGATTAGTGGGAAGAGCCCCGGGCTTGAAGGGAAGGGCCCCGGCCAGGGGTCTGGGGGGCCCTTCATGGTTCCTTGCATCGGGGCCCTGAAGGTTCTAGTTACGCCTCTGGATAGTTTCATTATATTCCAGCTGAAAAACTGGGTGCAAGGGCCACATGACATGTCCTGAATTGTGATTTGACATATGTGCTTTAGAGCATCATTTTTGGCAGCATATGCAACACTCACGAAACTGTATAAATGTTATACCAGGATAAAGATTGGCAGGTTCAGTGAAAACTTATTTGTTGATTCTCCCTGTAAAGAAAAAGAGAAAAAAGAAAATGCAAATGCTTGTGTCAGGTGCTTATGTGGATGAAAATTAATATTATGTCATACATATTAGGTATCACCATGCAGCTCAGAGTATAAGCAATAATTCTAGGGCCATCATTTACTGTTAACGCAAAGCTGATGAGCTGTAAAGGTTTTTAAATGGTTGCCTATGCAAAATTTTGTGCACTTTAGATTTTCGCTGTTTATCGGGAGTGTGCAATTTTTAGACTTTACTCACAATGCAGCCTCATCATTAATATCATACCAAAAATTAGATATTATGTTGTGTTTATGTGCAATAACATCAATTTGTGTATTTTTTACCGTAAAATATTCTGTGGGGTTCCTGCTTTCTGGGGGTTGGTTATAAGAAATCTTCAGGTCTGAAGTATGCATGTTAACATGTGTGCAAAAAAAATGCTTAGGGTTAAATAAAAGTTTCATTGATAGGGTATGGGTGTGCCCAATTGGGGAGTTTTCCTTTACTTCCTGTCTTGAGGCACAAAAAGAAGTGAGAGGAAAAAGTTCAAAAGTTACATAAATCCTTACTAGAACAGGTGTCTCCACTAGAAGATTTCTCCTCTATTCCTGTTTCAGTGACAACTCCTAAATTTCAATTTTCCCTCACTCTCAATATCTTTGACAATCGACACTAGACAAGTCAAAAGAGTAAATTTTCCCAGCAGGGACATAGCTAGTAAATACCTAAGATTTTTAAACCTTTTCATCCTCTCTCTCTCTCTCTCTCTCTCTCTCTCTCTCTCTCTCTCTCTATATATATATATATATATATATATATATATATATATATATATATATATATATGGACACACTTAAACATGTTTTCTGAAAGGATGCCTTTTATATAAGTTTGCTTATTACGTGATACTCCTGAGCTTGTACTGCACATGCAGGGATATAGCCACTAGATGGAGTTGTGGACTTTTGCTTTGCCTAGTGTTCAACCTTCTAGAGGCAACAGTTATATCCCTAAATGACCCTAATATACTAGTGGGGAAAAGGATTTTAAAGTGAGTACAAGGAATATTATTTTCACTTAAATATGGAGCTCTGGAATTTAGCAATCAATAGTCAAACTTGACAAACATGCCTTTTTTATATATGACAATGTAACACCAGCATTTTTGACTTGAGCCTAAAAAATTAATGGATAATTCCAATAATTTTTATGAAATGCGATGTGCTATGTATGGTGGACATTGATAGTTCTAAAAAAGAAATAACCATGAACCACATTTGGTGCCAGAAGGATATCCTGAGACTATTAAAGGTCCTAATAACATGGTTAGCTACCTTTGGCATAAGTTTGTGACCACTGTTAACTGCATCTCTCTGTTGCCCCCTCTAAAGTATAACTTTATCTACAGTACAACTTTACCTTTTCCGCTTCATGTCCCCCCCTCCTCTATCTCTTTTGGAACTTTTTTTTTTGGGGGGGGGGGGGAGCAGGTACCTTGTTTTGTTAGGTACCCACTCCCAATCCCTAGGCGATTCCACCCGAAGTTCTCTCCCCTCAGCCCATAGCCTCTTGGGACATGCTACTGATCCCAGGAGGTGGTATTTAATCACCACTGGGGTTTTAATTTTTTGCTAAATAAACAAAAAAAGACCGAAATGTAAAAAAAAAAAAAAAAGTTTTTCTTAGTTTCTGTTATAAAATTTTGCAAAAAAGTAATTTTTCTTTTTCAATGATGTGCACTGATGGTCACTGATAAGGCTGCACTGATAAGGAGGCAATGACAAAGCTGCACTGATGAGGGGCGACTGATGGGGCTGCACTGATGAGCACTGATAAGGAGGCAATGACAAAACTGCACTGATGAGGGGCCACTGATAGGCACTCATGGGGCTGCATTGATTATCAGTGTAAATATTGTACTTACTGTGCCCTAACAGATAGACTCTCCTTTCCTCCTGTCTGTGTGTGTGAGGAAAGGAGAGCCGATAAACAGAAAGTATCTTTACATGTGTGTGAGCTGTGATTGGACACATCTGATCACATGGTAAAGGGCCGCTGTGATTGGCCCTTTACCCTGATCTGTGATCTGCTGTGTTCAAGGCAAACAGCAATCCCAGATGCTTCGGGATGCACGCCCCCAGGGGGCATGTGGGAAAATCTGCAAACGGCATCTAAGCCTGTGCAACATAAATGCATAAGTGCATTTTCCTGACCAGAGTATAGCATTTGCGCATTTAAAAAAAATAGAAAACCTTCTAATTTTTGTATTGGCCCATACGCTATACCAGATTCTTAGGCGGGATGGAACCAAGCTGATGATGTTTCCTGTTTATTGCAAATTATTGGGATATACCGCCTTGAAAAAGTATTCATACCTCTTAAAATTTTTCACATTTTGT
Organism: Pelophylax lessonae; assembly: GCF_965119305.1. Lineage (NCBI taxonomy): Eukaryota > Metazoa > Chordata > Amphibia > Anura > Ranidae > Pelophylax > Pelophylax lessonae. Next base: position 289,837,502 of record NC_138769.1, read on the forward strand.
CACGATATAACCAAAAACATAAATTTATTTTATTGGGTTTTATATGATAGTAACACAAAGTGGCACATGATTGTGAAGTTGAAGGAAAATAAAATAGTTTATAAAATTATTTAAAAATACGTATGTGAAAAGTGTGGCGTGCATTTGTGTTCAGCCCCCCGGAGTTAATACTTTGTAGAACCACCTTTCACTGCAATTACAGCTGCAAGTCTTTTTGAGTATGTCTCTACCAGCTTTGCACATCTAGAGAGTGACATTTTTTCCCATTCTTCTTTGCAAAATAGCTCAAGCTCTGTCAGATTGCATGGAGAGTGTCTGTGAACAGCAATTTTCAAGCCTTCCCACAGATTCTCAATTGGATTTAGATCTGGACTTTGACTAGGCCATTCTAATACATGAATATGCTTTGATCTAAACCATTCCATTGTAGCCCTGGCTGTATGTTTGGGGTGGTTGTCCTTTGGGAAGGTGAACCTCCACCCCAGTCTCAAGTCCTTTGCAGACTCTAACAGGTTTTCTTCTAAGTAGAAAAAGGAGCAAGAAGTCAGACACTAATAGGTAAAAAATCTCACTCACCCAGCGCTAAAACACAGTATATTAATACGAAATATAAAGAAACCTTAAAGGCTAAAGCTGCTGCTATAATAAATGGATAAAATTGAACAAAGGTGCAACCGATGGAGTTTTGACAAGCCAATCTGTGACACTAGCAGCGCTAAGAAATGATATATAAATTGCACATTGAATAGTTAAAACATCATTGCACATGAATGGTTAAAATAACAACTGAATGTCCATCAGAAATAAAGTGCACTCGCTATAGAGTAAGATTATCATTCGGCTAAAGAGCAGTCACATATACCAGTGCAGGTAATACAGTAGGATGAAAGTGCAGCTAATTGTATAGTCCGTGTGCCTCCACCAACAAGCCGTGATCACCCATCAAAATGGAGACTCACCAGATCTGAGATATATGAAGGCCTGTAAGCATCACAGCTGACTCTTCCACTAGACAATCAGCACCCACCGCTTGGCTCTCAAATGCAAATCCTTTTCTTACTCGCCCATCAATTCATGCAGGTGTAAGCACAACAAGGGGACACATAGCGTAATTCCGCAATGATTTCTTGAAAAATACACACACCAGTTCCCCACAAATTAATACTCACAAACAACGCATGGTAACAGGCATTAACGAATGCATATAAGCAGCGTCCATCCGCCTCTGTCTTTCCCTCAGTGGAAGTCTTTGATGACGAAACGCGTCAGTGCGTGAGTGCGCGGTCGCCTTAGCAACGGAAGACGCCACGCCATACTGTTTGATACGGCTCGCTGGGCACCAAAAGCGGTCGGGGGAAAGACAGAGGCGGATGGACGCTAAGATTAAATTACACACAGGTGGACTCTATTTACTAATTAGGTGCAGTGGCGGTGGGCTCGTTAGGGGCGCAGGGGCGCCGTCCCCCTATCCATGCATCCGGCCCCCTAATCTACATGCAGGGGCGCCGGACGCATGGAGTTCAATAGGGATTTTTTTTTTCATCACCTGATTAGAGCCAGAGTGCGTCCCGACTCCACCCATTGTGTGACAATAGCGAATGAAAATTCGCTATTGTCACACCGATCCTCCTCCTGGCCAATCAGGAAGCGCGTCCGATACGCGCTTCCTGATTGGCCGAAAGGTAAACCCCATGCCATTGGCTCAGGCTGGGGAGGAGGCGGGAGCCGGGCCGTCCACGCTGGAGAAACCGCTACATGCTGCTGTTGCTGAAGGAGCTCCCCATCGATCCACAGAGGACAGCTCCAGTACACCATCTGACCAATCACTCACTGCTTCAAGCAACAGGGGGGGTCAATGTCGGAGAGGTGTGCGAGGTGTGCGAGGTGTGCATATATATATTTTTAGGCGGCGTCACTGCTGCTGCTCCTCTCTGCTACCTGCCCCTTCCGGACTTTACAGGACCTCATCTCCCTGGCTGAAAGGGACAACGCCGGGCTGCCTGTCACCCTGTCACCCTGTGCAAGTAAGTGCGAGTCTATTACCCCCCCCCCCCAATATATTTATCCCCATCACTCTCCAAGTCAATCCTTTCTTTCACCTGCACTCTACTAACACTGCCCTTTCTAGCTGCTTTCTGATTAAGGCTAATAGTACAAATCAAACGATCCTGGTGTGTTAGGGACATGCTGGACACTGTGCATTGAATTGGGGACATGCTGGACACTGTGCATTGAATGGGGACACGCTGGACACTGTGCATTGAATTGGGGACATGCTGGACACTAAGCATTGAATGGGGGGACATGCTGGACACTGTGCATTGAATGGGGGACATGCTGGACACTGTGCATTGAATGGGGGACATGCTGGACACTGTGCATTGAATGGGGGACATGCTGGACACTGTGCATTGAATGGGGGACATGCTGGACACTGTGCATTGAATGGGGGATATGCTGGACACTGTGCATTGAATGGGGGACATGCTGGACACTGTGCATTGAATGGGGGACATGTTGGACACTGTGCATTGATGGGGGACATGCTGGACACTGTGCATTGATGGGGGACATGCTGGTCACTGTGCATTGATGGGGGACATGCTGGACACTGTGCATTGAATTGGGGACATGCTGGACACTGTGCATTGATGGGGGACATGCTGGACACTGTGAATTGATGGGGGAGGACATGCTGGACACTGTGCATTGAATGGGGGCACGCTGGTCACTGTGCATTGATGGGGGGCACGCTGGTCTCTCTGCATTGATGGGGGGCACGCTGGTCACTGTGCATTGATGGGGGACATGCTGGTCACTGTGCATTGAATTGGGCCCGCTGGTCAATCTTGAACCAACCTAATGTTTGTTTGTTAAGTCACGCAATTTTTTACAGCGTTTTTTGCCGCAAAGCAATGCCTATTAAATGTTTCTGTTTGTGCCCCCCCCCCCCAAAAAAAATTTTGAGCACCAGCCGCCACTCATTAGGTGACTTCTAAAGGCAACTGGCTCCACTAGATTTTAGTTAGCAGTATTAGAATAAATTAGGCTGAATACAAACATATTTATTTGTAGAAAAAAATTTGAAAACCATTTATTATTTTCCTTCCACTTAAAAATTACGTGCCACTTTGTTACACTGTCACATAAAATCCCCAAAAAAATACATTTACGTTTTTGGTTGTAATATGACAAAATGTGGAAAATGTCAATGGGTATGCATACTTTTTCAAGGCACTGTATTTGTGTGGATCTGCTTACCTAAAAAATGATGATTTGTTGAACCAGTTAAACAGGAAGCTATGTTATGTATGTTGTTGTTAGGCATGGGGGAGAATTTCGTTCTCCCCCATGCCTAAGGGGGCTTCAGAATGTGAAATGTATTAGATTGAAATATGCTTTGAAGTCCACTGCAAATTTGAGGATTGGGGTTTCCAGACTAATAAAAAGAATATGAGATCATTAATAAAGGGTGTACTTTGTATTTAGAGTTTCATGTTTGAATTCTTTGACACCTTGGTTTGCTCTGACTCGACATAGAAAAGGGGGCAACCCCATCAGGTCCCATTCCTAATATGAAAATAATCAGATAAATCTTCAATGATTTTATTGTGCTAAGGGGGTAGAATATAAAGAGTTGAATTATTTCAGCATCTTCTCATGTAGACCTACATTCTGCAGTATCTGTTACATAAACAACCAGTCAATCTGATCAAAGGCCTTTTCTGTGTCTGTAGACAGCAGTAAAAAATGGAAAGGCTTTGATTAAAATACAAAACTGCGCTATCATTTATAGCGCAGGGACACACAATCAGGTAAAGCCCAACTCTAGGCACAAGAAAAAAAAAAAAAAAACAGGTTGCTTTTTTTTTATGGGTGTAATACATTATCCCTTGATCCAGCAAGGTCCCTCCAGTGGTACAATTGGTCCCATGAAGCCTCCTTTCTAAGGTGCTCCTGTCCACAGCCACACTTCTTCCTCTTCCACATATAGTGCAGGATTAATAGACATTATTGTAGCTGATGATGCTGGAGGACTGCTCAAAGTCCAGAGCTCTGGAGGGGGAGGAGGAGAGCACTGAAGCCAAGTAATACAGCTTCCCCCTGAAGAGCATTTAACCCACACACTAGAGTGGTCCCCACTGCAATCTTTTTCTCTTCCTCCCCAGAGTTGGGTTTAAGACATCTATGCAGTTTGCTATTGATATGTTCTCAAGTGCATTTTGCAGTTTTGTATATCTGTTTTTAATGCATCTTTGATGCATTTTTCATGCCTTTTGCCTGTTTGTTTTCTCTTTAAACAAACTGTGTATAGCTGGTTGTTAAGCCAGCTGTTGCATCCTTAACCACAAGTTAAAATCAGTATTTTTTGTTAGAAAATGACTTAGAACCCCTAAGCATTATATATATACATATTTATATATATATATATATATATATATATATATATATATATATATATACACACATATACACACACACACACACACACACATATATATATATATATATTTTAGCAGAGAGCCTAGAGAGAAAAATGGAGATCGTTGCAATATTTTATGTCACACGGTATTTGAATAGCAGTCTTACGAACGCAATTTTTTTTAAAAAAATACACTTTTTTGAATTAAAAATAAGAAAACAGAAAAATTAGCTCAATTTTTTTTCTATATTTCCATAAGCCACGCATACCCAGCTGGGCGTGCCCAGAAGCTGTGCAGGGATGCTGCGCCTGCGCCGGAAGTGACGAGTGCAGGTCATTCTGGGACTCCGACGTCACCGAAGAGGAGGTAGAAGAGGACGCGCTGGCTTCAGCTGCCCACACCTGAGATAGCAGCGCTGGAGAAGAAATTTTAAAGGTAAGTATTTCTTCTAAAAGGTAAGTGCGACCCGGGACTGTACAGAGGCTATCCATTATGGAATGTACTAGCCCTGACTGTCCCAGGGGTATTTTTATCTAAAATTCACCCCCGAGGCCGGAACTCCGCTTTAACAACTGTCAGTCGGCGGAGCAGGCAGACAGCGGGAGCCTTTGGCGTGAGGAGTTTTTTTTTTTCAGGTCCGGCGGGCGTCCTGATTAATGATGAATCTACATACTCATTCACATTAAGGGGCCTGGATCTGGGGGCCTCCTTGTTATAGGGGGCTTCCAGATTCTAATAAGCCTCTTGCGCACAGACAACTTGCCAGGATTGTGGGGAAGAGGGCCTTGTCCCCATCAAAGAGCCCCCCCCGCCCCAAAGTACCCACCCATGTTGAGGGCATGTGGCCTGGTATGGTCCAAGAGGGGAGGTGGGACGCTTGCTGCTGGGCTGCATGCTCGGATAAGGGTCTGATATGGATTTTTGGGGGGACCCCACACAATTTTGAGTCCCTGCCACTTTCCAAAAACACATAGATGTCAATGTGTACCATAGGAAATCATATTAAAAGAGACTGTAGTGCGCTTCTGCAAATTGCAAAATGCACTAAAAAAATGCATAGGTGTGAACCAAGCCTAAATGCAGCTCTTTGTAAGTGTAATTTCACTCATTACCAACAACTATATAAATAATGTTCAGCCTGGTCACTAAGGCTCCATGTACACGGAACGATGTAAATGGCCGTTTAGGAGCAGTTGGGCGTTTTTTTCAGAAACCCCTGAACCCACCTACATGTTATCTTATCTGTCCATGTACACAGGGTAGTTTACAGTCATTTGCAGGCAGTTGAGTTCAGGGACATTTTTTGGAACGCAATTATTTGCGTTCGAACGTATGTTTCCCGGCGCTTCAAATGCAAAAACGCGTCCGAATGCGATGACCCGCATTTAGCATCCGCGTTTTTCCATTTTAAAGGGGAATAATTTTTTTGACCTCTAGGAACGGTTCTAAACGCAAACGCCCGCTAAACGCGGGTGCAAACGCGACCTAACGGACGGTTCAAACGTCCTAAAAATTCCAGCATTCAAAGGGACTTTTAACAACGTCCCGTGTACATGGAGCCTAAGGCCTCATGCACACTGCTGCTGTTAAGTTTAAGTTTTTGTGTGCAACAAAAAACACAGCGCTAAAGACAGTGCATACCCTTAACTTATGTGACCAAAAAACATCTTTTTTTTGGTGTCCAATATATAATTATATATACCAATAGTCCAAACAATGTGCGTTATTTCACGTGGATAATTGAAATACAATAAAGTCCCAGTGGTAAAAAAAATTATGGATATGGAATTAAAAAACACTTCAACAAATCAAATAAGCAAGTGTCCAGTGAAAAAAGAAAAAAAAAAACATCCAGTGAATAAGCGTGACTGGTGCTCAAAAATGGGAACATCCAAGTGAATTCTTGTGAACCGTGAATCCTGTGTTCACTCCCCCCCAAAGTGAATCCTCTTACCAGAAGGCGTGGACTCCTAGGCAGTATGGCGTAGGGGTCTAGAAAGCTTGGTACTGGTAGGTAAGTATGGACAGGGCCCCCTGTAAGGTATCCTCTTTTCAATATAGGAAGACAAGCAGAAAGATCCCATATAGTGTAATACGTTCCAAACAGGTTTATTGAAGAAATAAAATGTACAATATCATAAATATTCATAGGCTCATCATTAAATGCATCAATATGCTATTAGAAGCGGGTGAAACGATCATACCGTGCTGGTATCTCAATCCCTGCAGTAACAAGCGGCGTGCTTCCCAGCACGCTTCCGCTTGCATTCTACCGTTCCGAAAGTGACGTAGTACGTTGCTGTAAAGACCGTAATTACGTCTTAAGAACAATTTTTTAATTTTTTTTTTTTTAATATACACAATTTGTTACTTAGCGCAGGGTGGACTCTGGGCATACAGTCATTTATCACACTCAAGTTTTTGTGAGTTTGGGCATTTTTTTTTATTTTTTTTTTTAACAGCCCTTAAACTCCCATTTATGTTATGCTATGTGTCCATACATACATGGAAATTTTTTGCAGTTTATGAGGATGGGAGTATATGGGCTGTTGTCTAAATGCCCTAAAATCACATTCAAGAGCAGTTCTACTGGCCACAAAAAAATGCTGAATATTAAAAAACACTCAAATGCTCAATAAACTCTAGGCAAGTTTAGCCCTTCAGTGTTTATTTCAGTGGCCAGGATAAATTAAAATTCTGGCTAATGAATTTTAACTTTTTTGAAAAAAATGCAGCTTAGGTGCGTTTTAACGCTGATTATCTCCTGTCAGTATAAACAGCGTTTACAAGAAACCAGTGTGCATGAGGCCTAATTCTAAATGATAAAATTATGTACAATATTTAACAACACAAGTGAATGTAAATGTAACGCCACAAAAATTATACAAAATAAAGTCTCTCAAACATAAAGTGAATGTGCCATCCTTCACAATGCAAGTGAATCCAATTAGAACTTCAAAGATTGTATCAAAGTCTTTCAAACATAAGATGTAACTTTGTATGTATGTTGTTTCCTTAACCACTTAAGCCCCGGAGGATTTGGCTGCTCAAAGACCAGGGCCTATTTTTTGCGATTCGGCACTGCGTGATTTTAACGGACAATTGTGCAGTCGTGCGACGCTGTACCCAAATGAAATTGACGTCCTTTTTTCCCCACAAACCGAGCTTTCTTTTGCTGGTATTTGATCACCTGTGCGATTTTTTTACTTTTTGCGCTATAAACAAAAAAAGAGCGACAATTTTGAAAAAAATAACAATATTTTTCACATTTTTATATGAAATTCCCCCCAAAAAAATGTAAAAATCTAAATTTAACATTTTAGGCCAATTTGTTTTCTGCTACATATTTTTGGTGAGCAAAAATTTACAATAAGCTTATTTTGATTGGTTTGCGCAAAAGTTATTGTGTTTACTAACTACGGGAATGATTTATGTCATTTTTATTGTTTTTTTTTTTTTTAAACTAGTAATGGCGGCGATCTGCAATTTTTTCTTTTTTTTTTTTTTTTTGCGGGACTGCGACTTTGCGGCGGACAGATCGGACCCTTGACTGACATTTTTGACACTTTTGGGGGTACCAGTGACATTACTACAGTAATCAGTGCTATACATATGCACTGTTACTGTAAAAATTACACTGACGGGGAAGGGGTTAACTTTATTAGAGATCCAGGGGTTAAGTGTCCCTAGGGGCGTGCTTCTAACTGTAAAGGGGCGTGGCTTTTGATGTAACCACAGAGACATACGATCCTACATAGCAGGATCGTATGATCTCTGCTGTTACACAAGGGAGAATGACAGGCGGCTTTGTTTACATCAGCCGCCTGTCTTTCTCCCTCTCCAGCGGGAGATCGCGATTGACCGGCGGACATCGGAGCCGCCGATCACTCACGCGGGGATGGCAGTGAACGAGTGGTGGCGGGAGCGCGGCCTCCGGCGGGGCGCGCTCGCCCCCTATTGTTTTGCGGGCGAGTGACGTACTGATACATCACTGTGCCCAGGGGCTGTCCACCGCAGTATATGTACTTGTGGCAGTCGGCAAGTGGTTAAGGCCCCTTTCACAGAGGCGGGCCGTTCAGTTCATCAGTTCAGTCACGTCAAAATCAGTTTTTCATCCGTTTTTGCATCCGTTTTTCATCCTTTTTTTTTTTTGCATCCACTACTAACGCAAAAACGGATGAAAAAGGGACCGTTTGTCCGTTTACATCCATTTTTCGTCCGATCTGTTTTTTTGACGGATGAAAAATAGGGCATTCATCCGTTCTAGAAAACGGACATTGACGGAAGCGGATGAAAACGGATGTTAACGGATGATCCTCAATGAGCGTATTTTTAACCGCTTTAAGACCGGAAGATTTTACCCCATTCCTGACCAGGCTATATTTTGCGATTTGGCACTGCGTTACTTTAATGGACAATTGCGCAGTTGTGCAACGCTGTACCCAAATTAAATTTATGTCCTTTTCCCCCCCACAAATAGAGCTTTCTTTTGGTGGTATTTGATCACCTGTGCGATTTTTAATTTTTGAAAAAAAGAGCGACAATTTTGAAAAAAAAACAATATTTTTTACATTCTGATATATAACATTCCCAAAAAAAACATTTAAAACAAAATTTTTTAACATTATAGGCCAATCTTTTTTCTGCTACATATTTTTGGTAAAAAAAAAAAAATCGCAATGGGCGTATTTTGATTGGTTTGCGCAAAAGTTATTGCATTTACTAACTACGGGAAAGATTTGTCATTTTTATTGTTTAGTTTTTTTTACTAGTAATGGCGGCGATCTGCGACTTTTTTTGCAGGACTGCGACATTGCGACGGACAGATCGGACCCCTAACTGACATTTTTGACACTTTTGGGGGTACCAGTGACATTACTACAGTAATCAGTGCTATAAATATGCACTGTTACTGTAATAAAGACACTGGCAGGGAAGGGGTTAACTTTATTGGTAATCAAGGGGTTAAATGTATGCCTCACGCTTACTGACGTGTGTGGGGGGAGGGGATTGTGTGACACAGACACAGATCGCTGGTTCAGCTATGCTGAATGCTGAATCCTATAATCTGTGACTGTCTGTCACATTGGAGATCCGCCCGCTTTGTTTACACAAGTGGGCGGATTTCCTCACTCGATCCCCAACGATCGGGGAAGAGCGGCGGTGATTACCGCCTCTCCTCCACTGGCCCGACTCCCGCTGTGGTCTGAATACAGCGGGAGCGAGCCTCCGGCGCCACGCGCCCACCGCCGAGAGGGGGGCGTGATCCAGTGACGTAGGTCTACGTCGCTGGACGATAACGAGCCACTTTGTCGCAGTACCAGCTCAGTGAGCGGTCGGCGAGTGGTTAAGGCCCTGTTCACATGTAGTGATTTGGGATGACAGGCTGGCAGTATCCCCATGATTCTGCCTGCAATTCCAAATCACACGGCAATGCTGGCAAAACGCAGCACGTGTGTTTGTGTTTCTTTCATTTTTAGTGGCACCAAAACATGGTGGTGTTTTGGATCCTTGTGTGATAAATCACTCAACAATCACAGCAAAACCACAACACATTTTGGTGTCACTAAAAATAAATAGAACACAAACACATGTGCTGCATTTTGCCAGCATTGCCGTGCAATTTGGATTGGAATCTGGCTGTAGCGGCGGCAGCAACTCTGCTGTGAGATAATTAACAAAGAATATATTCAAATATGTAACAAAAGAGCAAAATAAAATAAAAAAATAAATAAAGTGATAATAAAAAGAATGTGCTAGTAATAATAATAATGTATGTTATGTCATTAACTTTGAGGGAGAAGATTTTTTGTGGTTTACTACCAATTTAAGCTAAGACCAGTAGGCCTAGCATCGCATGGAAAGGGTCAACAACTTCCTCAGCGAGACTACAATGCTAAGGGTAAAGCCCCGTACACACGTACCGATGGTCGGCATACAAATGTTCGTCTTTTCTCCCCGGGATGTCGGTGTCTGTTGAAAAGTGCAAAGACAGCACAAGGACAGCACAAGAATTTTGTCTGCAGACTTCAGCTGACTGCAGAAGTGATGTCATGTAATGGTTAACTTTCCCTGTGTTTTTAATTTTCTGAGCATGCCCAGTCTTGCAAATCTGCGGTCTGTCGGCCGAATTACTGACAGGCGAACAATCGTCCGTTCTGGTGTCCGCAGACAAAAATTTTCATGTTTGCAAGAAAGACTTTTGTCCGCGGATTGTGCGCAGACATCTGTCGGAGGCACCATACTAACACGCGTACAATCGGCAGATCTTTCGTCCGCCGACGTTTGTATGCCAACGATCGGTACGTGTGTACGGGCCTTTAATCTCAGAATGTTCCCACTGTTATGTGAATGTGCAGATAGCACACACATGGGGAGAGAGAGCCTGTTCATTTGTAGGTCGCCTTCCTTTTTTTCAGAGCCAATCTTTTTCATAAAATAGATAACACAAGAGCAAAAAAAAAAATCCATCTTGCCCACTGTGCTTATATTCAGAATGGCAGGATTGGCTTTTGTAAGAGATCATCAACCTTACACTCTAATGTTGAGACTGAGGTATGCATTGCAAGCATGAAATAAGAGGAGGATAAGAAGAGATATTATGAAATAGTTTATAAAAGAACAGAAGAAAAAAACTGAACTCCAACTGTTCTAGCAGCCCTGAACTTGATCCATGGTTGAAGTTCAGATCTAGAGAGCACACAGAGAGAGACACACCTGGTGGTTGTTGGTGACCTGTCCTCCTGGAGTTAAGGTTAAGTTCCAGACTCCAGCACAGCAGCACTTCAGAGAAAATTGAGATGATCCTTCCACATGGTACTGGAATGCAGGCAGGTAGGCTCAGCTGAGCTAACAGCACTCAGACTCAGGCAGCTCCTTCCCCAAGCGACAGCCAAAGGCAAGAATTGGCAGCTCGAAGAGAGGAGGAGCCGATCATATGTGTAGGTGGGCGGGATAGGTGCTGCCCACTCCCTCCCGCTCCCTCCCGCTCTCTCAGTGCTGCTGTTCTCCTGGAAGCTACTGTAACTGGCTGGACAAGTCAAGACATGTCTCTGGAGTCTCAGTCTGGACTAGAGAGGAGGTGTGGAGGCGGAGCAGACAGACAAGAGTACTGTCAGCCAGAGCCTCCCTAATTCCAAGCCAAGCCTACAGCCCTGGCGGCACTCCAGGTGGTCAGGTTGAGTAACAGCAGGCAGCAGCATTAAAATAACAATGCATTAGAGCCTAGTATATTGTACACTGATGCTCTGGGGAGGATTTCAACCCCCTACCCCCCCCCCCCTTATCTACGGCCCTGCTTAGGAGGCATTATGTTGCCTCTTCGCCACCTGTTCTAGGCTGGGTTCACACTATTGTGATGACAGACATTGCATGTGATTTGCACGGCACTGCTGTGCAGATCACATGCAATGTCTGTGATGCAAATTTAGCCATACAGTTTGTATGGCTGAATTCATATACCATTCAGACCAAAATGGTGCAGGACCCTTTTTTGGTCCGCACTGAAATCTGATCGCATGGGTGTTCACACCTATGCAATCCAATTCCTGCACCATTTAAAAGTTCACACTGCAGTCTGTTACAAATGGGGGTGTCATTAACTGTACATTGACACCCCCAGCGGTTTGCAGATGTCAGATTGAACCGCCAGTGATTTAGGTGCAATGTGAGAACCTGCACAGGAATCGCAGGGTTTCCCGCATCACACCAGTGTGAACCCAGCCTGAACCTCTAAAAGTCTTCATCACTGTGCTGTAAGAACACAAATTGCACATGGTTTTCAGGTGGCCAATTAGGTCATATTCTGCAGGTAGTACTGCCCACCGAACGTTACAGGGGATTATTCATGCCACACTATGATACTACCCGCATCTCAAACTGGCTTGTGTATACCTCCATATATAAAACAGTTTATCAAGATTTTTCCTTATATCCAATATTTACTATAATCTGTACCCAGGACTAGCTACACTTTGTAATGCATATTAGGTCTGACATGCGTACTACTACTCTAAGAATACTAATAATAAGGATATGTCTAGACATGCATAAGAGGAAGCATGTCAGACCTGCTATACATTAGAATGTATACCTCCATATAGCTGCTTTTGCAACTTAGGGGGTCATTGGGTGATATAGTAGGTTCAAATCATTGCAGTACATGCTGTAACCAGTACATACATTTCAGCGCTGCAAATGCTTTTCTATGGGGGGAGGGGGGGCGCTGTTTGACATTTTCGCCCTGGGCACTGATTTACCTTGTCCAGCCACTGCTTCCTTCATGTTCAGTTCAAATGCACTTCTTTAAATTCTTCCCTTCTATCCTTTGGTGTTTGCTTTGGTTTGGTAGTAAGTATTGACCCTATCTTGTAACTGTAGGAAGCTGGCCTCTATCCAGGGGCTGTGTTTCTGTTCGTGATGGACTTCTTGCTTTGCAGTGCTAGGGCCCTCGGTACATACAGTATTCCAATCAGGATACTACCTGCATGGAGTTTGCATGTTCTCCTTGTGCTTGCATGGGTTTTCTACAGATACTCTCGTTTCTTCCCACACTCCAAAGACATGCTGCTAGGTTAATAGGTTACTGTCTAAATTGGACCTAGTATGTGTATGTACTGTATGTGAGGTAATAACCTTAGATTGTAAGCTTCTTGAGGGCAGGGACTGATGTGAATGTACAATATACACTATATTAACAAAAGTATTGGGACACCTGCCTGCACACGCACCTGAACTTTACTGGCATCTCAGTCTTAGTCCGTAGGGTTCAATATTGAGTTGGCCCACTCTTTGCAAATAAATAATTCCACGTGAAAGTCCAAATAAATATATAAAGTGCATTCAGCAAGTGTCCAGTGAAAGAATCCAAAGTGCTTAGGTGCCAATGGAAAAGTGCAAAATCATGCCAGCAATCCAGTGCAGTGTTGGTGCATATCCTCCCCCCTTTGGATGTTCAACTTACCGGACTAAAGTGACATCAGGCAGTATAGCATAAGGGTCAAAAGAGCTTGTGTCCCAGTAAGGAACCGGATGAGAATCCTTGGAGGTCTGGTAAATGGTTATCCCAACAGGTATAGCAGCACGGTATGCATTCATATGGTAAAAGAAAGCTCACAATAGTGTAATTCCGTATGTCACATTTATTGAATAAACATTCAAATTACACTCACATTTTGTAGAGTAAAATCAGGCCTTTGTATAAATATAGTGCAGATCCTGTATGGCTTCCTCTCTGCCATATTATAAATCAATTATTGTATAAAATAATTGTATAAATCAATTATATTTATTTAATATGGCGGATTGTATAAATCAATTATATTTATTTAATATGGCGGATAGCAGCTTCCTGTTGGGTGTATATGAAGTCAGGTGCACCCAACAGGAACAGGAAGCAAAAGACCAAGCAATTATTGGAGGATGTATAAATGTCACCTCCCATGCCGTAACCGGAAATACGTCTGTGAGAACGCCCAAGGGGAGGGTGAAACGCGTTGACGCAATTTCCGGTCCTACGGTTGCCGCTACATCATTTCCGGTTGTGGTGGAATGCACGCCGGGACTAGGGATGATCGAACGGTTCGGGTCGACCATCGGTTCGACCCAAACATTGGGTGTTCGAAATTTGGCCGAATTCCGAACTTTTTGCGGTAAAAGTTCGGAATTTCGGTCACCCGAACCGCCCAAAATGCAATGGGACAGGAAGTGGGTTTAAAAGCCCGTGATTGGCCCAGAAACGTCAGTAAAAGCCAATGAGGGGGCAGGAGTCTGCTAGAAACGTGATTGCAGTGACTATGGGGACCAGAGGCCAATCAGGAGTGAATACGCCCCCCAGTATATAACATAGCCCCGCCTAACCTTTAGCACTGTAATACAGAGGCTTTGGAAGAGAGTGGAAGCATTTGTGTTTCTCCTGCTGTGTTAAACAACGTTGCTGCATAGCCGATTGCTTGTAAAGCTCCATATCAGCAGAAGAGCAGTCAGCTTACAGAAAGATTGTCAGTGTAGTTAGAAATACAGCGATTGTGCTGTTTGAGTTAGAAAAAAAATAAATAAATTTAAAGGGACAGTGTCAGTTAGAAATTATCTTCTGCTGTATGGAGCTGTTCTTTTAGTGTGAGGAAAGGGATATGCAGTGTAGTTAGGGTACTATATACCATTATAGTTAGATTCAATAATCTAGTTTTTGTAGGGATACTTTTAAGTGTCAGGGTTCCGTCTAGTGAGCACGTTGCACTGCTGATATATCTACAGCAGGTATACGTGCTTGCTAGTCAGCTATTGTGCAAAAATTTGTTTCAGTGATACACACATCTGCTGTATTTAGCGACAACTTTGGGTCGCATAGCAGTGTGCGTTTTGCAGGTGAATTTCTTCGCGCAGAGTTGCCAAAGCCTCAGTGACAACTTAACGGCTGTTTTTGTTGTAAGCGTTAAGTCCACTGCAAAAGGCTTTGCTACTCTGCGTCACACACATCTGCTTTATTTAGCGACAACTTTGGGTCACATAGCAGTGTGCGTCTTGCAGGTGATTTTCACATCGCACAGTTGATAAAGCCTCAGTGACAACCATACATAAATTAAAATTCATCACACAAAAAAACAGATTATTAAATAAATAAAGTGCATAAATAATCCAAAACCTCCAACTAAGCAAGAACAGAGTCCTTCAAAAGTCTTTGTTTATGTAGTGCCAGAGCAATACACAGTGCCTTTAATGCAGGGTCATTGGTGTCAGTTATAGGAACCACCGTACAATGTCACCACCACCAGCTCTGGCACTACATAAACAAAGACTTTTGAAGGACTCTGTTCTTGCTTAGTTGGATGTTTTGGATTATTTATGCAATTTATGCACTTTATTTATTTGCACTTTATGAAAGGAGGGTAACACCATCCCTGCGCTACTGAAATTCTAAGAAAAATAATCAGTTTTTTTTGTGATGAATTTTAATTTATGTATAGTTGTCACTGAGGCTTTATCAACTGTGCAAAGTGAAAATCACCTGCAAGACGCACACTGCTATGCGACCCAAAGTTGTCGCTAAAGAAAGCAGATGTGTGTGACGCAGAGTAGCAAAGCCTTTTGCAGTGGACTTAAAGCCTCAGTGACAAGTTAACGCCTGTTCTTGTTGTAAGCGTTAAGTCCACTGCAAAAGGTGTCACACACATCTGCTTTATTAGGAGCAAAAGAGCGGTTAAGCAAAAGTCATTTTTGAAGGTTTGGCATGCTATAATTCTGGTTCTGGGCATGCTAGAGAGCTGAAACTTCACAGGTACACTTTTTAGACCCCCCAGACACCAAATCCAAAGAAATCTCATTTTTTTTTTTCAATAATTTTTACAATAATTGGCTCTCTATCAAAAACGACAATTTCTAAGAACTTTTTTTTTGCCTGATTCATAGTCCCTGGGGCATGACCCAGAACCCTAGGCACTTTTTAGGGGCATTTTATTAGGTTTTAGGGATCAAAATTGTGTTTTTTGATTCCCGAAGTTTGGGTCCCATTGATTTCAATGGGGTTCCGGAATCCAAACCGAACTTTCGGGAAATTCGGGTGTTCTGGTCGAACCAAACTTTTCAAAAGTTCGATCATCCCTAGTCGGGACCAAGGTATTATCCCGAGCGAACACTGCAGCGAGGAAGCCATACAGGATCTGCACTATATTTATACAAAGACCTGATTTTACTCTACAAAATGTGAGTGTAATTTTAACCACTTGCCGACCGTTCACATTGAGTGTACTGCGGCAAAGTGGCTCGATTTAATCCAGCGACGTAGGTCGCTGGACTCCTCCCCTTGTATTCAGACAAAGCGGGAGTCGGGCCAGGGGAGGAGAGGCGGTGATCACCGCCGCTCTTCCCCAATCGTCGGGAATCGAGTGAGGAAATCCGCCCGCTTGTGTAAACTATGTGACAGGCAGGGACAGATTAAATGATTCAGCATAGCTGAACCTGTGATCTGTGTCACACAATACCCTCCCCCCACACACGTCAGTAAGCACCAGGCATACATTTAACCCCTTGATCACCAATAAAGTTAACCCCTTCCCTGCCAGTGTCATTATTACAGTAACAGTGCATATTTATAGCACTGATTACTGTAGTAATGTCACTGGTCCCCCCAAAAGTGTCAAAAATGTCAGTCAACGGTCCAATCTGTCCGCCGCAATGTAGCAGTCCCGCAAAAAAATCGCAGATTGCCGCCATTACTCATTAAAAAAAAAAAACAATAAAAATGACATAAATCTTTCCCGTAGTTAGTAGCTGCGATAACTTTTGCGCAAACCAATCAAAATACGCTTATTGCAATTTTTTTACCAAACATATGTAGCAGAAAACAAATTGGCCTAAAATATTTAAAAAATTAGATTTTTACATTTTTTTGTGGGGGGGGGGGGGGGATTTCATATAAAAAAATGTGAAAAATATTGTTATTTTTTCAAAATTGTTGCTCTTTTTTTGTTTATAGCGCAAAAAGTAAAAATCGCACAGGTGATCAAGTACCCACAAAAGAAAGCTCTATTTGTGGGGAAAAAAAGAACATAAATTTAATTTGGGTACAGCGTTACACGACTGCGCAATTGTCCGTTAAATTAACGCAGGCCTGGTCAGGAATGGGGTAAAATCTTCCAGTCTTAAAGCGGTTAAAAATACGCTCATTGAGAATTTTTTTGTCAAAGACATGTAGCTAAATACATTTTGGCCTAAATATATGACAAAAATTGAATATATTGGATATTTTTTAACTGTCAAAGTAGAAAAATATTGTTATTTTTTCAAAATTGTCGCACTTTTTTATTAATATCGCAAAAAATGAAAAGCGCAGAGGTGATAAAATACCACCAAAAGAAAGCTCTGTTTGTGGGAAAAAAAGGACGTAAATTTCGTTTGGGTGCAGCGTTGCATGAACGCGCAATTGTCAGTTAAAGTCGCACAGTGCCAAGTTGCAAAAAGTGGCCTGGACGTAAAGCAGGAAAATCCTCCGGTCCTAAAGTGGTTAATGTTTATTCAATAAATGTGACATACAGAATTACACTATTGTGAGCTTTCCTTTTCCATATGAATGCATACCGTGCTGCTATACCTGTTGGGATAACCAATTACCAGACCTCCAAGGATTCTCATCCGGTTCCTTACTGGGACACAAGCTCTTTTGACCCTTATGCTATACTGCCTAGGGGTCACTTTAGTGCAGTAAATTGAACATCCAAAGGGGGGAGGATCTGCTCCAACACTGCACTGGATTGCTGGCATGATTTTGCACTTTTCCATTGGCACCTAAGCACTTTGGATTCTTTCACTGGGCACTTGCTGAATGCACTTTATATATTTATTTGGACTTTCACGTGGAATTATTTATTGTTTATTTTTAGTGTGATATTTTATTGTGTTATCTATGTGATTGAGAATTATTCACATTTTTGCACATTGCACTAATCCTTTGGGTCACACTATTTATATATAAATTTTTATTGATATATGCAATTTGATGGTATTTTTCATCACTGTTTCATCACAACCTTTTTGCGCTGTGTAATAGCACTTTTATATCCCAATTGGCAACCCACTGATACTACAGCGCCCGTACTTACCCCCATTCACTGCCCAACCTGGAATCCAAGTGGAAACAGACAATTTTACGCCCCCCTGAATTTTTATGAGCTGTTTTTCACTGAAGATCTTTTCAGTAGGGATGCACCGAAATGAAAATTCTGGGCCGAAACCGAAACCGAAAATGCAGGATGCCCTTGGCCGAAAACCGAAACCGAAAATGACTTTTTTTCCCCAAATGGTATTTGTATTCAGCATGAGGGGTTAAGGTATTGCCACTGCTGGTCACTGGTGCATTAGTGACCGATCAGTGGCAGTTAATTAACCCCTTTGTGCTGCATTAGTGCAACCAGTATCAGTGTTAATTAACACTGGTTGCACTGATACTGGTGAACTAATGCAGCACAAAGGGGTTAATTAACTGTCACTGATCGGTCACTAATGCATCAGTGACCAGCAGTGGCAATACATTAACCCCCTCATGCTGCATAATACTAATACCATTGGTAACCTCGCCTCAGCTTCCCTCCCCCCCTGGCTCAGCGCCCCCCCCCCCCTGCCTAAATCTTCAATGTAATAACAACTAAGTGCTCACAGGCCACTCACCTTACTGCTGTAAGGTAACAGTATAGCATTGCATAGCTTTGTATGTTGATCTGTGTATATCTGCTCATGTCTAGGGGACCTCCAAATGCTTTATCTGGCTTTTGGGTCTTTAAAATAAATGTATTCCATCTGCAATGATCCTGGGTTTCCTCCTCAATTTCCTCCGTTATATGAACTGTCCGTAGTATAATATTTTTTTGGTAAAATGATTCAATAAAACAGCATGTACTTACTTAAAATGTCCCTCCCCATCCCAATGATTCCATCTCCGAGTCCTTACTTGCAGCTCCTCCGGTGTCCGTCCTTTCGTTTCAAAAGACCCGCCTCTGGCCGCCGGCAGCCCGCCTCCCGGTGATGCCACTATTACTACGATCTATGCATGCATGAATGAACTAACAGACCCGGCGGGCGGGCGAGCGGCCGCTAATAGCTGTAATTAAGTAAGCTCTTCACTTCCATGTCAGCGGAGATACCCGCCTGATAACAAGGTGAAGAGCTTACTTAGTTACAGCTATTAGCGGCCGCTCACCCGCCCGCCGGTACTGTTAGTTCATTCATGCATAGAGCTTAGTAGTAGTGACATCACCGGGAGGCGGGCTGCCGGCGGCCAGAGGCGGGTCTTTTGAAAGGAAAGGACGGCCAGAGGCGGGTCTTTAGAAAGGAAAGGACGGCCAGAGGCGGATCTTTAGAAAGGAAAGGACGGCCAGAGGCGGGTCTTTTGAAACTTGCGCTGCGCTCGCGGCGGCCATCTTTACTATCGGCATTTTTAACCCTATTTCGGCCGAAATGGAATAAGCCCATTTTCGGCCGAAAATTTCGGTGGCCGAAATTTCGGTGCACCACTACTTTTCAGATCTATTGTGGATCAAATTTATATGCACAACAATTCATTGCCGCCAACCCAAATTCGCCCCTTGCCAGACCATTCGGCTGGAAACCTATAACGGTTCCCGATTTTAAAATCTTTCTGGGCCTTTCCCTCAATATGGGCATAACCAAAAAGAGTGAATTGTGGCTCTATTGGTCCACTAGCCCAATTCACCACATCCGCGTGTACTCTGCCTCCATGTCCAGGGCGAGATACGAGCAAAATTCTGCGATTTATGCATTTCAACGACAATGAAATCTGTCGTCCTCGGGGAGACCCTGAATATTGATCAGCTCCACAAAATGTGGCCCCTCGTAGACCACTTCAATCAGCGGTTTGCAGCCTTGTTTACCCCCGAACAAGTTGTCTGCGTTGACGAGTCCCTGATTAAGTTTACTGGCCGCCTTGCTATGAAACAGTATCTCCCCAGCAAGAGTGCCAGATACGGGGTCAAACTGTACAAGCTGTGTGACAGAGCCACAGGCTATACAGTTAGTTTCCGGGTCTACGAGGGAAAAGATAGCTCTGTGGAGCACCCCAACTGCCCAAACTACATAGGGAGCAGTGGCAAGATAGTTTGGGACTTTGTGTCACCCTTATCCAGAAAGGGGTACCTTTTGTACGTGGACAACTTTTACACAAGCGTTGTAAACACTATTTAGTCACCTTCTCGAATTACAAATTGGCGCATGTGGCACCGTGCGACCTAATCGCCGGGGCTTCCCCCAACAGCTTGTAGATTCCCGTCTTAGTCGGGGGGAGAGAGCCTGCTTGAAAACTGACAAATTGCTTGCAGTGAAGTGGAGGGATACACAATTTTTTTTTCGGTTTGTCCTCCCTTCACGCAGACACGACGATCCAAATTACTACGGCAACTGGTGTTATGGAGAAACCCCTCTGTGTCCACGAATATAACCTTAATATGGGAGGGGTGGACCTTAACGACCAGCTTTTGGTGCCGTATTTAGTTGCCCATAAAGCCAGACGCTGGTACAAAAAAGTGTCTGTTTATTTATTCCAATTGGCTATGCTTAACGCCTTTGTCCTATACAGGGCGTCAGGATAAACCGGATGCTTCCGAGAATTCCAGGAAGAGATCATCAATGCCTACCTGTACCCAGGAGGTGTTCCTGCCCAACTTCCCCTTCCAGATGCAGTGAGCCGGCTGCATGAGAGACATTTTTCACATGTCCTCCCGAGTACCCCTATCCAAAGATACCCCTAAAGAAGATGTCATGTCTGTAGCAGGCGTGGATTTAGGCGTGACACCCATTATTATTGTCCCACCTGTCCTGACCAAGCTGGTCTCTGCATCGGGGAATGTTTCGAGCGCTACCACACACTAGTAGAGTTTTAGTGTAGGGTACAGCACGACATAGTGTAGGGCACACAAACACAGGGTCTTGAAAGATGTTCGATGGCTATCGACATTTTGAGAGACCCTAAGCTGGAAAATTGCAGTTCACAAAAAAAAGTGTTAAAAAAAATACAAAAAAAATATAAAATAAAAAAGCCAAAAACAGTTGTCGTCTCAGTTATTTTTATGTTCTTCTACTCTTCCTTCTGTACTTTTACTGTACTTTGTTTGTTTTTCATTCTTTTGTTAACCTGTTTCTCTTGCAGGTACTCGTGGGCTGCTACTCTGATTTTATATATTCTGACACAAACAGCGTTTGCGCTCAGCATATATGTGGTAGGTTGATTTCACCACTGCAGTTAAAATACCTTTAGGTATACGTGGAATATTGTCATGTATACCCGCCATTAAATAAGTGGGTTTGGATGTTTGGGCGGTTAATGGTGTGTATACTACACAATTTTCCTGTGGTGATTTCTGTTAGGTTCTCTTTTTTTCGTTCAGCCCACAGGCTGCATGAAAAAAAAAAACCTACACTATGTGCCAAACAAGGACCAGCAATGTACTGGTACGTTGCTGGACTTTGAGTGGTTATACCAGGATGATGCCTGCAGATTTAGGCATCATCTTGGTATTGTTTTTTACAGCCAGCGATCGGCTTACATGTAAAAACAATCCTAGTGTATAATTGGCTGCTAGACTGCATTTACAAGCAGTGGGAGGGGACCTTCCGCGGTTTTTCTCAGGCTCTCCTGTCCCACCGGTTAACCCGAGAGTGCAGTCGGTGGTTCAATTATCTAACCATAGAGCTGATTGGAGATGAGAATGGCTCCAATCATCTCTATGGCCTAAGATACCGGAACCTACAAACATTTCATGACTTCTGTTCGCCAGAAATAAACAGCACCATTGGGAAATTGGGAAAGCCCCAAAGCACCAACACCCCCCCATGTTGAGGGCATGTGGCCTGGTATGGTCCGGGGGGGTGGGGCCGCTCGCTCGTCCCCTCCCCCTTCCTGCCCTACCGGGCTGCATGCTCGGATAAGGGTCTGGTATGGATTTTTGGGGGGACCCCACGCCATTTTTCCGGCGTGGGGCTACCCTCAAATTCCATACCAGACCCAGAAGGGCCTGGTTTGGAACTTGGGGGGGACCCCCACGCAGTTTTTTTTTCCCATTTTTGGCATGGAGTTCCCCCTCAAGATTCTCACAGCGCAAGTCGCGCCGCAAGTCGGATCATCCTGATCCGACTTGCGGTGCAACTTCCATTCAAATCAATAGGCTCCCATAGGGAACCGTTGATTTTGAATGGTGGCAGAAAAAACCCTGCTAAAAGCAACGTAGCCAAACGTGCAATAACACAAATGGAAAAAAGCTACTGAAAGCACGTTTAACAGCTGCTTTTTCCCGGCATCAGGACTGGCTTTGCAGCACGTTTTTTTCTAGCATCCTGTGTACATGGAGCCTAAAAGACCCGAATTTTTTTTAAAAAAGAGTACCTGTCACTACAGATTGCTATCATAGGGGATATTTAAATTCACTGTGATAACAATCAAAATGATAAAAAAAAAAATAAATGATAGGAAAGGTGTCAAAATAACATAAAAAAGCAAAATAAATGAAAAAAAAATCAAGCCCCTCCTGTCCCCCCCGTGCTTGCGCGCAAAGGTGCACGCAAGCGTTGGTCTAATGTCATATGTAAACCACAATTGCAGCATGCATGTGAGGTATTGCCGCGAAAGCCAGGTCGAGGGCAGTAATTCTTGCAGTAGACCTCCTCTGTAAGTCTAAAGTGGTAACCTGTAAAGGCATTTTAAAAATGTACGTAGATTGTTGCCGCTGCACATGCGTGCGCAATTTCTAAAGCATGTCCTGTTTGGTATCTATGTACTCGTCATAAGATAATCTTTTAAATTTTAGCAAACAATTTGGAATTATATAGAGTATTTGTGCATTAAATTAAAAAAAAAATGTATTTTTTTCGCAGGAAATTGCATTTGGAAAATCTGTGCGCAAATACCGTGTGACAAAAACATTTGCAACATCCACCATTTTGTTCTGTAGGGCCTCTGCTTTAAAGAAATATACAATGTTTGGTGGTTCAAAGTAATTTTCTAGTAAAAAAAAATATATTTTCTCATGTAAACAAAAAGTCACAGAAAAGGCTTGGTTTTCAAGTGGTTAGAAGAGTGGGTGATGTGTGGCTAAGATTGAGCATAAAATGCCAGGACAGTTCAAACACCCCCCAAATTACCCCTTTCTGAAAAGTAGACACCCAAAGCTATTTGCTGAGAAGCATATTGAGTCCATGAAGTATTTTATATTTTGACCTACGTTTCGGGAAGGTGACAATTTTTTTTTTTTTTTTTACACAAAGTTGTCACTAAATGATATATTGCTCAAGCATGCCATGGATATATGTATAATGACACCCCAAAACACATTCTGCTGCTTCTCCTGAGTACAGGTATACCACATGTGTGAGACTTTTTGGGAGCCTAGCTGTGTATGGGACCCCGAAAACCAATCACTGCCTTCGGGTTTTCTAATGGCCTAAATTGTGCATTTTACTTCACTAGCTGTCAGAGTTTCAACGGCCCTGAAATTTCAAGATAGCACAAACCCCCCCAAATGACCCCATTTTGCAAAGTAGACACTCCAAGCTATTAGCTGAGAGGCATGGTGAGTCCATGGAATAGTTTATATTTTGCCACAAGTTTCGGGAAAATTATTTATTTTTCTTTTTGTTTTTTTACACAAAGTTGTCACTAAATTATAGATTGCTCACACATGCCATGGGTATATGTGGGATGACACTCCAAAATACATTCTGCTGCTTCTCCTGAGTACAGGCATTACCCATGTTTGAGACTTTTTGGCAGTCTAGCCGCGTACAGAACCCCAAAAACTAATCCCAACCTTCAGGCTTTCTAAGGGTGTAAATTGTTGATTTCACTCCTTACTACCTATCACAGTTTTGAAGGCCATGAAATGCCAAGATAGCACAACCCCCCCCCCCCCCCATGACCCCATTTTGCAAAGTAGACACTCCAAGCTATTTGCTGAGAGGCATGGTGAGTATTTTGCAGCTCTCATTTATCTTGGAAAATTAAGATAAAACAGGAAAATGTATTTTTTTTCCTCTTTTTTCAATTTCCAAAACTTTGTGACAAAAAGTGAGATCTGCAAAACACTCAACATGCCTCTCTGCAAATAGCTTAGGGTGTCTACTTTCCAAAAAGGGGTCATTTGGGGTGGAGGTGGGGTTGTGCTGTCTTGGCATTTCATGGCCTCCGAAACTGTGATAGGTAGTCAGGAGTGAAATCAACAATTTACGCCCTTGGAAAGCCTGACAGTGGTGATTGGTTTCGGGGTCCTGTACTCGGCTATACTGTAAAAAAGTCTCACACATGGGGTATCCCCATACTCAGGAGAAGCAGCAGAATGTATTTTGGGGTGTCATTTCACATATACCCATGGAATGTGTGAGCAAAATATCATTTAGTGACAACTTTGTGTAAAAAAAAATAAAAAAAAAAAAAATAAATAAATAATTTTCCCGAAACCTGTGGCAAAATATAAAATATTCCATGGACTCACCATGCCTCTCAACAAATAGCTTAGAGTGTCTACTTTGCACAATGGTGTTATTTAGGGGGTTTTGTGCTATCTTGAAATTTTAGTGCCTCCGAAACTGCAGTGTGAAATGCACAATTTACGCCATTAGAAAACCCGAAAGTGGTGATTGGGTTTCTGGGTCCCGTACACAGCTAGGCTCCCAAAAAGTCTCACACATGTGGTATCCCTGTACTCAGGAGAAGCAGCAGAATGTATTTTGGGGTGTTATTCCACATATACCCATGGCATGTGTGAGCAATTTATCTTTTAGTGACAACTTTGTGTTAAAAAAATAAATAAATTTTCCCGAAACTTGTGGCAAAATATAAAGTACTCCATGGACTCACCATGCCTCTCAGCAAATAGCTTGGGGTGTCTACTTTGCAAAATGGGGTCATTTGGGGGGGGGTTTGTGCTATCTTGAAATTTCAGGGCCTCCGAAACTGTGATGGGTAGTGAGAAAACGCAATGAAAAATGTACGCCCTTTGAAATTCTGAAGGTGGTGATTGGTTTTCGGGGGCCCGTACACAGCTAGTGTCAAGATATGAGAACATATTGAGGACTCTTAAAGACTTTTATATTACATATTCATATATCCATATTCAGTATAGCAGTCTAGAGTCCCCTCTTAATCCCTG
Source organism: Pelophylax lessonae (assembly GCF_965119305.1). Lineage (NCBI taxonomy): Eukaryota > Metazoa > Chordata > Amphibia > Anura > Ranidae > Pelophylax > Pelophylax lessonae. The sequence goes on from NC_138769.1 coordinate 289,862,568, forward strand.
AATATACTTTCAAAATAATACGTTTTAGGATTTCAGTCTGAGTCTGTTTGTTATGTTGTCTTTATTATGAATATATGTCAAGTATAACATGAGATGTTCTGCCAAAGGAACTTCCCTAATTTCCCGGAATAATAGATAAAAAAAATATATTGGTTTAGATAATTATAGTTCCAGTAACCGGCCATTAATTGCATATTATCCATCATTTTTAATTGTCATGCACCCATCCTGCTTTTCGGGCAAGATGACCAAGAACTTTGCTAAATAATCAACAAAGGATGTATTATGAAATATTATGTAATCTTGTATGACCATGATTTTGGACCTATGCCCGCCATAGGCTATAATGTAATAACTGACTATAAAAGCTGTAACCAAAGTATAATCTGGGTCACATTTCTGTTGGAAGATGTGGACCCGCTGTATGGCGTATATTCTGAGTAAACATATGGAGATGAATGAAAACCTGATTGGTGTAGATTATTTCATGGCTCAAACTTAGCATTTGAACTTAACATGAACTCAACATTTGGTGACCCCTAAAATCGTGTTTTTCTAACTGCATCTCAAACCGCCGGTGAGCACCCCACAACAGGAGGGACAGCACAGAGGCCTCAGGTGAGAAAAATATTTTTATTTCTCATATTGAAAAATTGTCTCTTTCTGATGTGTGGTGGTGTGCCGGTTGGGGGAAGTGCGGCTACGAAAGGTAACACGTATCCTTTGAATTTAATTGCATTCTGTCTGTGTATGGTTACTGAGATTATTAAATGGTACCAATAGGAAATACTGTGTATGAAAAATATTATTTTCTAAAAAAATATTTCTTTAATTCTCCTTATTACAAGAAATGACAATATATATATAAGGGACGATTTAAGCAGAGGTACCACTATTTTCTGGATTGTGTGTGTGGTGTTGAAAGACAAATGTGGAGGTATTAGGGCAGGTATTGCCTTAAACCCCAGTGTCTGTATGACCTGCTGAGTGTTCTTTGGATTAGGGAGTCAGAGAAAGACTAGCCTATATTCACTCGTTCAGAAGATGTTCGAACGAGTATAGAACAGATTAAAGACATGTCGTAATAAGTACCGGGCTGTTGGTACGCATCTGTTGTGATAAAGAAACTGAGTTCTTGATCCCGGAAGCTCCAAATATTGTCATTTCTTAAAGTGGTAAAGGGAAATAATAAAATGGGAAATTTAATTGATAAGAATGTTTTACCCATTATGAATGACTTAGGGCTTAAAAAAAAAAAAAACTAAAGCAAAAATGTATTAAAAATAGCAAAGAAAACAGGCTTAAATGTTGCTAAATTGCATCCAGGTGCGCCCATCGTTAAGATGATGGTGAGTGGTGATCCAGACGCCCTAAAACATCATGTAAAATGGTGCAAAATTACTAAAAAAGCGTATAAAGAGGATCCCTCTAAATGGTGGCTACCAGAGGGCTCCCTGAGTACGATTATGATTGATGCCTTGATTAACTTGCTATTTTAAAATGTCTGATTGTGGGGGAATTAATGTCTAGCAGCACGCAAAGAAAAAATATATAGGTGAAACCCCCCCCTATAAAATGTGTTCAGAAAAAACTACTTTAACAAATAGATGAGGAAGAGTTATAGAAACTGTTTTATCAGGGATAACGTAGTTCACCGTAGTTGGCAGGACACTTTGAGGTTATTTTTTATATATAGAATTATAGATAATGAGAATTTACATTTTGCTCATAAGTCCCTGTATGAAAGGGAGCTCTGCTGCAAAATTTTGAAAATTGGCTACTTGCCAAGAGAGGGTTCAACAATAAATATCTTAGTTCCCGTTATAGTTATGGAATTTATTTTTGGATAGAAAGGGTTACCGCAATTAGTGTGACCATTGGACCCTGTTGGCACCAAGCCAAAAGTTTTAAATCAGATTAACTTTTTATCTGATTATAGTTTTTGAATGGTATTTTAGGGGTGTCCTCTATTCAAGGAGGGGAACCTCTGGTCAGGTTTTTGTAAAAATGACACGGGGAAAAAAAAAGGTTTTTTTTTGTAAGTTTGGCACGGAGCCAAAAAAAAAATGTTTTAGTTTTATCTGATTTTAGCATACAAGTGGTATCTGATGTGCCATCTCTACTGGCGGCCCTATCATCCGATGCTATCCACTTTTATAGTGAAGTAATGCGTTTTTTTTAGCGTCCTAGTGGACGAGGAGACAAAGCCATCTTCGTTTCTTGTTTTTCAGTCTGGGTAACTGACCTGGTGTAGAAATGCCCTTAAAAATAGGTGATGGAGGTCAGTATACAGCAAGGATAGGGAAAGTGTATGTTCCTTAGAAACCCCAAGAAATTAGGGCAATTGTAGAAGATCTCCCAAACATTGCCAAGAGTCTTAAAAGAAATGGTACAAAAGGTTGATGTGAATCAGTAAGCTACATATATAGATATGTGGATTTTGATTGATTGTGCAGTACCAGAAAAAAAACAAATATGTGTATGTATGGAACACATTTGCAGTAAATAAATAAATAAGTACGCATGAATAAGGGATATTGAGGATACAGGCAGATGGCAAAAATACGTATGAAACAAAGATTAATACAATGAAATTCTAAAGGAATGGGTAACAAGTATGTTTGATAAAGGACAGGATATGTGAATGTTTTTGGATGTTGTTTAGAAGGAAGGTGAGGATATGTTGAACTATTGGAATAGATTCAAAGATGCGATATAGAAGCATAGTGATTGGGTGACTGAAAGTGAAGATGACATGAAACAACCTAAAGTGATAAATATTTTTGTAAGTGGATTGTTGTCTGAGATTAGAAAAGAAAATGGAGCTCCGCATAGCGGGCTGGAGAATTTAACCTGTCCCTGAGTTGGTTGACATAGCACAGATAGCTTGTGAAGTGTTACAAAAAAGGAAAAAAATAGAGCGAAAGGAAAAAACTAAAATAATGAATATGCAAGTCCCTGAGGTTAAGGAAAAGATTCATAAACCCAGGGGAATGTCAGTTTCTACAGTACAGGTGACGGAACCCCCTTATCCCCCGTCAGGAATAGTGTACATTTCCAATTTCCAAAAAGGGAGAACTGGAGATCCAAAGAGGGGCAGTGTAGGACCCCTACAGGAATTATTAAAGGGACAAACAAAAAGCAATTATAAATTCATTTCAGAAGAGTTAACCCCTTCAGTTATGGAAGCATTTAAACAAATCAAGCAATCTTTGCTAACAGTGCCCAGTCTTCGTTTGTCAGACTATAGCAAAGATTTCTATTTATTTTGCACAGAAATAAATGGACATGCAAATGGGGTGTTAACGCAACACTTCTGTGCCAGACATCGCCTAGTGGGGTACTACAGTTACCCATTGGACAGCGTTGCCAGAGGGCTACCTGGATGTCTAAAATCAGTAGCGGCCACTGCCCTACTGGTTGAGAAAACTGTAGACATTGTATTGGGCAACACTTTGTATTTGATGTGCCCCCATAATTTGGAGGCTATGTTGAATACTGCCTATATTAAACACTTCTCAGTACAGAGGATAACACATTATCATTTGATTTTGTTATCAGCTTCCAATCTCAAAATTCAGTGCTGCCAGACTCTGAATCCAGCTACTTTTCTATCGGAAGCTGACAGTGAGGAAATTGATGATTCTGAATACCTAATACACGATTGTGCTACCTTTTTATTGATGAAGTAACAAAACCCACATCTGATCTTCAGGATGAATCCATTGCTGGTCTGCCTGTATGTGCAGACTTGTTGGTAGATGGCTCATCCCTCAGACGACCTGATGGATTAACATTAGCTGCTTGTGCGGTAGTAAATGGTGAGAGCCGACTTGCATACTGAAATTCTACTAAATTCTAAGTCAGCACAGGCTGCGGAACTTACAGCTTTCTGTGTTAGCATTAGAGCTAGCAGAATGAGATACAGTAAATATCTACAGTGATTCTGCTTATGCTGTGGGTATATTGCACAGCTTTGCACAATTATGGCAGGAAAGGGGTTACCTGATAGCAACAGGAACACCCATTCAACACAAAGAGTTAATTGTCAGACTGTTGTTTGCAGTCCAATCGCCTCTTAAAGTAACAGTAATTAAATGTAAAGCACATACTGGGTTTAATGACAGTTTATCAGTTGGAAATGTTCTGGCTGATAAATATGCAAAAGAAGCTATTCACTCTTATAAGCCGCCTGCAGTCCCTACATTTTTAGTCACAAATCTCCAAGTGGACCATGGGGTTATCAAGGCCCTACAGGAAAGTTCACCCCACCGATCCACTTGGTCTACAAAAAGAACTGTTTGTGGACAAGATGGTCTGTGGAGGTTAAATTACAAGCTGATTGCTCCACCGACTCTTTTTCCTTCATTGTTTGCCTTGAGCCATGGGCCTTGCCATGTCTCAACAGGAGAGATGTGTCGGGTTGTGAACAGACAGTGGTGGGCACCAGGTTTTTACACATATGCTGCTAAACAAGTTAATGAATGTGCTGTATGTCAAATGCATAACATAGGTAAACCAGTGCCTACCCCTATGAAACACATTCCGCATACTGAGGAGCCGTTTCAAATTTGTGCAGATTGACTTCTCAGATATGCCCCCTTGTGGCCGATTCAAGTATCTTTTAGTTTGCGAATGTAGTTAAGGGTCTTACTAGAGAATTGATTCCTAGGTTTGGTATGGGAGCTGTGATCTCTTCAGACAGAGGTACACACTTTGATAACAAACTAATAGCAGAGGTAGTAGATATCTTAGGTCTGAAACAACAGTTACACACCACATATAGACCACAGGTTAGTGGGATGGTGGAACGCAGTAATCAAACCCTAAAGAGGTATCTGGCCAAGATGACTACTAATGGAAAGAGCACATGGGTAGAAGCATTGCCCCTAGCCCTAGCAACTATCAGGACTACCCCTAAGGAGAATATGTATTGTTTGGGCGCCCTCCTAAAATACTTCCTACAGCTTCTGTAACATCAGAAACAGTGTCTTTAAGACTTTGACACAAACGTGTTTTCTGATACTTTTTCTAAAGCAGGACAACCAGTGGACCTAAGTGAAAAGACTCATGGACTAAAAACTGGAGAGTGGGTGTACATCAAGAATCACACCTCCAAGACTATTCTGTCCCCTAAGTGGAAAGGACCGTTCCAGATTATTTTTGGGTCTCCCACAGCTGTAAAGCTAAAGGACTACAAGTATTGGGTGCATGGTTCCTATTGTAAGAAAGCAGTAGCTTTGAACAAACATACAGTCCAGTGTACTGCTGGCAAGGACTTTTCTGTACCTTTACCTCCTAGGTCATCTCCATCATTGACTCGGGCTCAAGCCAGAAGACTATGAATACGGAAGAATGTCTCTTACAGAACCTAGAGCTGATATGCATCTCTGAGGAATTATCCTGAGTGGAGGAGCCTCGGTGTGGATCACGGTCATGATGTATGAAAGGACTCACATGATAAAAAAGGTGAGACGCATGATACCTTTTTCCTCAATGCTACTGTAATGACTAAAAAGTTACACATTACCCCAGAGTCGAGAGTTGATCAAAGGCTGAAGAGAGACTTACATGCTAAACTGAGTCAACCCTTCTATAATTCCTTTGTGGCTATGCAGTTGCAAGCTGCCAAGAAGTTGGAAATCACTAAATGCTGGATATGCACACACTCACCTATCTTGCATAAGACTTTGCCCTTACTAGGTATACTCAGTACCCTAGCTGAGATAGAAGACGGTGCTCACTTTGGTGATATCAGTGCTAATATGGTTGACAAGGCCATTTCACTATTACTATTTACCATTGCCCCAATGAGAATACCAGCAGTATGTATTAACTTTACCCGCATTTATCCGCCAGAACTACTTGAGAAAGGTTTTAAGAATACTGATCGAGTGATTGGAGACTCTCAGTGCATGAATAATGCGGATGTCCGGTATTGGTTTGATGGTAAATATTTTATGTGGAGTACAGATCGATATCAGGAATTGCATGATTTCACACATCGCCAACATTCACGCCAGAATTCAAGTTATTAATGTGCTTGCTACATGGTATATGAGTGACAATGAGTTTAAAGAGACACAATTGCATAAAATCCCTGACCATTTCTTCAGCCCTCACTGAACAGGATATTCCAGTACAGTCTATTCCCGGACAAGTGGAAGATGATACTAGCAGAAATGAGGAGACTAAAGATGACACTGAAGAAGAAACTGAAGAAGAAACTAATCTTGAAATACCACCTATCCCAACTCAAAATGTAGGCCCAGAAAGAAATGATGATGATACTGATATTGAGTCTCATGATAGAGAGATAAGACCAATATTTTCTATACCTTTGGTGAATAGATGTTGTATTAAAAAGGCTTTCAGTTTTATTATAGATTTAGCTGATTTAATGGTTTAACATAACTGCTCTGTATGACAGGAATTTCATATTAATGGCCAATGAATTAAAAATGATTAAAAAGGAGGTTTTGCAACACCGGCTGGTGTTGGATTACCTTACTGCTAGTCAGGGAGGAATGTGTACCGTAGTGGGAACCTCATGCTTCAATTACATAGGAAATGATACAAAAGCCGAAGATGCCATCATTTCACACGTAGAAAGGGCGCAGCAATTAAAACTGGATTTTCGTAAAGAGCATACCGAAACTGCCTGGATTGGAGGTAGCTGGGAAAGCTGGCTTTCTTGGCTAAATCCTGCCAACTGGTTTACCGGTATTGGAGGGTGGTTCGCAGGTATATTGCATGGTATCCTGTATATTGTTGGAGTTATAGTATTGATCATACTGGTAGTTAAATGTATACCAATGCTATGCAAATGTCGTATGAAAATGGCTACTGCTCATACTAATACTGGTTCTTTTGAGCTCTCGAGGTCTTGCATAAAGACGGCCCATGAGATGGTTACCCGCATACCTGAAAAACTTAAAGACACAGAAGTTTAAAAGTATAAAAGAAAAGACACAGATGAATTCTAAACTTAGGAGGGACTGTCGAGATATGAGAACATATTGAGGACTCTTAAAGACTTTTATATTACATATTCATATATCCATATTCATTATAGCAGTCTAGAGTCCCCCTCTTAATCCCTGAATATACTTTCAAAATAATACGTTTTAGGATTTCAGTCTGAGTCTGTTTGTTATGTTGTCTTTATTATGAATATATGTCAAGTATAACATGAGATGTTCTGCCAAAGGAACTTCCCTAATTTCCTGGAATAATAGATAAAAAAATATATTGGTTTAGATAATTATAGTTTCAGTAACCGGCCATTAATTGCATATTATCCATCATTTTTAATTGTCATGCACCCATCCTGCTTTTCGGGCAAGTTGACCAAGAACTTTGCTAAATAATCAACAAAGGATGTATTATGAAATATTGTGTAATCTTGTATGACCATGTTTTTGGACCTATGCCCGCCATAGGCTATAATGTAATAACTGACTATAAAAGCTGTAACCAAAGTATAATCTGGGTCACATTTCTGTTGGAAGATGTGGACCCGCTGTATGGCGTATATTCTGAGTAAACATATGGAGACGAATGCAAACCTGATTGGCGTTGATTATTTCATGGCTCAAACTTAAAATTTTAACTTAACATGAACTTAACACTAGGCTCCCAAAAAGTCTCACATATGTGGTATCCCTGTACTCAGGAGAAGCAGCAGAAAATATTTTGGGGTGTAATTACACATATACCCATGGCATGCTTGAGCAATATATCATTTCAATGACAACTTTGTGTAAAAAAAAAAAAAAAAAAAAAGTTTTTTTTTTTTTGTCATTTTTCAAACACCTGTGACAAAAACATTTAATATTCAATAAGCTCAACATGCCTCTCAGGACATTCCTTAGGATGTCTACTTTCCAAAAAGTGGTAATTTGGGGGCGGGGAGGGTTTACTGCCCTGCCATTTTAGCACTTCATGAAATGAGATAGGCAGTCAGAAAGCAAAAGCTGCATAAATTCCAGTATTTACACCATAGTTTGTAGACGCTATAACTTTTTCGCAAACCAATAAAAATACGCTCATTGAGATTTTTTTTGTCAAAGACATGTAGCTAAATACATGTTGGCCAAAATATGTGACATAAATTGAGTATATTGGATATTTTTTAAAAGACAAAGTTGAAAATGTAATTTTTTCTAAAAATTTTCGCTATTTTTTTTATTAATATTGCAAAAAATAAAAAGCGCAGAGGTGATCAAATACCACCAAAAGAAAGCTCTGTTTGTGGGAAAAAAAGGACGAAAATTTAGTTTGGGTATAGCATTGCATAACCGCGCAATTGTCAGTTAAAGTCACGTAGTGCCAAGTTGAAAAAGGGGCCTTGTCTTTGAGCAGCCAAATCCTCCGGGGCTTAAGTGGTTAACAGCACTTTCTTTTGAATATTTATTACACTAGCACTTTTGTGTTTAAAATAAATTTATGGGGTATATTAATTTTAATTAATTTTATTGCACCATATCAATTGTTCATCAGCAGCAAGAAAGATATGTTGGGGTACATTAATTTCAGTACCTAATATTTATTGACCACTAACAAAAGGACCATTATTGCACTGGAACACTAGCACTTTAATTTAGCACACATTTGCATAAGCACTACGCCTGACAAGTCGTGCACCGTTCTGTGCTATGTGAACCGACTTAGAAAAAGGTTCCTGCACTACTTTTGACCGAAGTCGGAGCGACTTGCATTGACTTCCATTATGTGAAGTCCGTGCAAGTTGCGCCGAAGTCGCGGTGCACGGCGACTTCACTAGTCGCCCCCCAAGTCGAGTCGCCATAGTGTGAACCGACTCTTATTGGCTGCATCTCTGTTAATTTACTCTTGTCAATTAAGAGCCTTAATTACAGGTGTTACATAAGACTCCTTGGCGCTGATTTCTTTACTATTTTAGAATACAAATTGGCCTAAACTGTTAAAAAAAAATGATGTTTATATTATATATATATATATATTTATTATATTGGGAATTTTTTATAGTAGAAAGTAGAAAATATTGGTGTTTTTTCAAAATTGATGCTCTTTTTTTGTTTATAGCGCAAAAACAAAAACCACACAGGTGATCAAATACCACCAAAAGAAAGCCCTATGTGTGGGAAAAAATGGGACATCAATTGTATTTGGGTACGGCGTCCCACGACCGCGCAATCATCAGTTAAAGCAACACAGTGCCGAATCGCAAAAAATGACCTGGTCATTAAGGGGGTAAAACCTTCTGGGGCTGAAGTGCTTAAAAAGAAAAAAAAAATAGTGTCCATCCATCGTTAATCACGAAGCCCGCAGGATCCGAAAAATAGAAAAAAATTTAAAAACGCTTCCACCTCTGCAGAGGCTACACGCCATATGCTGCTCTTCAACTTTGTATAGGCAAGGGGGGGCGGCCACTCAGTTATGTCACCCAGTGGCGCCACCCCCTTCTGATTTCACATGATGTTATGTGACGTCAGGTAAGCCCCCCACCCGCAGACCTCCATAACCACAGCCCAGGGTTGTCGGGAAGAGGCTCTTGTCCCCATCAACATGGGGACAAGGTGTTTTGGGGGGCACCCCAAAGCACCCTCCCCATGTTGAGGGCAAGCAGCCTGATATGGTTCAGGAGGAGGGCGTTCGCTTGTTCCCCCCTTTCCTGGCCTGCCAGGCTGCATGCTCAGATAAGGGTCTGGTATGGATTTTTGGGGGGACCCCCGCTAATTTTTTTTTTTATCTTGGTCGTGGAGTTCCGCTTTAAATCTGTACCAGACCCAAAGGGCCATTTTTTTTTTTTTTTTTTTTTAACTGTTTTGCATGTAGCAATAAATACACTACAGCCAAGAGCAAGTTTAAATGACATTTTTTCCTTTAGAAATGTCAGGATTGCTGCAAAGGGCTACATACATTGTACAGATGTGCCACTTTACCGGAACATTAGGGGGACCCCGCAGGCACGATATTAAAAGGAATTTTTCATTTTTATTGTTTCATTTTAAGCATCATTAAACTCACTGCTCCTGCAAAAACTATTGTTTTAAAAACATTTTTTTGCATTGATACGTGTGATGGTGTTCACCATCACTGGAATTTAAGGACAGATGGGTAAGGGGTTGAATTGCTTCATTTTTGTCAGCAAGGTCAATTGTTCCCTTTGCCATGAGGTTTCTGAGCAGGAAGCCCACTCCTAATATGGTCATCCCAGGAAGTTCTGAGGAGCCGGACTGTCTAAGGTGGCTCCCCATTCAGCTATTGTCAGGTGTGCTAATGAGCGCACCTGTTGTCTGCTAAGGGAGGTATTGACACAGAGTTATGTGTATTGAGGGCTCGTTAGGGAACCATTGTTCTGTGTCTGACTATTATGTACATTGATTGCCCCCTGGGGCTTCTGTCTTCTTGCATTGGTCAAAGCTATCTGACCAATCCCTGTGGACTCATTTTCAAGTCCTCATTTGCATGTCTGGAGAGGACCTGAATGGAAACTGCAGGTACTTTACAATTGACCAATAGGAAAGCGGTTGTTGGGGGCAGGATGTTCCAAATTCTGTATAAAAGTGTGCCGTGTTCTTCCAATAAATGGTCTTCCTGTTTGAACTTACATACAGCCTGCTTGGTGTTTGTTCTAATGGATTCCGAACGGCACATAGCTGTAGTTCGGATCCCGGATCCTTGGTTGACCGAACCATCAGACGATGCGATCTGCAAGCTGACTGACTAGAAACAGAGGAGTGTTGGGAGAGCGGACAGAGCGAGCAAGGGTCTCGTCACAATACGTCTCCAAGGGCAGTACCCGGGACCAAACACACTTTTTATGGTAATAACTTGCATATAAGCCTTTAAAAATGAGGACTTTTGATTTTTCATGTTTGTGTCCCATAGACTTTTTAGAGTTTGCATGTTTGCTAGAACTTTTCCCTGTTCAAGATGTTCTGGTGCGAACCAAACAGGAGAGTGTTCGGCCCATCACTACTCAGCCACATATTTTTATACAGCACACCCTGAAACCACACATGTTAATGAGGGAAATAGGCTGTTTCTGGCCAGTTTGAAGATCAGCTTTAACCATGGGAACCTTAATGCGTTTTTTACAAGAAGGTTAGCTTTCTGATCTTGATTTTTTTATTTTTTGCATCTTTTTTTTTTTTTTGTCAGTTGCAGAGCTGCACCCCTAATTTGTTATTACTGCCTCCCTAGAGAATGATCTTTTAACAAGCTTTCTAAAATAACAGATGCTAAAGTGTTTAAATGGCACTGCTCCAGGCAAATATAAACAACGACTTGCAGCAGGTGCGCAGGCTGTCTGGGATCTGCCTTCTTTTGTATCAGCATAAAAGAATATAGACCACACTGATTTTTTTTAAAAAAATTTTTTGCTGAACATCAGCAAGTTTTATTTGAACCAGCTAGGTCAGACAGGCAGCCCTCATTAGACATGACTCAGCAACATGATACGTTTCACCCAATGGGCAATGGACCTCTTATGATTTAGCCCAGCTAGTGGAGCCACGTCTGCAGAGGGGGAGAATGTCTCTCTGCCCTATCTGGTACCAATAAAGCTTGTTGCAGTTCAGCAATAAAACACAATGGAGTGTGACGTACACTATATTACCAAAAGTATTGGGACACCTGCCTTTACACACACATGACCTTTAATGACACCCCAGTCTTAGGCTGGCCATACATTATACAATTTTCATACAATTTGCTTTAGATTTACCTTCAACTATGTAGTACAAAAGCCTGTCTAATTGGATACAATTGAAAGTGTTGTTTAGTTTTGACCTCTCAGTTTTTTAGGCAGATCTGATCAGATCCTATGGGGCAGCGGATGTCAGCTGAGACATTTCCGCTGACACCCGCTACTATCCGCTTCCGATCCTGTCCATGAAATCCAGACGGATGGAAACCCTATTTTCCATCCGTCCAGGGGAGCAGATGGGATCGGATGAAAGCGGACAGGCGGTCCGCTCTCATCCGATTCCCCCATAGAGATACCTGGGCCTCTGACACCTCCCTCTCCGCACACAGAGCAGAGAGGGAGATGTCACCTTCCTGCTCAGTGGGGATCTGTGTTTACGATCCCCTGCTGAGCAGCACGGACCGTGTGAAAGAGCCTTAACAGGGGCACAGACATCTAACAAAACAAAACCACATACTCCCTCCCCACTCCAGCTAAACCTAAAATTAAAAAAGAATATTTGCCTTTAGTTATACAATAAGCAGATTATATTGTTTCCTTTGTGAAGTCCATTGGTATTTTTGGAAGCAAACACATACACTATATAGGGGAAATTACGTGAATCACACAACATGAGTCAAGTCAAGCCCTAATCAAGTCCTTAAACGTCCATACATTAACATCTTGTAAAGACATTCATTCCAAATAACAAGGGGTTAAAATTCTCCAGCAATAGTCCGATACACTAAGTAGGGATCACCACAAAGTGTCAGGGTCACCACAGCACTACACCTCCGCCGATGTGATGTAAAGAGGGGGATGGCAACTCACCAAAAGAAATGGCCTACCTATTTTCATAGGACAGGCAGACAGGCTTATGTGTAATGGATCCCACTTAGAAGCGACTGCTGCTGCTGTTACTGGACATCAATCTCTGATGGTCTCGTATGTCCCTTTTCCTCTCGATAATTTGCTCAAGTAGCACACATAAAGGGGAAAGAAGGAACCACACTAGCGTGATATTGTTTCACCAATCAGATTTTAATTCCAAAAAACCCCCCGATAAAATCACACTCACAAACACAAGATTGCAATACACCTTCAATATCTCATAGTGTCATAGTGCTACGGGTGCCGTAGTGGGCAATGTTGATCCTGCTCACCCCACCATGGTGTTTTTGACTCATGTTGTGTGATTCACGTCATTTCCCCTTTTTTTTTTACCTGCGCTACTTATGCCATTTTCATTTGTTCCAAGGGACGAATGATTTGAGTATACTTTGACATATTTTCCTTTTTAGTAGCTGCGGTATTGTCTATATAAGACTATTTGTGAGGTTACTTGTGTGCAGGGGATATATTGTATTACCAGTAGAGGGCAGATTTGTGTTATACATATATACTTTTTTCACATACACTATATAGTTATATAGTTTGTGAGGCTGAAAAAGACATCAGTCCATCCTATGATGTGTGTGTGTTTGCTGTTAACCGTACATTGTATACCCCTCTATGTTGTGGCCTTTAAGGTGCCCATCTAATAGTTTTTTGAAACTATCGATGCTCCCTGCTGATACCACTGCTTGGAAGCAAATTCCACATCCTTACTGCTCTGACAGTGAAGAACCCCTTATGTATTTTAAGGTTAAACCGTTTTTCCTCTAGTTTTAGTGAGTGGCCACGTGTCTTATTGTATTCCTTTTCTCTAAAAAGTTTGTTCCTTATGCTAGGGTCGCCAGTATAGTATTTGTTCATTGATATCATAACCCCCCTCAATCGCCTCTTCTCCAGAGAGAATAAGTTCAGTGCTTGTAGTCTTTCCTCATAGCCGATGCCCTCCATTCCCCTAATTATTTTTGTTGCCCTTCTCTGGACTTTCTCCAGTTCCAGCACAACCTTCCTGAGGACCGGTGCCCAGAACTGGACAGCATACTCCAGATGTGGTCGTACCAGAGTCTTGTAGAGTGGCAGAATAATCTCTGTATTTCTGGAGTGAATCCCATTTTTTATACATGCCAGTAATCTGTTGGCTTTGCTTGCAGCGGCTTGGCATTGCATGCCACTGCCAAGCCTGTTGTCCACCAGTACCCCCTGGTCCTTTTCCATCCTAGACTCACCCAGAGGTTTTGCCCCTAGTGAGTAGCTTGCTTTCGTGTTTCTGAAGCCCAAGTGCATTACTTTACATCTGCCATGTAGTTGCCCACCCCATTATTTTGTTCAGGTCCGCTTGTAAGGTTTCCACATCCTGCATAGAAGATATTGGCATGCTTAGTTTAGTATCATCCGAAATTGTACTAGATATCCCCTCCTCGAGATCATTTATGAATAAATTAAACAGGATTGGTCCCAGGACAGAACTTTGGGGGAACCCACTTTCCACACCCGCCCAATCTGAGTATTCCCCATTAATCACCACCCTCTGGACTTTCCCCTGAAATCAGTTCTCTATCCAGGTACTCACCCTATGGTCCATACCTACATTCCTTAGTTTGTACAGTAAATCAAAGGCCTTTGCAAAGTCCAGATACACCACATCCACAGGCTTACCTTTATCTAGGTGGCAGCTCACTTCATCATAGAAGGTTAATAGATTGGTTTGGCAAGAACGATTTTTCATGAATCCATGCTGATTACTACTAATAATACCATTTTCATTACTAAAGTCTTGTATGTGCTCCCTTAACATCCCCTCCAAAATCTTGCAGACTACTGATGTTAGGCTGATCGGCCTATAGTTACCCGGGATATATCTCGGCCCTTTTTTAAATATTGGTACCACTCTGGCTTTTTTCCAATCAGCTGGCACCATACCCGTCTGTAAACTATCCTTAAAGATCAAGAATAATGGTCTGGCAATCACCTGGCTGAGCTCTTTAAGAACCCTCGGGTGCAAGCCATCCGGTCCCGGTGATTTATTTATGTTAAGTTTCTCTAGTTTAGTTCTAAGTCCATCTTCTGTTAGCCATGGCGGTACTTCCTGAGGTGTATTATTTAGTTTGGCATTACAATCAATGGGGACACTCGTGTTGGTGACCTTAGTGACACTTCTGGATTCCCTCACTTTGGAAGGATTTCCTCTTGCTTCCTGTTTACCTATGGGACAGGGAGTAAAGGGAAATCTTCCCAATAGAAAACAGATGGCAAAAAAACAGGGGTTATAACCCTCCCTTTCTCTTTAAGCAGGTTTTTAATTTATGATGTGACAATGTCTAAGGCTCCTTTCTCACAGGACGAATCCGCTTGGCAGACTCCGCTAGCTCAGCGGGGATCGCTCCGTTGATCCCCGCTGAGCAGGCGGATGACAGGTCCGTCTCTGCTCACTGTGCAGAGCTGGACCTGTCAGAGTTCTGCTCCCCTCTATGCGGAGATCAGATGAAAACAGACAGGATGTCCGTTTTCATCTGATCCCATCCGACCCGCTGGACAGATGGCGAACGTATTGCCATCCGTCTGTTTTCAGCAGATCTTGTCGGATCGGGTGACATGCAGGTGTCAGCGGACACATCTCTGCTGACATCCGTCTTTCCATAGAGGAGAATGGGTGGCCCGATCAGGTCCACCTGAAAAACGGACAGGCGGACCTGATCGGTCCGAATGAGTGAAAGGGGCCTCAATCATACAGTAACATAACAAACATTTTTATATTTAAAAATGCTTTTTTGTAGCTGTTTACCATCACAAATGGCAGGAAAGTAATACAGCTAAAATTGTCTTCTAGATTCTAATACTGTATAGAAAAATAAAAAGCTTTTTTTAGTGCATGATTTGCTTCCAGCAACTACTCATCCAAATAACTAACCACAGCTGCTAACATAGATTCAATGTTTCCAGAAGATGACTTGTCAATTGGTTACTGTACAATTTTGATCAAGTTCTCCTTCCAGTATTTAAATTGCTTTCTGCAATATTTCCATTCTCTCTTTCATTCTTTCCTTCTCTTTCCCTTGTTCTATCTATTGCCTCCTCCAGTTTAGAGAAGCTGTAATTTGCTGTTGACATTTGAGAAATTATAATGCTGGGAGTTGGGCACTGACATCCAGTATAAGCAGCCTGGAAACACCCCCACTTATTTTTTTTTTTAAACCTACATTCTCTTGCATGCCCCTTAATATTTTATGATGGTTGCTCATAAAAAATTCTGAGGCATTTAAAAGTACATGATAAAAAAAAAGTATTTTAAAGGATTATACTAAGCCATGAAGATGAATAATGTATATGAAGATGTGGTGATTTTTGTTTTCAGTCGTAAGGAGAAGCCTGCTCCAAAAAAACTCGTAATATATTTAGTTTAAGATTTATTGTAAAAACTAGGGGAGCACATCTTCACTGCTCTCACAATTTGATTACGATTGGCCTATCAATGGTTGGATTCCGCGATGCGCATCACGATAATGCCCGTGTTTTTATTCAAAAATTCAAGCAGTCATTTTTTTATTGTCATTTGCTGTTAGCGTAATATCCTATATGGGGAGGGTAATTCTCATAACCATCCAAAAAGAGGGCTACAAGTTATTCACTTTCAGTTCATTACAGAGAAAAACAGAAAGGCTTATTTGCCGTAAGAGCTGTAAAAATGTGGAATAGACTGACTCTCTCACAAACTAGTTCTGGGTTGCTCAGCAGATTGTTTTAACAAAGACCTGAAATGCGTTTCTGTCTTAAATGCACAAAATATAAGTGACAGTGACAGAGGAATAGTGGTAGGGAGGAATGGGATCAGGCAGAGGTATGATGGGTGAGGAAATGGTTTAAGCAGAGGGATGGTGGTGGAGGAATGGGATCAGGCAGAGGGATGGTGGTGGGAGGGATGGGATGAGGCAGAGGGATGGTGGTGGGAGGGATAGGATCAGGCAGAGGGATAATGGTAGGGGGCATGGGATGAGGCAGAGGGATGGTGGTGGGAGGAAATTGATCAGGCAGAGGGATGATGCTGGTGGGTATGGGATCAGGCAGAGGGATGGTGGTGGGGGGGGGTGGAATCAGGCAGAGGGATGGTGGTGGGAGGGATGGGATCAGGCAGAGGGATGGGGGTGGGGGGATGGGATCAGGCAGAGGGATGGTGGGGGGGGGGGGTGGGATCAGGCAGAGGGATGGTGGAGGGGGGGTGGGATCTGGCAGAGGGATGGTGGAGGAATGAGATCAGGCAGATGGATGGTGGTGGAGGGATGAGATCAGGCATAGGGATGGTGGTGGAGGGATGAGATCAGGCAGAGGGATGGTGTTGGAGGGATGAGATCAGTGACACTGGCACTCCCTTGCTTTCAGTGTCAGTCGAATCCCCTCCTCCATGCTCCGTGTGTCTGTGCTTCTGTTCTCCTTTCCGGTGCCTCCAGTGATGCTTCTACTGACGTAGGGTTTCCTCAAGCTCCTCCCCCTTCACTCTACTGGCTGTCAGCTCATCAGCTGACTTTCTGCTCCAGTGTCTATATGGAAGGGGAGGGGGCTTTGGTCACCTGGCAGGCTCTGTGTTTCTCCAGGAGAGGCAGAGCACTGCATGGAGCACCGGATGATGTAATCAGCAATGGATTTGCCAGACCTACAACATCGATGCAGAATCACGAATGTCTATATCGCGATGGATCGATGCTGCGATTATATTCAACACCCCTAGTAAAAACATGTGTGGACTATGTTCTTGCAGCATCATAAAGTAGCCATGAGACACTGTTAATAAATGATATTACCCTTCTGTGACTTAGGGCTCATGCCAAAGTTAGCATCTGACTATAACTCTATAACTTATATCCCTACCTAAACATTTTACATTGTTTTTAAAGGACATATATTTCTTTAATTTGGTACATTGTTTAAAGTGGAGTTCAACCCAAAAATTTAACTTCTGCTTTAAGGCCTTCTGACCCCCTGACATGCCACATGTGGGATCAAGTAGAGGGATGTGGCATTTAATTTTTTTTTGGGGGGGGGGCGGGTACCTAGATTTGACAGGTATAGGCTCCCACTTCTGCTAGTGCCGCCCAGGTGGATCGAGTGGAAGTTCTAATCTTCCCCTCCCTCCCTCCCTGCAATCTTCTGAGACATGTCACAGGTCCCAGAAGATTACCCATCCACTCAGGACGCGCAGCGCGTCTCGTGCATGCGCAGTGCGCACCCGGCTGTGAAGCCGCAAGCTGTCACAGCCGGGTGCCCACACTAGAGATGCGGGGAGAAGAGGGAGAGAACTGAGGCTTCCGCCGGCCGCATAGCTGGATCGTGGGACAGATGAATGTGTTTATTAAAAGTTAGCAGCTACACTTTTTGTAGCTGCTGACTTTTAATAAACGCAAAAATGGGTGGAACTCCGCTTTCAATAAATACTGTATTCAGATTTTTTAGTTTGAAGGAGAAGTACAGCCAAAGCTTGTTTGGCTGTACTTCTCCTATGGATCACAGGAGTGCAGTTTGTTTTGCACTCCAGTGACCCATTTTGGGCTGAAGTCCGCTCTCTGCTGATGTCACAGAGCAGGTCAAGGCTTGGGTGTCATCACGACCATGGACCGGCACCCGGCTCAGCCTCTTAGCAAGCCGATGAGAGCCGGCCGCTCCTGCCCGTTCCACAGCCCAGGGGCCCCAGTGATGATGAGTGGGCAGAGCAGAGAACTGCTGACTGACAGTGAGCAGCTCTCTGCTCACAGAGCTGTGAGAACCAACCAATCGGCTGTATTTGATCGTTCGGTTCTCAGTGTTAGAGGTGCCGGGGGACAGATACAGCATCCGTCCGATGCTGCATCCACCTAGGTATATATAAATCTAATGGTAAAAGCATGAGGTTTAGTGTGAAGTTGCAGTGATGGGAAGGTTTCGTGCATGGTGGTGAGAAGAGGAGTGCAGCCACAGTGGTGACGTGGAAGCTGCTGGCACGGTGGTGGTGGTGAGTGCGGTGGTTGTAGGCACAGTGGTGTGAACAGTGACTGCACAAGGAGCTGTCAGCAGGGGATTACAGTGCCTGTGTAAGTTGCAGCAGAAACTAACTTGTAGGGAGGTGCTGTGAGCTGACAAAGCTAGAGATTAGAAGGCCACATTCCATTGGAACGCAGATTTGCAGCTGCACGGACCACTTAGGATGTGCTTCTTGCTGGGTATGGTTGTTACGGATAGCGCTGGGCTACATTTAATAGCCAATGGTACTGCACATATATAGTAGTGGCACAATGTTATTACCTATCTGATGCAACTGCACATCTACCAGTTTTCAGCACCATATTGGGTTATCTTAAAGACTCTATACTACCTCCAGACTGGATCTGGAATATAGTGACAGTGCTTCTGATCTCCACCAATCAGCTCCTAATGCAGGAAGTCACTCATCACTACATGTCACATAATCTACTAAAGAGAGCTGGAAACAAATTATTAGTAATGGGATACTCTCTTTACCAGGAGCTGATTGCTGGTATGTGTGGGGATCACTGAGTTTTTCCTAAACATGGATTTTGGAACTGGAGACAAATCAGTCCACATGTTCCATATAGGTTTATGGAGTTCTACTGTATATGTGCCGTTGCCCATCTCCCCTATGATTCTTTTTTTTTTTTTTTACTGACAAAAATGGGAAATTTACTGGCAGAACACATTTATACTATCATCCTGAAATATGACAGAATTTCCTTTTATAAAGTAAAGCAAATTATATTGAAACAGTATAAACAATATGTAAACATTAACAATATTTATAACAAAGTAATCTGCCTGGCTTTACAATCTAAGAGCCGGTTCACATAGGAGCGACCCGACTTGGCGACCTGTGAAGTCGCGGTGCACAGCGCGCACCGCGACCTCGGAGCGGCATGCACGGACTTCATATCATTGAAGTCAATGCAGGTCGCTCCAGGTCGCCCCAAAGTAGTACAGGACCCTTTTTCTAAGTCGGAGCGACTTGTGTCGCTAATTTATAGCAGGCGACCAGG
Organism: Pelophylax lessonae; assembly: GCF_965119305.1. Lineage (NCBI taxonomy): Eukaryota > Metazoa > Chordata > Amphibia > Anura > Ranidae > Pelophylax > Pelophylax lessonae. Next base: position 289,882,146 of record NC_138769.1, read on the forward strand.
TCGCCTGACAAGTCGCCCCAGTGTGAACCGGCTCACAGAGTGGCAAAGTGTGAGCATGACTAGGATTATGAAAGGCCTGGGGCACCCTTGGACATAACAGAATAATAAGTTATGCACACCGCAACCAGAACGCATGGTCAAGTTTTCCCTAACAGTAAAGGGACGATTAAACAAAATCTGCATCTAGTAGCTGTATACACTGCACACATATAACGCAGTTCCTGTATCTACAAAATGTTCCTAATTACTGTACCACAACTGACAGCCTTACAGACACACACAAACTTCAGGGCAAAGAACATTTGGTGGGATTTTAACGGTGCCATAAACGTCGTCAGTGAATCATTCATATTATAAAACTTCATTACTTATTCAAACATGATTAAAATTGAACAGGTTAAAATCCAATACACATGTGTTGCATGATCAAGCGTGTATTTACATTACAGTAATATTGTGGTACATGTTCCCAACACGGTTTCTTCAGAGGATTTGAAGACCACTATTGATACGAAGCCTTACCGACACAAAAACATGTAATCAAAATGACAATAAATAAACATAACAATCAAGATACCATTACATACAAATAATAAATGAGTCACTCTGTCCAACCATGACATGCTTACCGAATGTGACCGCTAATTGTCAGTGGCAGTGTCGTCTACACATTGCAGAGGTAAGGGTATCGTATGGCCACAGAAGATATACCAAGAACAAGCTACAATAAATTAATATTCCAAAACGAATAATGTTGCATAAAAAAAAAAAAAATGTATGTAAAAACTGCCTGCCTGCTGTTTTTATTGGCAAGAAGAAATAGTTGTAAAACTTACAAAGTGTATTTCTAAGTGTTTACCAGAGGGTGCCTAACCTCAGGACCAAGACCCCTATTCAGTATATATAGGCTGAAAAAAGGGGAGAACAGGCAAAAATAGTAAATAGATCTATTATACAGCATCTCACAAAAGTGAGTAAACCCCTCACATTTTTGTAAATATTATATTCTATCTTTTCATGTGACAACACTGAAGAAATGACACGTTGCTATAATGTACAGTAGTGAGTGTACAGCTTGTATAGCAGTGTAAATTTACTGTCACCCCAAAATAACTCAAAACACAGCCATTAATGTCTAAACCGCTGGCAACAAAAGTGAGAACACCCTCACTTTTGTTGTCCAAATTGGCCCCAAAGTGTCAATATTTTGAGTGGCCACCATTTTTTTCCAGCACTGCCCTAACCCTCCTGGGTATGGAGTTCACCAGAGCTTCACATGTTGCCACTGGAGTCCTCTTCCACTCCTCCAAGATGACATCATGGAGCTGGTGGACGTTAGAGACCTTGCACTCCTCCACCTTCCTTTCGCGGATGCCCTACAAATATCTAATAGAGTTTAGTTCTGGAGACATGCTTGGCCAGTCCATCACCTTTACCCTCAGCTTCTTTAGCAAGGCAGTGGTTGTCTTGGAGGTGTGTTTGGGTCGTTATCATGTTGGAATACTGCCCTTCGGCCCAGTCTCCGAAGGGAGGGGCTGCTTTATCTGCTGGGTCCACTCAGTGTGAACCCAAATAGCCTCATGGTGTGTGTAGTCTGTATGCCAATCCGGACCTCGGCGCATGTGCAGGTAACGTACAGGCATCCGCTCCTGGCTAATGACATGAGGCACCGGCTGGATAGGAGATAGAAAAAGCCAGCACTTCCAGTGGCCATTGTGCTGGAGCCACGAGGGTGACCTACATGACATAATAACATCACCTCAAATAAATTAAATATACTCAATCCTGCTGATAATAGATTAATTGCATTGAGCCTGTATGCAATGCAAATACTGTTTGGATAGTAATGGAGCAAAGGTGACCAGCGCTATGGAGTTTGTGGATAAATATATGTAAGATGGGTATTGAAAGGTGTAAGCTGCCAACAACCGAACCCCTAAGGGTTAAAGGGGAAATAGAAAACAAGGAGGTTGACTATCGATAATGAAGTGCTAAAAACGAGGACGTCTGCTGAAACGCGTAGGGTGGAGTCTAATACCGCATACGTCACTTCCGGTCTTTGGAGCTCGGGCCGTGGAACACAGAAGCTTCCCGGCTAGCAAGCTGATCTATAGCAGCCGATACTGTGAGTTACTACGTGTCCTTGTTCTATTGACTGCATTTATACCTTGCTTAATGGGGTTTCCTTTTTTCGCTTGAGCACATAGATAACCTGCACTTTGCTCATCTGGACTGGAGGGAACCCCGAATATTCTTTCCAGCTTTGCTATATTGACAAACCAAGCAAACAGGTCGTATATATGGTGCGACACCTAGTGGCTACATTGGTGTATGCACTCTTTTTTCCATTCTTATTGGAACTTTGTTTCTATTAATTTCAACAAAGTTCCTTCACTATTTTGCACCCAGCACTTTCAGGAAGAAGTCTTTATTTATTTATCTTCACCTTTATATATCAATTATATATTTTGGGAAATACGGTGAGCACCATACCCTCACTTGTACCTGCACTGTACATTATCTCTGTTTTGGAATAAAATTCATCACCGTTTTTGTTTATTTATTTATTGCACTTAGCGCTACTGTTATTTATGGTACATTGTCTGGTCTAGGACAAGAATTGATCACCTTCCCCAGTGGAGTGGGACAATTTCATCACTTGTGCACTTTATATTTATAATTAGACAATTTTTGTTTTGTCACTTGTGCACTTTATATTTAAAACCACACAATTTCTGGTTTCACTATTGGTCTGGTACACCATTTGTTTTTAGCACTTCATTATCGATAGGTAGCGCCTTTATCAACCTCCTTGTTTTATATTTCACTGTTTGGATAGTGCCTTGGCTTGGTAGCCCCTCTTTTTTATTGATGACAACTCATTTTTGTAGAATTACCTGAATCCATACATTGCTCGGGATGTTGGGCTCAGACAATGACAGCTGGGAAGATATACTACTTTGTATAGAGTTAGCAGCTTTAGAAATATAAGCAAATGGTTATGCAGATCTATATACTATTTTTGCCTATCACCCCCCCCCCTTTTTTTCAGCCTATATATTCTGAATACGGATCTTGGTCCTGAGGTTAAGTGCCCCCTGGTAAACACTTAGAAACATAGAAACATACACTTTGTGAGTATTACAAGTATTTCTAAGCTTCAAGGGCCAGAGTGAAAAGCATAGGGGGCGTTGCCTGGTCGGAGTCTAGCCTGAGGTTGCCATTCATACACCCAGCATAGGAACAGCACAGATGTGCGGCTTCAGGGAGTCCTTTCTTTACTGCCAGTGATAGTAGGAGCTGGGGCGAGCTCTCTTCCCCTGCAGGCACTCCCAGCTGCGGATGCTTGGGATTCACAGCCCGTTCCAGTGAGCTTGAGCAGCACATAAAGCAGTCCAGGGTCGCAACTTTGATGGCATTCCAGTCTTAGTCCGTAGGGTTCAACATTGAGTTGGCCCACCCTTTGCAGCTATAACAGCTTCAACTCTTCTGGGAAGGATATCCACAAGGTTTAGAAACGTGTGTCTATGGGAATGTTTGACTATTCTTCCAGAAGCTCATTTGTTAGGTCAGGCACTGATGTTGGAGAGAGGGCCCGGCTTGCAGTCTGCACTCTAATTCATCCCAAAGGTGTTCTATCGGGTTGAGGTTAGGCCTCTGTGGACCTTGCTTTGTGCACTGGTTCAAATCATCTGGTGGAGGGGGTATTATGGTGTGTGTTTTTTTTTCAGGGTTTGGGCTTGGCCCTTTAGTTACAGTGATGGGAACTCTTAAGGTGTCAGCATACTGCGATATTTTGGACAATTTCATGCTCCCGACTTTGTGGGAACAGTTTAGGGTTGGCCCTACCTGTTGCAACATGACTGCGCACTAGTGCACTAAGAAAGGTCCATAAAGACATGGATGGGCAAGTTTGGGGTGGGGGATCTTGACTGGCCTGCAGAGTCCTGACTCTATCCAATAGAACATCTTTGGGATGAATCAAAGAGCAGACTATGAGCCAGCCCTTCTTGTCCAACATCAGTGCTTGACCTCACAAATGGGACTCTGAAAAAATGGTCAAACATTCCCATAGATACACTCCTAAACCCCTGTGGACAGCCTTTCCAGAAGAGTTAAAGCTGTTATAGCTGCAAGGGGTGGGCCAACTCAATATTGAACTCTATGGACGGAGACTGGGATGGCATTAAAGTTATGGTCAGTGTAAAGGCAAGCGCCCCAATACTTTTGGTAATATAGTGTAGCCATTCACCTAACCACACTACAAAGATATAAACCTCAGGACGAAAAATATTTTTCTAAAAATTAAAAGTTTCCATTAAATATGCTTTTATGCACACACAGAAGAAATAATTTTGTCTGACTGAGCCTACCTTAGAGACAAACAACTGTTGAGACAATGAACACCTTGTTCAGGACTATGTAATGTACAGAGTGCAGGGGAGTAACAAGCAAAACAACATATAGAGTGAACCCTCTGATCAGTGTTCCTCTTTCTGTCAGAGTCCTCCCTTACATCAAAGTACCCATCAAGTCACCCAGATTCCCTACTTACCTCAGGGTTCCCAATGTTCCCTCTTACATCCGAGTCTGCAGAGTTCCCCCTTACATCTGAATCAGCAGAGTTCTTACTTACATCTGAGTCTGAAGAGTTCTCACTTACATCGGAATTTGCAGAGTTCCCCTTATATTTGAGTGTGTTTCCACCTGAGAACTGCCCCTCTCTGATGCACTTCCACAACTACGCCCTCACGGAGAGAGGCCGTCATGTGGGGACTCACAATGTACCTGCTTAGTGCAGTAAACCTTTTTACTTTAGGTGATGTCATTGATGTGCAGCTTTTTTTGGGTTCTTCGCATTTAAACACGGAGTGAGGGTGAGTTTCCATGGCTGGCACCCAGGTTCAGTTGCAGCAGAGGGAACCCTGGAGTTCAGAGTACCTTGATCTTCTTGCTACTCTACTAAGCCCTCTTTATCCTGGTGAGTCCAAGTGGGGAGCGGGAATAAGAGCCTTTGAGCAAATATCTTCACAGAGTTTTGTATGAACATTTAATGCAATATTAATTTATCACTCTGACAACTACTGAGTCATTGCCCTTGTTTGGGAGGACTGTATTGGCGTACCATCAAGGCACCAGGTTGAAAAGGTATCATTGCTGAGATTATGTAGGCTTGTTTCAGGAAGTAAGGGGATATAATTTGTTCATATATAATAGTCAATAATATCTACTGTAACTGTATAGCCATCTGGACCCATTAATACAAAGGCATAATGAGCTAGTATGCATCGCATACTAGCTCATTATGAAATACTTACCTTAGAACAAAGTCTTCGCAGTGCTGCCCGCTCAGCAGTGACACGGCATACATTTTCGGTCGTCCTGGTTCGTGTCCTCCGGCCATCTGATTGGCCGGAGGCGCGATGATATCCTTATTATAGGCTATAGGTACAACTTACAGAGGGGGGTTTACAACCTCTTTAAAGTGGTATAAAGTCAGAAGGTTTTTTTTTTATCTTAATGCATTCTATGCATTAGGATAAAAAGCCTTCTGTGTGAAGCAGCCACTCCCGCACCCCCTAATACTTACCTGAGCCCCAACTCTATCCAGCGATGTCCACGAGTTCTTCGGCCGTCCAGGACTCTCCCTCCTGATTAGCTGAGACACAACAGCGGTGCTTCCGCTGCTGTCATTTAAAGTCAGTTAGCCAATCAGGAAAGAGAGGGGACGGGTCGAACAGCAGCTCCATGTTTGAATGGATACCTGGAGCTGCAGCTCGGCTCGGGTGCCCCCATAGCAAGCTGCTTGCTGTGGGGGAACTGGACAGGAGGGAGGGGCCATGAACAACAAAGAGGGACCCGAGAAGAGGAGGATCCAGGCTGCCCTGTGCAAAACTAACTGAATAGAGGAGGTAAGTATAACCTTTTTTTTTTTTTTTTTTTGCTTTTTTAAAACACAAAACTTTACAATTATTTAAAGTGATTTTCCTGGCTTTCTGTCAAAGATGTATTGGTACTTACTATTTAGACTACCTTCAAAGTACATTTTAATAGGTGGTTAAAAACAGTAACACATTATCAATATTCAGGGTCAAATAGCAAATGATATAGTCTTGGAATATTACAAAAACTTAGAAGGGAGGGTTCTTTTGAAAAGTGTTTTATGTAAGACCTGGAAAAAAGCAATACACACACAGATGGGTATTTATACAGTATATATATATATATATATATATATATACACACATATATATATAATTTTTTTTTTTTTTTAGTTATTTATTAAATGATTTTTTTGCAGCACATTGTTCTTCAACTTTCATTTCTTTTTCTTCCAACAATAATGTGAAATATATCACTGAAAGTATAGAAGATGATAGCTTTCACCAGCTTTAGCATGGAGGAGAGAGCCCTGGGGTGACGTTTGCACTCATTAAGTCTCACCGGATACTGGTTTGTTGTGTGCATAGAAAATGACATGAAGAGATCCTGTATACAGAGCTCATGTATATTTTACTTTTCCTGAGGATTCTGCAGCTTCTGTGGAGCTGTCCAGCACTCTGTACTCCTGATATTTTTCCTTTTTCTTCAAAAATTAGCATGAACTATGCATGCCATGCAGTTGTCCTGGAAAGGTGGTTGCATCCCTTGAAAACCAAATACAATGTTTTAGCAGCTGGGCACGGCCGTGATGTTTGTGATGTTATCAGCCACTGTACCAGTGAAAGAAACCTTGGCATATTCATGCTAATGCTGGTAAATGCACATTTCCAGCCAGCTCTGCATTATTCTAGTGCAAGTAGAATGTTCAAACAGAATCATGTAAAGGGTAAACGTTAGCTCCGGCTTGGAAACAACAGCCTGCTCAGATTGCTTTCGCTGAATGCACACAACCTCTGAGTTGTCAGCACTTATAGCTGTGCTGGGAGCTTAGACAGAGTTCTATGATGTTGAGAGGGTGACATGAGCCACAATGATCCAACCTTACAGGAAGTGTTAATTTCAAGAACCTGAAACTGCAACTGTAAAATGGACACTCTTTTGCCAAAGTAAAAGCATATTTAGTGAATATTGATGAGTTAGAGGACAGTAAGGTTCACAAGGTAGCTTTTCACCTGTATGTAGCACACCCTGGGTAGGATCTGCTATGTTAGGTTTCACCACTGCTACATGGCCAGGCACACAGCATTTCCTTCATAAATTCCAACACAGAAAACAGTCCCTGGCTTGTTTTTTTGTTGTTTTTTTTTAGGGGTTGATAACTTGGATGAGGTAGGAAATATATGGGACGCCCAACTTGTTCAATTTCCAAAACTGATAATAGAGGGGACAACAATTCTTCACAATGTACACTGAAAATCCTCTTCTTCTTTCCTCCTGCACCAATTTGGTTCACATGTGCAGCTCCTGCTGATCACTACAGAGGAACTAACAGTTTTAGTGGTAATTCAGCGACTGCCCATAACAGGCTGGAAACATCTTCCCCTTTGATGGATTAAATGGCACCACGTGGAGTGTACAGCATCTTCTTCTAGTAGGTTTATTTTAACAGTGAGAGACAGAATAACAAAAAAATCCATAAAAACACATTTTAAAAAAGTTATACATTGATTTTCATTTTAATGAGTGAAAAAAGTATTTGACCCCTTTGCAAAACATGACTTAGTACCTGGTGGCAAAACCCTTGTTAGCAATCACAGAGGTCAGACGTTTCTTGTAGTTGGCCACCAGGTTTGCATACATCTTAGGAGGGATTTTGTCCCACTCCTCTTTGTAGATCCTTTCCAAGTCATTAAGGTTTTGATGCAGATGTTCGGTAACTGGGATTATGGTCTGGAGACTGGCTAGGCCACTCCAGGACTTCAATGTGCTTTTTCTTGAGGCACTCTTTTGTTGTCTTGGCCGTGTGTTTTGGGTCATTGTCATGCTGGAATACCCAACCACGACCCATTTTCAATACCCTGGCTGAGGGAAGTAGGTTCTTACCCACGATTTGATGGTACATGGCCCTGTCCATCGTCCCTTTGATGCAGTGAAGTTGTCTTGAATGTTTCCACCTCCATGTTTGAAGGCGTGGATGGTGTTTTTGGGGTCACAGGCAGCATTCCTCCTCCTCCAAACACGGCAAGTTGATTTGATGCCAAAAAGCTTGATTTTTGTCTCATCTGACCACAACACTTTCACCCAGTTCTCCTCTGAATCATTCAGATGTTCATTAAAAACTTCAGACGGGCCTGTACATGTGCTTTTTTGAGCAGGGGGACCTTGCAGACACTGCAGGATATCAGTCCTTTACAGCGTAGTGTGTTAACAATTGTTTTCTTGGTGACTATGGTCCCAGCTGCCTTGAGATCATTGACCAGATTCTCCCGTGTAGTTCTGGGCTGATTCCTCACCATTCTCATGATCGTTGAAACTCCACAAGGTGAGATCTTGCATGGAGCCCCAGACCGAGGGAGATTGACAGTTATTTTGTGTTTCTTCCATTTGGGTACATTTGCACCAACTGTTGTCACCCTATCACCAAGCTGATTGGCGATGGTCTTGGTGCCTATTCCAACCTTGTGTAGGTCTACAATCTTGTCCAGGACATCAATGCACAGCCCTTTGGTCTTGGCCATGGTGGAGAGATTGGAATCTGATTGATTGCTTCTGTGGACAGGTGTCTTTTATACAGGTAACAACCTGAGATTAGGAGCTTTTCCTTCAAGGCCCCTTTCACACAGGCGGACCGTTCAGATCCACCTGTCCATTTTTTTGGCAGATCTGAATGGTCCCCCCATGCATCTCTATGGGGGATTGGATGTCAGCGGAGACATGTCCGCTGACACCCGATCCGATCCAATCCGTCAAATCTGGACGGATGGAAACCCTATTTTCCATCCATCCAGCGGATCGGATGGGATCGGGTGAGAACGGACTGACGGTCCGTTCCCATCCTTTTTCCCCCATAGAGATGCATGGGGAACTGTCAGCTGTGTCTCCGCACACAGCACGGAGACACAGCTGTCCTCCTGCTGCTCAGCGGGGAATCGGTGGCTCGATCCCCCGCTGAGAAAAACGGACTCCGTCCAACGGACGGAGTGTGTGAAAGGAGCCTAAGACAATGCTAATTATCTCAGCTCGTTACCTGTATAGAAGATAGCTGGGAGCCAAAAAACTTGCTGATTGATAAGGGTTATTTCACTCATTAAAATGCAAATCAAATTATAACTTTTTTGAAATGCCTTTCTCTGAATATTTTTGTTGTTATTCTGTCTCTCACTGTTAAAATAAACCTACCATTAAAATTATAGACTGATCATTTCTTTGTCAGTGGGAAAACATACAAAATCAGCAGGGGATCCTTTTTTATCTCACTGTACTTGCCTATGACAAGTCTGTCATGCATAGTATTATATTACAATCCTGTCTGAAAATCTGCATAACTCCATTTTGAGGTCTTTTGAATTTTCTTTTCTTTAAATAATTTGATCTCGGAGTCTGATGATAGTCTATATATATATAATGTGTGTACAGTATATATATACAATATACACACTGAATATTTGTTTTGCTTATGATCGTTTTTATATGTAAGTGCAATGTTACTTTTAAATAAATGTTGATTTTACTTTTCACACCATAAAGCCTCTTCCATCTAAAACCCTCTGTATGAAAATATTCACAGTAGCACGCTCTGCACTAAAGTGGCCAGCGAGTGGGATATCTCTGGTTGTTGGATTATGTTGGAGCGATTTTAATCTCTATAACTTGAGATCCAATTCTTCTGGAGTCAAATAAGTATTTTGACCTGAGTCTGATGATACTGTGTGTGTATGTATATATATATATATATATATATATATATATATATATATATATACACACACATACACACATACACACACATACACACACACACACTAATCGAGGCTGAATTTGGTACATATATTTCTAAAGGTGCTACTGACATTTCACCACATGTCGGTAACAAATTATACAATCCATACGGTTTGTTTTGTTTTTTTTAAATGAAATTACTCACGTTATAGGGCTCTTTCACACGGGCGTTCCGTATATCACCCCATCCGTTTGTGGGTGATATACGGACATAATGCATGTCAATGGGATTGTGGATGTCAGCGGATGACCATCCGCTGACATCCGATTTGTGTCCTTTCAGTTCTGTTCCGTTTTTTGCAACGGAACAGAACCCTATTTTTCTTCCCTTAAAAAACGGAACGGATGCAAAATGGGATTTCAGCGGTGTCATCCGCTGACATCCGCAATCCCCATAGACATACATTATGTCCGTATATCATCCACAAACGGATGGGATGATATGCTGACATACGAAGCAGATGACACAAGTGTCATCCGTGTCCGTGAAAAAAAAAAAAAAGCGCCACAGCGGAAGAAGAAATCGGAGCAGCCATGTGAAAGAGCCCATAGTCACCATTTGTTCTTTCACAATTGGCTATCTTCAAAACGGTCTCCTTTTCAGTAGTTGTGCAGCATTGTTTACTTACTTTGTTCTTCTTCTGCACCTCACAGTCATCCTGACTATGGGCATGTGAAGCCCGCTGGGTCTCTCTTTCAGGATTAGGTGCATGCTGGCTACCCAGCATTCACCTCCCAATCTCTGTGCAGTGTGAAGGAAGTGTGCCCCACTGCATGTACATGTACTACGTTCCCTATTTAAAAATGGCGCAGATCTACGCCTAGCATTGCGTCATTTCTGATTTTGAAATAATGCAATGCTAGCAGTGAGGAATGGCAAATGACTCATGGGATATATGACACAGCAAAGGTATAAAACAAATAGGAAAAAAAAACCCTGTATCCAAAAATGAGAGGGGGTGGTCTATAGTTCAAGACCTAATTGTATTTTTGCCTTGAACTCCACTTTAGGTTATGTGTAATAAAATGGAATGACACAGGGAAAAAGTATGGAACACATGAAGAAAGGGAGGTGCAAAAAGGCATGGAAAGCGAAGACACCAGCTGAAATCTATCAGTAATTAGAAAGCAATCCTGTCCTTGTCAATGCCAATTAATATCAGCTGGTTTAGTCTCAACTGGTGGCCTATAAAAAGGTCTCATTACCAAGGTGCCACACAAGAAACATTTCATGATGGGTTAAAACAAAGAGCTCTCTCAAGAGCTTTGCAATCTTATTGTTGCAAAACATACTAAATGCTGTTGGTTACAGAAGGATTTTGAAACTTCTAAATGTTCCAGTGAGTGCACTACACTTAGACAAGCCTGTGAAATACGGTGAGAATATAGTCTGGTCAGATGAGACCAACATTGAACTCTTTGAATGCCATTATACACACCATGTTGGGAGGTCAAATGGCACTGGACATCACCCCAAAAACACCATACCAACAGGTAAATTTGGAGGTGGGAACATCATGGTGTGGGTCTGTTTTTCAGCAAACTTCATATCATTGAAGGAAGGATAAATGGAAAAGTGTACCAAGACGTTCTTGATAAAAATCTGCTGCCATCTACCAGGATGATGAAGATGAAATGAGGGTAGACATTTCAGCAAGACAATGATCCCAAACACAAAGCCAAGGAAACTCTGAATTGGTTTGGATCAGAGTTCATAGAAGAAGCCCATGATACCTTCAAGATCTGAAGATTTTGTTTGTGTGGAAGAATGGGCCAAAATCACACCCGAGCAATGCATGCAGTTAGTTTATCCATACAGGAAGCATCAAAGCTGTCATTACAACAAAGGATTGTGTATGAAGTATTAAATTAATGTTAGATAGCGTTTCAATAATTTTTCCCTGTGTCATGCCATTTTATTACACATGTAGCACCCTACAGGTAGGTGCTAGATAAAGGTATAGTGGGCCTTGTCTGCCTAACAGCAGGGCTGTGATTTATTTAGTCAGGGTGTCATGGTTTGCAGGTGTGCCTGCTGAAGGGGGAGTCTCTTCACTGGCTCCTGTGAGAGGTTTCTCAAAGGGGCGTGGAGGAAACCCAATCAGGGGACACATCCAGGCTTGTAACTACCCCAGAAGGCAGATTGTGCTGCACAGGATTCTGGGAGTGGGTATAAGTTTGGGGGTGGCACATGAAACAATGTCTTTGGCGGGAGCAGAGTCCCAGGATGGAGAGTGCGGCTGTCTCTCCTCCTGTCTGAGGAAGAGGATATCTCGAGGTATTTCTTCCCCAAAGAATCCAGGAACTATTTTTGTCCGTGCGTGACAAATGGGCACATTTTGCACAATATCTTTTTGCATTGGAACATGCCCACTAAGTTGCAAAACGAGGTCAAAGTCTGTGTAGAGGTCTTGGGTGCAGGAATTCTGCTGGGAGCTACAATGTTTTTGATGCTCCTCGGTTTCCTGTAGATGACCCGAGGGCGCGCTGGAAGAACGAGGGCCAATTTGGGGTCCCCCTTGAGAATGCCCCAGTGATGTCTGATGATGATCACCATTTCTCTGTGGGTGTGATGAATTCAACATCACCATAAGCCGACAGAGTAGGGGCAGATTTGGTGTTAAAGGGGGGGGGGGGGTTTCCTGCATTCCTCAAATGCTGTATGGACTAGAGCAGGGTCATATCCCTTGTCAAGAAATTTGGTGGTCAGAATATTACCCTGTGCTTCATAGCTTCATAGTCCTTCTCAAGGGAGCAATTTTTCCTGAGCCTGCAAAATTGTCCCTTGGGGATGTTACTTATCCACTTGGGATGGTGGCAGCTATCAAAGTGGAGGTATGAATTCCCTGCGGAGGGCTTGAAATGTGACCCTCTAGGTGGGACAACTCTAGATCCAGAAAGACCAAAAGGGATGGGTCAGAAACATGAGTGAAAGAAATGCCCATTTTGTTGTTGTTGCAGTATTCAATAAAGTGGGCTATGGTGGAGGAGGGCCCATCCCAAATAACTACCACGTCATCAATGTATCTGCCGTAGTACACTAGACGAGAGGCAAAGGGATTATTCCTCCAGATGCTGGTGTCCTCCCACCAACCCATGGTGAGGTTGGCGTAGGATGGCGCAAAGGAGGCACCCATGGCAGTACCATGCACCTGGAGGTAATACTCACCCAAAAACTTAAAGTAATTGTGCTCAAGACAGAATTGAGTCCCCTCAATAATGAACTGAGCTTGCCTGTAATTGATGTTGGATTCCCTGGTTCCCCTTTCCCCATGGTTTTGAGCTCTGCAACATGTGCATATTGTATTTATCTTTGTAGAGATGGATTGGAGGATTGGCCTACCCTCCTCCTCCCCCCCTCCCTCTTCCCCCCCTTTTTTTCCCCTTCCCCTCCCTCCCCCCCTCCCCTTACTGGTCTTCTAGTGTTTTTAGTGTGTTTTTTAATTTTTCCTTTTTATTGTGATATGTTACTTATTCCATGTTGTAGGTGCACACACCATTTTACATAACTGCATTTGTGGGTGTATCCCATGATGTATACATTTTAAATCCACATACCGCCAATTGTCCCTTTGCATGATCTTCGCCCATGTCATTTTAAGACTCTATTTCCCCCTTCCTTTTTTAGTAGTTTTTTTTAGTGGTTTATCATTAGCGACATCATCCACTCCTGTCACTTTTAGAATAGGCTTGATATAAGCTTCCCCAGTGGAGGGGTGGGCCAGCCTGACGAAGGAGGTGGATCCTCTGAAACGACGTTGCGGCCCGCCCTCTCCACAGCCTCAGTTGTCTCCTGACGATTTCCGTGGAGGAATCGGCAGTGTCTTGTGAATACATTTTTCTTTTACTTTTACCATTTTCTGACCTGGCGCCCTTGTTTTTTCCTCAACCTACATATCTGGAGGGATTCCTCACCTCATCTAGGAGCTGCCGGTCTTCGCACCCCAATCCATTTGGACTTCCTACTTCCATAACCAAGGAGACCATCACATCCCCACTCATCTATCCTGGACATCACATTGAAGTTTCACACCTGTGGACAGGTTTTTTTGGATTTATTTTAACCACTTGCCGACCGCCGCAAGTACATATACTGCGGCGGTCAGCCCCTCCTAGGCAAAGTGACGTACCGGTATGTCACTCGCCCACGAGCCTATAGGGGGCGAGCGCGTGCCGCCGGAGGCACGCTCCCACCCCCACTCGTTCCCTGACATCCCCGTGCGAGTGACCGGTGGCTCCAATGTCCGCCGGTCACTCGCGATCTCCCACTGGAGAGGGAGAAAGGCAGGCGACTAATGTAAACACAGCCGCCTGTCATTCTCCCTGGTGCCACTGCAGAGACTATACGATCCTGCTATGTAGAATCGTATGTCTCTGTGGTTACATCACAAGCCATGCCCCTTGACAGTTAGAATCACGCCCCTAGGGACACACTTAACCCCTTGGTCACTAATAAAGTTTACCCCTTCCCTGTCATTTTTACAGTTACCGTGCATATTTTTAGCACTGATTACTGTAGTAATGTTACTGGTACCCTCAAAAGTGTCAAAAATGTCAGTCAGGGGCCCGATCTGTCCGCCTCAATGTCGCAGTCCCAGAAAAAAAAACGCAGATTGTCACCATTACCAGTTAAAAAAAACAATAAAAATGACATAATCTTTCCCATAGTTCATAAACGCAATAACTTTTGTGCAAACCAATCAAAATCCGCTTATTGCGATTTTTTTTACCAAAAATATGTAGCAGAAAACAAATTGGCCTAAAATGTTAAAAATTTAGATTTTTACATTTTTTTTTGAGAATTTCATATAAAAAAATGTGAAAAATATTATTTTTTCAAAATTGACGCTGTTTTTTTGTTTATAGCGCAAAAAGTAAAAATCGCACAGGTGATCAAATACCACCAAAAGAAAGCTCAATTTGTGGGAAAAAAAGGACGTCAATTTCATTTGGGTACAGCACCGCACGACTGTTGTCAGTTAAACTCACGCAGTGCCGAATCGCAAAATAGGCCCTTTTTGATGTTCACAGCGCTACTTTTAAAGTGATACACTGTTACTTTAGTTCTTTTTTTGTATATTAAGTAGTTTATGGTGGCAGCAGTGAATTACTTAATTGTATGTATATACATATACATATACATATATATATATATATATATATATATATATATATATATATATATATATATATATATATATACTGTATATGAGTGGCAGAAGCACATAGGATTCACTCTTTTATTTTGCTCAGTGTATATACATACACATGTATATTCTTTTACGGATATTTATACATTACAGTTCTATAGCGCGGAGTTCACATTTGTACTATTTCAATTTTTCTTTTGCCTTTACACCTGTGCGGCAATGCTGCTTATACACAAATCCAGTTCTGATTAGGATGATGAGGAAGAGGGTGCATGAACAGCACTGGGCCAATTCTGGCTACTCTATTCCTGGAAGAAGACAGAGCAAGGCTTTGTGAGCCAGTCCTTTATCTCCTCTGCATACTGTGGCTGAGCTGGTCTGACACTCTATCCAAGAAACTGTAGACATTGTAGCCTTGCTGTGTGCCAATGCTTTGCTGTGAAGAAACTGCTTCTGCACCGTTTTCCCTCCACATCCAGCACTTTGTTTTCTCTATGGATCTATGCCTAACATTTAAATTGACTTTAAGTTTGGAGGGGGGGATGCAAATCTGTATTTTGAGCACACCATTTTTGCACTTAGATTTGTTTGTTTTCTTTCAAACGATGCAGCAAAAGGCAGCTGCCAGAACAGATTGTACCTAAACATCAGTGCTTACTTTATTCGCCTCAAAATAAAATAAAATAAAAAATAGGAAGATGCCTCCAAAAATGAACATTTTTAAATACCACCCTTGTAAGGGAAGCCTTGCACCACAAAAATATAGCTCTATTTAGGAGAAGCCAAAAAGCAAGGGACTGCTGCTTTAAACTGAAGCTTACATTAAAAATCTAGCACACAGCAAAACTAAAAACCCAATAATACCACAATAACAAAGCAACAAGGGGGTGATATGCATTAAGGTAAAAAAACGCTCCACTACCTGTCCTAGCACTCATGTCACTAAACACTCTCCTGGCTCCTCACTGATTCAGCACAGTCCCGGCTGCAGCACCGCTCCTCCACTTCCTGGTCTTACAGGAGACACAGGCAGCTGCGGGAGCTATTGTCAAACTCCTATGAGGAGAGACCAGGGGGCATGGGTTATTAGCGCTGTGTGTGTCTACAGACGCACACAGCCTGGCTTGGGAATGGGCCCACATGGGTGTCCCCGTAGCACATGACTTGTTGAAAGGAGAGAGAAAGGGGAGTGGACAGCACAGGCCGGGGACTGCGGAAGAGGGAATAAGGTGCTGCTTTGTGCAGAGAAGGCAAGTATAAAATCTTTTTTTTTTTTTGTTTATTTTAAAGAAAAAAAAAAATATCTTTTAGTATCTGGAAACAAATATCAATCAGCGCAATCTAAAAACAATATCTATGAAGTGTAAAGTGCATAAATATCCAGCTGCCAACACTGTATGTGTAAGCCACTTCGCATAGATATAATGAATAAATATCAAATAGTGCTGTGCCAGAAAAAACGGCAAAAAAGTGCTAATAATTCAACAAAAATTACATCAAATATTAATTGCATCAAATATTAATAAATAATGTGAAGAAATAGTCCATAGAGTGCAAAAAGTGCTAGCAATATTAATCTATAGTTTAAAGAAATAGTCCAAAAGTGCAAAAAAGAGGAAGGTGCTAGCAAAAAAGATATTATTAATAAATACCATGAAAAATATTGCAATAATGTGCAAAAATAGTCCATAAAATCTCAGTGGGTGATACTCCAGTGCAAAAATCCATAAAGTGCAAAGTGCTCTGTGCTTCTCCACCACCACTATGGATAAGCCTCTCACCTTACTATCTGACCCCTGTTTCACCAGCAGGTCAGATAAAGCAATTCCCCATGTGGGGATACAGTGGATATAAAAAGTCTACACACCCCTGTTAAAATGTCAGGTTTCTGGGATGTAAAAAAATTAGACAAAGATAAATCATTTCAGAACTTTCTCCACCTTTAATGTGACCTATAAACTGTACAACTTGGATAAACAACAAACTGAAATCTTTTAGGTGGAGGTAAGTAAAAATAAAAAAATAAAATAAAATGGTTGCAAGAGTGTGCACACCCTTAAACTAATACTTTGTTTAAGCACCTTTTGATTTTGTTACAGCACTCACTCTTTTTGGATATTAGTCTATCAGCATGGCACATCTTGACTTGCCAATATTTGCCCACTCCTTATTTTCAAAAAGGCGTCTCCTGTGCACAGCACTTTTCAGATCATCCCACAGATTTTGAATTGGATTCAGGTCTGGGTTCTGGCTGGGCCATTCCAAAACTTTAATCTTCTTCTGGTGAAGCCATTACTTTGTTGATTTGGATATATGCTTTGGGTTGTTGTCATGCTGAAAGATGAAGTTCCGCTTCATATTCAGCTTTCTAGCAGACGCCTGAAAGTTTTACGCCAATATTGACTGGTATTTGGAACTGTTCATATTTCCCTCTACCTTGACCAAGGCCCCTGTTCCAGCTTAAGACAAACAGCCCAAAAGCATAATGCTGCCACCACCATGCTTTACGGTAGGTATGGTGTTCTTTTGGTGATGTGCAGTGTTGGCTTTGCACCCCATATCTTTTGAAATTATGGCCAAAAAGTTCAACCTTGGTTTCATCAGACCATAACACATTTTCCAACATGCTTTTGGGAGACTTCAGATTTTTTTTGCAAAATTTAGCTGTATAGTATATCTAATGGCTTGGAAATTCTTTTGTACCCTTCTCCTGACTGATACCTTTTAATAATGAGATCCCTCTGATGCTTTGGAAGCTCCCTGCGGACTATGGCTTTTGCTGTAGGATGTGACTAAAGCCTCGTACACACGCGTCGAAAATCGGCAGGGAATTTTCGTCCAACGACCGATCTGCCAATTTTCGGCTTGTTAGTATGATGCTTCCGACAACCGACTCCGACTTTTCGGCCAAAAAAAATCTGGTGTGCAGGCTATAAAATTTTTGTCCACCGTCAAAACACGGCCGATTTTTGTGCAGTCAGTACAGATTTCGACAGGGAAAAATCTTATGAGCAAGACTGGGCATGCTCAGAGAAGAAAGAACACAAAGAAAGCAAACTAACACATGACATCACTTCTGAAGTAGAATTTTTTCGGGCGAGAAAATTCGTGTGCAGTCTAGGCACATTCCAACCAACAAAACACAACTCTGGACAAAAGCCGGACGATCGGTCGGCCGATAATCGTTGCGTGTGTACGAGGCTTAAGAAAATGTCAGGAAAGACCTACTAGAACAGCTGAACTTTATTTGGGGACTTTAAAGTGGACGGACTTTAAATTATGGCAGGTGTGTACTGACTCCTATTTAATATAAGTTTGAATGTGATTGCTTGTTTCTGATCACAGCTACATCCCCAGTTAAAAGAGGTGTGCACACTTATGATACCACAAAAATTTTAGTTTATTTTTACTTCCCCCCTAAAAGAGTTTTTCAATTGAATTGTACAGCTTATAGTTCACATTAAAGGTGGAAAAAGTTCTGAAATGATTTAGCTTTGTCTCATTTTTTTACATCACAGAAAATGGACATTTTATGTGTAGACTTTTTCTATCCACTGTATATCCAATCAGGTGTAGATCTCTGGTTAAAATCCTTCAGCTCCCTCTCAAGGAAAGCGATCCATATATAAGGCAGAAAGGAATTTAGGAATCACTACGCAGTTTCTTAAAAGCAATGTATACTCACAAAATAGGCACAAGCAGCTGTGCTGGCTTTACAGTCATTCAATGGCTACCATGGCCACAGTTTAAAATAGACGAACAGGCTCCGCCCCCTATACCCGTTACGTCGGTATTGACTTCTACAGTAGAGCTTTTAGTATCACTTTAGGTAAAGACCTGTGAGCATGGGGAGCACAAAAGATAATGTACCTTATCACTGCAATCAACTGAAGTATATCTGCCTAATATTGCCTTATGTAATCAGTGGTCTCTCTTATTCTGTCCTAACATCAGCTAATACAAACTGATACTCTGGAATTGATTTACTAAACCTGGAGCATGCAAAATCTGGTGCAGCTCTACTTAGAACCAATCAGCTTCCAGGTTGTTGTTGGTTTTTTTTTAAATGTAACCACCTGACTTCCCTACCAGGCCAATTTTCAGCTTTCAGTGCTGTCACACTTTGAATGACAATTGCGCAGTCATGCAAAACTGTACATATAAACTTTTTATCATTTTTTTGAGACAGACAGAACTTTCTTTTGGTGGTATTTAATCACCACTGGGTTTTTTTTATTTTTTGCTAAACAAATTTAAAAAAAAGACCAAAAATTTTGAAGAAAAAAAAAACCCTTTTTCTTTGCTTCTGTTATAAAATTTTGCAAATAAGTAATTTTTCTTCTTCACTGATGTGCAGTAATGAGACTTCACTGATCGGCACTAATAGGCTGCACTGATGGGCATGGATATGCGGCACTGATGGAAACTGATTGGAACTAATGGGGCTGCACTGATAATCAGAGGGTGGGCAGGGTTCTGGGAGGACGTCAATAGACTACCTCCCAGAAATGTGTGACCGCGCTGTAGCCATGATTGAACAAGCTGAAGTTACAATGCATGTGCTTCCATTGTGGAAACTCTCAGAAGTTAGAGTTAGGACTACAGAAAATGGGGTGCCTTGACGGGGCCTGCAGCTTACGCATGTATTTGCAAATGTGTGCAGACTAAACCCCTGTTTTTAATGCATATTGTTAGACAGGTCATTTTGGTTGGTCGCAGGCTGGTTGGTAAGTTGAGCTTGGAAATCTCTTTGGTTTTGTTTGACATACATCTCACTTCCAGTAAAGACCAGTTATAGGTGGGGGCAGTGGCCACTTATTTGTATTTTGAAGTTAGAAGCTCATTGGTTATCATGCACAGCTGCAACAGATTTTGCACTCAACCCTTATGACTGTTCTCAAAACATCCTTTTAGAGCAGTAATCTCCAAACTGCGGCCCGGGGGCCGGATGCGACCCTTTTGCTTACCTTTATCTGGCCCTTGGGGCACTATTTCATCCTCTGACACCAACGATGGTGCACAATTGTGCAAAAAGGGGATGATAAGCTGTGCTAACTAAACAAACGAAAAAATGTAAAGCTGCTGGCACAAACAACTGACAAAGTTGGTGAAATACAAGTGAACAATATAAAGTGTAGCGCTAAAAATTGAGTGTAATTGGATATGACAAAATGATGAGCTAAAGGTGAATTTAAAAAAGTGAGTCCCAAGTGCAAGGGTGAAATTAATTGTCCAAGGTGATGTATGTGGTCACAGATGCTGTCAGATCCCAACACCATCAGAATGTGAAATGAATATGCGCTCACCAGAGATGTGGACCCAAACTACCATATAGCAAATGTGTCAGGCAAGGCTCACGTGGTATATCATAGGTTACCCCAACAATTCCTGTATCCTCAGATAATCCAGTTTGTAGTCATATGGTGAAGGTAAATAAATTGGGTAGTGCGCTAACCTAATGTATATTGGAATCAATAAACATGTTGTTTGATGGTTAACACATATCAAAATAGGTGCCAAACATGTAAAATATGGTGATTGAGTCCGTGTTGATCAAGAGAACAAAAACTTTGAAAAAAATACAAGTCTTTCAAACGGTGTCGGGTATGAAGAAAAGTATTCTGTGCCAAATAAACATGCCACTCTGAAGAAAGTGATCGTGTTCCCAAATAAGATCCTTGATATTGGTCAAGGTGGCCCCTTACCGCAGAAAACCTTAAAGGAAAGCTTTCACATAATGGACTTCGTATGTCGTTGGTATGATGACACTTTATGGTAAAGATGGATGCTTACCAGAAATCAGGGAGACTTGAGCATGGACTACTATAAAGCAGGGAATTCCACAAGGAAGCCTGGAGGTTGGTCCGCTTTGCAATGGTGGGATTCCGACGATGTAGAGAGCAGGTTCCACAGATCAGGTACCCAATGTGAAAAAAAAGGGGACTGATAGTGTATTACCTTCAATACTTTTATTAGGAAAAAAAGTTGGCTACTTACATCAATCGAGACAAACATGTGCAAAACAAGCTCAAGAGCATACACGGCCGCCTGCAGAACGGTACGTGATGTGGGATGTCGCAGCTAGCCCCCTCCGACGCGTTTCCACTTAGGAATCGTCAACTGGGAATGGAGCTCCACATCACGTACCGTTCTGCAGGCGGCCGTGTATGCTCTTGAGCTTGTTTTGCACATGTTTGTCCTGGGCGAGCGACGTAGCCCTACGTCGGTTTGCCCAGGAGAGCCAGACTGACGCAGTAAATAGTCGTGCGGCAGTCGGCAAGTGGTTAATGACACCAAACAGGGGATCACGTTTGGGAACGTGAGACCTTAAACTTCCAGTTGGTGGAACACAGGCGTAGAGCGGCGTCCCCTACACTTTTGCAACCGTGAATTTGTTTGATCTACAAGGCGTGTTTTCCTATGGATTGTAGTAAGTGCAATATAAGGCAATAAAATGTTCTTTTTGATTTGACTTACTGCACCATGAGAGCCTCTTTGTTACTTCCTTATATGTCCTGAATCTGGATCCATCTTCTGGTCTGATTACACACTCTCATTGGTGAAGGAGTGTGATGCGGATGGTCGGAACACATGCGGATCATTATGCCTGTGTGACCCCCTATAATCAAGGGGTCATGTATTTCTGTTAAGAAGTACCTAATAAGAGCACTGGGTGAAAGTGTGAAGGTGAAGGCTTTGGAATCTCACTCCTATCAAGTTTGTGCTTCTATCAATTGCTGCTGTTATTTATTCAACTCTTTTGATAATTTGAGCACCAAAGACTTTATTTATTTGCACAAGTGCACCTTTGTCATTACATGATTTAAGAGCTTGTATGTGTTGAGCGCAATATTTTTTACCATTATTTAATTTGTCACGTTACTTACGTTGTTTGTTTGCTGCTCACAGTGTGGAAGCAATTTCACCCATATATTTAATATTTAATTTTCACATTTAATTTTCACATTCATACAATTTGGTTTTGAAACCACATTGGTTTTCTCTACATTAGTGTGTGTTTTTTATCCAATTTGCGCAGTTCCTTTGGTATACACCAAATTTTTTTCCACCCATTATTGTTCTCTGCCTACCAGAGAGCAGGATCTCTTAGTGAGGTCTGCTCAATGTGCTCGGATGAAACTCATTCTGTCTGCAGAGTGTTTCACACTGCTCGAATAGTGAGGCATGTTGGACAGTGGGCGGAAACCTGACAAATGAGTGCACAGGTGTTTGATACACCCCTGGTTATTTTCCAGAGGAAAGTGCCTGGTTGCATGTTGGGATACTGTATAAATGCTAGGAGCACATGTGCTCGGGGTCTTTTGCCTGGATAGTGGAGTCCCGGAGGGAGGGGGGCGGCGGCCTCCTCCTCTGTAGAGGTACCATGCGGCCTCAGGTAGTCGACCCGAGGGCTTGGAAAGTTCTAGCGAGCAACTGAACCCAGAGGATCGGTGAAGCTGAGTGAAAGGAGAGACACTGGAGGATTTGATTCTGCAGTACAGTGAGTAGAGATCTGTGTCAAGGGGCCTGACTTTAGGGGGGCCCTCCCTGCAACTAGAAGAGTCAGTGGATGGGTGTGAGTAAAGGTGATGCTAGTGAGTGTCCCGAAGAGAATATAGTTCACCAAGTCTATTGCTGGAGAGAAAGAGCAAGGAAACTTTGCAAGATTGTGTTCACTTCCTGTGGGTATAGGTGTTGCTTTAATCCCTAAACAAGTTTTGTAAATAAAGAAACCCTCTATTTGGTGGGACTTTATGGCAACATAATTTTTCAAGTTAAGATATCATCCAATAGGATATTGTAAAATGTAGTATTTATTATTGACAAAAAAAGAAACTACATAAGTAGTAAGTAGTGTGAATGGACATAATCAATATACATGTAAACATAAACAAAATAATAATTTTACAGACGATGTAAAATAGATATTGGACTACTGATTGGAGTGGTGTATACTTCCAATGCTTTTCGATAACAATACATATATAGATATATCTTCATCAGGGATTTAATATGCCACTCCTGCAAGACATAACAATAATCAATACAGTTGCACAATTACAAGAATTCATCAAATATCCATTAGTTATACACATGCAACGAGGAGCGTACTCCCAAAAGGAGCATTCCCCCTTGTCTATCCCCCCCATTTGGTAGCATACCTAGAATCCAATTCATATGGGTCTCCCCCTATGCATATCTCCACCATAAAGATGCAAGAGCCAATGTGAATAATTTTCTCACTGATCCAGATGGTCTATACCTGGAAGTACATATGCCACTGTAAACTCCAGTCATGTACTTATAAATGTATATCTTCCATCCTATAGCCTGCTTAGTGACCCATAGAGCCTTATTGCTTACTTCCATGGAGTCAAAAACATTTCATATATACAGTGCCTTGTGAAAGTATTCGGCCCCCTTGAACTTTGCGACCTTTTGCCACATTTCAGGCTTCAAACATAAAGATATAAAACTGTAATTTTTTGTGAAGTATCAACAACAAGTGGGACACGATCATGAAGTGGAACGTAAGTTATTGGATATTTCAAACTTTTTTAACAAATAAAAAACTGAAAAATTGGGCGTGCAAAATTATTCAGCCCCTTTACTTTAAGTGCAGCAAACTCTCTCCAGAAGTTCAGTGAGGATCTCTGAATGATCCAATGTTGACCCAAATGACTAATGATAATAAATAGAATCCACCTGTGTGTAATCAAGTCTCCGTATAAATGCACCTGCACTGTGATAGTCTCAGAGGTCCGTTTAAAGCGCAGAGAGCATCATGAAGAACAAGAAACACACCAGGCAGGTCCCAGATACTGTTGTGGAGAAGTTTAAAGCCGGATTTGGATACAAAAAGATTTCCCAAGCTTTAAACATCCCAACTGTGCAAGCGATAATATTGAAATGGAAGGAGCATCAGACCACTACAAATCTAGGAAGACCTGGCCGTCCCTCTAAACTTTCAGCTCATACAAGGAGAAGACTGATCAGAGATGCAGCCAAGAGGCCCATGATCACTCTGGATGAACTGCAGAGATCTACAGCTGAGGCGGGAGACTCTGT
The DNA here is from genome assembly GCF_965119305.1 of Pelophylax lessonae. Lineage (NCBI taxonomy): Eukaryota > Metazoa > Chordata > Amphibia > Anura > Ranidae > Pelophylax > Pelophylax lessonae. Next base: position 289,906,247 of record NC_138769.1, read on the forward strand.
CAATAGGACAACAATCAGTTGTATAATGCACAAATTTTGGCCTTTATGGAAGAGTGACAAGAAGAGAGCCATTTCTTAAAGATATCCATAAAAAGTGTCGTTTAAAGTTTGCCACAAGCCACCTGGGAGACACACCAAACATGTGGAAGAAGGTGCTCTGGTCAGATGAAACCAAAATCAAACTTTTTGGCAACAATGCAAAACGCTATGTTTGGCGTAAAAGCAACACAGCTCATCACCCTGAACACACCATCCCCACTGTCAAACATGGTGGTGGCAGAATCATGGTTTGGGCCTGCTTTTCTTCAGCAGGGAAAGGGAAGTTGGTTAAAATTGATGGGAAGATGGATGGAGCCAAATACAGGACCATTCTGGAAGAAAACCTGATGGAGTCTACAAAAGACCTGAGACTGGGACGGAGATTTGTCTTCCAACAAGACAATGATCCAAAACATAAAGCAAAATCTACAATGGAATGGTTCACAAATAAATATATCCAGGTGTTAGAATGCCCAAGTTAAAGTCCAGACCTGAATCCAATCGAGAATCTGTGGAAAGAACTGAAAACTGCTGTTCACAAACGCTCTCCATCCAACCTCACTGAGCTCCAGCTGTTTTGCAAGGAGGAATGGGCAAAAATTTCAGTCTCTCGATGTGCAAAACTGATGGAGACATACCCCAAGCAACTTACATCTGTAATCGCAGCAAAAGGTGGCGCTACAAAGTATTAACTTAGGGGGCTGAATAATTTTGCACGCCCAGTTTTTCAGTTTTTTATTTGTTAAAAAAGTTTGAAAGATCCAATAAATTTCGTTACACTTCATGATTGTGTCCCACTTGTTGTTGATTCTTCACAAAAAATTACAGTTTTATATCTTTATGTTTGAAGCCTGAAATGTGGCAGAAGGTCGCAAAGTTCAAGGGGGCCGAATACTTTCGCAAGGCACTGTATGTATATAGGGCCAAGAGGAAGATCAATGGAAGGACATTCAAAGGCGTCTGATGTATAGGCATGAGATATGCTCTCACAGTTTTTGTGAACCGGTATCTGTGTAATCATTAAAGAAATTATATGAGTATATAAATAAATATGAAAATAAAAATAGTTGAATATAAACGAGAGTGCTATCCTGTGGATCTCTCTCTATTATTACTGGTCTGTGTCTTACCTCCAGAGGAACATAGATGTGAAGAGGAGGCCAGAAAGATATATGTAATATATAATAGCCCCGCAGTTCTAATAGTTGCTTGCAAAGGGGAGATGGGAGATGTATCGTCCCCAACTTTTATCCCCTGCCGCTCCCTGAATAAATCAAATTAAAAAAAATGGAAGAGATCCAACGTAATGCCTATTGTCCAAAATACCGATGATGTCTTGTCCCCACAAAAAAGAAGTAAAAGTAAAGAGAATATTCTCTCAATGGATTGTTACTTACTAATATGTAAAGCCAATTCAGTGAGGAGTAGGTCCTGGGGACCCCGCGAAAAGCGTCCTCTTTCACTCATAAGGGAGAGAAATCCATCTCCCTAATGGCTTCCGGCGTCTCCTTAAAAACACTGCACATGCGCTATACGGCATGACACAGTGTATGCAGGCGTGTTGACATCACTTCCGGATATGCCGGCTTCCTAATCCCGCTGCTCCGAAAAGCATCTTGTTGCTCGGCAACTTCTATTTTCTGTGTACACAGTTCTGCTCTTACTTACATGGGTTCAAATACGAGCCCATGATTCCTCAAAAACCCTCATGTTTATCATCCAAGCTTGAGAGAAGGAATGGATGACTTGAATGGGATTATCTCTAGGGAGGAATATTTATTTAGAATTAACTGTGATTAAAAAAATAAATAAATAAAACTGAACTTTTAAGGGTGAACGCCCCAGACACTGGTAAAGGAGGTGCCCCTTAAAAAAAAAAAAATTATAAAATTATTAGAAAACATTGGGGGATCCTAATGGATGACCCCATTCTCCAGAAATGAGTTGCTTCCTCCCCCTCCATCACATATAGGAGAGCTGGTTCTCTTAACGAGAACCTAGTACAAAGCGAATACAAGGGCGAAAACAGAAGGGATCCTTGCTGAGATTTCGGCACTTTTCCATGTGGGAATTGTGAACAATGCCAAGTAATCATCAAATGCAAAACCACAGTCTTACCCAATGGCGAAGTGTTTCTCTCAAAACACTATGTCAATTGTAAGACAAAAGGAGTAGTGTATCCATTTTTTGGATTTGAGGATTAGAACTCAAGGAAATCAAGTATTTACTTCCTCCTTTTTCAAGGAGACAGATCGTAACGGATACATTAGCCTTGAAAGTTGCCATCACAAACCCTGGCTGAAGGATGTCAGGATGAACTGCACTCTGTTGCAAGACTTTCTCAATGAGGCTGAAGTTCTAAAGGGACGTTTTGTAGACAAAGGTTACAGTTTGGCTGAATTGGATTCCACTATCAAAATGGTAGCAGATATGGACAGGGATACCATCTTAAACCCCTCGAGTGGGATTGTACCTACGAACCAATCAGGCAGCAGGGAGGATACATTTTCGCCTCGTTTTTCATTTTTTTACAGCCTTTTCATCCTAACATTATGTGATTAAAAAGATTTTGTCCAAACATTGGGGCATTCTTAAAAGTGATAGGGTTTTGGGGCCCATCATACCAGACCATTCATCTGTTATATATAGGGGTGCTACCCCACAATATAATAGAGCCCCCTGTCAGACCATCCTTTTTTGATAGGGATGGATTTTATCCATGCAGAAAGTGTGGAATGTGCTCTATTAATTGCTTGAAACAAAGAAAATACACTCAGTTTTCATGCAATGTGACAAACACTTTATATGATATTAAGTGCTTTGCCACATGTTCTACGAAAAATGTAGTGTATTTGATCACTTGCCCTTGCGGATTACATTATGTTGGACGTACTATTAGAGAGTTCAAAATAAGAATGCACGAACACGTCAATAATATCCGCAAGGGCTTTCCAAAGCATAATCTCTCCAATTATTACGATCGGTGCCATGGGAAGGATCCCTCAGGGACCTCTTTCATGGTCATTGATCATTTCAAACCAAACTGGAGAGGCAGCCATCTGTGTAGAGGCATCTCGCAACTGGAAACCAGGTGGATTTATCAGTTGAGGTGTCTTAAGCCATTTGGTCTAAATGTGGACCTTGATGTAAATTCCTTTATTAATAACAGCTAGCATTTATTTTACATGGTTTGTATTTTATACCATTTTATCTGTTTTTATGTCATATATACTCTTCCTCCGGCTTGTGACTGACGATTGAGTTTGGACCCAGTGATATTTTATTATACTTGGACCAAAATAGAAATAGAAATTATAATATAAGTGAAGATATTTCTCATGAAATGTTTTTATTATATATTATATTTTACTATATTTTTAACAATAATAGAGTTTTTTGTGATTTTTATTATATAAAACTGGATTTTTGACTTACCGTAAAATCCTTTTCTCTTAAGCTCATTGACAGATGCAAACTTCTTGATTAATATCAGTAGGGATATACTGCCCCCTACAGGAGTAGGACACTAGGCAGGAAAAAAGTTCTGGCCACACCTATGGGCAGTCCCAGGGGGTATATCCTCTCTCTCCCTGCATAGGATGTCAGTTATATAACAAAGCAGTGTCAGAGACTCATACCAACCCAACTCAAAATAGAGGGGTGGGTCCTGCGTCTGTCAATGAGCTTAAGAGAAAAGGATTTTACGGTAAGTCAAAAATCCAGTTTTCTCTGTCGCTCATTGACAGACGCAGACTTCTTGATTAATATCAGTAGGGACGTCCCAAAGCAGCGCCACAAATGAGGGGTGGGATAACAGAAATAAAAATCCAATCCAGAAGGCCCAACCGGAGCCAACCAGAAGCCTCGAGGACTCATCGAACAAAGGGATGAGACCTAACTGAAAAAGGAACAAAAACCCCTGAGGTAGACCAACAAACAGCGGCCTGCAAAACCTTGCGTCAAAAAGAGGCATCCACTGATGCCAGCACATCAACTTTATAAAATTTTGTAAAGGTATGAACCGACGACCAGGTAGCCGCCTTGCAAACCTGAAGCACCAACGCCTGATGGCGGAAGGCCCAGGAAGCACTAAGCGCCCGAGTGGAGTGCGCCTTAACATGGAACGGAGGAACCTGACCTTTAATAGAATAAGCCTGTACCACCGTCTGCCTGATCCATCTGGAGATAGTCGCGGCAGACGCAGGCAACCCCTTTCTAGGGCCATCCGTGATCACAGTGAATCAGCCTTACGAAAAGAGTCAGTAGTAGCCAAGTACACCCTGATCGCCCGAACCACATCCAAGGAGTGTAACGCAAACTCCCGAGGATGACTGGGCTTAGGACACAGGGAAGGCAATACAATATCCTCATTCAAATGAAAATCGGAAACCACCTTAGGAAGGAAGGATGAATTCGGACGAAGAACCACCTTATCCCTATGAACCACCAGATATGGGGAACGACAGGACAACGCGGCCAGTTCCGACACCCTGCGTGCCGAAGTGATGGCCACCAAAAAGGCCACCTTTTGGGATACGGTAAGCAAGGGAATCTCCCTAATATTTTCAAAGGGAGGTTTCTGGAGAACGGACAACACCAAATTAAGATCCCAGGGCGGCAAGGGCGCGCGCACCGGAGGAGCCAGGTGCCGCACCCCCTGGATGAAACTCTGCAACAAGGAATGAGTAGCCAGTGGTCTCTGGAAGAAGATTGCCAATGCTGAGACCTGACCCTTGATAGTGCTCAAGGCCAGTTTTTGCTCAACCCCCGTTGCAGAAAAGCCAATATCCGAGCCACCGAGTAAGAACGTGGAGGAAACCCAAGGGATTCACACCACGCGATATAAGACTTCCATGTGCGATGATAGACCTTTCTGGAAGTCGCTTTCCTTGCTTTAATCAGAGTAGGGATAACTGAAGCAGACAAACCCCTGTCCTTCAGCACCTGGCTCTCAACAGCCAAGCCGTCAAAGCCAGCGATCGTAAAGCAGGATAAACGATCGGTCCCTGAGACGGCAGATCCTCCCTGAGAGGAAGTCGCCAAGGAGCGTCTGCGACCAGCCTGACCACGACGGCATATCAGGCCCGATGAGGCCAATCCGGAGTCACAAGGATGACTGGAATTCCCTCCGCCTCTATCCTGTGAAGAAGTTTCGGTGACAACTTGAGAGGAGGAAAGGCATACAGCAGCTGATACTGCCCCCACAGAGTATTCAGTGCGTCTGCAGCGTCCGCCAGAGGATCGTGGGCACGGGCTACAACCCTCTGCTTAAAAAGGAAGGAAAGGGGCCACAGATCAGCCCCTAGGAACGGCTGCAATTAGGGATGCTCAAACCAACTTCTTTTCAAATTTCAAAAAACTTTATTGAAGAGCATTGGACACATTGTCTAAAAATACCCCTACACAGGGGAACAGTTCACAAGTACATAGCAAGGTGCAACAGGTTATGAACCAATAACATGCATGACATAAAACATAAAACAATGACTCACACACACATGGCCGGCCACACATACATACCAGAAGATCAGACTAACAGAAGCCAGGGCAAGCTGCATGTATCCCTATAACAGAGATATGTGAATGCTGCTGGCTCATGGGTTCGCTAGTCGGCATGCCACAATATATTAGAGTTGAAAATTCATATTTATGACCAAAAGCTTCACCAACAATTCATCAAGATATGATAATCATCATAGCATGTAACCCCATCTAGTCAACCTGATGCTTAAAAGCTGATTTCATTCATGACTTATTAATAAATTCTTGGACCTGTGTGACAGGAATTCAAGTTGATGGAGATGTTAGTTCATAATTTAGACTCAGACCAAGTCATGGCATCCCTAATCATGGATGAATAAAGACAATTTTTGACTGATGGCATCCAGGGCAGTCCCTATATGGAAGGGTGTGACTGGAGGAATGTCTGTTTGCCGACAGAGATAGGGTTAATGTAGTGATAGTCCTTTGAATGGACAGTGACTATTGTCCCAGAATTGGTGAAGTATAGGCCACACTTTAGTATTTGGTTGCAATATCAAGCCGACATTGTCATCCTACAACAGAAAGTCTCTCCTTAATGTGCTGGTTTAGGAGCGGGAGCTGGGGAGAGACGCAGTATGGCAGTATGACTGCACAGGCTCACACCAGTATAGAGCTGTATCTAATGTTGATAGAGTACTATTGGCCCACATATGGCCTTCCACTATATAGCAATTGGCCTTGCAGTGTACTCAATACAGCCGGTGTTCACTGCCTTTTCTCTATCCCCAAAAGCTAAATAGCAATTGCTCACCGTGCATATGCTTCTCCTAATGGAAGAGCTTCTGTTGTCCATCAACGGGTATGGATGAAGCGAAGGCCCGAAGGACAGGCTCAGCTCCGGCGTGCCACGAGGGGGCAGCGTGTACCGTGCATCGCGGTTTCAAAGCGCCTTCGGCTGGAGCTGGAACACATCGGTGGCTCTTCCGGGTGACGTGCGGCCGGAGTGTGACGTCAACGCGTTTCGCATGCGTGACGCATGCTTCGTCAGGACCTACAACCCTCTGCACCTTTCTGTTTGCGCCAAGATGCCAACAGATCCATGTCCGGGGGGGCCCCAATGAAGGCAGAACTGGTGAAACACCTCTGTCTGAAGAGGCCATTCCCCTTGATCCAGGGTCTGACGGCTGAGAAAGTCCGCCTGTCAATTTTCCACACCCAGAACGTAAACTGCAGAAAGAGCCGGAACAAACTGTTCCGCCCAAAACCTGCCGGCCACTTCCACGGCCGTCAGAACACTCTTGGTGTCCCCTTGATGATTGACATAGGCCACGGCCGTGGCATTGTCCGACTGAATCCGAACCGAGCAGCCCTGAAGATGCTTGATCCGGTGAACCAGGCAAAACCTGATCGCTTTCAGTTCCAACACATTTATCGATAACCTTGATACTTTCGGAAAAAAGGGCTTCCCCTGACTGAGCATCGGAGACCGAGGCCCCCAAACCAGAAACTACCTGGTCCGCTCGCTCAGCCGGATCCGATTGTGGAGCCGATCATATTCAGGGTCTCCCCGAGGACAACAGATTTCATTGTAGTTGAAATGCATAAATCGCAGAATTTGCTCGTATCTCACCCTGGACATGGAGGCAGTTTTGGTTAAAGTATTTGTATGAAAATCTACAAGAGCGAATGTTTGTGAATGTGCGGAAATCTGACTTTAAAACATGGAACTAGGCACGCATGTCAACTATTGGCATACATATACACTGATGCATATGTAAAAATATATATACACGTACCACCGTGCTACTACGATACGTGTTATCCTGCAATGTATTAGACTGTTATATTACCAGGCTTGCAATTCTCATACCAAATAAACTAAATAATACAAAAAAGTTTGCCGCTGACTCAATTTTTCCACAATGTGTGTATAAGGGTGGAATTCTCATACATATATCAGCTTACCACTCCTATTTTTAATGATATATTGAATCACAATACATGAACAGTAAATAAAAAATAAAATATAAATCAAATACATTTCTATACCATACATCCCGTGATTGTGTTTTTAACCACTTCAACGCCGGAAGGTTTTAACCCCTTAATGACCAGGCCATTTTTTGCGATTCGGCACTGCGTTACTTAAACAAAAAATTGCGCGGTGGTGCGACAGTGTACCCAAATACAATTGATGTCCTTTTTTCCCACAAATAGAGCTTTCTTTTGGTGGTATTTGATCACCTCTTAGATTTTGGCTATAAACAAAAAAACTTTGAAAAAAAAAAAACACAATATCTTTTACTTTCTGCTATAAAACATTCCCAATCAAATTTTTCTTAAAAAAATCAACCTTTTTTTTATCAGTTTAGGCCAATTTGTATTCTGCTACATATTTTTGGTAGAAAAAAATCCCAAAAAGTGTATTTTAATTGGTTTGCACAAAAGTTATAGCGTTTACAAACTATGGCATAGATTTTTGGACTTTTTATTTATGTTTTTTTTGTTTTTATTAGTAATGGCGGCGATCAGCAATTTTTAGTGGGACTGGGACATTGCGGCGGACAGATCGGACCCCTAACTGACATTTTTGACACTTTTTGGGGACCAGTGACATTAATACAGTAATCAGTGCTAAAAATTATGCACTGTTACTGTATAAATGACACTGGCAGGGAAGGGGTTAACACTGGGGGTAATCCAAGGGGTTAATGTATGCCTAACAATGCTTATTTATTGAGGGGGGGGGAGGGCTCTGTGACATGCACAGAGAGATCAGGGTTTCAGCTTTGCTGTGTGACAGAAGACTTATCTGCTTTGTTTACATAAGCAGGCGAGTCTTCTGTCAGTTTCTCTGACGATTGTGGGAGGCCGGCGGCGATCGCCTCCCCTCCTCCCGCGGCCCACCTCGCGCTGTGTCTAATCACAGTGGGAGCGCGGCTCTGGCGGTGCGTGCACGCCGCCGAGGCCACGTGCACGAAATCACGTAGCTATATGTGATTTTGCACAGCCGAGCCGCCCTGCCGCAGTATATCTGCGGTGGGCGGTTGGCAACTGGTTAAACTGCAAAATAACACGCAATACCTGAAAATCAATAATGTTACTCAAATATTTCAACAACATATAGTGACTATAGTAAATAGTGGTGAAAACCTTTGAAATAAGACAATAAAGTCAAGTGCTTCAGTGCATAAGTCTGTAACAAACAATCCACTTAATGTTATCCTGAGTTATGAGCACAATGCCAATGCTACAGCAGTTGAACCATTAGATATCCATCACCAGCAGTATAAAGTGCTCACCTCTGTATTTGAACTAGAAAACCGGTCACTGCACGCCTTCCCCACCTGGGGATTAACTCCACTGGTCTGGGATATTATACATGGGTGCACCTCGGATCCAACAGCTCGAACATAATCAAAGACAGGCCATCACTTTACCATTATTAAAACTCAATATTTATTAAAGTCCAAATAAATAGTAAATAAATAAAAAATGCTTTTTCATTAATATTTTTTTATTATTTCTTTGGCCTCTTTTTAGTTATTTATAACAGTTTTTCAATATGTTCTTGAAATATTTGAGTGACATTATTGATATTCAGGTTACAAAGTTAGTCTGGTTTAAAAAAGACACAAGTTCATCTAGTATTACCAATAATGAATCTAGTTCAATATTGGATTCCATCTAGTTCAACCAGATATTGCATGTTATTTTGCAGCATAAAAATAAGAGTGGTAAGCTGATATTCTGTATAGGAGGTTTCCACCACCATTCACACTTATTGGAAAACTTGAGGTAGCGCCACTTTTTTGTACTAACTGGTGCATATATGCTTGGGGAAGATAGGAACTTGGTCTAACTGGGAGGGGGCAGGGGTAAGAATTGAATTCTATACAGATGCAGCCAGGTGTTAAAATAGTCCAATTTCTGTAAAAGTGACTTTCCTTGTCTGGGACCTCTAAGCCTGGCCTGAATGTAGCAGAGACATTTACTACAGACAATCTTTGTCAGATAGATGACCTCATCAAAATACACAGCATCCATAAACATCATTTATTCCATGTACACAGACAGATACATTGATAATGTTTTAGACTGAACAATTTATAGGTCAAATAGAATATCTCTCCCCATACTACCTCAGTTGTATTTGTCTTACAGGTAAGAAGAAAAGAACTAAACAGAGGAAATTACATCACAAGTGGGTGGATGAAATAGCAGTTTAAAAAAAATACAGGTAAATACAGTAAATGCAGGGTGGATGCAAATGAAGAATAGAATGCATATAAAACAAAAAAACAAATGCAGTTATATTAAAGTGGTGGTAAAGTCAGAAGGTCTTTTATCAGAATGCATTCTATTTATTTAGATAAAAAATAAAACTTCTGTGTGCAGCAGCTCCCCTTAGCACCCCTAATACTTAACTGATCCCATCCTGATCCAGCGATGTTGCAGGAGAGTCTCATCTGTCCGGGACTCTCCCTCCTCATTGGCTGAGACAGCAGCATGGCACCATTGGCTCCCGCTGCTGTAAATCAAAGTCAGTGAGCCAATGAGGAGAGAGGGGGCGTATTTCAGCTCCGTGTCTGAATGTACACACAAAGCTTGCTGTGGGGGCACTCGGCAGGAAGAAGGGGCCAGGAGCGCCATCGAGGGACCCGAGAAGAGGAGGATCTGGACTGTTCTGTGCAAAACCACTGCAGAGAGCAGGTAAGTATAACAGGTTTGTTATTTTTAAATGAAAAAACATGAGACTTTGGTATCACTTTAACTTAAAACAGCTAGAGGCAGTACACTCCCTCCCTGCCTAGTATTGTAAGACAGTGGTCCTCAACCCTGGCCTACAGGGCCCACTAACAGGCCAGATTTGCAAGATAACTGAAATACATCACAGGTAATATAATTTGCTGCTCAGTGATTGCAGTACTCTAGCCTGCATCTCCCCAAGGTAATACTTAAAATCTGGCCTGTTAGTGGGCCCTGAGGACCGGAGTTGAGGAACACTGTTGTAAGATACCATTATACTAGTTAGAACATAAACAACAGTAAAAGCCAAAGAAATGGTGTAGGGTGCTACATGTATTACTGTCATTGTCCTTGGTGCCTTCTTCACTTGAGTTTAAATATAATTTCTACTACATGTGCTGGAGATGCAAGTTAAGTTTCCAAAATCTAAAGTCAGCCATAGATGGTTCGAACCTCGGCTGGTTCACCAGGGACCAGCCAAGATTCGAACCATCTATGGGCAGGCTGTATGTACCAAAGCTGATTCATCAATTGACTTGGGTACAACCATCATGTCGGCTTTCTAGCATGCAATTACTGCCACCGGATATAGCCGCTAGCAATAATTATTGTGTTTTTCCAACAGGGACGGCTCCCTGCACCCCCCACCGGGAGAACACAATCGTTCCACAGGAGGGATTCCCCCATCAACACTGACTATGTTGATAGGGAAATCAAGCAATTTTATTTTCTGCAACCCGTGGTTGCAGGAAAGAAAATTGCATAATCTATGACCTGCCTAAGAGAAATACAAGATCAGGGATGCGTCAAATGAAAGTCTTTATGATATATTGTTTTGCAACCTTACATGCTTTACTATCTATCTTCATTTTAAATTTTAAAATCACTTTCATTGTACTTTGCACATACAGTAAGTAAACATTTATGTGAATGTGCGCACGCACACACATGCACTTTAAGCCTAAGTTTAGTCAAAAAATGTTTTTAAAAAATCCACACAAGAGACATTACTTAGTCAATGCGATTCATCTGATGCAACATTGTTTTGCACTGAATCTGTTTTGCATTATTGAACAGGATTGGCCTTGTCAGACAATGGTGATGGTATTGTTGTGACAGCGGCATCCATGATCCAATAGTACTATTCCAGAGAAAAGCAGGCAATTTACCACTCCAAAATAAAGTCTCCCTTTTTCCTGACAGGCTTACACAGAACAATGTCAGGACTTGGTGATTGGGCCAAGAGAATGCTGGGACCTTAGAGACTACTTCATTGGCAGAAAGCACAGAGTTGGAGAATCCATTCCACGATATGAGCAAAGGTGCACAGATGGTGCTTTTCCACTGCATGAAACCAAACGGTTCGGCTCGCTTTTGTGCTTTTCCACTGCTGGTACCGCATGGTACAGTGTAGGAACGGTTCGGTATGGTGCGGCGGCGCTTTTCCACTACATGGAACTGAACGGTACAGCTCTCTAAAACAGTACCACCTCGATTGTGGTTCCAAGAGGTACCATACCGGTACCATATCCCATAATCCTTTGCATGCAGCTGACTGTTTGTCACTACTAGCCACTGATTGGTCAGAGAATCATTGTTATCCCACCCACTTACTTTAGTGCTACTTTAAGTGGAAAAGCAAACCATACCAAACCGTACCGAACCATTCCAACACCGTACCATGCGGTACCATGCAGTGGAAAACCAAACCGGGTCAAGCAGGGCCGAGTAGAGCCGAGCCGGTACTTGCTGTGGAAAAGTGGCAAGAGAGAACTCAGTGGCTGTTCCCCCAATAAAGGCAATACTGTTATGGCAGTGACCCAGTCAAGCAAAAAAATAAATAAATAAATAAATAAATAAAGCTACTGCCAGAAGCCAACAAACTGCAGTGCTGAAGTGAGTTGTCTTGTCTCATCTTGAGGGATGATATAATGTACTACTGAATAATGTTCCCTCATGATTTGTCGGTGATCTAGCAGGTGACCCAGATCCTCTCTGTGTAAGAGAAAATCCACATGGAAACAGGACACTGAGGTATCCACAAAAAGTTCACCTGATTCAAGTGATAAGCCACATGTGTGGGTTTGTTCCAGTTAGGTTGAACAAGTCTGCCGACTCTGTGTGATCTGTTCAGTGTCAGAGTGCTGAGGTCCAAATTCCACCTCCGCCTGACTCCAAAGGAGTAACCATAGATTCTGACAATATTACACATTCCAATGATCACCCAGTTCAGCTGGGAAGGAAACACAAGTGCCATCTAAGTGTAGCATAAGAAGTTTAATAGCAGCTATGTAGAAATGTACTCACAATGACAAGCCATATATTGGCCATTTGCACAATGCTGCAAGATGTCCCTGTTGGCAGAGCAGAGTCAGGATGGCCTCAGCAGCTTGGCCTAGGGAGAATGCGGCAAGTGGATGCCGCCACTTCCTATAACAGTGGGGCGTGGTACACCATCCATTGAGAGCGCAGTGCACATGCAACGGTGCTATTACCGGCTGCTACGTTTATGAGATATTCACTGTACCTACATGTAAGCCCTATTATAGGCTTACCCGTAGACACAAGATAAAAAATGGAGATAACTACTGCCAGATCAGTTAGTAAATGGGTAAATAGAAGGAGTTGATACATGTATGCAGAGGGAACTGACAGAGTAGGGGAGAAGAAGCAAAGTTGCATAGATCAGGAAGCAGTCTGGGGGAGAGAAGTGGGAAGCCCAGCTACAAAAAGCACACTAAACTGCACTGGGACAAGAAAACAGGAAGCTAGGGAACCGGGGTAACATGAGAGAGAGGGGGAGAGATCAGCTTTCAGCTGCTGGAGGAATATTTCTGTAAATGTCGCTCATCACTAATCCCCCTCCCTGTGTGGGCCTCCCTGTGTGCTCCGGCCCTCTACAAGAGGACCGGTGGTCCCCCCACCAGCGGTCCTGACTGTTCAATCCACCAAAAATGGAAAGAGTATGGCACAACTGCAAACCTACCAAGACATGGCTGTCCATCTAAACTGACAGGCCCGGCAAGGAGAGCATTAATCACAGAAGCAGCAAAGAGGCCCATGGTAACTATGAAGGAGCTGCAAAGATCCACAGCTCATGTGGAAGAATCTTTCACCAGGACAACTATTAGTCATGCACTTCACAAATCTGCCCTTTATGGAAGAGTGGCAAGAAGAAAGCCATTGTTGAAAGAAAGCCATAAGAAGTCACATTTGCAGTTTGCGAGAAGCCATGTGGAGGACACAGCAAACATGTGGAAGAAGGTGCTCTGGTCAGATGAGACCAAAATTGAACTTTTTGGCCTAAAAGCATAACGCTATGTGTGGCGGAAAACTAACAATGCACATCACTTTGAACACACCATCCCCACTGTGAAACATGGTGGGGGCAGCATCATGTTGTAGAGATGCTTTTCTTCAGCAGGGACAGGGAAGCTGGTCAGAGTTGATGGGAAGATGGATGGAGCCAAATACAGGGCAATCTCAGACGAAAATCTGTTAAGAGTCTGCAAAAGACTTGAGACTGGGTTGGAGGTTCACCTTCCAGCAGGACAACTACCTTAAACATACAGCCAGAGCTCCAATGGAATGGTTTTGATCAAAGCATATTCATGAGTTAGATTGCTGTTCACAGAAGCATCCAATCTGACAGAGCTTAAGCTTTTGCAAAGAAGAATGGGCAAAAATGGCACTCTCTAGAGTGCAAAGCTGGTAGAGACATACCCAAAAAGACTTGCAGTGAAAGATGGTTCTACAAAGTATTGACTCAGCGAGGCTGAATACAAACACACGCCACGCTTTTCAGATATTTATTTGTAAAACATTTTGAAAACCATTTATCATTTTCCTTACACTTCACAATTATGTGCCACTTTGTGTTGATCACCCCAGTATCGTTGTTTAGAGCAGACGGTCAGCGTTCTTGTAATGACAACTGATGCGGCTGTCATTATTAGGAGCGGGAGGGGATGTCCCCCCTCCCGCTTCCTTCCGGGTCTCCCGTTCCACTGGGAGACCCGAGCGACCAGCCGACACCTCTGCCGGCTGGCCGAAGACCCGAACAAAGCCGAATTCGGCCCTGATCGGGTCTCCGATGTACAAATCCAGACATCAGTTCTGGATACTGTAGCCCCAAAGGTGCAAAGAAGGGATTTGGGGTCTTTTGGATCCCAGATTCCTAGATAAAGAGTACCTGTCACTGCCTTTTACTGTTACAAGGGATTTTTACATTCTTTGTGACAGCAATAAAAGTGATAAAAAAAACAAAACATTTTTTAAACAGATAGTGTAAAAAAAAAAAAAAAAACAATTAAGAAAAAAAAAATTAAAAGCACTCCGTCCCTCTGTGTTTGCGCGCAGAAGTGAACGCATACGCAAGTCGTGCCTGCATATGTAAACAGTGTTCAAACCACACATGTGAGGTGTCGCCGCGATGGTTAGAGTGAGAGAAGAAATTATAACAAGACCTCCTCTGTAACTCTAAACAGGTAACCGTTAACATTTTTTTAAAGCATCGCCTATGGAGATATTTAGGTCCTGAAGTTTGTTGCCATTCCACGATTGTGCGCAATTTTAAAGCATGACATGTTAGGTATCCATTTATTCTGTGTAACATCATCTTTCACATTATAGAAAAAAATCGGCTTTTTTTTTTTTTTTAATTCATGAAAGTGTATTTCATCCCAAAAAATTGCATTTGAAAGACCACCTCGCAAATACTGTGTGACATATTATATATATATATATATATATATATATATATATATATATATATATATATATATATATATATAATGTTTGGGGTTCTAAAAAAAATTCTAGCAAAAAATACTGATTTTAACTTGTAAGCAACAAGTGTCAGAAAAAGGCTTAGGCTCCAAGGGGTTAAAAATGTGAAAACGTGTTCTTAGTAATCCCCTGCATCCAACTTTTACAGACAATTTTTGAGGTTCAGTTGAAAGTTAGACTTTCTGAAGCCTACACTACATAAGTTCTGTCCTTTCTCTTTGCTTCCTGCATTTCCAATAACATTCAAATTTCCAAGGCAGATTCACCAGAGGCTGGGAGAAAATGATATACTTAATACTTGCCATTTGTACTGTTTGTGGGAGTATTCTAAGAGCCTAAAGGGTTATCTGCATCACAAGCAGGTAACTTCAAATGATACCAGACTACCAAGAAGAGTGAATTAGCCCATCACAGCAATGCCTGGAATACAAGCTGAATTACTTAGGTAGGCTTTGCTCTCATTATGCATATAAAAGGCTTCTTTTCAGCTTTCCTTTGAGTGTACCAACTACATCTGAATAAATATATCATTAAAATGATGGCCTTAGCCTGTTTCTAATTTTATCATTTTTGGAAACGTTTTGTAGAGCCAAGTGAATGATACACAAGAGAGAAGCTGTAGAAAGACAGCCAAGGCACTGGCAGAGGATACAAAGGATAGAGTGTACAAGCCAGGATAAGTTCAGAGCTAGACTTACAAGGAGCAGGTTAACAACAGCAAAAACAATGGACTGCATAGGAGGAGGCATTTACAGTAGATGAAGGAACCAACAACATATACACTATAATACCAAAAGTATTGGGACACCTGTCTTTACATAAATTAACTTTAATGACATCCCAGTCTTAGTCCATAGGGTTCAATATTGAGTTGGCCCACCCTTTGGAGCTAAAACAGCTTCAACTCTTCTGAGAAGGCTGTCAACAAGGTTTAGGAGTGTGTCTATAGGAATGTTTGATTATTCTTTCTAAGAAGTGCATTTGTGAGGTCTGGCACTGATGTGGGCGAGAAGGCCTGTCTCTCAGTCTGCGCTCCAATTTATCTCAAAGGTGTTCTATCAGGTTGAGGTTAGGACTCTGTGCAAGCCAGTCAATTTCTTCCACCCCAAATTTGCTCATCCATGTCTTTATGGACCTTGTTTTGTGCACTGGTCCAAATCATTTGGTGGAGGGCGGTTATGGTGTGGGGTTTGTATTTCAGGAGTTGGGTTTGGCTCCTAAGTTGCAGTGAAGGGAACTCGTAAGGCGTCAGCATACCAAGACATTTTGGACAATTTCATGCTCCCAACTTTGTGGAAACAGTTTGGGGATGGCCCCTTCCTGTTCCAACATACCTGCGCACCAGTGCACAAAGCAAGGTCCATAAAGACATGGATGAGTGAGTTTGGGGTGGAGGAACTTGACTGACCTGCACAGGGTCCTGACCTCAACCCAACAGAACACCTTTGAAATGAATTAGAGCAGAGACTGCAAGCCAGGTCCATATCAGTGGCTGACCTCACAAACGCGCTTCTGGAAGAATGGTCAAACATTCCCTTAGACACACTCCTAAACGTTGTGGACAGCCTTCCCAGAGGAGTTGAAGCTGTTAAAGCTTCAACGGGTGGACCAACTCAGTATTGAACCCTACGGACTAAAACTTGGATGCCATTAAAGTTCATGTAAAGGCAGGCGTCCCAATACTTTTGGTAATATAGTGTATATTTAGACTGGAAACAAGAGTGAGTGCTAAAGTCAAATGAGATCACAGCATAGGAGCAGGAGTGAAGCAGCAGACCCAATGCAGTGATGCTAACAGATAAAGAGATTACACACTGATCAATGGGAGGAAAAAAATGCTACAACACTTGTGGAAGTTAGAACGAGTTAGCAGTGGTGTGGAAATAAAAAAATGTCCTAGCATTGTTGGAGAGACAAAGGATTGTGGTCAATGCAGTAAATAAAATGCCCTGGTATCATTGGGAGGGCTTCTGTGGCCAAGGGAAGGGTGTCATTGTCCATTGGTGGAATAATGCTTTGACATCAATGGTCAGTGGAAGTCAGTGGCGAAAAAGGAAAACAAAACATTGGTATCAGTAGGGGACAAATAAAACAAAAAATTGCTGTAAATGGGGGAAAAGCCTTGGTGTCAGAGGTAGGTGGGGCATTGGTGCTCAGTGCGGGGGGGGGGGGGCAATGGTGTTCACTTGGGGGGGGGGGGAATTGGTGCTTAGTAAGAATTGGAGCTTGGTGCTGGAACCAGTGTTTCAACATTCAGGACACAGCTTAGATCCACAGGACCACAAGATTGTGTTGAATTCCCAGAACAGTGCTATGGAATCCTGGATAGTTAGGGGGTATGCCACAGTCATTCTATACGTAGGTGTCACACAGGTGACGAATTTAGAATTAAGGCCATCCTATTACTCATAATTAGTGATGGGTCAAACACCCCCCTGTTCGGTTCGCACCAGAACATTGCGAACAGGGAAAAAGTTCTAGCTAACATGCAAGCTCTCTTAAAGTCTATGGGACATCAACATGAAAAATCAAAAGTCCTTATTTTAAGGGTTTATATACAATTTATTGCCATAAAAGTTTATGGGGACCTGGGTACTGCCCTGGAGGACATGTATCAATGCAATAAAATGTTTTTAAAACAATTGTTTTTAAAGGAGCAGTGATTTTAATGATGCTTAAAGTGAAACAATAAAAATCAAAAACTCCTTTAAATATCATGCCTGGGGGGTCCCCTTAATGTGCCTGTAAAGTGGTGCATCTGTTTGATGTATGGAGCCTGTTGTAGCAATACTGATATTTCTAAAAATTCTAAAAATCATTTAAACTTGCTCGCGGCTGTAATGTATTGTCGGCTCCCGGCAATACAGATAAAAAATTTAAAAACAAAAAAAAAACACAGCGTAGGATACCCACCCCACCCCCCGTCCATACCCGGCTCTTCGGGGAAGTTGGAGGAGGCATGAGATTCTGAGTCCTCTGGGTCACTAAGGATGACATTGTCAGGAGCAACCTCTCCCCAGCCACGTACTACTCCTGGGGTTTCTGGGGAATGAAAACCATTTCTTGAAGACTGCTGTTTGTTATTCTCTACATCCATGCTGCCACAATCTTCCTCTTCTTCCTCCTATGTGTTTTGCGACCTCGCAGGAATAGTATCTGCATAAAGGGGGTCTTGTGAAGAAAGGAAGTCTTCCTTTTCCTCCCGCCATTCTGTCTCAAGTGCCCTGCCCATGATTCCACAAAGCGTGTGCTCCAGCAGGAAGACTAGAGGGATAGTGTCACTGATGCACGCATCGTCGTTGCTCACCATCCTTGTGGCCTCCTCTATTGGTGACAGGACAGTGCATGTATCACATACCTGGTGGAGACCAAGCTGTAGAGGGGGCTTCTCTTGCACCTCCTGTCCAACACCCCTGATAGAGATGACAGGCGGTGTAGGACACAGAGTGGCACGAGGGCCGGTATAGCAGATGATGTCTTGGCAGAAGACTGATGGCTGTGGATCACTGGATGAGCCCCTGGAACTGGAACTCGGTGATGCTGGATGAGAAGGCAGGAGCGAAGTCGGAACACAAGCCAAGGAGTTGTCAACAGCCGGACAGCACGGGTACAGGAACGGGAGATAGAAGCGGAGTCAGGATACAAGCCGAAGTCAGTACACAGTCTGGCAGCAAGGTACAAAGGCATAAGGCAAAGGCAGGGTCAAACACAAGCTGAGGTCACAGGTAGGCAGGCAGGAATCCAAAGGAGAGTCAAAGGCAAGCCGGGTCGGTATAACAGGAAATCCAGAAGCAGGTCAGGGCACAGGTAAACAGGAACACAAGCTGAAAGACCACTCACCAATGTGCTCCTGTCACCGCTCAGTATAAATAGGCACATTCGCACATTCCTTCCTGTGTATCTGGGCATGCGCACAAACGTCCGTTTGGATCCAACTGAGCGTCTCTTACATTGCCCCCCCCCAATGGGCGGCCTCCGGATGCCCATCTGCAACATCTTCTCAGGATGGAACTGAAAAAAAGTTTGTATTAGTTCCGTAGCATGAAGGTTGGCTTCTGGTTCCCATGAATTTTCTTCGGGCCGTAGCCCTTCCATTTAATTAGGTACTGGACAGTACCTCCTCTCTTTCTACAGTCCAGTATTGCTTCAACTTCGTATTCTTCGTTGCCATCAATAATTTCAGGTGGAGGTGGATCCGACTCACGGTCCGGAAATGGATTGGGTCTGGTAGGCTTCAGTAAGGATACATGGAAGACAGGGTGAATTTTGTATGTTTCCGGGAGAGAAAGTTCATAGGCAGCAGGATTGATTTGTCTCTTAATAGAGAATGGACCGATATATCTAGGCCCCAGTTTTCTAGACGGACATGACAGTTTCAGATTGATGGTGGATAGCCAAACCTTGTCTCCCGGTCTGAGGTTTAGATCTCCCCTTCTCTTCCTATCAAAAATTTTTTTGTTGTCTTGCTGTGCTTTTACAATGGCGTCTTGCAATAGCTTGTTGTTGGTTTGCAAAAATGTGGCTCTTTCCTGGACTGCAGGAACCAAGGAATCAGGCAAACATCAGGTATAAAGGCTGGGAAGTACCCATAGTTTGCAAAAAACGAGGCTTGACCCGTGGCTGAATGCACTGCGTCATTATATGCAAACTCTGCTAGGGGTAAAAGTGATGCCCAGTCGTCTTGCGAGAATGATGAAAAACAACCGGAGATACTGCTCCAGGGTCTGGTTTGTACGCTCCGTTTGCCCGTTCGTTTGCGGATGATAGGCTGAGGAAAAGTACGTGTCTATTTTCAATGTTCTGCAGAGGTCTCTCCAGAATCTTGAAGTAAATTGCACCCCCCGGTCTGAGGTGATGTTGCTAGGAACCCCGTGGAGCCGAACCACTTTCTTGATGAAAGTTTGGGCAGTTTCCATTGCTGAGGGAGTTCCCGACATAGGGATAAAGTGGGCCATCTTTGTTAATCTGTCGACCACCACAAAGATGGTCGTGAATCCTTCAGAAGGAGGGAGCTCAACGATAAAATCCATGTTTATCATTTCCCAAGGCCTCTTGGGAATGGGCAAGGGCCTTAGTAGACCCCAGGCTTTGGCCTTGTCATTCTTGTTCTGGATGCAGATTCCACAGGTGCTAACATAATTACGGCAGTCGGACCTCAGACCAGGCCACCAAAAGGACCGTTGTACCAGGTCAACCGTCTTAGATATCCCAAAGTGCCCTGCCAAGGGATGATCATGGCACAGGCCGAGGACCTTGGCACGTAGACTTGGAGGTACAAATACTCTTTGGTTATAACAAAAACAGTCCCTCTTGTTCCTGAAGGCACGTTCCTGATGGTAGAACATCCCTTATGAACGCCTGATTCAGCTGTGTTAACAGATCCGTTTGCTAAAGTAGAAAACTTTGGGCCGGCAGGATTGTGCCTACTTGGCAACACTCTTCGTCCTCTGGGTACATGCGGGATAACACATCAGGTTTGCCATTCTTGGAGCCTGGCCTGTAGGTGATATGGAAGGTAAAACGAGAAAAGAACAGTGCCCACCTGGCTTGACGTGGTTTCAGTCTCTTAGCTGTTCGGAGGTACTCCAGATTTTTATGATCGGTAAAGATCAGGATAGGGTGAGATGCTCCTTCTAATAGGTAGCGCCATTCTTCCAAGGCCGCCTTGATGGCCAGTAATTCCTGGTCTCCAACATCGTAGTTCCTTTCTGCTGGGCTGAGTTTCCTGGAAAATAAGGCAACAGGGTGAAGAAGAGATCTCGTACCTGAACATTGTGACAGGATAGCACCTACGGCATTTTCTGAAGCATCTACCTCGAGAACATAGGGAAATGCGGGATTTGGGTGTCGTAAGATAGGTGCAGTAGTAAATAGGATCTTCAACTGGTCAAATGCAGCTTGTGCTGCCGGTGTCCATTGGAAACGGGTGCCTTGCCTTGTTAGCTGGGTGACTGGAAGGATAATAGCGGAGAAGTTCTTGATAAACTTGCGGTAAAAATTAGCGAAGCCAATGAACCTCTGCGTGCTCTTCCTGTCTGTGGGAGTGGGCCATTCGAGGATCGATTTGACCTTTTGGGGGTCCATGGAGATCCCAGAAGTGGAAATGACGAGTCCCAAGAATTGGATTGATTCCTTTTCGAACTCGCATTTCTCAGCCTTCGCGTATAATCCATGGTCTCTTAGGCGGCCGAGAACCTTCTTGACATGTTCACGGTGCAATTCAATGAAACCTGAAAAGATAAGAATGTTGTCAAGGTAGACAATCATAAACAAATCAAGGAAGTCTCTGAAAATATTGTTTACAAAATGCTGAAAAGTGGCTGGAGCATTGCACAATCCAAAGGGCATGACAAGGTACTCGAAGTGGCCGAATCATGTGCGAAAGGCGGTCTTCCACTCATCGCCCTCGCGGATCCGTACTAGGTTGTATGCTCCTCGTAGGTCAAGTTTTGTGAATACCGTGGCTGCCCTGAAACGTTGGAAAAGTTCAGGAACTAAGGGCAGAGGGTATCTGTTTTTGACAGTAACCTTGTTCAACTCCCGATAATCAACACAGGGGCGTAGAGAATGATCCTTCTTTTCAACGAAGAAAATACCAGCCCCTGCAGGGGACGTAGAGGGCCGGATGAAGCCTTTTTTCAGGTTTTCGTCAATGTAAAGGTGTAATGCCTCGAGTTCCAGTTCAGAGAGGGGGAAGATACGCCCAAACGGTATCTCAGCACCTGGTAAAAGTTCAATTGGGCAGTCATACGGCAGGTGAGGTGGCAGGATGTCTGCTTTCTGTTTATCAAAGACTTCCAAGAACTCATGGTAGGCTGAGGGCACAAGCTGGGATGCAGAGGGATCAGGTTGTAGGCCCAAAAGTGATGCAGGTTTCCCAGGACTGGGCTGGAAGCAGTTTTGTTGACAATAGGTGGACGGAAATGCCACTTCTCCTGACTTCCACTTTATCTGAGGATTGTGTGCTTGTAGCCATGGAATACCGAGAATGATAGGGAACAGAGGCGATGGGATAATGTCCAAACACAAGTATTCTCAGTGGCCGTTATTAGAGATAGCCAGTAATGGGCAGGTTTCTTGGGTTATAGGTCTGGACTTGAGATGGGATCCGTCAGTAAGATGGATAGATAGCTGGCGGGTCTTTGCTTGCAGAGGGATTTGATGACGCTGAGCAAAATCACTGTCCATGAAGCAGCTGCAAGTGCCGGAGTCAATAATGACTAGGACTTGGATGGTCTTTCCGAGAATCTGTAGCGAGAGAGGTAGAGTAATGTGA
Source organism: Pelophylax lessonae (assembly GCF_965119305.1). NCBI lineage: Eukaryota > Metazoa > Chordata > Amphibia > Anura > Ranidae > Pelophylax > Pelophylax lessonae. Next base: position 289,928,583 of record NC_138769.1, read on the forward strand.
GTGGACAGATTCCTCCTGGAACTGTTTGCAAGGTAAGAAGGAAAAGCAAACTGAGACTTACTAGGCCGCACCGGGCAGGTCTGAAGGTAATGTCCGGCTTCCCCACAATAGAGGCATAGGTTGTTCCGGCGTCTTCGCAATCTCTCCTCGGTGGTTAGTGGAGAGCGTAAAAGTCCGAGTTGCATGGGCTCCACTTGAGGCAACATCCAGGTAGATCTGGAACTTCCAGCTCTTTCTGGAAGCTGGATAGTAAGACTAATAAGGTCATCAAGAGAATCAGGCGTACCCACTCTGGCAAGTTCATCCTTAATGCCCTCTGATAGGCCGAGACGGAATTGATGCCGTAAGGCTGCATCATTCCAGCCTGTATTGGAAGCCCATCTGCGGAATTCAGCGACATAGCCCTCAGCAGGGCGGCGGCCTTGTTGTAATGTATGTAGGGTTGCTTCGGCTGTAACAGATCGCTGGGGGTCGTCATAAAGCTGCGCCATCGATTCGAAGAATGATCACATGGTGTTCAGGGCTGTACTATTTTGTTCCAGGAGACGGTGGGCCCAGGATTGCGGCTCCCTGAGAAGTAGAGAGATTACGAACCCCACCTTGGTGGACTCAAGTGAGAAAGTCCGTGGCTGCAGGGCAAAGTATAGCTCACAAGAATTCCTGAAAGCCCGGAATTTGTGTCAGTCACCCGAAAATCGTTCTGGAGCAGGTACCTGAGGTTCTGGTGGTGGCAAAACCACTGCAGGTGTAGATAGAGCCCGTTCGGGCACAGAGGACCCAGGTGCCAGGGTTGTCGGGATAGAAGCCATGGATTGGATGCGACCCTCTAATTGGAAGTAGCCCTCTTGCAAGGATTTGACTGCTTGGGTAAGCGAAGCAAGTTGTTGGCATAATGTCTCTAGAGGTACAGCCCCTCTCTCAGTCTCCGACATCTGGCTGAGTGGTACTATCACGTACCTGGTGGAGACCAAGCTGTAGAGGGGGCTTCTCTTGCACCTCCTGTCCAACACCCCTGATAGAGATGACAGGCGGTGTAGGACACAGAGTGGCACGAGGGCCAGTATAGCAGATGATGTCTTGGCAGAAGACTGATGGCTGTGGATCACCGGATGAACCCCCGGAACTGGAACTCGGTGATGCTGGATGAGAAGGCAGGAGCGAAGTCGGAACACAAGCCAAGGAGTTGTCAACAGCCGGACAGCACGGGTACAGGAATGGGAGATAGAAGCGGAGTCAGGATACAAGCCGAAGTCGGTACACAGTCTGGCAGCAAGGTACAAAGCCATAAGGCAAAGGCAGGGTCAAACACAAGCTGAGGTCACAGGTAGGCAGGCAGGAATCCAAAGGAGAGTCAAAGGCAAGCCGGGTCAGTATAACAGGAAATCCAGAAGCAGGTCAGGGCACAGGTAAACAGGAACACAAGCTGAAAGACCACTCAGCAATGTGCTCCTGTCACCGCTCAGTATAAATAGGCCGTTTGGCGCCAAATGCATGCGCACGTTGCGTACGCACGTTCGCGCATTGGCGCATGCGCATTCGCACATTCCTTCCTGTGTATCTGGGCATGCGCACAAACGTCCATTTGGATCCAACTGAGCATCTCTTACAGCATGCATTGTTTATCAGCAGCCACTGGTGTAGCGAAAAGAAGCCTAGCTCCCCTGAGCCTGTCCTTGTGCCATACTCACACAGGTACTCATGTACAGCTGCTGCAGCATTGCCAATGTTGAGTTCCACCTGGTGAGCATGTCACAAATGAGGCAGTAGGTGGGCAGGTTGAATTCCCGTTGAATGCCAGCCAGCAGAGCACTGGCATTGTATGACTGCCAGAAATGGCCACAGACTTTTCTGGCCTGCCTCAGAAGATCTTGTAAGCCCGGGTACCTGTTCAAGAAATGCTGCACCACCAAATTTAGGACATGTGCCAAGCATGGAACATGTGTCAATTGTCCCTGTCGGAGGGCAGAGAGAAGGTTGGTGCCATTATTGCATACAACCATTTCTGGCTCAAGCTGCCATGGTGTGAACAACCTCCGAGCCTGCCCCTGCAGAGCTGACAGAATCTCTTCCCCAGTGTGACTCCTGTCCCCTTGACAGACGAACTGAAGCACTGCATGGCATCTTTTAGTCTGACTATTTGCATAACCCCTCGAATGCTTAGGGAGCACTGCTGGCTGGTTCAGAGGACAATTTAGCAGAAGAGGCCATAGAGGAAGAAGAAGAAGAGGAGGGAGTGGAGTAGACAGATGTGGCAGAATCACCACCAGATTTTTGAAGGCGTAGTGGCGAAAAACAAGCTCCAGCACTGAACCCTGGCTTGCATCCTTCCCAGCTGCCAGCAGAATTACCCAGTGTGCCGTGAAGGAAATGTAACATTCCTGACCATGCCTGCTGGACCATGAGTCAGCAGTAATGTGAACCTTCCTGCTGACTGCTCTGTCCAACAAGGCCAAAACATTGTCTTCCACATGATGGTACAGAGCTGGAATGGCCTTACCTGAAAAGAAATTTCTTTTTGGAACCTGCCACTGTTGTACATGCCACAAATTCATGAAAGGGGGCAGAGTCTACCAGATCAAAAGGCAGAAGTAGTGCTAGCAATTTGGCCATGCTAGCATTTAGACGCTGAGCATGTGGATGGCTGGGACAGTATTTTTTTTATGGTTCAGAAACTGGGGTAGCCTACTTAACAAATCAACAGGTGGTGTACTGCTAGCAGATTGGGTGCAAGTACCTGTGGCGTCCATTGCTATAACATTATCCCTCTCAGTGCAGGTTTTTGAGAAGACGAGGTATAGTAGTGGTAGAAATCCCAGATGAGGAGCAAGGAGAAGTCTGCATTTTTTATGATGTGGGTCTTTCAGGTGCTGTTGCCAAAAGACTGCATGGCAGGTCGTCATATGTCTTGTCAAGCATGTGATGCCCAAGCGGCTTGTGTTCTGGCCATGTTTGATTCGCTTCAGACAGAGATTGCAAACAGCAATGCTGCGTTCTGTGTTTAAAAAAGCCCACACCAATGACCTTTTGGAAGTCTGTGGGGAGTTAGCAGCACCCTGCACCTGTAGAGCTCTGTGGTGTGATGCAATAGGGTGGCTGCCCTTAGGCTGGCCCCTGGAGGACATCCTGCCTCATTGTGCCTCCTCACTTTCCTCCTCTATTCTCTCAGGCACCCAAGTACAGTCAGTGACATCATTATACCCTCCCTCCTCGTCACTGGAGCAAACTTTGCAGCTGGGGGAACATGACTGCTAGTATCTTGTCCGTCATTGCCACCCCCTCTCTCTAGGCTCACGTTATTCCCTTCCTCAACCTGGGAACCAACATCGGAGCATTCAAATTGCTGCAGATTCTCCAGCATCAAGTAACTGACACTATGATCGAATAATTTAGGTGACTCCTCCGTGCATGATGGTGGGGCTACAGAAGGAGAAGCTGTGGACAAGGAGCTTGTGGAATAGGCTGCTTTGGCAGCTGTGGCAGAAGGCAAACTAATATGAGCCTGGGTGACAAAGGATAAGGAGGATGAAGACAGCTTAGTTATCCACTCCACCAACTCTTCTGCATTTTGTGGCTGAATAATATGGGTGCTTGGGTGCAACAATTTTGTGCTTGGTGCACTATAAACCATTTTATCATAGTTTTTATTTTATTTTTTAATAAAGAAAAACTTAGAAAAGCAAAAAAAAAAAAAAAAAAGAAAACCCCTGCTGATGCAGAAGTAATAGCACCTGCGACGAGGTGAAGAAGAGGGGCCAGCAGTTATGCCCCAAATAATATTAGTGCTGCTGCGCTACAAAGGAAGGAATGGAAAAAGATATATATCAATAAAAAAAAATGGCAACAGTGGGGTGACAGACATGTTGTATACACCAACACTTCAGTGGCACCACTACACTGTGTTACACAAGAATCAGCACAGTACTACACGGACAGTACTACACTGACTGCACTACACTGTGTTACACAAGAATCAGCCCTACACTACACTGCACTGACTGCATGAATCTGACTGAAAGCACAATCCACTAACTACCTGCCTAATCTCCACTCCTAACACACTACACAGGACTGCTGTGTAAGCAGCCTTATATAGTGTGGGGCATGGACTTAGCCCCTGAACCATGATTGGTTAAAGGCACCCTGCCTTTGACCAATCATGGCTCTGACAGGACATTGTGCTGTGATTGGCCAAAGCATACATGTTAGATGCATGCTTTGGCCAATCACAAGCACTTAATGCATTGCAATCGCGCAGTGCATTATGGGGCGCTAGTCAACGGGCGAACTTCCCACTGAGCACCCGGGTGTTCGCGTGTTCAACATACGTTCGAACATAAAGCCCATCACTACTCATTATCATACTTTTTTTATGAAGCTTCAGGTAACCTTAATTTGTATAAATCTTTGCCAATTAAAAGCATTTGTGGCTACAATTAATCCCTCTAGTCCTCTGTACTGAAGATGGACTCATTAAGGTAAAGTCCCTTGTTTGTACGTTTGCTTTAAAATAAGCAAATTATGTGTTTTGTTTCTGTCACCATAACTTTTGTCAGTGAGAGAGCCCTCATAAAGAACAGTGTCCTTATAATTAGGAAATTGAAAGATAAAAAAACCTATGAACCTTCTATGTCACCTATTGTAATGGTGACACCGGTGTCTTTCTACTACAAAATAAAGGAAAAAAAATAAATCGGAGAACAATTTGTCTATAAAAGTTGTGTTCTGTTCTTAGAACGGCCCATGATATGAATGTTTTCCTCCTCTATCTTATGCTTTGTGACTCCTACTATCTCCTCTAGGAAATGAACTGTAAAATTAGCTGAAAGTAACGCATAAAAATATTTAACCAAGATATCCTCTAGGGTAGTGGCACAGTTTTTAGCATTAGTTATACACTGACTTAATATGTTGAATTTCTTTAGCATTCTAGTTACAAAGGCTGAAAGAGACTAGTTCAACCCCAAAGCGTTACTTCAGTCCCCCTTTTTTTCTTGTATATGACAGAAAATAATGTCAAGTTTTTCTTACCCTCACCAAGCTACATGATTCAGTCACACCCCGACATCCTCCTTGGTCCAGCGTCAGAGGTCCTCTTCAAGGCAGGACAACACTCTATTATTCTGCCCATTTCATGTCAGCCCCCAAGAGATATGTCATCAGGCAAGCTGAAGTCACAGTACTACAGGAATGAGCAGTGCTCACATGTCACTTAATCTTGGAAGGATGCTCACTCCCTTCTTCGGATTAAAGAGAAGAAGCTGTAGTGACGTCACCAAAGCCTACAAGAAAAAAAAGATAAGCATAAAGGGAAGTATAAAAAAAAACGGGGGGGGGGGACCTAGGGTAGTTGGAGATGGGTGGTGGTAGTTGTGGATTTGATTTCGGCACAAAAATGCATTTTATGGTTTACAATGTAGGAAAATGGACATGTGTGAATTGTGAATTAGGCATATATTGGGAGACCTGAGAAGGAAGTTTTCTGACCAGTATGTATACATGAGTTTAGAGGCTATATTATTCTGCACTTGTTTGTGGTTCGAATGATTCCCATTGACATCAATGGCCAAATAGAATGCTTCTTTAGTTTTATAAGTTCCTCTGTATAGTTATGTGTGCTAGGGCTATTGCATCTGTATGCATAAAGAGTTAACAAAAGAACTAGGCTTTGCATTGATGTGCCTAGCTAATACAATGCAGCAAGTTTCCTCCTCTCTCATACCTCCCCATAATCATTATTCATGAACTAAGTCACATCACCATCTTAATTTTGACATCAAATTTCTATTTAGTTTTAGTCATAGTCTTTTGACTAAAATGGCATTTTGGTTTTAGTCTTATTTTAGTCAGTTGCAATTGCTTTTGTTTTAGTCGTATTTAGTCGACTAAGATCTTCAGTACATTTTAGTCTACTAAAATCACCAGTACATTTTAGTTGACTAAAATCTAACAAGTTTAGTTGAATTGTGATGCATTATTTAAGCATTTCTCTAGAATTTCCAAACTCATCACTCCTGGAGTAAAAAAATATCTAATATCATGTTATTTATGGTATTAAGGTTTAAACAAACTATACAGACACTCTGGATGGTGGTCTGGGAAGTCCTGTGTCGCTGCAGAGTGCTCTGGACAGTGGTCTGAGGAGGCCTGTAATGCACAGTGCTCTGGAAGGGTGGTCTGAGAAGCTTGTAATGCTGCACAGTGCTTTGGACGGTGGTCTGAAAGGAGGCCTGTTGTGCACAGTGCTCTGGGCGGTGGCCTGAGGACTGTAATGCACACAGTGCTCTGGATAGTGGTCTGAGGACGCCTCTAATGCTAAACAGTGCTCTGGTCAGTCTGGATGGTCGTGAATCGGGAATCTCAGGAGGCCTGTAATGCAGAGTGCTCTAGACGGTCGTCTGAGGAGGCCTGTAATGCTGCACAGTGCTAAGCAGGCCACACTATTAAAGCGGAGTTTCGGCCACAAAATCGACATAGTCGATTTTGGGCCATCCGCTTTCTATAGCTCACCTGAAAAAGAAATGGGTAGTTACGATTTTTTATTTTTTTTTACTTGCCTTGTAATTGCAGAAAAATATACTCACCTTTCTTCCACTTCCTCCCTCGGCGGCCGCGCCCCGTGCCGTCACTTCAGCTTTGCAATGATTCCTGGAAGCTTAACGTCATCGCTCCCAGGAATCAATGCGCCTGCACCGGCCCCGACATCAGTTCCGGTGTAGGCACGTCATACCTTGCTAAACAGCTTCTGTGCAGGGATGACGCTGCAGACCCAGTAGTGACGGCGGGGCCGGCGCAGTGCATCGTGGGTCCGAAGAGGACGGAAGAGGACACAGAAGAGGATCGCGCTGGCTTCAAGCTGCCCACACCTGAGATGGCAGTGCTGGAGAAGAAATTTTAAAAGTATTTCTTCTAAAAGGTAAGTGCGAACCGGGACAGATCAGAGGCTATCCATTGTGGAATGTACTAGCCCTGACTGTCCCGGGGGTATGTTCATTGAAATTTTTTTTCTGTGGCCGGAACTCCGCTTTAAGCACACTACAGTCGCTAACTTGCTTTCTGGGAGGGGAAGCATTCACTCTACAGGTGGAGCTCCAAGGAAAGCAGAAGTTTATATGTGGATAAAGGTCCTACACATTTTCATTTTTGTTTTCATTCAATGGAATTCATTTTCATAATAGTTTTAATCAATTGATAAAAATGTGGGTTAATTTTAGTTTCATTTGCATCACTGGAAGTATGCCATGGACGAAAATGATGACAAAAATGTTTTTACCGAGGAAATTAATATTGCATCTAAGTAACCCACATTTGCGTTCATAGCTAGCATCAATTAATAGGTAATGTTGTCCTTTATGTTATGTTCTATCTTCCCTTATCCCATTCAAACAGTTCCATGGGCAAAACCAGCCCGTCATGGCACTGTCCCAGTCACCAAGGTTGACAATCTGGACTTTAAGTTTCCATAAGTTACAGGAAATGCATGTTTTTATTGCAAATTACTGTATGTATGAGTTTGAGATAAACCAAGGTTGTGTTATGAGCTATTTGTGCTAAGATGAAACAAGGTTTTTGTAGCTGAATCAACCACAAAACAAATTTCATTAGAGTAAATCATAGGATTAAATGTATGTAAACCCTAACAATATACATTCTTATATTCTCTATTTAGTATAACATTGAAAGTGTTTTTCTCTAACTCCCTTTTAAAGTGATTGTAAAGAAAATATTTATTTTTTAAATAAACACATTATGCTGACCTGCTCTGTGCAATGGTTTTGCACAGAGCAGCCTCCATCCTCTTCTTTTTGGGTCCCCAGTGGGCCTGGCCCTCCCCCTGCTGAGTGCCCCAGTAGCAAGCCTCCTCAATGGGGGCACTCAAGCAGGCTTGTCCATTCACACACAGAGTGTGGCTCACCCGCACCCCGCTCTCTCCTCATTGGATCACTAGCTGTAATTGAGAGCAGAAGGAGCCAATGGCTCCTGCTGCTCTGTGAGTTATTGAGGTGACAGAGATCTGGGAGAGCCGGTGCGCTCATGCGTCTAAATGGGGCTCAGGTAAGTATAAGGGTGGGGGGGGGGCTCATGGGGGAGCTGCACTCAGAAGGTTTTTGTTGGTTTAATGCATAGAATGCATTAGGATAGAAAAACCTTAAGCCTTTAGAAGTACTTTAACTGTTCGATAAATTCATGTTGATCCTATCAGAAGTTCTGCTTCTTTGCCAGAAATACTGCTTCTCCATAGCTACAGTACAGTTAGTGAGCATTGTCAGAAAGTGTGTTACTGGCAGGATAACCAGGCAAAGGAATATAAAGGGAAAAATATTTTTGGACTTTAATACAGCTCAATTGAATCAGGCAGATAAGACAGCGGTCAGAGAAATTGTGCTCAATTTCATGCACCCAAGCTCATCCATCACAGATTCTAGTGCCTAGTGGACTATTTAAACCATTTAAACCTGAGGCCTACACGAGATCATTACTGGATGATCTTTTAGCTCGTATCTCTGTTATCGTTGTTCTGGAATCCTGCTTGACTCTGTCACTGACTTTTTGTCTGGCCTGCCTCTGTACCACCGCGCTTGTTTATTTCTCCTGCTTACCTGTTTTACAGACCTAGGCCTGGACCTGGACCTTGTTTCCTGGACATTGCCAACCTCTGTTTGTCTTTTACCTTGATCCTGCTTGTGATTTGGTGCCTTCCTTCTCAGGTGGTACCAAACTCGGCTTGTGACCTGGCTCTGCTCTCTACTGGTCTGGGTGAAATTGGGGTGCCCCCATTCCTGCGCTTCTGCTTACCTGACACCAGCCGGTAAGCCGGTTCAGGTGGGGACACAAGATAAGTGTCCCAGAGGCCGACAGATGTATTTGCCTAGACACCATGAAGTGGCCTTTTAATGTAGCACTCTCCATTAATGGACAATACTTCCTGCTGTTTGGACGTTTCATTCCTTACTATTCTCCTTCCCATTCTCCTTGTTACAAAAAATGTAGCTGCGCTAGATATGATAAATGATAATAAATAAATAATATCACGTTTTTTAAATCAAAATGAATACACAAGTGCAATATGGTAAGATCAAATATAACAAAAAATTGATGTACTAAAGTGCACAATTCAGAAGGAAGGAAAATAATTATAATAATGAAATATATCTAAATGAATAAAAGAAAATAAATGTCCCAAAAATTAAGGTGACAACAGTGTAGAAAAAATATATAAAGTGAATCTGGCTGGCTTTTCAATACAGCGCTATTTATTTGTGTAAATGTGAGTTTTATTCTTTTATATTATTAAATATTGCCTTGATATACTTCACCATGGAGGCTCTTGTATTTTATATATGTTGAATCCTGCTCATGCTCCTTGCTGTTTGAGCACGTTTAAGGCCATACTTCCTCTCAGTGCTGATCCGCGGTTACATCTGACTAGCCTGTCATCTTGGATCCTATAGAGATTGAGCCGATTTGTGCATCTTTTACCATCATGGTAAGCGTATTGGCATGCCACTCTAACGGACGCACTGTGGAGGATTGTATTTAACACTGCTGTGGTGGAGGACTTTATATATTTTTCCTACACTGTTGTCACCTTAATTTTTGGGACATTTGTTTTCTTTTGTTCATTTAGATATATTTCATTATTATAATGTTTTTCCTTCCTTCTGAATTGTGCACTTTATTACATCAATTTTTTGTTATATTTGATCTTATCATATTGCACTTGTGCACATGTGTATTCATTTTGATTTAACACACTTGCTATAATTTATTTATTGTCATTTATCATATCTAGCGCAGCTACATTTTTTGTATTTGGTTTAGGTGTTTTTCTCACTTATAGCTGCAGCTTTATAATTTTGATTGTGTATTAGCGCGGTTATCTTTTATAATCATTCTCCTTGTTTTGCACGTGTATTCCAGGTGCCTGGAATACCCTGTATCGCAGTCAGACCCAATGTTGGGGTACCGAACGCTAGGAAAGGAGTCCAAGCACCCTGGTTCCTTTGCTACCTGGGATCTCTGTCACCCACACCAAAGCCACTCTGCTTCCTGGCTGGTTGGCTGGCTGGCATCATAAATAGAGATTTGTGCCTTAATTCATAGTAGCAGTGCCACCACTCTCGAGGGTTAACCTTGCTGCATATAGAATGCTGGTACCATGTCCATTATGTATGAATGTCTCGCCCCATTAAACAACCTTGTTCTGGAATACGCCTTGCATGCCCCACTTTGACCCCAAATGATTTCAGAACAAGTAAAGAGTCTTTAGCAGAACTCTTTTTACTTAAATAATTTCCTTCACACAATTCACAACAGAGTATAATCTGTATAATCTCTCAAGTTTATCCACATGTACCTAAGTGCAGTGAATATAAACAAAGGGTCCAGTATTGGCAAAGTCCATGTCCTGGAACCCTAACTCTGTTCCTGCTGGAGGCAACTAGCACAATAGTGCTTACATCCTGCACCTCACTCTCTGTACACACTTGGACCAACAGCCCCCTCCCAATGCCGATTGCTGGTATTTGAATGCTCCCAAATCCACATGCCTGACCATATTAACTCCAGGGTATATACATACCATACTTCAACCACAATTTTACAAGACAAATATAACTATTACAATAACATAGCATATACAACTAATCCACAAAAATCATGTAAAATAAACAAGTTTCATTGACTTTAGTAGAGTAGTGTGGATGACAGTTCAGAGGCTGTGCGTTTGACATGCTTTGCACTGTGTTTTTTCAGACGCAGAATGTCATAGAAACATAGAAAAGTGACAGCAGGAAAAGAGAGTAGTCCATCGAGTCTGCCCATTTTTTGTTTTTGTTGTTTTTTTTTTCCTTAACTTTTATTGTCTAAAGCCCCGTACACACGCACCGATTGTCGGCCGAACGATCGGCCGTCTTTTGTCCAGGGCTGTCGTGTTGGTTGAAAAGTGCTCAAGACTGCACACGAATTTTGTCGGCCAACAACAACCAACCTCAGAAGTGATGTCATGTGATGGTTAACTTTCCGTGTGTTTTTTCTTCTCTGAGCATGCCCAGTCTTGCTCATCTGGCTTTTGTCGGCCAAAATCTGTACTGACTGACGAACAATCGGCCGTTCTGGTGTTGGCCAACAAAAATTTTATAGCATGCAGATCAGATTTTATTCGGCCGAAAAGTCGCAGTCGGTTGTCGGAAGCATCATACTAACAAGCCGACAATCGGCCGATCAGACGTTGGACGAATATTTACGGCCGACAATCGGTACGTGTGTATGGGCCTTTGGTCTAGATTTATGTTTGACCCAAGCATGTTTAAAGCCATTTACTATTGACTGTCTCACTACCTCTGCTGGTAGTTAATTCCAAGCATCAACTACCATCTTGGTTTAATTTTGAAAAAACTGCCATCCTAAACCTCATTCACCCCCTTGATGTATTTAAAGGTTTTTTTGTCAGGCCTCCCCTTTCCCTTCTGTCCTCCAGGCTGTACATACTAAATTCTTGAAATTGCTCTCGATATGTTTTTCCCCCCAGAACTTTCAACATTTTTGTCACCCGTCTCTGGAATTGTTCTATTTTAACAATGTCTTTCTGTAAGTAAGGTCTCCAGAACTGGACACATGTTCTGTTAGGGTGCATTGGAATTGCAGTAAAAGCAGGTCAAATGCAGCCTTGTTTCGTGTCAAAAACTGCGTTTTTCTTTAACCACTTTAATACCGGGCACTTCCCTCCCTTCCTGCCCAGGCCAATTTTCCCCTTTTAGCGCTGTTGCATTTTGAATGACAATTGCGCGGTCATGCAACACTGTACCTACACCAAATTTATGTCATTTTCCCCCCACAAATAGAGCTTTCTTTTGGTGGTATTTGATCACCTGTGGGTTTTTTCCTTTTTGCTAAACAAATAAAAAAAGACCGAAAAGTTTGAAAAAAAAAAAAGTTTTTTTGTTTATGTTATACAATTTTGTAAATAAATAAGTTTTTTCCTGCACTGATGAGACTGCACTGACAGGCACTGATGAGGAGGCACTGATGGGGTGGCACTGATGGGGTGGCACTGATAGGCAGCACTGATAGGCGGCACTGATAGGCACTGATAGGTAGCACAGATATGCAGCATTGGTGGGCACTGATAGGCGGCACTGCTGGGCACTGATAGGCGGCTTTGATGGACACTGATAGGTGGCACTGACGGGCACTGATAGGTGGCACTGACGGGCACTAATGGGCACTGATAGGCGGCACTGGTGGGCACTGATGGGCACTGATGGGTGGCACTGATCGGCACTGACGGGCGGCACTGATGGGCACTAATGGGCACTGATAGGCGGCACTGGTGGGCAATAATGGGCACTGGTGGGCGACACTAAAGGATGGCAATGATGGGCACTTGTGGGCAGCACTGATAGGGAGGACACTGGTGGGCAGCACTGATGGGGAGGGCAATGGGGGGCTCCCTGAGCCCTGATTGCCATCCCTGGTGGCCATAGTGGGCATCCCTGGGGTCATAGTGGGCATCCCTGGGGTCATAGTGGGCATCCCTGGTGGATCTAGTGGCATCCCCCCCCCCCCGAGGGTCTGCACTAGTAATCAATGATCTGATTACCAGTGCCGACCCCCCCCCCCCCCCCCGTCAGGGGAGCCGCCGATCGGCGCTCCTTTACTCGTGCCTGTCAGGCACAAACTAAGGAAAGCCGATCAACGGCTCTTCCTGTTTACGATGTGACCAGCCGTGATTGGACACGGCTGATCACATGGTAAATAGCTACGTCAGTAGTCTCTTTACCGAGATCGGAGATGCAGGGTGTCAGGCTGACACCTCGCATCGCCGCTCTGCGCGTCCCCGGGGGGCGCCCAGAGCTGTGTTATCCTGCCGCCGTCATATGACGTCCGGTCAGGATAACACAACCACATTCCCGCCGTCATTTGCCTATAGGGCGGGCGGGAAGTGGTTAACAGAAGAATTTGAGCAATACTGGTTTTGACTGAAAAAGCCTGCATTTGACAAGAACATTCATCTACATAAGCGCTAAAGCCCCATTTACACCTGTGTGTTTTGTAGCTCCAGGGAGGAAAAAAAAATCAACTATTAATTATTCGCTATGGTGGTGGTTCACATCTCCACTCAAAAATGTCTGAAGGCAAACACCTGAAGCTCAAAAAAGTTTTGGAGCTACTTTTATTGCTTGATTTTGGCATATTAGTGCATTTCTGGATCAGCTACATATATATAGTTACATAGTTAGTCAGGTTGAAAAAAGACACAACTCCATCCGGTTCAACCAAAAAAAAAAAAGTATTGAAAACCCAACCATACAAGGTAGAGGAAGGCAAAAAAACCCAGCAACGCATGATCCAATTTGCTACAGCAGGGGAAAAAAATTCCTTCCTGATCCCCCAAGAGGCAATCGGATATTCCCTGGATCAACTTTACCTAAAAAAATTTTAGTACCCATTTATATTATGTACACCTAGGAAAGAATCCAGGCCTTTTTTAAAGCAATCTAGTGAGCTAGCCAGAACCACCTCTTGAGGGAGTCTATTCCACATTTTCACAGCTCTTACGGTGAAGAAACCTTTCCGTATTTGGAGACTAAATCTGTTTTCCTTTAGACGTAAAGAGTGCCCCCTTGTCCTCTGTGTAAAAGCAGAAACACATAGCAACAAATGATGTACCAGATGAGAGTTTTCTCAAGGGCTAAAACAAAACCTACAAAGCTCCAAAACCCTTGGAAAATGCTGTACAAAAATGCTCAAAGACGCACATACAAATGTATGACAAAAAAACGTGCAAAAATGCAACACTCAGGTGTGAATGCAGTCTAACACTCCTAAAAATGAATCTCTTTATAAGTGACTGAAACATTTTAATATCTCAGTAAACCCAACACCATTTCTACATTTAAAAATTGCAAAGATATCATGTTTTGAATTAAATTTTACCTGAACATTGGTATTCAGAAAGTGATATGCCCTGTAGCAAGCAGATTCTCTGTTTCAATACATTTTTATTAACCAAGCAGTGTATTATCAGAGTAATAATAGCTTCAACTGAAAGTAAGTACATTTGCATGATCAAACAAAGTGTAATAGAAGGAGAATGAAAACATTGGTGCACATCTTTCAACAACAGTCAATTTGCCTTTGAAACTGAGCTCTGTGGAGAGCTTTGAAGTAGAATGATAGTAAAGGTAGAATTGTATGCCTTAGCATGCCTATACCCTATAGTATGTTTTGCCACAGAACCATGTATTAAAACTGCACTTTACAAATGAATGTCTGTTTTTATTGGATATTTTAGCTGGGGCAATTGCTAATAATTTATGATGCTTACCTGAATCCCAAACAGCTAAGGCAAAAAGAAAAAAAGAAAACACAGCACAGATGTGATCCCTGAGGCAGAAATAATGGAAGTGAGAAGAGAGAATGAAAAAGAATAGAGAGAGAGAGAGAGAGATAAATAATGAGCAAGAGAAACATGAAACAGTTTGATGAAAATTGTGATCTGCAAACTGCATACTTTTGTCTCCCTAATTAAATGTCTTTAGCTGCTGACTTTTAGACATTTACCTGTCCAGGGATCCAGTGCTGCCCTTACGGTCCTGTTCTTCACCGTTTTTTGGGGTCCCATATGCTGTCATGCGAAAGCTGGGCTGCACTGTGCAGATTGTCCCACAGCTTCCTGGGACCTGTGGCGTGTCCCAGAAGGCTGCAGGTAGAGAGGGAGGAGGCAAACTTCCGGTGGAATTACCTAGGTGGTTCAAGTGTAAGTGGGGAGCAGGTACCTGTCAGCAGTAGGTACCTGCTCCCCCCTAAAAAAATGATGTTCCAAAAGTAGAAGACGGGAGGAGTTTCACTTTAAAGTCACATTTTTCACTTTCTCTCATCTGAATGCATAGCATCAAAATCCTCCAATGCTGTACCATTATTGATATGTTGTCATTTTGTTTTTGTCAATGACATCACAGGCCCATACACACACACTTTATATTCATGGCACACCGCCATGCCATGATCTGCTCAATGCCTTGCTGAGGTGATGTAGCACTCCCCAGCATGGGTGCTCTCATGAGCTTCCAGACAGCTCCTTACTTCCTGAAACCCCATGGGACAATTGATGCATACCTCCCAACCGTCCTGGAATTGCTGGGACTGTCACCGGATTTCAAGTAAATTCGGGTGTCCCGCGAATCTGGACTGAATCCCGCAGTGAAGCCAATTGCTGGAACAAGTTCCAGTACTTGACTCCACTAATCCCCTTGTCAGGTGCATGCCGCGCCATGCTGTAGCTGTCAAGGCTGAGACTCGCTCAGTGCCCAGCCAGCAAAGTGCCCCCAACCTCCCACCCGCTCTACATCCCGTTTGAACGGAGGAGGACGTAGGCTAGGTCAGCTTCACCTCCTCCCCACGTCCACTAAGTAAAGGTAGATTGCTACTACCCAATAAAATTAGAACTTTTTTTTCCTCCCCATGTCTTCCTGCGCCTGCCCACAACCCCCAGCGTGCAGCCAATTCTGTGCCTGTGAATTTTAAAGCAGTGCACATTATGTCACTGCCTGAGATTCTGGAGACCAGCCAGCCTTAGGTGAATGAGCTCTCCCCCCTCTCTCTTTGTTCCATCCAGTCCATCCTTTCATGTTCCATAGTGATCCCTCCTTCCTGCCTTCAATGTACCATAGTGATCCTGCCTTTCATGTGCCATAATGATCCCTCCTTCCTGCCTTGTGATTCCTCCCTTTCTGCCTTCCATGTGCCATAGTGATCCTTCCTTCCTGCCTTCCATATGCCATAGTGTTTCTTCCTGTCTTCCATGTGTTATAGTGATCCTTCCTTCCATTCTTCCATGTACCATGGTGATCCTTCCACTCAGAATTAGCATCGCCATGGTCGACCAAAGAAGTTGAGTGCACATGCTCAGCATCATATCCAGAGGTTGTCTTTGGAAATAGACGTATGAGTGCTGCCAGCTAGCCTTGCTGCAGTGGTTGAAGGGGTGGAGGGGGGGGGTCATCCTGTCAGTGCTCAGACCATACGCGGGGGGGGAGGGGGTCAGCCTGTCAGTGCTCAGACCATACGCTGCATACTGCATCAAATTGGTCTGCATGGCTGTCATGCCAGAAGGAAGACTCTTCTAAAGATGATGCACAAGAAAGCCTGCAAACAGGTGGACAAGCAGACTAAGGACATGGATTACTGGAACCATGTCCTGTGGTCTGATGAGACCAAGATAAACTTATTTGGTTCAGATGGTGTCAAGCGTGTGTGGCGGCAACCAGGTGAGGAGTACAAAGACAAGTGTGTCTTGCCTGCAGTCAAGAATGGTGGTGGGAGTGTCATGGTCTGGGGCTGCATGAGTGCTGCTGGCACTGGGGAGCTACAGTTCATTGAGGGAACCATGAATGCCAACATGTACTGTGACATACTGATCCCCTTCAAGCATGATCCCCTCCATTCGGAGACTGGACCGCAGGACAGTATTCCAACATGATAACGACCCAAACACACCTCAAAGATGACTACTGCCTTACTAAAGAAGCTGAGGGTAAGGGTGATTGACTAGCCAAGCATGTCTCCAGACCTAAACCCTATTGAGCATCTGTGGGGCATCCTAAACCTGAAGGTGGAGGAGCGCAAGGTCTCTGACATCCACCAGCTATGTGATGTCGTCATGGAGGAGTGGAAGAGGACTCCAGTGGAAACCTGTGAAGCTCTGGTGAACTCCATGCCCAAGAGGGTTAAGGCAGTGCTGGAAAATAATGGTGGCCACACAAATTGACACTTTGGGCTCAATTTGGACGTTTTCACTTAGGGGTGTACTTACTTTTGTTGCCAGTGGTTTAGACATTATTGGCTGTGTGTTGAGTTATTTTGAGGGGACAGCAAATTTACACTGTTTTACAAGCTGTACACTCACTACTTTCCATTGTAGCAAACTGGCATTTCTTCATAATAAAATATTTACAAAAATGTGAGGGATGTACTCACTTTTGTGAGATACTGTATGTTGCATATTTCTGACATTTGAGACAAGATGTCCTTATGATGTTTATTTGTTCAAGCAATGCTATACAGCAATTAGGCTCAGCTTCTGTTTAAGCATCCCTCTTTAAGCCACTCCCACTTTTAGGCGCAACTTGACCATTACCATCATTTGCAACTATGTGCTACACATACTGCTGTACTTATTCTTTGGTTTCATCCCAGGGTCCTCAGGTCGTTCATAATACTCTATTTTTTTTTTTTACTTTCAATAGTTTTTATTGAGTTTTCAGAGAAGATAACAATAGAACTGCATAAGAACAAGCTGTTCAACATAGCAGAAGTATCGCATGTACAAACTGACATTCTTCCCACAATTGAGGCAGTAGCAATGGCCTAACCAGAAAACGTAGTGAAGTCAGAACGCCAAACCAGTGGGAGGGGGATAGTGGGGCTGACGTCCAGGAGGAAGAGCGGGAGCCAGTTCAACTGGGGCACCCCTAAGGGGATCATGCTGTGCCCCAGAATGAAGCAGCTGAACGAGGTGTAATAGAAGCGAGAATGATGCCAGTCCCCCAAGAACTGGGAATAACGATGTAGTAAATAATCTCGTTTGAGAAAAAAATAAAAAGAAAAATTGGTGAGGTGGATCAGTAGGCCTAAAGCTACCATAAAAATGAGTGGAGGAGTAAAGAAAAAAAGTGAGAAAGAAATAAAGAAGCAATCCTTGCAGACTGATACAAAAGTGAACAGGAAAAAGTCAAGGAAAAGAGAGAAAGAGGGAGAAGGAAAGTAAAGCAATAGAGGAAAACCAGAAGAACTGGGGAGAGGGACCAGAAGGGGAGGGCAGAACCTAGAGCATCCCATGGTCCGAGCCAGTCCCACCATGGATTAGATGGGAGGGAGGACAAGAGCCCTCAATCAAAGAGTAGTGTTGACAAAGGTCGCCCAGGGTTCCCACACTGCTTCAAATTTAGCTTTAGAGTCATCCAAAATGCTAAACATTTTCTCCTGGGTCATGATCCAGGAGACTTTACGTTTCACAGAAAGAAAAGAGACAGTGGGTTGCTTCCATTGCTTAGCTATGGTAATTTTAGCTCCTAGAAAAATGTAGGAAATCAGGGCTTGTGTGTGTTTAGGAACCTGAGGGATATGATGACCTAGGAGGGCGTAAATTGGAGATTGTGCGACCTTAACTCCCGTAATTCGCTGCACCGCACTGAAGATCCTTTTCCACAAATTGCAGATTTTGGGGCATTCCCAGAAAATGTCAATATGCGTGCCCAGAAGGTCACAGCCTCTGAAGCAGACCGGGGAGAAGTTGGGGAAGATCGTTGCCAAGCGTGAAGGGACCATGTACCAGCGCATGAGGACCTTGACATTGGCTTCCATGAGACCCACAGTGTGCATCCCAGGAACAGCTCTCGAAGCACAGGAGTGCCAAACTGCAAGGTCCCAGTCCATGTTCAAGTCCTGCTCCCATTTCACCATGTAAGGAGTTTTAACCGTAGAATCTTCCAGGGATGCATATATGAGAGAAATTCCCCCCCTGGAACACCAGTGTTCATAAGGTGTAACCGTGAGAGGAAACGGGGACCACTTACTGAGTGAAGTTAGGAAATGTGAGATCTGAGAAAAGCGAAATCTCTCCGAAGGTGGCATCTTTAACAAGTCCTTGCAATGAGTGTAAGAAAAGGGACCCTTTGCGTTAAAAAAGTGTCCAATTCGATAGAGACCTTTATCCGTCCACCACTTGAAGGCCTTAATGTCGTTCCCCGGGGGGAAATCAGGATTATTGAAGATATGCTTAAGCGGACCCCAGGGCGAAGTAATTCTATTAGTTTTATGTAATGAATCACAGAGGGCGAATGAGTGTGAGAGGGTAGGGGCCAGTATTGGAGGACGGAAAGAAGGCGGACGCCATAGCAGAAAATCAATCGTGTGGAGAGGGATGGCCTGTCTTTCCATATAGAACCAGTCCGGCTTGACTCCCTTAGCATATATGATGGAAAACTGAGCCAGTTGAGCCGCTTGGTAGTATTTCCACAGGTCAGGGACCCCCAGCCCCCCTTGCTTCCGAGATCGGAGAATTGTGCTTTTGTTTAATCTGTGCCCTTTCTTACCCCAGATAAATCTGATAACGTGCTGTTGGAGAGACGCAATGTGGGACTTTAAGACCGGGATAGGAAGAGCTCGGAAATAATATAGTATGCGGGGGAGGAGGGTCATTTTGATCGCGTTAATTCTTCCAAGCCAAGACAAATGGAATTTGGACCAATCCATTAGGTCTGCCTTCAGTTTCCTATACAACGGAGCATAATTGGTTGATTACAGCTCCGAAATGTTGGAAGTGATATGCACCCCCAGATATGGAATTGAGTCAAAGTGCCAGGAAAAGGGGAAGTGGTCCCTGAGGCGAGTGACCAAGGAATTCGGGAGATTAATATTCAAAGCCAACGACTTAGTCATATTGACTGTCAGGCCAGAGGCTGAACCAAAGCTATAAAGGAGAGACATGATGTTTGGGAGGGAAATAAGTGGGGAGAATACAAATAGTAACAGGTCGTCCGCAAATAACGCGCATTTGTGGGTGAAGTCGCCACATCGTATACCGTGAACATCCGGGTGATGACGTATAGCGATAGCCAAAGATTCCAAGGCTATGGCAAATATGAGGGGAGATAGGGGACAACCCTGTCTAGTCCCTCTACGGATCATGAAGGGATCCGAATAAAGGCCTTGAAGTCTTATTCGGGCAGAGGGATTGGAATATAGAGCTTTAAGTATGGCCAAAGACTTCCGGTTCCGGCGCCCATGTAAGAGGCTGTGAGGGACATCGGCTCCGGGAACTAACCGCTACATTAGCCTTTCCACCCGGTCTGGGTGACTCGTCCGACCGCACAACCCGCTCCCCACCCTCTGGGGACACTGTGGGATGGATCGCTTCCTCCGCCCGAACGGCTCCGCCGCACCGCCACAAATTGAGCCCGCGGCTCCATCTCCGGCCTACTCCGAGGCCATAATGGCGGACGCCGCGCCTTCATCTCCCGCGGTCCGGCAAGGTCAGCCTCCATCGCCCTTTCCTGACACTCAGATCGCATCCCTGGCCCAAGCAGTAGCAACGCTGCTATCACCAACAATCACCGAGGCAGTAGACAAAGCTATAGCCTCAGGGATGGCACAGCTCCGCAAGGAACTGGGGGATCACTCACACAGGCTGCAGGAACTGGAGCACAGGCTGTCCGACGTTGAGGATGAGCTGCAGGGCTCATTCTCCATGGACCAGCAAGCCAGACAGACCCAGAGATACCTGCTGGACAAATTAGATGATTTGGAGAATCGTTCTAGGAGGAACAACCTCCGGGTTATAGGCCTCCCTGAAACCTATGGAGCTGACACACTTATGGACATAGTCACTACACGCCTCCCTTTGGCCTTGGGGATCCACAGCACGTGCACGGCCGAGAGGGCCCACCGTCTAGGGGCCCCTTCTAATGACAGGAAGACACCTCGACCGGTTATAGTGAGATATTTGAACTATATGGACCGGCAAAACATCCTCAAGTCATTCCGAAACGCCAAAACGTTCCAAGTTGATGGCCACAAGCTGTTGGTCTTTGCAGACTACTCGCAAGAGGTAACACGGCGTAGAAAAGCCTTTCAGCCGCTTTGCCAAGCACTGTACCGAAAATCTATCAAATTCACCCTGGCATACCCTGCTACTTTACGTTTGTCGGACTTATCGGGGGAACAAAAATCGTTCTCACATCCTGAGGAAGCCATGCACTTTCTCGAACGCCATTTTAATATTCAGGTGGACATGCCTGCTACCCCTTCTCCCCAACGCCCGCAGGGGGCGAGAGAACAACGCAGCCCGAGAAAGAACCCAGCGAAGAAACGGCGCACCAATGGTTCCGCGTCCCGCCACAGACAGCGCTGAACTCATCGACTCTCCTATGGTGTGATGTGTATTCTTTCACCTCCATGATGTATACACCTACTGCTCTCCACTACAGTTCTGCGAGGAGCCTTTAGGCTCTACATTGGCAATGGTTTGCCTTTTCCCTGAATACCAGGTTCTGTCTCTACAACCTCTGGTCTACAGTACTGCAACGCGTTCCGGTAACTGTTCAGCTTTGCTTCTCCCTGTGTTCCACGTTATACAGAACTATGCGATCACGGCCACCCTGGCAGGTCTACGTGAGGTCGTATGTTTTATTTTAGTTTGCTATCACATTTGTTATCTCATTCACTCACGGTGATATGTTATGTTATAGGATGTGATGCTATTTGCTCCTTTCTATGTTATGGCATTACACAGCCTTACTGATATTCAGGCCTAGGCCTTGCCCCTGGCGTATATGATCACGGCCTCCATCTGCACTTTGCGGTCGACCTAAACCGTACGTATCATATCTACACCAGACGCAAGGCATAGTGAGTCCGGTAACGCTGTCCATAAGCATGCTCCCCTACATGAGGAAAAAAGTGAAGTCCCCATGCTTCTGGTTATGCTTCCTTTCCCTCCTTCCTCTGACCCCAGTTGGGTCTTGTTATCCCCTTCCTACACCCACCTGTTTGCTAGGTCTAGCTACATCACTCTCAAGGTGTACAAGCTTCTTGCTTGCTTCTGTGTATCACACGTGGCACCGTCTCACTCCCCTTGTTGCTCTGTACTACTTCGCGGCTCAATCCTATCCATATGATCCTCCATGACCATAATCTCATGGAACGTTAAGGGTCTCAGATCGCCTCATAAGCGGATGGCCGTCCTTAGACACTTGAAGCGTCTAAGGGCGGATATAGCCATATTGCAGGAATCTCATTTGGAGGAAAGGGACTTTCATAGGATGAAAAAACTCTGGGTAGGGCAGGTATATGGTTCACCTGCAGTTAAAGGCAAATCCGGGGTACTGATCCTGGTACATAAGAACTACCCCGCCACAGTTAAGTTCACCCACTTTGACAAGGAAGGGCGAACAGCCATCCTGCACTTCACTGACTCTCACCAAGAATGGGTAGTGGCTGGGGTGTACGCACCTACCTCACCCTCGGCAAATTTTTTCCAGACACTGTCCCACGACCTGGCCCCTTTTCTACATTTGCCATTACTGGTAGCGGGTGACTTCAATCAGCTCATGTCCCCATCCGAAGACAGGTCCCAAGCGATAGGCTCCTCACCCACCTTACGCCAATATTACTCCCCCCTGCTGCTTCACATGACGGAAAGCCTACACTTGACAGACGCCTGGCGCCTGTCGAACCCCACAGGTAGAGAGTTCACCTTTTTCTCCCACCCGCACCATACACTCTCACGGATTGATTGTACACTAATAAATGACAGATTACTCCCATACACTAGCTCCCCTAAGATACATGACATTGCAATCTCGGACCACGCCCCCATCTCTATAGACATATCCATATTTGCCCAGACTCCTTCCTTTAAACACTGGCGATTCCCCTCCTACCTAGCCAGGGACCCCGGGGTGGCTACACTGATTGGCGACGCTTGGGCAGAATTTGTAGACACTAATGCCTCCTCCTCGGTATCCCCTACCCTGTTATGGGAAACGGGCAAAGCGGTCCTAAGGGGTCGCATCATTTCGTACGCGTCGGCCTACAAAAAACGCATTGCAGAAGCCTACATGAAAGCCAGCACCTCTTTGAGGGAAGCCCAAACAAACCTGTATCGTACCAACTCCCCTACTCATAGGGAAGTATGGCGGAAAGCGAAGGAGACTTTTGACGCATGGACCGACGCCAGGGAACGCCTCTATAAATCCCAGCAGGAGTGGAAGTACCACTCCTTTGGGAACAAACCTGGAAAGCTACTAGCTTCCCTATGTCGGGGCCCTTTCATGCCCACACACGTAACTACTCTTAGAGACTCGGACGGCAAACTGGTAGACTCCCCTTCAGACATCAATAGGGTATTTGCAGACTTCTACACTACCCTGTACAGCCATGAACCCTGCGATGAGGCCGTGGCCTCACGTTGGCTATCCTCGACTGATCTCCCCAAAATAACCGCTGAGCAACTAACCACTCTGAACGCTCCAATAACGTTAGAGGAAGTGCGCAAAACTATCCAAGGGCTGGCACCCGGGAAATCACCCGGGCCTGATGGTTACACCCCGGAATTTTACAAACTGGCTATAGATCAAGTAGCCCCCACTCTGCAGTCGGTTTTCCATCACATCCTAACCGGACACCCCTATCTGCCCACGGGCTACCAAGCTCACATTAAGCTGATATACAAGAAAGGCAAGGACCCCAGAGACCCGGGATCGTATAGACCCATATCTTTATTGAACATAGATTCCAAACTGCTTTCCAAAATTATTGCAGACAGACTGGCCTCCATTTTACCCACGCTCATACACCCGGCCCAAGCGGGTTTCACGAAAGGCCGGTCGGCCACATCCAATATACGAAAGGTCTTGCTAGCTCTCGAGGCCTCGAATCCTACTAACAAGGCAGCCATCATCACCCTCGACGCTGAAAAGGCCTTCGATAATGTTAACGTCCAATGGTTAGACAAAGTGTTAACCTGCTTTGGCTTTTCAGGCCCCTTTCTCCACATGATCAGAACCATGTACGCCTCCCCTGCAGCTCAGGTGATAGTAGCCGGGCATGCATCACAACCCTTTAAATTATACAAGGGCACTAGGCAGGGGTGCCCTTTATCACCCCTGCTGTTCAACCTGGCACTGGAACCTTTATCCAGATGCCTGTTGACGCACCCTGAGCTCCGGGGCATTGAGGTGGGACATGAAGAACTGCGCACGGCTATGTTCGCAGATGATGTGCTAATATTCACAGCTGATCCTGGCCACGATCTTCCTGTTATTCAACAAATATTTGCGGAATACCGACGGTGCTCTGGTCTCCGCATTAACTTCGCCAAAAGTGAGGTACTCCCGTTAAATACCACACAATCCCCGCAGTGGGCGTCCTCCTCTACACTTCGCATCAACACTAGCCACATCACATATTTGGGAATAAAAATAGGGCCCTTCCCGTCCTCCTTGTACAGGCTCAATTTCACTCCTGTTATAGACAAGATGATAGCCGAGTTGAAGAACTGGGCTGATCTCCCCCTCTCATTCAGAGGTAGGTGCCACCTGTACAAAATGGCCACCTTCCCTAAACTGCTCTACCCCCTCCAAACTTTACCACTTCTACTGAAACACACTGACATCAAGCGACTACACAAAGCAGTCTCTCTCTTCTTATGGAAGGGGAAACGGGCTAGGATCTCAATGACCAAGCTACACTTATCTACTCGAGAGGGGGGAGTGGACCTCCCGAACACCCGCGTATACAATGTGGTCTGTCTATTACGGACATGTATGGATTGGTTGAGCC
Organism: Pelophylax lessonae; assembly: GCF_965119305.1. Classification (NCBI taxonomy): domain Eukaryota; kingdom Metazoa; phylum Chordata; class Amphibia; order Anura; family Ranidae; genus Pelophylax; species Pelophylax lessonae. The sequence continues at coordinate 289,952,925 of NC_138769.1, forward strand.
GCGAATCGAGATACACCAACTTCTCCCTGGAATCGCAGTTGGCTGCTCCTTATGATCTCACGGCATTGCTGCACTGTGGGATCGCGGATTTACCTGTGTCTCTGAGACACAATCTTTTACTCAGAGACACTGTGATGGCATGGAGAGAACTGAGAAAACGCTTCAAATTGCCCCAGCGACTCTCCGGCTATCTGCCTATCCGTAATCACCCCATGTTCCCACAGGCCCAGCAGTGCTCGGCTTATGAGGAATGGTCAAGGCGAGGGATCACAAAATTCATACAGTTGTATAATGTGCAGACTGGTAAACCTCATCCCTTTGCTACAATTATGGAAAACTTCAACCTCCCGTCTGACCATTTCTTATACTATCACCAATGTGTAAGCTTTGTGGACTCTCTCTGCCATACTCCTATAAACCGCTTCCGAACTTCTATCTTGGATACTTGGATACAGCAGGCTAAACACAAAATATCGCATATATATAAACCGCTGCATTCAGAACTTTACCGAGGGACCTCTACTCAAATTGCTACGGCATGGGATGATCCATTGAACTCTCCCGATGCTCATCTCCGTATCCTGTCAGGATACCTAATTACTCGTCGTTTCATCACCAATGAGTTCTGGAGGGAGCAACAGTTCAAAATTATGCACCGAGCATACCTCCCCCATATCAGATGGTCCTCAGTAGGGTTGAGCGGACACCTAGATGTCCGTGTTCGACGGGTTCGGCCGAACTTTAAAAAAAAGTCCGGGTCCGTGTCCCGGACTTTTACCGAACTTTTCCCGGACACCGAACCCCATTGAAGTCAATGGGGACCCGAACTTTAAGGCACTAAAATGGCTCTAAAACACCAAAGGAAAGGGCTAGAGTGCTGCAAATGGCAGCAAAACGTAATTAAGAGCATGGCAAGTGCTCTGCAAACAAATGTGGATAGGGAAATAACTTAAAACAACAAAAAAAAACAGAAAAATAAAACAATGTTCTTCTTCATCTCTGAAGGACGAGGCCCATATGGAGTAGGAGGGAGGTTGAGGTGGTGGTGGATGTGGCGGTGACATAGGCGTGCGCACAGGGTGTGCTGGGTGTGCCTGGGCACACCCTAATCACCTAGGGCACATAGCATTGCCAGTGAGGAGATGGGAAAGATCTCCCTGGGACCTGCTCTGCTCTATTTCTCCTTGCCTACAGGTACATGGCCCCGATACATTACTCTCCCTGCTGGCAAACACATGCATGTGTATTTCAACTTTGGGGTGCACACCTTAATGCAATAGGCTGCGCACACCTATGGGCGGTGTAGGTGGAAGCGGCGGTGGAGGAGGACCAGGGCCGGATTAACAGCATCATGGGCTTGGTGCTGAGGATTTTGAAGGGCCTTAGGGCCGTGCCTTGCCATGCACCCAGAGGAGGAAGGGTGCAGCCATGCATGCCTAATTCAACATGGGATGCTGTCTCTGAAGCCCATAAACACATCCATGCATCGCCAACTGTCCCTCCTTGTCCGGCCTTCACGCTGTGTGGGGAGGTTCTGAGGGTGCTGCCTGGGGAAGCGAGCATAGAAGCCAGACTTCTGTGTTTACAAGTGACAGAAGAGCGGTAACAGTGAATATGGCCAACCCGGGGCCTATATAAAAGGTAGGGGCCTGGAGCTGCAGCTCCAATAGCCCCTACATTAATCTGGCCCTGAGGAGGAGGACGAGGTAGCCAACACTGCTTCTTTTCACAAATTTTAAATGAGGGTACACCCCAAAAGAGTGAGAAAGAGCAAAAATGGAACAATGGGTGGGTAAGGTCGGTATCCATTGCTATTCTGCATAAGGTACGGAAAAGTCCCGTGGGATCCATGCCTGGTTCATTTTAATGAACGTGAGCTTGTCCACATTGTCTCTGGACAGGCGGCTGCGCTTGTCTGTTATAACGCCCCCAGCCGTGCTAAATACCCGTTCAGATAATACACTGGCTGCAGGGCACGCCAGCACCTCCAAGGCGTAAAGGGCAAGCTCAGGCCATGTGCCCAATTTGGAGACCCAGAAGTTGAAGGGGGCAGACCCGTCATTCACTACATGTAGGCGTGTGCACACATACTGCTCCACCATGTTGGTAAAATGCTGCCTCCTGCTAAGACGTTCCATCTGAGCTGCTGGTGCTGCTGTTTGTTGTGGCGTGCTGACAAAGCTTTTCCACATTTCGGCCATGCTAACCCTGCCTTCTGAGGTGCTGGCGGTGCCCTGGTTGCGTTGGCGACCTCCTCCTCCTCCTCCTCTGCCTTGTGCTTCCACTGTGGCCCCGCTGTCAGATGGGAATGCCAGCAGCATGGCGTCTACCAGCGTGCGCTTGTACTCGCGCATCTTGCGATCGCGCTCCAGTGAGTGAATTAAGGACGGTACGTTGTCCTTGTAACGGGGATCCAGCAGCGTGGCCACCCAGTAATCAGCACAAGTTAGAATGTGGGCAACTCGGCGGTCGTTGTGGAGACACTGCAGCATGTAATCGCTCATGTGTGCCAGGCTGCCCAGAGGCAACGAAAGGCTGTCCTCTGTGGGAGGTGTATGGTCCGTGTCCTCTGTATCCCCCCAGCCACGCACCAGTGATGGCCATGAGCTGGCCTGGGTGCCACCCTGCTGTGAACATGGTTCCATCTCCTCCTCCAGCTCCTCCTCCTCCTCATCCTCCTCATCCTCCAGAACTGTGCCCCTGCTGGACAATTGCGTCCCTGGCGTTTGCGTGTGCAGGAACCCACCCTCGGAGCCCCTTGCGAATGACTGCCCTGAAAGCCTTGGAAATGTTACCTCTTCATCCTCCTCCTCCTCCTCATCCTGTGCCACATCCTCTTCCATCATCGCCCGAATTGTTTTTTCAAGGAGGCATAGAAGTGGGATAGTTAAGCTGAGAACGGCGTCATTGCCACTGGCCATGTTGGTGGAGTACTCAAAACAGCGCAACAAGGCACACAGGTCTCGCATGGAGGCCCAGTTATTGGTGGTGAAGTGGTGCTGTTCCGCAGAGCGACTCACGCGTGCGTGCTGCAGCTGAAACTCCACTATGGCCTGCTGCTGCTCGCACAGTCTTTCCAGCATGTGCAAGGTGGAGTTCCACCTTGTGGGCACGTCACATATGAGGCGGTGAGCGGGAAGGCCGAAGTTACGCTGCAGCGCTGCCAGGCGAGCAGCAGCAGGGTGAGAACGCCGAAAGTGCGCACAAACGGCCCGCACTTTCTGCAGCAGCTCTGACATATCGGGGTAGTTTTTAAGGAACCTCTGCACCACCAAATTCAGCACATGCGCCAGGCAAGGGATGTGCGTCAAACCGGCTAGGCCCAGAGCTGCTATGAGATTTCGCCCGTTATCGCACACCACCAGGCCGGGCTTGAGGCTCGCTGGCAGCAACCACTCATTTGTCTGCTGTTCCATGCTCCTCCACAACTCCTGCGCGGTGTGTGGTTTGTCCCCCAAACAGGCAAGTTGTAAAACTGCCTGCTGTCGTTTACCCCTGGCCGTGCTGAAGTTGGTGGTGAAGGTGTTACGCTGTCCGGATGAGGAGGCGGTAGAGGATGAGGAAGCGGAGTAGGAGGAGTTAGGAACAGGAGGCAAACTGAAGCGCCCTGCAATCCTCGGTGGTGGAAGGACATGCGCCAAATTGCTATCCGCCTCAGGCCCATCCGCCACTGCATTTACCCAGTGTGCCGTTAGGGAGATATAACGCCCCTGACCGTGCTTACTGGTCCACGTATCCGTAGTTAGGTGGACCTTGGCACAGATGGCGTTGCGCAGTGCACACCTGATTTTTTCCCCCACTTGGTTGTGCAGGGAAGGGATGGCTTGCCTGGAAAAGTAGTGGCGGCTGGGCACGACGTACTGTGGGACAGCCACCGACATAAGGTTTTTAAAACTGTGCGTCTCCACCAGACGGAATGACAGCATTTCAAAGGCCAATAATTTTGAAATGCTGGCATTCAGGGCCAGGGATCGCGGGTGGGTAGGGGGGTACTTCCTCTTCCTCTCAAGTGTTTGGGAGATGGAAAGCTGAACGCTTCCACGGGACATTGTGGAGATGGTTGTTGGTGACCCAGGTGGTGGTGTTGCTGACAGATCGTCTGTTTGCGGGGTGGCAGGTGCCGGTATCACTACAGATGTGGCTGGAGCGGCCGAGACTGCAGCAGAAGAGGAAGCAGGATGAGCCAGAGACGTTTCTTGGTTTTGAAGGTGTGTACTCCACTGCAGCTCGTGCTTTGCACTTAGATGCCTGATCATGCAGGTTGTGCTCAGGTTGAGAAGGTTCATGCCTCGCTTCAAGCTCTGATTGCACAGGGTGCAAACCACTCGTGTCCTGTCATCAGCACATTTTCTAAAGAACTTCCACGCTAGAGAACTCCTTTGAGCTGACTTTGGTGCGCTCGTTCCCTTGCTGCGTTGGGCAGTAGCGGGCGTAGTGTCTAGGGCACGGCCGCTCCGCTTCTGCACCCTGCTCCCTCTTCTGCTGTGCTGGTGGCTCTGTGCGACCACCGCCTCTTCCTCCAAACTACTCAGTTCACCTGCATGACGTTCATTCCATGTGGGGTCGAGGACCTCATCGTCCTCCACATCATCTTCCACCCAGTCTTCACCCCTGCCCTCCTTGTCGGTCTCCACAATGCTGAACGCCGCAGCAGTTGGCACCTGCGTTTCGTCATCATCGGAGACATGCTGCGATGATCCTTGCATGTACTCATCTTGAGAAATAAGTGGTTGGGCATCGCTGCACTCAATCTCTTCCACTTCTGGGGCAGGGCTAGGTGGATGGCCCTGGGAAACCCTGCTGACAGAGTCCTCAAAAAGAATAAGAGACTGCTGTATGGCTTGGGGCTCAGACTGCTGGCCTGATTTGCAAGGGGGTGAGGTGAAAGACGGTTGGACATTGGCTGCAGGTGCCAACTCTGACCTTTCTGCAGTAGACTGGGTGGGAGACAATGTGAAGGAACTGGAGGCACTGTCAGCAGCAAACCAATCTACTATCGCCTCAACTTGTTCTGGCCTCATCACTTCTAGGGGCGTTTGATGCCCTACCAAATACTGATGCAGGTTCTGTCGCCTACTCACACTTGAGGAAGGTGTTTCACTTGTGCGTGTAGCTGGCACAGATCGACCATGTCCTCTCCTTGCAACAGGAGCTCTACCAGCAGCACCACGACCCAGGCCACGGCCCTTATTTGACGGTCTCCTCATATTTCTGTAATTTAAGATCTTGCCCTAGAAAGGTTTTTATTGAATAGCGGAATAGAAAATATGATCCAAAAAAAGTGTATGTATATCACACGTACACAACCACACTAGGCCCCAATTACTATTGTTTGTACCCCTAAAAGGCTAGATGAGGAGTAGGGGGAGTATGGAACAGGCAGCACCCTCAAACCTTCAGAAGTATGAGATGAACCCCAACAACTTGGAAAGGTGGATCTCTCTCACACGTACCGACACAGACTATCCCGCAATTCAATTGATCCTCAAAGGTTTTTATTGAATAGCGGAATAGGAAATATGATCAAAAAAAGTGTATGTATCTCGCACGTACACAACCACACTAGGCCCCAATTACTATTGTTTGTACCCCTAAAAGGCTAGATGAGGAGTAGGGGGGGTATGGAACAGGCAGCACCCTCAAACCTTCAGAAGTATGAGATGAACCCCAACAACTTGGAAAGGTGGATCTCTCTCACACGTACCGACACAGACTATCCCGCAATTCAATTGATCCTCAAAGGTTTTTATTGAATAGCGGAATAGGAAATATGATCAAAAAAAGTGTATGTATCTCGCACGTACACAACCACACTAGGCCCCAATTACTATTGTTTGTACCCCTAAAAGGCTAGATGAGGAGTAGGGGGGGTATGGAACAGGCAGCACCCTCAAACCTTCAGAAGTATGAGATGAACCCCAACAACTTGGAAAGGTGGATCTCTCTCACACGTACCGACACAGACTATCCCGCAATTCAATTGATCCTCAAAGGTTTTTATTGAATAGCGGAATAGGAAATATGATCAAAAAAAGTGTATGTATCTCGCACGTACACAACCACACTAGGCCCCAATTACTATTGTTTGTACCCCTAAAAGGCTAGATGAGGAGTAGGGGGGGTATGGAACAGGCAGCACCCTCAAACCTTCAGAAGTATGAGATGAACCCCAACAACTTGGAAAGGTGGATCTCTCTCACACGTACCGACACAGACTATCCCGCAATTCAATTGATCCTCAAAGGTTTTTATTGAATAGCGGAATAGGAAATATGATCAAAAAAAGTGTATGTATCTCGCACGTACACAACCACACTAGGCCCCAATTACTATTGTTTGTACCCCTAAAAGGCTAGATGAGGAGTAGGGGGGGTATGGAACAGGCAGCACCCTCAAACCTTCAGAAGTATGAGATGAACCCCAACAACTTGGAAAGGTGGATCTCTCTCACACGTACCGACACAGACTATCCCGCAATTCAATTGATCCTCAAAGGTTTTTATTGAATAGCGGAATAGGAAATATGATCAAAAAAAGTGTATGTATCTCGCACGTACACAACCACACTAGGCCCCAATTACTATTGTTTGTACCCCTAAAAGGCTAGATGAGGAGTAGGGGGGGTATGGAACAGGCAGCACCCTCAAACCTTCAGAAGTATGAGATGAACCCCAACAACTTGGAAAGGTGGATCTCTCTCACACGTACCGACACAGACTATCCCGCAATTCAATTGATCCTCAAAGGTTTTTATTGAATAGCGGAATAGGAAATATGATCAAAAAAAGTGTATGTATCTCGCACGTACACAACCACACTAGGCCCCAATTACTATTGTTTGTACCCCTAAAAGGCTAGATGAGGAGTAGGGGGGGTATGGAACAGGCAGCACCCTCAAACCTTCAGAAGTATGAGATGAACCCCAACAACTTGGAAAGGTGGATCTCTCTCACACGTACCGACACAGACTATCCCGCAATTCAATTGATCCTCAAAGGTTTTTATTGAATAGCGGAATAGGAAATATGATCAAAAAAAGTGTATGTATCTCGCACGTACACAACCACACTAGGCCCCAATTACTATTGTTTGTACCCCTAAAAGGCTAGATGAGGAGTAGGGGGGGTATGGAACAGGCAGCACCCTCAAACCTTCAGAAGTATGAGATGAACCCCAACAACTTGGAAAGGTGGATCTCTCTCACACGTACCGACACAGACTATCCCGCAATTCAATTGATCCTCAAAGGTTTTTATTGAATAGCGGAATAGGAAATATGATCAAAAAAAGTGTATGTATCTCGCACGTACACAACCACACTAGGCCCCAATTACTATTGTTTGTACCCCTAAAAGGCTAGATGAGGAGTAGGGGGGGTATGGAACAGGCAGCACCCTCAAACCTTCAGAAGTATGAGATGAACCCCAACAACTTGGAAAGGTGGATCTCTCTCACACGTACCGACACAGACTATCCCGCAATTCAATTGATCCTCAAAGGTTTTTATTGAATAGCGGAATAGGAAATATGATCAAAAAAAGTGTATGTATCTCGCACGTACACAACCACACTAGGCCCCAATTACTATTGTTTGTACCCCTAAAAGGCTAGATGAGGAGTAGGGGGGGTATGGAACAGGCAGCACCCTCAAACCTTCAGAAGTATGAGATGAACCCCAACAACTTGGAAAGGTGGATCTCTCTCACACGTACCGACACAGACTATCCCGCAATTCAATTGATCCTCAAAGGTTTTTATTGAATAGCGGAATAGGAAATATGATCAAAAAAAGTGTATGTATCTCGCACGTACACAACCACACTAGGCCCCAATTACTATTGTTTGTACCCCTAAAAGGCTAGATGAGGAGTAGGGGGGGTATGGAACAGGCAGCACCCTCAAACCTTCAGAAGTATGAGATGAACCCCAACAACTTGGAAAGGTGGATCTCTCTCACACGTACCAACACAGACTATCCCCCAATTTAACTGATCCCCAAAGGTTTTTGATTAAATAGCGGAATAGAAAATATGATCCCAAAAAAGTGTATGTATATCACACGTACACAACCACACTAGGCCCCAATTACTATTGTTTGTACCCCTAAAAGGCTAGGAGTAGGGGGAGTATGGAACAGGCAGCACCCTCAAACCTTCAGAAGTATGAGATGAACCCCAACAACTTGGAAAGGTGGATCTCTCTCACACGTACCAACACAGACTATCCCCCAATTTAACTGATCCCCAAAGGTTTTTGATTAAATAGCGGAATAGAAAATATGATCCAAAAAAAGTGTATGTATATCACACGTACACAACCACACTAGGCCCCAATTACTATTGTTTGTACCCCTAAAAGGCTAGGAGTAGGGGGAGTATGGAACAGGCAGCACCCTCAAACCTTCAGAAGTATGAGATGAACCCCAACAACTTGGAAAGGTGGATCTCTCTCACACGTACCGACACAGACTATCCCGCAATTCAATTGATCCTCAAAGGTTTTTATTGAATAGCGGAATAGGAAATATGATCAAAAAAAGTGTATGTATCTCGCACGTACACAACCACACTAGGCCCCAATTACTATTGTTTGTACCCCTAAAAGGCTAGATGAGGAGTAGGGGGGGTATGGAACAGGCAGCACCCTCAAACCTTCAGAAGTATGAGATGAACCCCAACAACTTGGAAAGGTGGATCTCTCTCACACGTACCGACACAGACTATCCCGCAATTCAATTGATCCTCAAAGGTTTTTATTGAATAGCGGAATAGGAAATATGATCAAAAAAAGTGTATGTATCTCGCACGTACACAACCACACTAGGCCCCAATTACTATTGTTTGTACCCCTAAAAGGCTAGATGAGGAGTAGGGGGGGTATGGAACAGGCAGCACCCTCAAACCTTCAGAAGTATGAGATGAACCCCAACAACTTGGAAAGGTGGATCTCTCTCACACGTACCGACACAGACTATCCCGCAATTCAATTGATCCTCAAAGGTTTTTATTGAATAGCGGAATAGGAAATATGATCAAAAAAAGTGTATGTATCTCGCACGTACACAACCACACTAGGCCCCAATTACTATTGTTTGTACCCCTAAAAGGCTAGATGAGGAGTAGGGGGGGTATGGAACAGGCAGCACCCTCAAACCTTCAGAAGTATGAGATGAACCCCAACAACTTGGAAAGGTGGATCTCTCTCACACGTACCGACACAGACTATCCCGCAATTCAATTGATCCTCAAAGGTTTTTATTGAATAGCGGAATAGGAAATATGATCAAAAAAAGTGTATGTATCTCGCACGTACACAACCACACTAGGCCCCAATTACTATTGTTTGTACCCCTAAAAGGCTAGATGAGGAGTAGGGGGGGTATGGAACAGGCAGCACCCTCAAACCTTCAGAAGTATGAGATGAACCCCAACAACTTGGAAAGGTGGATCTCTCTCACACGTACCAACACAGACTATCCCCCAATTTAACTGATCCCCAAAGGTTTTTGATTAAATAGCGGAATAGAAAATATGATCCCAAAAAAGTGTATGTATATCACACGTACACAACCACACTAGGCCCCAATTACTATTGTTTGTACCCCTAAAAGGCTAGGAGTAGGGGGAGTATGGAACAGGCAGCACCCTCAAACCTTCAGAAGTATGAGATGAACCCCAACAACTTGGAAAGGTGGATCTCTCTCACACGTACCAACACAGACTATCCCCCAATTTAACTGATCCCCAAAGGTTTTTGATTAAATAGCGGAATAGAAAATATGATCCAAAAAAAGTGTATGTATATCACACGTACACAACCACACTAGGCCCCAATTACTATTGTTTGTACCCCTAAAAGGCTAGGAGTAGGGGGAGTATGGAACAGGCAGCACCCTCAAACCTTCAGAAGTATGAGATGAACCCCAACAACTTGGAAAGGTGGATCTCTCTCACACGTACCAACACAGACTATCCCCCAATTTAACTGATCCCCAAAGGTTTTTGATTAAATAGCGGAATAGAAAATATGATCCCAAAAAAGTGTATGTATATCACACGTACACAACCACACTAGGCCCCAATTACTATTGTTTGTACCCCTAAAAGGCTAGGAGTAGGGGGAGTATGGAACAGGCAGCACCCTCAAACCTTCAGAAGTATGAGATGAACCCCAACAACTTGGAAAGGTGGATCTCTCTCACACGTACCAACACAGACTATCCCCCAATTTAACTGATCCCCAAAGGTTTTTGATTAAATAGCGGAATAGAAAATATGATCCCAAAAAAGTGTATGTATATCACACGTACACAACCACACTAGGCCCCAATTACTATTGTTTGTACCCCTAAAAGGCTAGGAGTAGGGGGAGTATGGAACAGGCAGCACCCTCAAACCTTCAGAAGTATGAGATGAACCCCAACAACTTGGAAAGGTGGATCTCTCTCACACGTACCAACACAGACTATCCCCCAATTTAACTGATCCCCAAAGGTTTTTGATTAAATAGCGGAATAGAAAATATGATCCCAAAAAAGTGTATGTATATCACACGTACACAACCACACTAGGCCCCAATTACTATTGTTTGTACCCCTAAAAGGCTAGATGAGGAGTAGGGGGAGTATGGAACAGGCAGCACCCTCAAACCTTCAGTATGAGATTGTGTTCACTGTACCCCACAAAGATTGAGTTCACTGCACCCCACAATGATTGTGTTCACTGCACCCCACAAAGATTGTGTTCACTGCACCTCACAAAGATTGTGTTCACTGTACCCCCCAAAGATTGTGTTCACTGCACCCCACAAAGATTCTGTTCACTGTACCCCACAAAGATTGTGTTCACTGCACCCCAAAAAGATTGTGTTCACTGCACCCCAAAAAGGATGTTGTTCACTGCACCCCAAAAAGGATGTTGTTCACTCCACCCCAAAAAGATTGTGTTCACTGCACCCCACAAAGATTGTGTTCACTGCACCCCAAAAAGATTGTGTTCACTGCACCCCAAAAATGATTTTGTTCACTGCACCCCAAAAAGGATTTTGTTCACTGCACCCCAAAAAGGATGTTGTTCACTCCACCCCAAAAAGATTGTGTTCACTGCACCCCAAAAAGATTGTGTTCACTGCACCCCACAAAGGATTTTGTTCACTGCACCCCAAAAAGATTGTGTTCACTGCACCCCAAAAAGGATGTTGTTCACTGCACCCCAAAAAGGATTTTGTTCACTGCACCCCAAAAAGATTGTGTTCACTGCACCCCACAAAGGATTTTGTTCACTGCACCCCACAAAGATTGTGTTCACTGCACACCAAAAAGGATTGTGTTCACTGCACCCCAAAAAGATTTTGTTCACTGCACCCCAAAAAGATTGTGTTCACTGCAGCCCAAAAAGATTGTGTTCACTGCAGCCCAAAAAGATTGTGTTCACTGCAGCCCAAAAAGATTGTGTTCACTGCAGCCCAAAAAGATTGTGTTCACTGCAGCTCACACACAGAAAAATGGATGTGGATCACTGACACCTGCCTATCTCCAATCCCACACCACACAGCAATATCGATTGTAGTTTGTAGAACACAGTTTCCCTAAAATTCAGCAGACTCTGTCCCTAACAGGATTGAGAAGAGATCGTAGATCAGGATTGAGTGCAGACCCCACCCCCCACACAGCAATATCGATTGTAGTTTGTAGAAGACACTGACCCTATATAATTCAGCAGACTCTATCCCTAAAATGCCTACAACTCGCCCTGCCTAAACACTCCGACCTGTCCCTCAATTCTATCCGGACACAAATGGTTTTTTCCTGCCTATCTTTCCCTAATCAGCAGCCAGCACGTTGATGTGTGCTCTGTCCCTGAATCTAAGCAGCATAATGACGCCGCTGCGGCTGCCTCGAACTTATAAAGACTTGGTCACATGCTTCAGACGGCCAATCACAGCTACTGAGACATTTGCAGGCATGGCTGGGATGGCTTAAGGCACACCAGTTAAACGATTGTTGATTGGCTGTTGAAAGCCCGCCATGAAAAGAGCGCCAAAGCATGCAAAACCCGGAAATAAAACGACCGAACACGGATTTTTACCCGAACATACAGTAAAGTGTCCGTGTCCGTGTTCGGGTACAAAAAATCCAATTATTCGGTACGAACACGAATAATACAGTCCGTGTTCGCTCAACACTAGTCCTCAGACATTTCCCATCACTTTTGCACACTGTGCAAGTTAAGGTTCCCATCACTACTTCACAAATTTTGGCAATGCCCCCCTATATCCTTCCTATGGGACAAGACGCTGAGATACATAGCCAGATATACTGGAATTTCCCTACCGAAGGATATATACCTCCTTTTGTTTGGTGACCTCTCGCTACAAATGCTACCGCTACCCAAACATTCAAAGAAACCTCTACTGGATTACAAACATTGGATAATAACCTGCCTCATGGTGACCCGCAGGCTTATACTAAAACACTGGATGGACTCCATCCCTCCCACCATCCATGAACTGCATAAGGACTTATCCCTCCTCAGGGATAGAGAACTAGTAGGCATGCATTATCCCTCCTCCAACGGACACACCCGCTTACTTAGAAAATGGTCTGCCTTCCCCCCTCCTGGGGTGTAGGCACCCAACCTTTGTGACCTGAACTGGACCTGAATAACACAACCCTGACCATTTGTGGCTCACCTATTGCATCTAGGCTGATAACGCTCCTCCCTCATATACGCATTTAACTACCTGAGTGCCGAGCGTTATCACCCTTAGCCAACATGAACAGCAGGTGATCCATGGTGCTGTCGTCAAGAAGGGACAGTAGAGACGGTGACCTACATAGCTACTTACTTTATATATATCTATGTTGTATTTCCCCCATGGTGGGCTTTGGACCCACCAATACCTCTTATATTGATGTTGAACAATATTGTGCCTAGCCTCCCCTCCCCCCACCCCCCACTCCTCATTTTTCCAGTTCCCACTCCTCCCCCCCCACCCCTCCCTTTCTCTACACCTCTCCTCCCCCCCCCATTCTTATCACTTCCCCCCCCTTTTCTTTCCCCCTCCCCACACTCTACGAGGAAAACTGAAAATACCCGTACCAAGTTCTACCTATACCCTGCTTAACACCCTGTTTTATGTGGAGTTCCTCGAGATTACTCTCAGGCTTATTGCTGTGATTGTTTGTGCACTACGGAATACCATGTTGTATGCATATTACTTCCTGTAATTCTCACATGTGGTTGTACTGTCTATTTTGCTGTACAGAGTTGAACTTCAATAAAATGTTTTTCAAAAAAAAAAAAAAGTATGGCCAAAAAGGAAGGGCCAAAGCCCCATTGTTCAAGGGTGGAGAAAAGGAATGTGCAAGTCTAATGATAACAGAAAGCCCTCCTGAGGAGGGGCTCCATCCCAGCCCGATCTCATGAGGGTGACCGCATCTATAACCCTCCTAATCTGGTCTGTTCCCTGTCGGCCTGGGATGAAGCCCACCTGATCCTTGTGGATATAAGACTGAATGAAGCAAGATAGACGGTTAGCTAGGAGTTTCGTCAATATTTTAAGATCGTTATTAATTAAGGAGATCAGCCTATAATTACTTACGTCCGAGAGGTCCTTCCCCGGTTTGGGGATGACCGATATGTATGCCTGGTTCATGGAGTGATCCAGGGGATCATTCCCCGTAAGAGAGTTGAAGAATTTGTCCAGATGGGGGGCAAGGGTAGAATCAAAGGATTTATAGTATAAATTAGAAAAGCCATCAGGGCCTGGGGTGGAGCTTGTGCGTAAGGATTTGATAACCGTCAAGATTTCTTGCTCAGAAAAGGGTTCCTCGAGAAAGGAACGATGTGCTTCACTGAGGTGCGGAAGGGCTATCTTGTCTAAAAAGGAATCTATGACGGTCGCCTTAGTTGGTTTAGGGTTTACATATGAGGCCAAATAAAAGGAATGGAAGGAGGCCATAATTGTGTTAGGGTTGCTAGAAAGCTCCCCCGAAGGGGACTTAATTTTGGGCAGGGACACAAGTTTGTATTTCGGTGTCAATTTGGTAGCAAGTCTGGGGCCTATTTTGTCTAGAGAAGCTAATAACCGAGCATTCTGCCAGCGTAAGCTCTTTTCGGCACTAGCCGTCAGAGCTAGGTTAAGGGACAGTTTGATGTCATCAAGTTTTCCCAGCAATGCAGGGGTTGGATTACGTTTGTGGGCCTTACTCAAACGTGTGTATTCTTGTTCCAGACGATTAATGTCAAGTAGGCGCTCACGTTTGATCTTAGCTCCAAGTTGTACAAGATGACCCCTGAGTACCGTTTTGTGGGCTCCCCAAAGAGAGGAGGGAGAAATGTCCGGAGTGTCATTGGTGATAAAGTATTCTTGGATCAACTTGTCAACCATAGATCGCCGTGCAGGGTCCTTGAGAATAGAGTCGTTTAAACGCCAAGGTGAGGGACCCGTGCCCGGGGACAAACTTTTGAATCTGAGTAAAACTAGGGAGTGATCAGACCACGGAATGTCTTTAATCTTTGATTGCACCGCTGCCGGGATGGTCGTAGTGGGGACACATAATACTCTATTTTAAGCTCTCTGTTTTCAGTGTATACAAAACCAGATGTATTGGAAGCAATTTTAAAAGATTGTGTTGAAGTTTATATATATATCCCTGAGAGGCTGGCTTGTGGCACAGCAATCAAAGCATATTTTATAGGTTCAAGGAAGCCAAGGGTTTGTTTAACCACTGCCTTTAAGCCCCTCCCACTACCATGTTTGGCTACACTGACTTTTTTGCTACGCCTGCCGCAGGTCACTATCTCCCTGAAATGTCCCTCACTCTCAAGTTCAAAAGTTGGGTGGTATGTTGATGTCACAGTGGTCGTTCAATGTTCTTGATGGGGATAAGCTGTGATGCTACTAATGTCATTTAGGAGGAGAACATACCAAGATTTTTTATTTTATTTTTTATGCCAATTCTTTGTACACACTAGAAGGCTAAATAAACTTTTATTGAGAAATATTACACTATACGGAGTACCCCCTTGTTTTTGATATAACCCACATCATCTGGAATCCAAAGCCAGGGAACTGGCAGCTCTAGGCCAACCTGCTGAATCGGATCTGCTTTACTGCACCCAGTGGGGGTAACCACACAAGCGGTAAAGGTTGTACTGTCATACGACAGATATAACCCACATCATCTGGTGAGTGATTTTATCTATACAGGTGTGGATCACTCCCTATGCAAAAGTGGTAGCCCAGCAGCGAGCTGAGGATCACCGGCACACCCCAAGCACATCCCAAGCACCTGCACTTTATGTCATAAACTGTATATTCTGACATTTGCAAGTTGTTTTCATTTTTATGCACAGTCCATCTCAATCTGATTTTTTTTTTTTTTTTTTTTTTTTTAGTGTAGTTGTGAGGTCTGAGGTCTTTTTGACCCCAGATCTCACAATAAAGAGGACCTGTCATGCCTATTTCTATTACAAGGGATGTTTACATTCCTTGTAATAGGAATAAAAATGATAATTTTATTTTTTTAAACTGTGTAAAAATAAAAAATAATCAATAAAATAAATAGGGAAACAAAATTAAAGCGCCCTGTCGCCGTTAGCTCGCGCGCAGAAGCGAACGCATACGGAAGTCCCGCCCACATATGTAAACTGTGTTCAAACCACACATGTTAGGTATCACTGCGATCGTTAGAGCGAGAGTAATAATTTGAGCCCTGGACCTCCTCTGTAACTCTAAGCTGGTAACCTGTAGAAATTGTGTCGCCTATGGGGATTTCAAGTACCAAAGTACCATTCCGCAAGAGTGTGCAATTTTGAAGCATGACATGTTGGGTATCTATTTACTCGGCGTAACATTATCTTTCACATTATGGAAAAAATTGGGCTAATTTTACTGTTTTCTTATTTTTTTATTAAAAAAAATTGATTTTTTTTCCCAAAAAATTGTGTTTGGAAGACCGCTGCGCTAATACGGTGTGATAAAAAATATTGCAACAATCTCCATTTAATTCTCTAGGGTCTCTGCTAAAAAAATATATATATATATATAATGTTTGGGGGTTCTAAGTAGTTTTCTAGCAAAAAAAAATGATTTTTGATTGGAAACACCAAGTGTCAAGAGAAGTTTGTAGGTTTACTTTCTTGAATTCTGTGACATGTGTTCACTATGCCCTATGAGAGGGTACTGCTTCATCACACAATTCACAGAGCCTGCCTTCTAAACTACAGAGGTGCTGAGAGGAGGAGTTTCAGAAGGTAGAGTCAGTACAGAAATCACTGATTGCAGGCAACAAGGTACCATGGGATATGAAGTCTTTAGACATCAAAAGAAAAAGAGCAGAGGAGAAGCTGCAAAGCATGTAGGGAATCCAGGAAGTTGTGGAAAGAGATGACCAGCAGACAAGCAGCACTCACAACATGAAAGGAGATTTTCCGGGTAAGCTTAAATTGAACTGTCAAATAAGACTATTGTTTGTATTTTATTAACCACTTGCCTTCTGTGCACTTAAACACCCTTCCCATCCAGACCAATTTTTAGTTTTCAGCGCTGTCACACTTTGAATGACAATTGCGCGGTCATGCTACACTGTACCCATATGAAATTTTTATCATTTTTTTCACACAAACAGAGCTTTCTTTTGGTGGTATGTAATCACCTCTGGGTTTTTTATTTTTTACAAAAAAAAAGAAAAAAGACAGAAAATTTTGAAAAAAAAAAAGTTTTTCTTATTTTCTGCGAGTAAATTTTGAAAATACATTTTTCTCCTTCACTGAAGGGCACTGATGAGGCGGCACTGATGGGCACTGATAGGCTGCACTGATGGGCACTGATGAGGTGGCACTTATGGGCACTGATGAGGTGGCACTTATGGGCACTGATGAGGAGGTACTAATATGCCGCACTGATGAGCACTGATAGGCGGCACTGATAGGCCGCACTGATAGGCAGCACTGCTGGGCACTGAGAGGTGGCACTGCTGGGCACTGAGAGGTGGCACTGAGAGGTGGCACTGAGAGGCGGCACTGACGGGTGGCACTGATGGGCACTGATAGGCGGCACTGATGGACACTGACGGGTGGCACTGATGAGCACTGATGGGCGGCACTGATGAGCATTGATGGGCAGCACCATCAGTGCCCACACTCAGTGCCCATAGTGCTGCCAGTCAGTGCTCATCAGTGCCTAGATGAGTAGGCACTGATGGGCACTGACTGACAGCACTATGGGCACTGATTGTGGGCATTGATGGGGGGCACTGATGGCGGGCACTGTGGGCACTGATGGGGGGCAATTTATGTATGCTTTTTACCTTTAGTAATCAGGGCACTGGTGATCAGTGCCCTGATTACATTCCTGTGTGTCCCCGGATGCACTGCAGGCTCCGTGTGAGGAAGGAGCGCCGGCGATGAGAGATGATCTCATATGTTTACATATGAGATCATCTCTCATTGGACGGTCCGATCACGTGGTGAATGGCCGCTGTGATTGGCCATTCACCACGATCTGTGATCGGCTGTGTCCAAGGGACACGGCCGACACAGATTTTCCCCGATGCGAGCTCGCGGGAGCGCGCGGGGAGACTCTTTCTGGGAGGCCGTTTAAAAACGGCCTCCCGAAAATTCAAGTCCGCGCTGCAGCCGTATATAGGCTGTAGCGCGGATGGGAAAAAGTTAAAATGCTCATGTTATATATCAATCTATTAACCTTCTAGGATGAAGTGAGTTGCCATCTAGACAAAGGAAAGCCTGTGGATGTGATGTATCTGGACTTTGCAAAGGCATTTGACACCGTTCCCCACAAACGCTTACTGTACAAACTAAGGTACGTAGGTATGGACCATAGGGTGAGTACCTGGATAGAGAACTGGCTCCAGGGGAGAGTCCAGAGGGTGGTGATAAATGGGGAGTAACCCTTAAAGACCACAACACACAGGGATATACAAAGTGCGGTTAACATCAAACACACACACACACATCATAGGTTGAACTAGATGGACTGGTGTCTTTTTTTTCTACCTCACTAACTATGTAAAAGTGTATTTAGAACTCCTTTAAATATTCAGATCATTTAAGTGCCGGTTCACACTTCCGCGTGTGCGGCGATCGCATGTAATATCGGAGCGCACTGCTCCTACATTACATGCGATCGGATGTGCAGTGCGAATTCAGCCATACACTTTGTATGGCTAAATTGGCACTGCACCCGCACAAAAGTCGCACATGAGGCATTCAGCCGCATCAGGATCGGATCGCACAGTGGTTCACACTTGTGCGATCCGATCCTGTGCAAACTGTCAGATTGCACTGTCATATGCGATCAAACTGGGGGTGTCGTTAACATTTAATTGACACCCCCAGCGTATCGCATATGGCAGTGTGAACTGCCAGATGTGTGTTTGCGATGCGGGAACAGGCTGCGAATTCGCAGCCTTCCCGCATCGCACAAGTGTGACCCGGCACTAAAGATGTCAATAAAAAGAAACAACTCTGAAGGATGAGGGATTCTAACCTGAGCAGTTGGGAACTAGGGTTTGTTTATTTATTTTTTTATTTGTAAATAATATACAGTGGGTACGGAAATTATTCAGACCCCCTTAAATTTTTCACTCTTTGTTATATTGCAGCCATTTGCTAAAATCATTTAAGTTCATTCTTCTTCCTCATGAATGTACACATAGCACCCCATACTGACAGAAAAACACAGAATTGTTGACATTGTTGCAGATTTATTAAAAAAGAAAAACTGAAATATCACATGGTCCTAAGTATTCAGACCCTTTGCTGTGACACCCATATATTTAACTCAGTTGTTTCCATTTCTTCTGATCATCCTTGAGATGGTTCTACACCTTCATTTGAGTCCAGCTGTGTTTGATTATACTGTTTGGACTTGATTAGGAAAGCCACACACCTGTCTATATAAGACCTTCCAGATTACAATACATGTCAGAGCAAATGAGAATCATGAGGTCAAAGGAACTGCCTGAAGAGCTCAGAGACAGAATTGTGGCAAGGCACAGATCTGGCCAAGGTCCAAAAAGATTTCTGCTGCACTTAAGGTTCCTAAGAGCACAGTGGCCTCCATAATCCTCAAATGGAAGATGTTTGGGACGACCAGAACCCTTCCTAGAGCTGGCCGTCCGGCCAAACTGAGCTATCGGGGGAGAAGAGCCTTGGTGAGAGAGGTAAAGAAGAACCCAAAGATCACTGTGGCTGAGCTCCAGAGATGCAGTCAGGAGATAGGAGAAAGTTGTAGAAAGTCAACCATCACTGCAGCCCTCCACCAGTCGGGGCTTTATGGCAGAGTGGCCCGACGGAAGCCTCTCCTCAGTGTAAGACACATGAAAGCCCGCATGGAGTTTGCTAAAAAACACCTGAAGGACTCCAAGATGGTGAGAAATAAGATTCTCTGGTCTGATGAGACCAAAATAGAACTTTTTGGCCTTAATTCTAAGCGGTATGTGTGGAGAAAACCAGGCACTGCTCATCACCTGTCCAATACAGTCCCAACAGTGAAGCATGGTGGTGGCAGCATCATGCTGTGGGGGTGTTTTTCAGCTGCAGGGACAGGACGACTGGTTGCAATCGAGGGAAAGATGAATGCGGCCAAGTACAGGGATATCCTGGACAACAACCTTCTCCAGAGTGCTCTGGACCTCAGACTGGGCCGAAGGTTTACCTTCCAACAAGACAATGACCCTAAGCACACAGCTAAAATAACGAAGGAGTGGCTTCACAACAACTCCGTGACTGTTCTTGAATGGCCCAGCCAGAGCCCTGACTTAAACCCAATTGAGCATCTCTGGAGAGACCTAAAAATGGCTGTCCACCAACGTTTACCATCCAACCTGACAGAACTGGAGAGGATCTGCAAGGAGGAATGGCAGAGGATCCCCAAATCCAGGTGTGAAAGACTTGTTGCATCTTTCCCAAAAAGACTCCTGGCTGTATTAGATCAAAAGGGGGCTTCTACTAAATACTGAGCAAAGGATCTGAATACTTAGGACCATGTGATATTTCAGTTTTTCTTTTTTAATAAATCTGCAACAATGTCAACAATTCTGTGTTTTTCTGTCAGTATGGGGTGCTATGTGTTCATTCATGAGGAAGAAGATTGAACTTAAATGATTTTAGCAAATGGCTGCAATATAACAAAGAGTGAAAAATTTAAGGGGGTCTGAATACTTTCCGTACCCACTGTATACAGTATATACACACTATATTACAAAAAGCATTGGGACGCACATGCACATTAATGGCATCCCAGTCTTATAGTGGCCATACATTATACGAAAAATCGGCCGAAATTCGGTCATTTGGACAGATCATTTGTTTTTTGGCTGGTTAATGGGCACAAATCATTAATCGGTTGTGACATTTTTGAGTCAAAAAAATGAAGGACAAGTTTGGAAATTTTCTGCTGAAAGGTTAATGTGTTTCTCGTCCAGACTGTTTGCACTAGGTATATGTGAAAAAATTAACAAAAAACTGATTCATTTATGTCTATTGAACGTTTTATCGGTCATTACATGATGGCACGATCGTCTGCCTTCACGGCCGAGTGTTCGTTTTTCGAAAATTAGCTTGAACGATTTTTCGTATAGTGTATGGACAGCATAAGTCTGTAGTATTCAATATTGAGTTGGCCCACTCTTTGCAGCTATAACAGCTTCAACTCTTCTGGGAAGGCTGTCCACAAGGTTTAGGAGTGTGTCTATGGGAATGTTTGACCATTCTTTCAGAAGCACATTTGTGAGGTCAGGCACCGATGTAGATCAGAAGGCCTGTCTCGCAGTCTCTGTTCTAATTCATTCCAAAGGTGTTCTATCCGATTGAGGTCAGGACACTGTGCAGGCCAGTCAAGTTCCTCCACCACAAACTCACTCATCCATGTCTTTATGGACCTTGTTTGTTGGAACAGCAAGGGGCCATCCACAAACTGTTCCCACTAAGTTTGGAGCATGAAATTGTCCAAAAAGTCTTGGTATGCTGATGCTTTAAGAGTTCCCTTCTCTGAAACTAAGGCTGGCCATACACTATACAATTTTCTTATTCAATTTCCTTTAGATTTACCTTAAACTATGTAGTGCAAGGGCCTGTCTGATTGCATACAAATTGAAAGTGTTTAGGTTTGACCCTATATTACATGGTTTTGGTAAATCTAAAGGAAAGTTGAAGAAGAAAATTGTATAGTGTATGGCCAGACTAAGGGGACAAGCCCAACCCCTGAGGAACAACCCCACGCCATAATTCCCCCTCCACCCCTCCTCTCTCCTCACATTTGTCCTCCACTCCACCTTCCATGATGCCGTCGTCACGTTGTTCCGGAAAAAGGCAGGCTTTTGTGGCCCAAATGTTGGAGCGAAAAAAAGGTGTCCGACAGGTGTTCGACTACATCGGGTTAACGGCAGATGTGCACACTCTGAGGAGTGATGAACCCCTGGACTACTGGGTGGGCAGGCTTGACCTCTGGCCAGAGCTTGCACAATTTTCAATGGAACTGTTGGCTTGCCCCCCGTCTAGTGTCCTGTCTGAAAGGACGTTTAGCGCAGCAGGGGGGATTGTGACCGATAAGCGCACTCGCCTAGCTCATGACAGTGTAGACTACCTCACATTTATAAAAATGAATGAGGCATGGATCTCTGAGGAATTCAAAACATGTGACCAGAAGACCATGTTTCATTGAAATTCCTCAGGCCACAAATATCATATATAAAAGGCATTTCATGTCCATTGAATGGATAATTTTTGGGGCCTATACAGGCCGACACTTACTTCTGTATACTGTGAATGCCTAATGTACCTCTAGCCATCAAATACACTACGTTCTTAGCTGTCAGTTAAACTCATGTGGGCTAATTTTTGGGGCCTATACAGGCAGACACTTACTTCTGTATACTGTGAATGCCTAATTTACTTCTAGCCATCAAATACACTACGTTCTTAGCTGTCAGTTAAACCCATGTGGGCTAATTTTTGGGGCCTATACAGGCCAAAACTTATTCTGTATCCTGTGTGAATGCCTAATGTACCTCTAGCCATCAAATACACTACGTTCTTACCTGTCAGTTAAACGCATGTGGGCTACAATTTGGGGCCTATACAGGCCGACACTTACTTCTGTATCCTGTGTGAATGCCTAATGTACCTCTAGCCATCAAATACACTATGTTCTTAGCTGTCAGTTAAACCCATGTGGGCTAATTTCTGGGGTCTATACAGGCCGACACTTACTTCTGTATCCTTTATGAATGCCTAATGTACCTCTAGCCATCAAATACACTACGTTCTTAGCTGTCAGTTAAACCCATGTGGGCTAATTTTTGGGGCCTATACAGGCCGACACTTACTTCTGTATACTGTGAATGCCTAATGTACCTCTAGCCATCAAATACACTACGTTCTTAGCTGTCAGGTAAACCCATGTGGGCTAATTTTTGGGGCCTATACAGGCCGACACTTACTTCTGTATCCTCTGTGAATGCCTAATGTACCTTCAGTCACAGAATACTACATTCTTAGCTGTCAGGTAAATGCATGTGGGCTAATTTTTGGGGCCTATACAGGCCGACACTTACCTCTGTATACTGTGAATGCCTAATGTACCTCTAGCCATCAAATACACTACGTTCTTAGCTGTCAGTTAAACCCATGTGGGCTAATTTTTGGGGCCTATACTGGCCGACACTTACTTCTGTATCCTGTGTGAATGCCTAATGTACCTTCAGCCACAGAATACTACATTCTTAGCTGTCAGGTAAAGGCATGTGGGCTAATTTTTGGGGCCAATACAGGCCGACACTTACTTCTGTATACTGTGAATGCCTAATGTACCTCTAGCCATCAAATACACTACGTCCTTAGCTGTCAGGTAAACCCATGTGGGCTAATTTTTGGGGCCTATACAGGCCGACACTTACTTCTGTATCCTGTGTGAATGCCTAATGTACCTTCAGTCACAGAATACTACATTCTTAGCTGTCAGGTAAACGCATGTGGGCTAATTTTTGGGGCCTAAACAGGCCGACACTTACTTCTGTATACTGTGAATGCCTAATGTACCTCAAGCCATCAAATACACTATGTTCTTAGCTGTCAAGTAAACCCATGTGGGCTAATTTTTGGGGCCTATACTGGCCGACACTTACTTCTGTATCCTGTGTGAATGCCTAATGTACCTTCAGCCACATAATACTACATTCTTAGCTGTCAGGTAAAGGCATGTGGGCTAATTTTTGGGGCCAATACAGGCCGACACTTACTTCTGTATACTGTGAATGCCTAATGTACCTCTAGCCATCAAATACACTACGTCCTTAGCTGTCAGGTAAACCCATGTGGGCTAATTTTTGGGGCCTATACAGGTCGACACTTACTTCTGTATCCTGTGTGAATGCCTAATGTACCTCTAGCCATCAAATACACTACGTTCTTAGCTGTCAGTTAAACCGATGTGGGCTAATTTTTGGGGCCTATACAGGCCGACACTTACTTCTGTATCCTGTGAATGCCTAATGTACCTTCAGCCACAGAATACAGCATTCTTAGCTGTCAGGTAAACCCATGTGGGCTTATTTTTGGGGCCAATACTGGCCGACACTTACTTCTGTATCCTGTGAATGCCTAATGTACCTTCAGCCACAGAATACTACGTTCTTAGCTGTCAGGTAAACGCATGTGGGCTAATTTTTGGGGCCTTTTATGGCCGACACTTACTTCTGTATCATGTGAATGCCTAATGTACCTTCAGCCACAGAATACAGCATCCTTAGCTGTCAGGTAAACCCATGTGGGCTAATTTTTGGGGCCAATACTGGCCGACACTTACTTCTGTATCCTTTGAATGCCTAATCTACATTCAGCCACAGAATACTACGTTCTTAGCTGTCAGGTAAACACATGTGGGCTAATTTTTGGGGCCTATACAGGCCGACACTTACTTCTGTATCCTGTGTGAATGCCTAATGTACCTCTAGCCATCAAATACACTACGTTCTTAGCTGTCAGTTAAACCGATATGGGCTAATTTTTGGGGCCTATACAGGCCGACACTTACTTCTGTATCCTGTGAATGCCTAATGTACCTTCAGCCACAGAATACAGCATTCTTAGCTGTCAGGTAAACCCATGTAGGCTAATTTTTGGGGCCAATACTGGCCGACACTTACTTCTGTATCCTGTGAATGCCTAATGTACCTTCAGCCACAGAATACTACGTTCTTAGCTGTCAGGTAAACGCATGTGGGCTAATTTTTGGGGCCTTTTATGGCCGACACTTACTTCTGTATCATGTGAATGCCTAATGTACCTTCAGCCACAGAATACAGCATCCTTAGCTGTCAGGTAAACCCATGTGGGCTAATTTTTGGGGCCAATACTGGCCGACACTTACTTCTGTATCCTGTGAATGCCTAATGTACATTCAGCCACAGAATACTACATTCTTAGCTGTCAGGTAAAGGCATGTGGGCTAATTTTTGGGGCCAATACAGGCCGACACTTACTTCTGTATACTGTGAATGCCTAATGTACCTCTAGCCATCAAATACACTACGTCCTTAGCTGTCAGGTAAACCCATGTGGGCTAATTTTTGGGGCCTATACAGGCCGACACTTACTTCTGTATCCTGTGTGAATGCCTAATGTACCTCTAGCCATCAAATACACTACGTTCTTAGCTGTCAGTTAAACCGATGTGGGCTATTTTTTGGGGCCTATACAGGCCGACACTTACTTCTGTATCCTGTGAATGCCTAATGTACCTTCAGCTACAGAATACAGCATTCTTAGCTGTCAGGTAAACCCATGTGGGCTATTTTTTGGGGCCAATACTGGCCGACACTTACTTCTGTATCCTGTGAATGCCTAATGTACCTTCAGCCACAGAATACTACGTTCTTAGCTGTCAGGTAAACGCATGTGGGCCAATTTTTGGGGCCTTTTATGGCCGACACTTACTTCTGTATCATGTGAATGCCTAATGTACCTTCAGCCACAGAATACAGCATCCTTAGCTGTCAGGTAAACCCATGTGGGCTAATATTTGGGGCCAATACTGGCCGACACTTACTTCTGTATCCTGTGAATGCCTAATGTACATTCAGCCACAGAATACTACGTTCTTAGCTGTCAGGTAAACACATGTGGGCTAATTTTTGGGGCCTGGAATGGCCGACACTTACTACTTATACTGTGAATGCCTAATTTTTCAGAATGTAAAGGTACCGCCAAATTGTGGAATGGATGCGGACCCATTTTACAGATGTGTGAATGGACCCTATATGTATTAGATAAATGGATTTTTGTAAGATCTTACCGTAAAATCCTTTTCTCTTAGCTCATTGACAGACGTAGTCCTCGGTGATACACCACCTTCGGGTTATGTTGCCTCCACAGGAGCAGGACTAGACAGGAAATTAAAAAGCTCTGGCCACACCCTAGGGGCAGTCCCAGAGGGTATATCCTCTCTCTCCCTGCCTCAGCAAATCAGTTATGTGAAAAAGCAGTCTTTAGAGATTTTAACCCAACCCAACTCAAAAACAGAGGGGCGGGGACTACGTCTGTCAATGAGCTAAGAGAAAAGGATTTTACGGTAAGATCTTACAAAAATCCATTTTTCTCTAGCGCTCATTGACAGACGTAGTCCTCGGTGATACACCACCTTCGGGACGTCCCAGAGCAGTATCACAAATGAGGGGTGGGAAAATGGAAATCAAATCCCAATCTAGAAGGCCCAACCGGTGCCAACTAGAAGTTTACAATGCTCATCCTTAATGATGAGACTCAAAAAAGAGAAATTTTTTTTTTTTTTTTTTTTTCAAACAGAAAAAAACCCTCGAGGTAGACCACCGGTCTCCTCAAATTGCGGCCTGCAAAACCTTGCGGCCAAATGAGGCATCCGCCGATGCCGTCACATCAATTTTATAGAATTTTGTAAAGGTATGTACCGACGACCAGGTGGCCGCCTTACATACCTGGACCACTGACGCCTGATGGCGAAAGGCCCAGGAAGTACTGAGCGCTCGAGTGGAGTGCGCCCTAACAGGGAACGGAGGACTCTGACCCTTAATAGAATAAGCCTGTACCACCGTTTGTCTAATCCATTTGGCAATGGTCGCGGCAGATGCAGGCAAACCCTTTCTGGGGCCATCCGTGATCACAAAAAGTGAATCCGTCTTACGGAATGATTCCGTAGCTTTCAGGTATACCCTGATTGCCCGAACCACATCCAAGGAATGCAACGCATGTTCCCGATGATGCTTGGGCTGAGGACACAAGGAAGGTAGTACAATATCTTCATTCAGATGAAAATCTGAAACCACCTTAGGAAGAAAAGATGGCTTAGGATGAAGTACTACCTTATCCCTATGAATCACTAGGTATGGGGACTGGCATGATAATGCAGCCAGTTCTGACACCCTGCGAGCAGAAGTAATAGCCACCAAGAAGGCCACCTTCTGGGATAAAGTAAGCAAGGGAATCTCCCTGATGTTTTCAAAGGGAGGTTTCTGTAGAACCGACAAAACCAAATTAAGATCCCAGGGCGGTAAGGGCGCGCGGACTGGAGGAGCCAGGTGCCGCACCCCCTGGATGAAATTCCGCACCAAAGACTTGGTAGCTAAAGGTTTCTGAAAGAAGATTGCCAATGCTGAAACTTGACCCTTGATGGTGCTCAAGGCTAGCTTCTGCTCAACCCCTTGTTGCAAAAAGGCCAATATTCGAGTCACCGAATAGGTACGTGGAGGAAATCCTAAAGATTCGCACCACGCAATATAAGTCTTCCATGTGTGATAATAGACCTTGCTGGAAGTCGCTTTCCTTGCTTTAATAAGGGTAGGAATGACTGAAGTAGACAAACCTCTGTCCTTCAGTACTTGGGTCTCAATGGCCAGGCCATTAAACCCAGCGACTGTAAAGCATGATGGTAAATTGGTCCTTGAGACCACAGACACTCCCTGAGACGAAGTTCCCACGGAACGTCTGCGACTAGCATGTCCAAGTCGGCCAGGCCGGCTTGAGGAGGCCAGCCTAGAATTTCTAGGACCACTGGCGCTGATAGAATCTGAACCAGGCGTCCCTAGAGGTATCTGGCCCCGACCATCCGAGAAAGTCTGGTCGTTTTCTGTTCCCACACATTTATCAGATACCCGATTGTTATCAGGTAGGGTGATCTTTTCTGGTTGAACCTCAGGGACCGAAGTCACCCGACTAGAAGCTACTTGGCCTATCTGGTCAACCAGATCCGATTCCTGTGAGGTATAGGGACTAATCTTAGGAAAAGGTAAAGGAAAAGATCTATTCAGGGAACGGTAACTACCGCTTCCTGTAGTACTTAAATGTTGGAAGGGAAGAATCGCACCGGTAGTAGTGGTTGAAGCTCGATCTAATGTCCTGAATACCGGTGAAAACGTCCCCCCACCCTGAAACCGGGTGGGGCGCACCTTCAGGCTGTGTACTCCTTTGCTTCGGGTTTGGCTGGGTTGGTCCTCTGCTTGTCCGACCAGCCCTTCTTGAACCCTCCTGGAGGAGTCTTGCCTTTCCCGCTAGTACCAGCCGGGCGCCCTTTATGGGCGGTAAAGAAAGGTCCTCGCTTGTTGCGAGGTCCCTTAGCTTTAGCAGCCTGTGGCAAAAAAGTGCTCTTGCCCCCAGTGGCATCCTTGATGATTTCATCTAGGTTGGCCCCAAATAGACGATTCCCCTGAAAAGGGAGATTTGTCAAGGTCTTTTTGGAACCTAGGTCAGCTGACCAGCATTTTAACCACAGCACACGTCTGAGAATCACCGCTGACATAGATGCATGCCCTAATAAGGGAGTAGTGTCCAAAGGCTGCGTCACAGATAAACTGTAGCCCTTGTATAATCTGTTCCATCAAATCAGATGTCTCCTGGGGAATATCTTTTCCCCTAAGGTCTTGGCGTACCATTTTCGCCCATTCCGTAAGTGTCTGGGAAACTAGACCAATAACAATTACTGGTCTAAATGCGGACCCTATCAGAGAGAAGATGGTGCGGGACTCCGCTTCCATCTTTCGATCCACCGGATCCTTAAAGGACGAAGTGTCCTCCACTGGGATAACCGTGGCTTTATTCAGCCTGGAAATAGGTGGATCCACCACCGGTGGTACCGTCCATTTCTTAATGATGGATTCCTCAAACGGATAGCGTCTAGCAATACGCTTGGAAATAGTAAAGGTACGTTTAGAATGCTCCCATTCTCCTTTAATCTGATTACCGAAACATTTGGGTACAGGAAAAACCTTCACCGTTTTGATGGGCTTATTGGTACCAAAAGGAATCTGTTTCAGTTGCCTCTGCCGGTAAAGCCTCAAGTTTTAAGGTTTCCTGCACTGCCACAACTAGTGCGTCCACCAATGCTTCTTCCTGAATTATAGCAGGAGAAGAAGCGTCCTCCTCACTGTCTGAGGGGGCTTTACCTGGGATAACAGCCTTTGCAGAGGAACCTGCAACTGCAGTGACCATTTCTGAATCAGAGTCAGAGGTGTCAGATAGTATAGGGGTAGGCGGGGGTCGCTTCCTTGACCCCCGTCCCTGACAGGCCGCCTCCACCCGAGCCACTATAGACTCCAAAATTGCTGTAAATGACTCTACACTCTGTGCACCGGCGGGTCCCGTGGCCCCCTCGAGGGAAACAGGTGGGGGAATATGTGTGGCAGGGTCCATGATAATTCCAGTCACTTCCTGGATAATATAATTCAAAAATAAAAAAACTTTTCTTTTTTTTTTTTTTTTTCCCAGACCCCCAGCGCCACAAAAAGCCCCTTAGTGTTACCTGCTAGGGATCCCTATCGATCGAGAGAGAGAGAGAGAGATAGACCCCCAGGCTCACCACTTGATGCTCAGAGTTTAACTGCAACAGGTTACAGCGCTGTCTTGACAAACAGGAAGTCTTTTGGCTGGCTGCCCAGGAAGAAAGGAGGCGGCTCCGCCCCTCTGCACGCCTTCCGGCGCCTCCCCTAGCTCCACGAGGTGTTTGGATCACCTCAAACATGGCCGCCCCCATGCTGGAGACACGAGGCTACGCCAAAATGGCGGCTCGTGCGATCCAGCAAAAAAAATGGCGGCGGCCTGTACTGAATAGCGGTGTGCTGCAGGGCACACAACACTCTCTCTGCATGGGGATTTGGCGTGGTTGGCGGTACCGGCCCTGGCGGACCGCATGGCCATTCGGGAGGCCTGCTAATAGCTGGAGATCTGATTAGGAAGGCAGTCTACATGTCCGTGGCTTCTGACTGGTAGGTAGCTTATTCTTATCACCGTAAGATTCCCAGAATGCCACAGATTATAATCTTTTTAACATGTATACAATTAGATTGTTAGCTCCCAAACCAAGCCTCCTGGCTTTTTGCACATAAAATCACACTCAAAGTAGGAGGATCTGTGTCATTTATAGGATAGAGAGGGACTCTATCTTACCATACAGAGAGGGGCCCGCGTTCACCACAAGACCCGTCAGGGGAAAAGGGGGAACATACTACTCACCATACCGGAACCAGGCGGGCACCAACTCCTGACAGTACCCCTCTCCACCGGGGCGGGAGGGCTGTCGACCGATATGGACGCCGTGACTCATGGTCTTTGGCGTTTCAGCGAGACGTTTAACTCGCGGGGTCAGTCCTTTAATGGGACTTTGTCGCGGCCGACCCAGCGCGGAGCTATGGCCTGCACGCGCTCGTAGGTTGAACTGGGGTGACCACCGGATCTCAACATCCAGCCCGTCGCCCAGTTCAGCTTTCTTGCTTGAAGATCTCACAGGAACACTGGAGAAAAAAAGCTGTCTAAAAAATCCTTTAAGAAAAAAATCTTGCCAGGACCTAAGATCCCAGCAAGGTATCTAGGTCCTTACTCCTAACTAGACAGAAAATAACTGATTTGCTGAGGCAGGGAGAGAGAGGATATACCCTCTGGGACTGCCCCTAGGGTGTGGCCAGAGCTTTTTAATTTCCTGTCTAGTCCTGCTCCTGTGGAGGCAACATAACCCGAAGGTGGTGTATCACCGAGGACTACGTCTGTCAATGAGCGCTAGAGAAATGTATTTACCGGCTGCTGTCAGTTCTGGCTGATTTCTGAAAAAGAAAATTTATTTTTTGCTGTGTAAAAAAAAAAAAAAAAAAAATTAGGGCAACTTTTTCAATTGCAATACTTCTGTTATGACATTGTCCATGTGCTGGGACTATTTGTGCACAGCTAGTACGTCTTTTGTGGCTGCAAATATGACCTAAAGGTTTCTAAAGTTCGCCTCTCATTAAAGTCAATGGGGCCCGCCGCAAACTTGCGGTTCGCAGACTTTTGAGAAAATTTGCGGCTGACGTTCGCAAACCGCCCCGGCCGATGTTCGTCCATCTCTATTCAGGAAGAGATGGCCAGCAAATCAAGCAAAAATAACAACTTGAAAGGATATTTTTTTAAGTAAACGAATATTGGATTGTCAAATATAACTATTGTTCGTAATCCCATTATAATGTTGATGGTATAAAATGAAAATGTGTGCTATGATTATAGAATTAATTTATAGGTGGTATTAAACACTAAGACAGGAAGTGTGTTACTGGCTGGAACACCAGGTGAAATAAAGGGGGAAAAAAGCCTAAAAAGAAAACAAATGCAGCCATCATAGCCATCAAATCTAAGGATTGGTATGCTGCAGTATATCACGTTTTTAGATTTATTATATTAGGTTTTTAGGTTTATTGCCACTTTAAGTAACTAAACAATAACCAAAAAAAGTTAGGCAAAGCATGCATTGCTAATGCATGCAAATATACTGTACATGGAAATTTTCATACATGCTGATGGTGTG
The DNA here is from genome assembly GCF_965119305.1 of Pelophylax lessonae. Taxonomy (NCBI): domain Eukaryota; kingdom Metazoa; phylum Chordata; class Amphibia; order Anura; family Ranidae; genus Pelophylax; species Pelophylax lessonae. Next base: position 289,983,747 of record NC_138769.1, read on the forward strand.
TTTACAGAGCTAGAGAACGTGTATAGTAATTTTAAACAGGCCATAGAAAGCTTAGCTAGTAATTAAAATGCTGGAGAAATTTTGGCTTAATAGCTTAGAACATAGGCATTGCTAGACCGCTGTTCCTGGGGTACATCGTGCTTACTGAGACTCAATAGAACATGTCACTTTGACTGTTAGAGTGACTTGCTCTGTTGTATGCAGATAGAACTAGGTGGAACGATAGCCAGCCTGGTACCTGTATATTGTAGCTTTAGCTACTTTTTGGAGGCCTGGAAGAAAATGGAGCAGAACCTCTACAGCATTTATCAGGTAGGTAAATATCACTCCCTTTAACCACCAATGACAATGCACACTGGCCACCAATAAGGGGCACTGACCACCAATAAGGGGGGACTGACCACCCATGGAAACCACTGAGCACTGAAAAGCAATTTTTAACTTTTAAACACGTTAAAATCTGCAAAAAATATATATTTTATAAAATCACATAAAAAATAATCCTCAAAGTCCCACTCTGCCAGAAAATATACTAATAAACCTGAAGAGTCACCAGTATTAAATCAAAGTACCCAAAAAAAATGACCTTAAAAACCAGGTTTTTTAACGTAATTTCTTTGATATTTTCTAAAAAAGCAGAGGCCCTGTAGAATAATAAGATGGTTTATTATATTTACATTTTTTAACACTTTTAATTTTTTTTTTCATTTAAAGCAGTATAAAATCGAAAAGCAAATTATTTATTTTTGCAGCTTACCAGTTCCTAGATGTGATGGCTGCATTCGTTTTCTTTTTTAGGCTTTTTTTCCTTTATTTTTACCTGGTGATCTGGCTAGTAAGTCTGTTGTTTTTCAACAGAACAAGCGGTTTTGCAGATGTAGCTTTCACAGGGTTAAGACAAACTATTTAACACTGACAATGGGGTGCTTGCAATAATCAGCTTTTATTTATTTATGTAAAACCTTTATCCCAAAAGTGTTTGCTGTAACTGTTAGCTACAGTTCAGCTTCAGTTTGTTAGTGTATTTAAATCTGCTAGTACATTTAACACTCCCCTTCCTCCAGACTAACAATGCTGGAGGCACTCTAATACAAGAAGTGCAATATTGGCCAAATCATCAGGTGAAAACACAGGGAAAAAAGATTACAAAAAGAAAACTAACATAGCCATCACATTTAATGTTTGGTAAGCTGCAATATAGTACATTGTTAGTTTGGTGTTTAATACTACCGGTTGTAAACCTCAGACAATAAATATATAAACAAAGCATATCCCTCTATACAGTAATATGTTCTTGTCTCTGTCCAGAGCACTAAGTGCCATTTCTGCCTGCGTGAATCACTTCTGACAAGTTTTTCCAACACCAAGAGAAAAAAGGTGGCAGGGTAGGGATCCAGCACACAGCCTGTTATTGACAGCCTCAGCTCTGTTCCTGTGTGCAGTCAGTATTCAGAGCTCTCCTCACTGAGCTCTACACTGCATAATTTCATCTCTCCACCCCCTGTTTTCTGACAGCTCAGATAAGCTTTATATATTCTGGACTTTGACCAGATGTGGAGAAGAGAGGGCTGAAGATAAAAAGGTACAACCTATGTAGGAGGGTTTGCTTAATCTCTGTGTATTATCTGAGGCTAGTCACTTCACTGGCATATATAAGAGTTTACAACCACTTTAATGTTATTGATACCACAGGGGGGCTAAGGAATCCCCTATGTCAGGGGTCTTCAAACTATGGCCCTCCAGTTGTTCAATTCCCATCATGCCTAGTCATGTCTGTGAGTGTCAGAGTTTTACAATGCCTCATGGGATGTGTAGTTCTGCAACAGCTGGAGAGCCGTAGTTTGAGGGTCCCTGCCCTATGTGATAGCAGTGGGCAGATGACACAAACTCTTTATGGAGACATCAGGGGTATATTAGACCTCTAATGTCCCCCCTGCCATTTTCTTCAGCCAAAAGAGCACAGATGCTGGTTAATCCACTGTTTACCTAGCTTTGAAGGTGTAATTTTGACAGCTTTGAGCACTGAAGTGCACATAGCTGAGGGCTTTAATGTTCATGCTCTGAAGAACATCCATTCCCCAATGTCCTCTGCAGCCTTCTCCTGCTCGTCTTCCTGACAGTTTTTTGGGTTTTAGGTAGTGATCGACCGATATCGTTTTTTCGTTGCCGATACCGATACCTTGCCGATCGCATATCGGTATCGGCCGATATTTTCACACATGTAAAATTTTCCAAAAAAACCCAACAAATTTCGACACAAATCTCTTAATAAACATGTTAATCTTTGTTTATTAACATTTTTAACATTCTTCACACCTTAACTGCATGAAAACTGATAGGAAAAGTGTACTTGCAGGGACATTTGCATTTCACATCATCTGATTGTGCATTAATGCATAATAAGTGCTGCAGTAGTGGACTCACTCACTGCAATATTTTTAAATCACTACTGCAGTGCAGTCAGTGCAAAACTGCTAGAACAAATGCTAGGCAACAGCTACACAGTGGATTGGACTAGAGTCAGTGGACTACCTTTGCAGTATGGCACTCACTGCAACTGCAACTGCAACTACTGCATTCAGTGCAAAACTGCTAGAAAAAAAGCTAGGCAACAACAACAGCTACACAATACACATACATACACAGTGGATTGGACTGGAGTCAGTGGAGGACTACCTGTGCAGTAAGGCACTCACTGCAACTACTGCAGTCAGTGCAATACTGCTAAAAAAAGCAAGGCAACAGCGACACATGTCACAGTGGATTGGTCTGAAGTCAGTGGAGGACTACCTCTGTCTGCAGTATGGCACTCACTGCAACTACTGCAGTCAATGCAATACTGCTAGAAAAAAAGCAAGGCAACAGCTACACATGTCACACTGGATTGGACTGGAGTCAGTGGAGGATTACCTCTGTCTGCAGTATGGCACTCACTGCAACTACTGCAGTCAGTGCAATACTGCTAGAAAAAAAGCAAGGCAACAGCTACACGTCACACTGGATTGGACTGGAGTCAGTGGAGGATTACCTCTGTCTGCAGTATGGTACTCACTGCAACTTTTGCAGTCAGCGCAAAACCGCTAGAAAAAAAAGCTATGCAACAGCTACACAGTGGATTGGATTGGAGTCAGTGGACTACCTCTGCAGTAGGGCACTCACTGCAACTACAGCAGTTAGTGCAAAACCGTGTAACGCTCCTGCGTTTTTGTAGTAGGCTGGATTTGCAGCTGCAGAATCTCCACTCAGTAGTCATGTAGAGATGTGTTGAATAACCAGATCCAACTCTCCAGACTCATCACTGTGGGCCTGTCAGCTTCAGCATGCAGATATACACACTCAATAAGATGTTCCTGGAGTGATAGGATGTATATGATAGTATGAAGATGATGTGCTGAAGGGACAGGTGTGAACAGTGACAGAGATGGTAAGCACTTGATAGAAATGTTCAGGAGAGTATTAGATGGTATTAGGTAGAATGCAGATAGGTTAGTAATCGAGTATGGTAACAGGTGGTAAGGACAGCAGATGACAAATACAGGATAGACTAACCCAGTGCAAGGATAGATGGTAGTAGACTCAAGAGCTAGCAATCTATGTAACAGTGCAGATGATAGAATAAGTATGCATAGATAGTAACAGTCCTTAATGTGCAGAGGTAGATAGTGTAAGTAAGGTTATGGAGGATTCCCCTGTGGGGTACTTATCACTAGTGAGGTTAGTAGTAGAAGGATCCAGTAGTGAGGGAGTGATCCAGTAGCGAGATACAGGGATCAGTAGCGAGGTTCCGGTCTGTTTCCAAGTAAAAGAGAATAGCTGGAGGTTCCGGTAGCAAGACAAGCTTGTAAGCATGTGGACACACAGGCAGGTTGAACGAACAACGTGAGAGAGAACGCCGGCGGTTGAAATAGCCGCTCTGCGGCGCTCGGCGATGACGTCATCCGTCTTAAAGGTGTATGCGTACCACCTAATTACAAAGGTGGGACGCATATTGAAAGAAAAAGTGGAAAATAAGGGTACCAGAGGTACCAGAATCTTACAGTACCCCCCCCTTAAGGCCGGCTCCGGAAGGCCTATAGCACTGGTTTCTCCGGGTATTTCGAGTGAAACCTTCGTATAAGCCTAGGTGCGTGAACATCAGTGATATCCAACCAGGTGTCGTCTTGGGGTCCATAGTTCTTCCATCTTATGAGATACTGGAGTCTTCCTCTGTGGATACGAGAATCCAAAATCTCCTTAATCTCATATTCTTCTCCGCCTTCAACTTGTACTGGAGGTGGAGGCAAGATGGTAGGCCTTATTCCTTGATTAGGAACATGGGGTTTCAGTAGCGACACATGGAAGATGGGATGGATGTTGAGATCTGCTGGTAAGGTGAGCTGTACTGCAGCTTTTCCAATAAGTTTCTTAATTGGGAAGGGTCCCAGAAATAAAGGTCCAAGCTTTTTGCTAGGGATCTTTAATCTTAAATTTCTTGTCGATAGCCAAACGAGGTCCCCAATAGCATACTGAGGAGAAGGTCTTCTACGTAGGTCGTAGTACCTTTTTTGTTGGCTGTGGGCGTGTGAGATAGTGGTATTAAGTAAACCCAGAGAGTCCTTTATTTGGGTAAGATAGTCTGAGGCTACTGGGTTACTTGATGGTAGGATGCGTGGTGGAAGAAGTGTGGGATGAAACCCATAGTTCAAGTAGAACGGACTTTGCTTAGTAGTACTGTGGGTTGCGTTGTTATAAGCAAATTCCGCCAGAGGGAGAAGGTCCACCCATTCATCCTGTAGGTATGATGTGTAGCAACGCAGATATTGTTCTATACACTGGTTGACTCTTTCAGTCTGTCCGTTGGTCTGAGGTTGGTAGGGAGAAGTGAGCTTTCGCTCAATCCGTAATATTTGACAAAGAGCTTGCCAAAATTTGGAGATGAACTGTGAATCACGGTCGGATAAAAGAGTCTTTGGAATTCTGTGTAACTTGAACACATGTTTCATCAATAGTTCCGCTGTTTGTTTAGATGAAGGTAGTCTACGGATAGCGATGAAATGTGCCATCTTTGTCAGGTGGTCCACTGACACTAGAATGGTATTAAATCCTTTAGAAGGTGGTAGTTCTACTATAAAGTCTAAGGACACAACTTCCCATGGAACCTGGGGTATTGGTAGACTGCAGAGTAGACCAGATGGTTTTGTAGTGTCAATTTTGGACCTTGCACAGATGTCACATGAAGATACAAATTTTTGTACAGACGTCTTCATATCAGGCCACCAAAACTGCCTAGTAAGCAAATTAAGGGTTTTCGTCATACCCATATGTCTTGCCATGGGCACATCATGTGATAACTCCAAGATCTTGGTGCGCATAGTAGGGGGTATGTAGAGTTTGTCGTTGTAGTAGAGGAAGCCTTCTGCATCAGTACTTAGTTGTGGTGGAGGTGAATCCAATCCTATACTGTGCAAAATCTCTTCCTTCAGGGAACGAACAACCCCAATAATACGTTCATAGGGTATTATAGGAATAGAAGGGATTTCAGCGCAGTTATCTTCGGTTAATCGTGATAGCGCATCCGCTTTTTTATTTTTGTCTGCAGGCGTGTAGGTCACTAAGAAGTTGAATCTTAGGAAGAATAATGACCATCGTACCTGCCGGTGGGAGAGAGTTTTGTTAGTCTGGAGGTATTGAAGGTTTTTATGATCTGTATATATGAGTATTGGTAACCGGGTACCCTCAAGTAGATGTCGCCAATTCTCCAGTGCCAGTTTTATGGCAAGCAACTCCTTTTCACCCACTGGGTAATTCACCTCTGGGCTGCTTAATGATTTTGAAAAGAAAGCAACTGGGTGGAGTGGTGAAGTATTTGTTGGTCGTTGGGAGAGAACTGCTCCTACTGCCATATTTGACGCATCTACCTCCAGAATATATTGGAGGGATGGGTCTGGATGGCGTAGTATGGGAGCAGAAGTAAAGCTTGATTTTAACAAGCAGAAAGCTCGATTTGCTTCTTCTGACCATTTGAATGGTCTCTTTATACTTGTCAGTTGTGTGAGAGGTCTCACAATGGCAGAAAAGTTCTTGATGAACTTCCTATAGAAGTTTGAAAATCCAAGGAATCGCTGTAATGCCTTACGAGTTGTTGGTATAGGCCAGTCCAGAATACAGGATATCTTGCTCATATCCATCTTAATTCCGGTTTTGGATATGATGTATCCTAGGAATAATATTTCTTCTTTATGAAATAGGCATTTTTTTAATTTCACGTATAGATTGTGTGCGAGTAATCTGGATAACACAAGTCTTACATGTTTTATATGTTCAGAGAGAGATCGAGAATAGATAAGTATATCGTCCAGATATACTACAACACAGACATCAAGTAAGTCTCTAAAGATAACAAAAGGTGTATAATGAGAATCGGAAGGAGGCTCACATACACTAGTAGCGCTGCTAGTGTATGTGAGCCTCCTTCCGATTCTCATTATACACCTTTTGTTATTATTTGATTTTTATAGCGGCTGCTTTGTATTTATATTTTATATTTTATATTAGCGCTGGGTTGAGTGGGTGTTTTTATACTTACTCCTATTATCTATAAGTCTCTAAAGATGTTGTTTATGAACCTTTGGAAAGCTGCGGGAGCATTACACAACCCGAATGGCATCACAAGATATTCGAATAATCCGTATCTGGTTCTGAATGCTGTTTTCCACTCATCTCCGTCACGGATTCGGATTAGGTTGTATGCCCCTTTCAGGTCTAATTTAGAGAAGTAAGTAGCCCCACGCACTTGTTCAATGAGTTCAGGGATGAGCGGTAAAGGATAGCGATCCTTTATTGTAATCGTATTTAATTGCCTATAATCGATAATAGGCCTAAGACTTGAATCCTTATTGCGGACAAAGAAAAGTCCTGCAGCTGTGGAAGAAGTAGAGGGTCCGATGAACCCTTTTGTCAAATTCTCATCCAAGTATTCCTTGAGATGAGAAAGTTCATCCTGTGAAAGAGGATAAACATGACCAAAAGGCAATTTGCTGTTAGGGAGTAGATCGATAGTGCAATCATAATCCCTATGCGGAGGCAACACTTGAGCATTTTTCTCAAGGAATACTTCGGACAGATCCTGATAGCATAGTGGTGCAATCTCGTCTGACACCACAGACAGGATCTTTCCATAAGATGGGAGGTTACACGTAATCTCACAATAGTGAGAAGGGAAAGACAAGGTCCGTCTTTTCCAATCTATGATTGGTTGATGTGTGTGTAACCAGGGGAGTCCCAAAATAATAGAAAAATGGGGTGAAGATAGTATATCAAAAGTGGTGGTCTCCATATGAGACTCGTTAGTAGTGACGAGGAGTGCTTGTGTCTGGTTGGTGATTGGACCAGAAGATAGTGGAATACCGTTAATGAGACTAACAGAAACAGGTTTAGGTTTTGAAATAATAGGTATTTTATTTAAGGTAACAAAACATGTATCAATATAGTTTCCACAAGATCCGGTGTCGATCATAGCCTTGGTGGTAATCCTAGTCTGGTCCCACTGTAATGTCAAATGAACAAAGAGATAGGGGTTAGAAAAGGAAGTCGTTAATCCTCCTAGCAAGACATGTGAACACTCACCCTCTTTTTTGCGGACAAGGGGACAGACGCTTATCAAATGATCCGGGGATGCGCAGTACATGCAGAGGTTTCTGGATCTTCTTCTGGCTCGTTCAGTAGTTGATAAAGGTGGGCGTATGGTTCCTACCTCCATGGGAGTAGGGTCAACGGCCGAAATCCGAGAAGGACTAGACAATGGCATTCCCATTTTCTCAGCCTTTCTTTCACGCAGTCGCCTGTCGATGTTGATACTGAGTTGTATTAAGGCATCCAAGGTGCCAGGTAAATCCGTTCGGGCGAGCTCGTCTTTAACAGCTTCTGACAACCCGAGTCTGAATTGAGTTCGCAGAGATGTATCATTCCACCCTGAATCAAGGGTCCATCTTTTGAACTCAGCTACAAAGTCTTCTACAGGTCTCCTTCCTTGTTTTAAAGCCCTCAATTGAATATCAGCAGTACTCTGCCTGTTGGGGTCATCATATAAACTAGCGAGTTCCGCTAGGAATAAAGAATAGGAGTTGAGAAGCTGATCATTTTTCTCAAAGAGAGAGTCTGCCCAGGCCCGTGGATCACCCGTTAAGTATGAGATAACGGTACAGACTTTAATTTGATCAGTAGGGTATGTACGAGGTTTTAACAAAAAAAGCAATTGACATGCGTTTTTGAATTCACGAAATTTTTTCCGATCACCTGTAAACACTAGAGGAGGGTTTATTTTAGGTTCAGGGGGTGGAGCAGCAGTGAGCCGTGAAAGACGGGTTACCTGCTGTATCAGAGTCTGATTTTCTTCTTTTATTTCAGTAAGAGCAAGCATTAATGCATTTACTTGTTGTGTTAATTGTGTCACTTGAGTGGGTAATTCTGCTGAATCCATTTTTTAGGTTCGTTCAATCTGTAACGCTCCTGCGTTTTTGTAGTAGGCTGGATTTGCAGCTGCAGAATCTCCACTCAGTAGTCATGTAGAGATGTGTTGAATAACCAGATCCAACTCTCCAGACTCATCACTGTGGGCCTGTCAGCTTCAGCATACAGATATACACACTCAATAAGATGTTCCTGGAGTGATAGGATGTATATGATAGTATGAAGATGATGTGCTGAAGGGACAGGTGTGAACAGTGACAGAGATGGTAAGCACTTGATAGAAATGTTCAGGAGAGTATTAGATGGTATTAGGTAGAATGCAGATAGGTTAGTAATCGAGTATGGTAACAGGTGGTAAGGACAGCAGATGACAAATACAGGATAGACTAACCCAGTGCAAGGATAGATGGTAGTAGACTCAAGAGCTAGCAATCTATGTAACAGTGCAGATGATAGAATTAGTATGCATAGATAGTAACAGTCCTTAATGTGCAGAGGTAGATAGTGTAAGTAAGGTTATGGAGGATTCCCCTGTGGGGTACTTATCACTAGTAAGGTTAGTAGTAGAAGGGTCCAGTAGTGAGGGAGTGATCCAGTAGCGAGATACAGGGATCAGTAGCGAGGTTCCGGTCTGTTTCCAAGTAAAAGAGAATAGCTGGAGGTTCCGGTAGCAAGACAAGCTTGTAAGCATGTGGACACACAGGCAGGTTGAACGAACAACGTGAGAGAGAACGCCGGCGGTTGAAATAGCCGCTCTGCGGCGCTCGGCGATGACGTCATCCGTCTTAAAGGTGTATGCGTACCACCTAATTAGAAAGGTGGGACGCATATTGAAAGAAAAAGTGGAAAATAAGGGTACCAGAGGTACCAGAATCTTACAAACCGCTAGAAAAAAAGCTAGGCAACAGCTACACATTGGATTGGATTAGACATTTGGCAGTAGGGCACTCACTGCAACTACAGCAGTCAGTGCAAAACTGCTAGAAAAAAAGCTAGGCAACAGCTAGACAGTGGATTGGAATCACTCAGTGGACTACCGCTGCAGTAGGACACTCACTGCAACTACTGCAGTCAGTGCAAAACTTCTAGAAAAAAAGCTAGGCAACAGCTAAACAGTGGATTGGAGTAGAGTGGACACTACTCTTTTCAATACTCCCAGTGAAGTAGAACAATATTATAATGCAGAAAGCAGAACATTTCAACATGTTCATGGTCACTTGTTAAAGGTCTTCTGTTTTGTTCATACAATGCTGCCACTTCATAAACATGCTCAGGAGGAGTGGAGGACAGAGGAGCAGAGAGAGAGAGAGGTATCTTCTAGCATGGGAAGCAAGTCTTTTGTAGCGTACCTCATTTTCTTTCCACCACTGAAGAGGATGACTTCTTCTGTCAATTACTGCTTCTTTCAAATAGAGATGAAGTTCATCATTCAGGCTCATAGTTGCAGATTCAGAAGAAATTGAATCCTCCACATGAGCCCCCAATAAACACTGAAAATGTCCTGATAAATTCGACCACAATTAAGAAGATTCTCTTCTGTTCGCTGATGTATTTTTGGACATTTGTCTGTTTTAGCAGCATGCTGCTCTTCGTAAAAATAGTGTTCTGGATTTGTCTTTTCGACAGGAACCTCCTGTTGAATATCTTCTGTCAGCCATTGTTTCGCCTTAGCCAATACATCATCAGAAGAGAAAGCATGGTTCTTGTATTGAGGATTCAAAATACTTGCAAGCACAACATTTTTAATCTCTTCATGCTTCTCAAAACATATATCAATCAAAGCTCTTTGGCTTGACAAACCATCATTTGAAAGTTGGAGGGTGTTGTGTGCCATGACACAGAGGTCTGACATATCAGCAAGCCTCATTCCTTTCCGCATGTTTGCTCCACTGTCTCGAAGTTTCGCAAGCATCACTCGGTCTTTGTTGATTCCCCATTCTTCAAGCATGCCTAGAAACATTTCTCTACTGTACTCAGTGTGGGATCCTTGCATCACTTTTGTATTCAACACCAATTGCCTTTTTGTCCATCCGCTGTCAATGAAGTGGCATGTAAGAATCATTAGAGACTATGACTCTGTTTGTGACCAGCAGTCCGTCGTGAATGAGAGCGAGTTGCCAGCATTCTCTGGTTGCAGCATAGCCTTTACTTTGTCAACAACCTTTTGGTGAAGCTTTGCCAGAATTTCGGTTCAATAAAACTTCTCACTCTTCAGTGTGTAGCTTGGCTCAAGTATGGACATCAACCGCTTAAATCCTGAGTCAGACACCATTGTAAATGGCTGGTTATCAGTGACAATCATCTCTGTTATTACTCTGTCCAGCAGTTGGGATCTTCCATCTGAATCTAGACAGTGACGTGTTTTTTTTTCCACAAACATATCTATTATTGTTGCCTGGGATAGTGGAGGAGATATTAATTCAAAATCACATTGATATTTATTTTGTTTTTTCTGTGCTGCATGATAAAATTCAATATGATGAACTCTTAGATGGGCCCAAATATTTGACTTATTTTTATTTTTTGCAGTTACTGATCCCATGCTTATGTTGTTAGTACATGTGTTGCACACTGCTGCTTTTCCTGGAGAAGGTTGAGACGAGAAATAGTCCCAGACCACACTTTTACTTTATCTCTCCTCATCCATCTCCATTTCAATTTGAAAGACACAAAAAGATTTAAAAAATGGCTTGCTGAAGTTGCTGCTGCTGGCACCCTGTTGTGGGTTGGTGGCTGACGCCTGGCAGTGTGGGTTGCTTGCTGGTACTCTGTTGTGGGTTGTTGGCTGACGCCTGGCAGTGTAGGTTGCTTGCTGGCACCCTGTTGTGGGTTGGTGGCTGATGCCTGGTAGTGTGGGTTGCTTGCTGGCACCCTGTTGTGGGTTTGTGGCTGACGCCTGGCAGTGTGGGTGGTTGCTTGCTGGCACCCTGTTGTGGGTTTGTGGCTGACGCCTGGCAGTGTGGGTTGCTTGCTGGCACCCTGTTGTAGGTTGGTGACTGACGCCTGGCAGTGTGGGTTGCTTGCTGGCACCCTGTTGTGGGTTGGTGGCTGACGCCTGGCAGTGTGGGTTTTTGGCTGATGCCTGGCAGTGTGGGTGGCTTGGTGTCACCCTATTGTGTGTGGCTTGCTTGCCGGAACACTGTGGTGGCTGGCTGGCTGGCTTGGCGTCACCCTGTTCTGGGTGGCTGGCTTGCAGTAACACTGTGGTGGCACTGGCTGCCTTGGTGTCACCCTGTTCTGGGTGGCTGGCCTTGCAGGAACAGTCTGTGGTGGGTGTCTGGCTGGCTTGGTGTCACGCTGTTATGGGTGTCTGGCTTGTAGGAACACTGTAGTGGCTGGCTGGCTTGGTGTCACCCTGTTGTGGGTGGCTTGCTTGCTGAAACACTGTGGTGGCTGGGTGGGTGGCTGGCTGGAACACTGTGGTGGTTGGCTGGCTTGCTGGAACACTGTGGTGGGTGGCTGGCTTGGGGTCGCTGTGTTGTGTGGGTGGCTGGCTTGGTGTCACTCACTCACCCTGGCCTGTTGTGGGTAGCTGGCTTGCTGGAAAACTGTGTGGTCACTGGTCGCGGTGGCAGGTGGCTGGCTTGGTGGTGTCATCTGGGTGGCTGCTTTGCTCGCTGGAACCCTGTTGAGGAGTGTGTGGCTGGATGCTGACCTGCTGGCACCCTGTTCTGTTGTGGGTCGGATGGCTGGCGGCTGGCTACCTGTGGTGGCTGGCTGAGGCTAGGGCCTGTGGGTGGATGGATGTCTGGCACTGTGACCAGACTGAACTGCAGCTGGCTGTAACACGAGGCTGTGTGACGCGTGGGAGGCGGTCTTAAGGCAGAGAACGTGTGCAGTGCGCTGTGAAATGGCGTCACGTATGGACCGCACAGGTGTGGGAGGCGGTGCTAGAAGGCAGAACGTGTGCGCGCAACATATACAATGCCATCACGAAAATATCGGCAATATCGGTAAATCCGAAGGCTGATACAGATATATTGGGGAAAGTGCATATCGGCTCCCGATATATCGGTGTTGTCGATAATTGGTCAATCTCTAGTTTTAGGCTCCCAGGAGGAGCAGGATGGACTAGGAACCAAGGAGGGAATCAAAGGGGGGAAACTGGCATTTTGCGAGTCCTGCAAATGTTATTGAATGGCTCCAGAGCCCAGATAAATTTTACTAAATATTCCTGCTGCACGCATTAGAAACAAGCTCATGACTGCTGTTGAGCTTGCTTTAATCCTTTCATAGCAATGGTGTGTGGGATATGCCATTGGCAGCAAAAAGGGGACTTTACAACTGTTCTGCAATGTAAGGGGTGCTTACTCCTGACCACTGCCCTGTGCAAGCTAAAGGTTGTCTAATTTGAAAATAATAAAGAGAGACATCTCAGGAGGGGCAAGAAGGCACATGGGGACATTGTGTGAAAAAATGAATGTGGTCAAGAGAGTGGCTTCACAACAACATATGACTTGCAGTGTCGTGTCTTTTCCCTTATGCTTTTCTGTGCTAGAGAAAAAATAGGGGGTGGCTGTGAGTGTACGTGTGCAGGGGGGTACATCTTAGATAAAGGGAGTGTAAAATATTTGGTAATCATCCTATTTTTTTTAGTTTTTAGTTTTTTTAGATTTTTTTTGTTTAGCATGTGTAGGTAATGCTGGATGGTAATTGTACTGCTTGCTTGAGATCTAAAGTAAAGATCTACGATTTTCTTAATGTGCTTAAAAACGTTTAATGCATCCTAAGAGAGTGATGTTGCCTGCGACAACAAAACCTGCTAGCTGGACTGAAGGAACAGGGTATCGACATCAGCTCCAATAGGTGCCCTATATTGATGTTGCTATGTGCCAAGAGTCAAGATATGCATTTGTATGTGCAATATGATTAAAGCTTTATGGTGTTTTAAAAATACTATTTTAGAGAAGGCTATTCCTTTTTTACATCGTAGCTATACACAAGTTCTTGTGAACTGCCATGGGATCTGCACCAGAGAAGTGCTAAGGGGTTAACATTAATTGATCCATTGGCAGGCAAACGCTGGACAAGTGCTGTGAAGGAGGGAGAGGTGTTCCCGTCTGCAGGAGGAGGAGAAATGGTGGCCATGATCGACATATGCATTAGATCTGACACAAAGAAACACTGCGTTATTAAGTCACTAGAGAACTGAACTGGCAGGATAAGCAATAGCTTGTTGTGTAGCTTATGTACAGCTATTGATGAATGACTCATAACCAAGAGGTCCTGGGTTGTTTAGATCAGCTAATTAACTGTTTAGTGACTACATAAGAAAAAAAAAGTGAACTGGCAGGTTTAGGACTAGTGAACTTGAGTAAGCGCTGTAGGTGGTTGTTATATTGTTGATTATAGTCTGCACACTTTAGTGAGCGGTGCTAGAATCAAGTGATCCCCAGTAAGAGTAGAGCCCTGCAGATACCGTTTTTTGTTTTTTTTACATGGGTTTAAAATAAGCCCCCTCATTGGTGACAATGGGATAAAATAAGCACCACCATTGGTGTCAGTGGGAAAAACATAAGCCCCAAATAATTTGTGTCTGTGGGAATAAAAGCAACTTATATTGTTGGTGTCGATTGCCCGCTGACAGCTGACTTCACAGAACCAGTCCAGGCTAGGGAAAGATTGCAACCATTTTGGTTGGGATTAACCCAAGCGCTTGCACCCTCACCCGTCTCAGTCTCCCGCTAGCTCCACAGCCCAGAGCTCCAGTGAGTGCAGGGAGGGGGGGTTGCGGTTGTAGAGCAGAGAGCCAGTGACCGACTGTCACCAGCTCTCTGCTCACGGAGCACTGAGAACCAAGCGTTGGTTCTCAGTCTTCGAGCCGGCGGGGGGGACGGATGCAGCAGCGGACCAAGGCTCCATACACCTAGGTAAGTATGATTGACAATGTTGCTATCCAATGACATCCACTTTACTGTTTCCCCCAGATGCCCTAAGACAGGAAGTGTGTTACTGGCAGGATCACCAGGTGAAATACAAGAACACAAGCTTAAAAAATGGAAAACAGGGAGGCAGTGGAGGACAGAAAAGCCTGGCGCACTATGGTTTATGAGGTCATGAAGAGTCGGACTGGACTAAACGATTGAACAACAAAAAATTTGTTTTGGGGGTTACTACTGCTTTAATGTAAAGGACAGGAGCATAAAGCACAGCTTGCAAGGAAAACATGGCATTTGGGAATCCCTTAGAAAAGTGTCTGCGAGAAACGCCAAAGGTAGAAGGGAATTCCTTACAGCAGAATAGAATTATCCTGATTATTATGAGTGGTGTTATTTGGCGCAATAAGCATTGGTGTTCAATGGATAACTTACCTTAGCACACAATCCTGCACTGCTTCTGTTATCCGAACTTGACTGTGGGGCAAGAGATCACTCTACATGACAGTCTGGGAGAATTTCCTTTGCTGGATGCTGGAAGGTATTAAGTATTCTACCATTTGGCCCCTGGCTGATGCTTTGCAAGTTGCCCTGGATCTTGCAGGACAGCCTTCGGGACACAGAGAAAAGGTTAGGTCTTTGTCTATGTTCTATGTTCAGAGTTGCATATGTAATGAAAGAGTTTTATTTTTTTAAATATGACATTGTGTGTATCTAAAAAAAATTGTCACTTGTGGCACAGTAATTTTAGAATATTTTGTCGGTAAAAGGTCTGTCCTGCAATGTATTTGGTTTAAACCTGTGCATAGATGGTGTAAACTGTGTCTGAGCAGAGGCCAGTTCCATGCCCCACTGGAGACACCCCTACCCTCCCCCGGCCAGCCCCAAAAGAGCTGTCCCAGCTCCCCCAACCGCCCCCTGCTGGCCAAGTCGGTAACCCAGATTCGGCCGGTGAGTAGAGAGTACCTGGAGCAGAGCTTCAGTCTGGAATGGGGGTCAGGTGAGGGCCAAGTTGCTGCACCATGGGCCTCTGGTTTGTACTTGCACCCTGGGCTGAAAGTTACCAGTCAGCCCCTGCCTCTATGATTACTATATCATGTCTCTGTACTAGTCCTACATTACCCTATAAGTAAAGCACACCTCCCAGTTCTCTGTGACTTCCTTATACTTCCCATATTATGTGTTTTACATAGTGGTCTATTAAAAGGCAAGTTTTAGGCCATGGTGGTTTTGGTGTGTGAGTTCAGGGCATCCTTGCTGGTGCTAAATTATGAGTTTTTCCCATTTAATGCCAATCCTATGGTAAAAGTATACATCAGGCTGGCTTTTAATTTTGTTTGAGTTTAAACGTGTGCAGCATGATGCTGGTCCTAACATTGGGCCCAACATGCCAGCATATACTGTATAGAAAACACAGCAGTAGCCATTAAATTGTAAAAGAGCCAGTTCATAGAGTATAACAAAAAAAGGCAGTGACAACAGCGCTATATGTAACAAACATTCACACTTACCCTTCATGCGAATGAGATATTGCAGAAGATTCTGGTGGCAAAATAGAGCATGAGCTGAGCACTGGCAGGTGTAAAGGCTTAAGAATATCCACTGGATATTAGAATTAGGTTTCAGAAAAACATTTATTTCTCGGTATAGGGGAATACATGAGACTACCCCTGCCTCCCCATAATACAGTGCTCAGTGCTATGAAGTAATATAATTGACCACTGAATTAGAGATTGGTCAAAGATCGATAAGACTGTATTCACATTTATACGTGTGCTTTGCAGCACATTGCTAAGCTTTTGATTTAATGATGCATTGAAATGCCTCCATGTTCTATCTAAATCCCCTATGAGGCACATCAATGCATCAGTGGATGACAAATCAGCAGGACCTTTTTTTGGCAAATTCATGTCAACAAGCTACAGTGGGGAAAATAATCAATGAAGGGTCTATCATTTTTATCATAAGTGTATTTAAAATGAAGATGGGTCATGGATGGGTCTTCCAGCATGACAATGGAAGGCAAAAAAGGAATGGCTCAAGAAGAAGCACATTAAGGTAATGGAGTGGCCTAGTCAGTGTCCAGACCTTATTCCTGTCAAAAATTTATGGAGGGAGCTGAAACTTCTAGTTACCAAGAGACAGCCAAGAAACCTTAAGGATTTAGAGAAGATCTGTAAAGAAGAGTGGACCAAAATCCCTCCTGAGATTTGAGCAAACCTGGTCACCAACTAGAAGAAACATCTTACCTCTGTACTTGCCAGCAAGGGTTTCTCCACCAAGTACTAAGTCGTGTTTTGCTTGGGGATCAAATACTTATTTAACTAACTGAACTGCAACTTAATTTATAGCATTTGTTTTATGTGTTTTTTTTTTCTGGAGTTTTTGTTGATATTGTCTCTATCATTTAAAATGCACCTATGATAAACATTACAGACCCTTCATTGCTTTGTAAGGGGGCAAACTTACAAAATCTGCAGGGGATCAAATAAATGTTTTCCTCACTGTACATACAGTATATGTGAACTAACGTCATTAAAAACAATGGCAAACCTCTGCACACATAGGTTAAATAAAAAGGCCCTAAAGCAGTATGACAAAGCTGTATAGTGTTATTGTCATATACAGTGCATATCATGTGAAATGTCAGACCAAAAGAATCAGGCACTGGATTTATAATTGCTGGAAAATATTAACAGCTCTAGACATGTGAATGATTCCTCTCTGATGGAGGAAAATGAGCTAGATTAGAAGACGCTGTGTTTGAAGGTTAAAGAAGAAAGTGAAAAGGATAGCTTGCTGCTTAAGATCAAAAAAAGTAAATTATGCCAACCTCCTCTTTCAACTTTCTGCAAATGAATAAAAACACATAGACCTTATTTTCCTAGGATTCAAGATATCTAAAAATGTTGATTGCGGCTTTAGATATTTTTAATTGCCGGTGCTTTTTAGGTGTTTACTGTTGCACCACCATCACACTAATAACTACAGCGGGTATAGAAAAGAATCACCCCCCCCCCCCTTAAAATAACCAAATTCTTTTGCTTTACAGACTGAAATGAAGACAGACACAGTTTTATTCAGATGTATTTACTATTGCAACTTCCCTCATATTGTAAAACACTGCGCAAACTGTTGGCGTTATATAAATCCTGTATAATAATAATGATAATACCAACATGTCAGGAAAAAAAAAAAATCTAAAACAGAATTACTAATTACAGCCTTTAGTCTGTTGGGATATGTCTCTACTAACTATGCACATCTAGATTTTGCAATTTTTGCACACTCTTCTTTGCAAAACCACTCAAGTTCAGGTAAATTTGATGGTGACCATTTGTGGACTGCAGTCTTCAAGTCATTCCACAGATTTTCAATGTGGTTTAAGTCTGGGCTCTGACTAAGACATGCAAGGACACTCACCTTCTTCTTCTTCCACCACTGTGTGGTAATTTTTGAAGTGTGTCAAATAATTCAATATTAGTCTCATCTGACCATAAAATCTTTTTCCATGTGGCCTCAGAATCTTCAAGGTGTGATCAGGGTGTTCAGATGAGACTAAAATTGATTTGGCCTCAACACCAAACTATATGTCTGGCAGAAATCCAATACAGCTCACCATCTAAATAACACCATTCCTACAGTAAAGCATGGAGGTGGTAATATCCTGTTATGGGGGTGTTTCTCTGCAGCAGGGACTGGAGCTTTTGTCGGTATAGAAGAAAAATTGATGGGGCAAAATACTATTAAATTCTTGAGGAAAATCTGCTGCCCTCTGCCAGAAAGTTGTCAATGGGAAAAAGGTTTACCTTCCAACATCGCAATGACCCACAGCACACTCCAAAAATGACCACACAGTGTATGAAGAAGAAGAAGGTGAGTGTCCTTGCATGGCTTAGTCAGAGCCCAGACTTAAACCACATTGAAAATCTGGGGAATGACTTGAAGACTACAGTCCACAAATGGTCACCATCAAAGAAAAAGTGCATGGTGGTTCAACAAAATACTGACATAAGGGGGGTGACCCTTTTTTCCAACTCAGTAGTTCTGTTTTTAAATAGTTTTTATTTTTTCCTGACATGTTGGTGTTCTATCTTTCACTGTTATAAGATGCACTGAGAATATACAGCTGAATAAAACAAAAAACTGTGTCTGTCTTCATTTCAAGCTGCAAAGCAACAAAATTTGATTATTAAAAAAAAAAAGGGGGTGATTCTTTTCTATACCCACTGTATGTTTAAACATACTGGACCTGCAAACTTATACAAAAAAAAAAAAGCTACTGTATTTTATTAGACTGCAAGGTTACAGAACGACTGTCAAAGACTGTCCTGGTCACAGACAGAATCAATTGAATGTCCATAGTACTGAAAGATGACAATAGACCACAACCTTACTGTAAAGGGAATAAGTATTTCTAAAAATACCTACAACAATTCCTGCTTATACCGCTTTACCCGATCATAAATTATGTGGCAGGTTGTTAAATCAAGTCTAAATTGATTGGATTAGAGTGGCAGGATTATTGTGGCGGGATTATGCAAAAGGATTTAAACAGCAATCACAGTTTTGTTGAGAAAAAAAAATCACCTCCATGAGAAAAATGGGCATTATAAGAATTTATCAAACCTCCATTGGAGATTATTTCCTACTTCTGTTCTGCAGATATCGATAGGGCTGGCAGGGCTTGTCTGCTTTATTTACACAATCAGTCCCAGTGCTGTAAAGAAACAGTTCACCACCCTGGCATCTCTTTAGGTTTTCAAAACTCTTCTTCAATAGTTTACAGATTTAAAAAAGTGGAGTGTGATTGTTCACCCTTTTTCACTGTTACATAGTTACATAGTTAGTGAGGTTGAAAAAAGACATCAGTCCATCCAGTTCAACCTATGATGTGTATGTGTGTTTGCTGTTAACCGTACATTGTATACCCCTGTATGTTGTGGTCTTAAAGTTGCCCATCTAATAGTTTTTTGAAACTATCGATGCTCCTTGCTGATACAACTGTTTGTGGAAGAGAATTCCACATCCTTACTGCTCTTACAGTGAAGAACCCCCTACGCACTTTAAGGTTAAACCGCCTTTCCTATAGTTTTAGTGAGTGGCCACGTGTCTTATTGTATTCCCTTACTCTGAATAGTTTGTTCCTTATGCTAGGGTCGCCAGTACAGTATTTGTACATTGATATCATATCCCCCCTCAATCGTCTCTTCTCCAGAGAGAATAGGTTCAGTGCTTGTAGTCTTTCCTCATAGCTGATGTCCTCCATTCCCCTAATTATTTTTGTTGCCCTTCTCTGGACTTTCTCCAGTTCCAGCACTGCTTATTGCTGGCTTATCCACCAGATGCCAATTGCTTGGTTTATAAAGATGTGCTGCCAATGGCATCCAATGGGATCTGCATTTGTCACTCTGACCTCCACAAATCTCAGTATTTCCAGTAAATTATCTGTCCAGTGGAAATAATCAGGATTCATCTAGATTAGAGGATCT
This sequence comes from Pelophylax lessonae, assembly GCF_965119305.1. Lineage (NCBI taxonomy): Eukaryota > Metazoa > Chordata > Amphibia > Anura > Ranidae > Pelophylax > Pelophylax lessonae. The sequence goes on from NC_138769.1 coordinate 290,003,563, forward strand.
GCTGCACATTTGTCATTGACCCATGGCTTTCTATTGCTTAACATTTACTTGGTTATAAATACTGGGAATGGTGCCAGTCAATGTCAGCAGATCCCGAAGCAAACACAACAAAGAAAAAGACACAAGATTTATGGATAGGGAATATAGTTGTGAAATACTGCTGACCTAGTAATTAAAGCCATTGGAAGCATCTGTTGACGAGAAACAAAAAGCATTTTTTTTTTTCAGGGATGAAGATAAAATAAGTGAAAGGGATAGTAGGAAAATGCAGAAAATCTGACATTTACTGCAGGCTTGCACCAAGGATCAGTCAGAAAGCAGCAAAGCAAATCAAGACTAACAAGGACAAGGAGTCAGTGAACATCAGGAAGGACGACTTCCAAACACAACCTCCCTCCTTCACTGATGCTTTTCTTTTGTCCCTTGCTTTCTCCCTCCCATATCATCAAATCTCTCATTTTCTCCCTCCTCCTTTTGTTTTTTTTTTCCTCTTCCTCCCCCTTTCTCCACCCTCTTCCTTCTCTCTTTTTCGTCCCTTTTCACTCTCCCTCCTGCTCTCTCTCCTCCCTCCATCTCATTGGAAGCAATAATGTGAAAGAGATCAGCAGTGGCTGCAGTGGACGAAGCTTTCTGCATGCAGAGGACAAACCATATCTATACCTAGCCTTCAACAGTAACCCAGGGATATGCTACAAAAGCAGCGCAGAGGGAACAAAGGAAAACACAAGACAGGTGAAGTAAATTTTCCAAATACATATGCGGAGATAGGTGCGAATAACCTGGGGGGATATACCATGGGTACTGCAGATGGGGTAGATCAGTGACACAGTAGTTATACAGAAAGATATCTATGCAGGGTTATGCATGCAATACAAAAAAGCCATGTAACTCATGAACAGATACAGGTAGAGATCAAAATAGAAAAAGGATGCGACAAGATATACACGTTTCTTCCTTTTTCTTTTGTAGTAACAGTTAAGTTTATATACATGTATTGATGCAAGGACAAGGAATATCATCATTCAGAAAAATGAGTTTAATGGATCACATTTACATCATTTGTTCCGTTTTGGGACATACACAAAGACACCACACACACACAAAAATTAGCAGCACAATGACATCCATCATGTGGGACCTGCAGTTTATCTGCATCATCCTTGTAAACATCCAACCCCCTCCCATCCACAGCACTCACTCACCAATTTCTCTGCACATAGACACTGCACAGGCATATTCATTTCAGGGTAAATCTGCACTGCAAAGGTCCATACCTAGAGTAAAACACTACCAAAACCTTTAATAGGCTTACATGATTAAAATGGAATGGGAATGAATTCAACTCAAAAGTGTCACTATTTTTCATTATTAATACTAACTGCTACTGGTACTATTGAAACACATATCCTTTTTTCTTCCCTGCTTAATAACATGCTATATGATGTATACACATATATGTACAATATATATATATATATATATATATATATATATATAGTTTCTGCTCTCTTATCTTTGCTTGTAAATGAAAGAGAATGATATATGGACAAAGCATGACATATTTAAAGCTTAGATGGCGGGCCTGTGAGCCAGATAGCTAATTGTATGTAAACATTATTGGAGCGGTCATGTGAATAGCCTAGATTAACCATATATGTATTAGTTTATCACACATGCACAAAAGCAGTACACGGACGTCATTTAATCTGATTTACTTAGTATTTTGTTTAATCAAAAATGATTGTGGACACTGATACAGCAGGATTAAGTAAGCACTTAGTGACATAATATCAGGGTCACAATTAGAACAATTAGTGATGCAATTAATTTCTCAGGAACAGTAAAATACACAAAGACATTTCTTCGGTTGCCGTCTTTTTTTTCAGACAAAATGTTTATTAGAGGGTAAACAAGATTAGAGCAAAAACAGACCACATTTCCCAACATGTATTATAATACATGTTGGCGATAGCATTTTTTAATTTCATATAGGCTTGGCATCCTACTAGAAACCTTATGTTATGGGTTGTGGTCTTTGGGGGTGAAAGCTTTAAGGCCATAGATTTATCTCTGCCTCTCAGGACCACTACAATCCTTCTGGCTGCAGAAAATGTGAGCTGCAGAGAAGAAGGTATTTTAAAGCAACAGCATCCACTGTGCTGTTTCTATCACCATCTGTATACAAAACAAACCTGGAAGCTAGACTGGGAACAACTTCTTCGGTCCCTAAAGAATGAGACATCTTATCAGCTTATATCATACCTTTAAATGAGAGAAAATTGATTTGCCTGGTTGGAAATATATCCTTTTATCAGGCCGGTTTGCTTTAGACAGATAGTTGTAAACTTCAAGTGGTTTGCAAGAAAATGGTTTATCAGCATTTTTACATTGTTGTGATATTTACTGGGGAAGCGTGTTGTCCATTATATAAACATTGATGGGACACTTCACCAGATTCCGGGTGCAAGAATAGCTGAACGTTTCGCAGTGCTGCAATGCTGAGTCTTCACCATTTCTCATAGTGCTTTGTGATAATTCTACTTTAGGGATAATGTTGGCCGACACAAAGATTACATTTCAACTATTTTGCATACGCAGGACATTTTTTCTTATGCATATTCCATCATCATCATCCAGTCCATGAACTCGTGAACTGCATCATTTTACAGAGAAGATATCTTTATTTTTGTCACTTCACTTATTTGCCATATTATATCAGCTGTCACTATTTTTGTCACTTTGGTCACTTGCCATATAGCTGCTTATAGAAGGTAATAGCAGTCACAAATTTTTATCACTTCTCATTTGGCCATACACCATTCGATTTTCATTCAAACAAAAATTGTTTGTCAAATTATTCTTTCTTGCCATTATGGAGTCAACTTATTTGGTGTACATAATATAAATGGGTACTAAAAGTTTTTTTAGGTAAAGTTGATCTAGGGAATATCCGATTGCCTCTCGGGAAATCAGGAAGGAATTTTTTCCCCTGCTGTAGCAAATTGGATCATGCTTTGCTGGGGTTTATTTTCGCCTTCCTCTGGATCAACAGTGGGTATAGGATTGTGTATATGGGATTGTATGGTTGGGTTTTCAATACTGTTTTTTTTTGGTTGAACCGGATGGTCTTTTTTCAACCTGACTAACTGTGTAATTATGTAACTATTTCAGTAGAAAGCACTTACCATTTTACCCAAACTATTTGCAGCAAGGAATCCTAGTCATGCATACAATTTTTACTGAATGAAAACCATATTCACAGTTACAATTTTATTATTTCAAGAAAAAAAACTTCCATTCTGCTACTTCAGTTTTTTTTCATCACTGTAGTAAAAAATGAACATTCATTCATCCCACTGTCAGACTGGCTGCAAGACTTGCCAATACACAGGCAGAAGGTGTAAGACAAGGTCAGTTTTAAGGGTCTGAATGGGTAGCAATCTTTGAAATAACAGGAATAATGTTAAATGCCTTCAAACACCAAGAGAGGCTTTATTAATCTAGCCATAACATCAGATTGCCTGTAGCCACTACTCAACCATGACAGACATCCCTCTGGCCAGGGCTTCTTGGGAGATAATTCAAATGGCTGGGTTGGCTTTGTTTTTGTTTTTATGAGAGAGAGAAGCTGGTGCGCTTCTTCATTCTCTATAGGCACAAGCATGGAAATTCTCTCAGGGCTAATATGCATGATTTTACCATGGGATTTCAACAGAGAGATTATTTGATAGTAAAACCTTTTATGATCCAATATTTAGATCTTTAACTCTGTAGGGTAACTTCAGATTGACTCCTGTTGGAGATTGGAGGATAGGTTCTTCCTATTCCTCGGCACTTTAAAGATCGGCAAAAACATTTTTTCTGAAAAGTGATTGCTGCCAAAACGTGCAGTGGTATTCTCTGTTGACTAGAGGTGCAGTCACCAATGCTCGCTCATCCAAAATTAAGGTACTTTGCTTCAAAGCTGAACACCAGGAATTCAGCTCCTTGGTAAAAAGTGAAGGCACACTAGGAGTTAAGTCTAAGGAAGCGCATGACAACTTCTGGGCCTATCTCTATTATTTACATCTGACAGTTTTATTGCACTGAAGATGGCTATCGCTGTATTTCTAGGAGCCCGACACCCATACTTCAGGTCTAAGCATCTTCGACATTAGATTTGGTGCAGCTTCTATGCCCACCCTTCCCCTCCTCCTCCTGCCTAATCATAGGAGCCTTTGTATTATGTGAACTCATTCACAAAATAAAAAGGCTTCTCTGAATGGGCAGCAGAGGGGAGGGGTGGGCATAGTTGCTCTTTGTGCCTCTTTTTCCTCTCTTACAGCCCCAATGTCATTGTATGCTCTTGCAGAGTGATAAGCCTTTCAGATATAAATAACAGAGATAAGTTCAGGAGGTGTCATGCACTTCCTTGGACTTAACTCATAGTATGCCTTCACTTTTTACAAAGTGGCTGAATTCCTGGAAATCAGCTTTAAATCAGTTACCTTATAAAAAGTTAAAGTTGAGCAATATATTATTCTTGTAGTGCCTGGGTCACACTCCATCTCCAAAATTTTGGACTTTAGAATGATAGCTGAACTTCAAGAGGTTGATTTACTAAAAGCAAATAGGCTGTGTAATTTTATTTATTATTGTGTATGTCACCAATGGGAATATTGCCTCTTACTTTTAGTAGAAAAAGTAATGCGAAATGTGGACCCAAACAGTACTAAAACGTGTTATATTGGGAAAGTGATAAAACCTTTCTCAGGTTTTTTTTTATTTCTCTCTTTGTTAGAGTTCTCTCACTACCTGCCCTAATTACAACTGATCACAGGGAAAGCAAGTGATGGGTAATCTCCCCAGTCCAGACAAATGCTGCAATAAAAATTTGACAGATGATTTAACCTTTCTCTATACTAACCAACATTTAAAAAAATAAGCTTTGGCTTGTGTATTATGTGCACACATATGAAGCTGGATTTTGTGAAAAGGACTATGATGGTTTGTCATAGGATGAGGCACATTCATTGATTTGGGTAATCATGATTTTTTTCAAGGACCTTTAAATGTTTTTTTTTTAAATAACTTCCAACTCCTTACATAGTCTATACAAGTCTGTGCCACAACACATTCCACATTTTAAAGAATTCAAGGGAGATTGACTTAAAAGATATTTCAAATGATAATGCTCCACAGGCTTCTCTTGATGGGACGGGCCATCAGCATATCCCTGTTATTTAATTTCCTGTGCTGTATGGTGAAGTAAATAATATTGCTGGTGGTTAATTGGTAAATTCTTATTGGCTAAGAATTCAAACCATTCACCACCAAATAGACTGCACGCTGAAAGCAAACATGCCCTGTCATGATGTGACCCAAAACATCTAGGGCCAAAACAGTTCATATAATTGAGGTGCTTTTTAACTGCCCCCCATCCCCGTAAGCCTGAGGCTTCTTTCACGTGCTATTTGATCATCCTACCGTTTTTGATAGAGCTACTGCTTTAAACTTATAAATGTTTTTTTTGTGTTAGGGTTTTACAATACCTTTGTGTATTATTTCAGAGCATGAGGGTCTGATGTGTTTAGCTCTTCCTTATCTATAGACAATTCCGCTTGGTTTGCAAACTAGGACTCACATTGTTGGGAGATCTGTGCACCCTGATGCCATGTCACAGCCATTAAGTTATCACAGCAATTTGCTTTAACGTAGCTTAGTGAATCTGCATAATGAACATATAGTTCCCAATGTGAAAGGAGAAAAGCATTACTTTAAATCTCTGAGCATCATCTATTGAGATCTAAAGGGTTAGATTTAGCATAAATTCTCCCTCTTCTCTGACCTTCCCCAAAGCTACTATTATGTAAAGTCATTACATTCTACCTTCAGATGTTCTGCTATTTTTCCTGACTCCTGGGACGACGTTACATGCACATACTGCAATATCAGTCTACCTATTTCAAAACCCAGCAACACATTGATAAAATGTAGCCCAGTACTCCCAAACCTGTATTGCACCACATATCAAATAAGCAGAGTTAGAAGCACTCCATGCCTTATTCTTACAATCCCTCAAAAAAAACACTTTTATAGGTAATGTCCTTAACCACTTGCCTACAGGGCAATTTTACCCCCTTCCTGAACCAACCAATTATCATCTTTCAGTGCTGTCGCACTTTGAGTGACAATTGCGCGGTCATTCGACACTGTACCCAAACAATTTTTTTTTTTTTCACACCGATAGAGCTTTATTCTGGTGGTATTTAATCACCACTGGGTTATTTTTTGCTAAGGAAAAAAGAAAGAAATTTAGAAAAAAACAAAAAATCAAAACAAAAACCTTTTTTATAATTTGTTATATAATTTTGGAAACAGGTCATTTTTCTCTTTCAATGATGTGCACTGATGAGGCGGCACTGATGGGCATTGATAGGCCAACAATAGGCAGCAATGATGAGGCAGCACTCGTAGACACTGATGAGGAAGCACTCGTCGGCACTGATAGGCAGCACTGATGGGCTCTGGTAGGTGGCACTGATGAGGAGGCACTGATGGGCAGTTATTGGCATGACTGGTGGGCACCGATTGGCAGCACTGATGGACACACATTGGCAGCACTGGTGGGCACTGTTTGGACTGCACTAATAATCAGGATACTGATAATCAGTGTACGTGTCCCTTTTAGAGAAGCCGGTTATCGGCTCTTTTCTCCTCACGCATGTCAGCATGAGGAAAAGAGTTCCAATTATCGGCTTCTATATATTCTTCAGGGATTCTCCACCATGTACAAAGTCATGTCTTGCTTGAGGATCAAATACTTATTTTACTCACTGAACTCCAACTTAATTTATAGCATTTGTTTTATTTGTTTTTTTCTGGATTTTTGGTTGATATTCTGTCTCTATCATTTAAAATACACCTATAATAAAAATTATAGACCCTTCATTTCTTTGTAAATGGGCAAACTTACAAAATCTGCAGGGGATCAAATAAGTATTTTCTCGTGAACAGCGGTGATTGGACACAGCTGATCAGGTGGTAAAGAGCCCCTGATTGGCTCTTTATCCTGATCTGTGATCAGCAGCGTCTACTGTGATAACGGAACGTGCTGCCTGTGCTCAGCAGCGGGACGCGATCACGGCATATGACAGCCTCTCAGAACTAGCCGTCCTCACCATAGCCATCATTCGGCTATAGCCCGGTCGGCGAGGTCAGTTCAGAAGGGACCCAGATGCATTTCGATCCATCCATGGCCATTCCCACACAAGAGAAGTCAATCTAATACTTGGTTTCTCTCGAATGGGATGTTGTAAATTTTTCATTTGATCAGCGCATGCAGACAATGTATTCTGACAGCAAAGGAGTCCCCGTTGTCAGAATAAAATAAAAAAGCCAGAAGTTATAGCTAGAGTTAGTCCTCTGTTGAAGTCTACCAGACGAAACCGGTCAGGATGCACGTACGCTGCTGCTGAGGAGACGAAGGGAGGATACCGCTGTTGTTCTGGATCTCGCCTGTTAGCCGCAGGAGCGCTGTAATCCACAGCAGGGACTAGCTCGCGGTCGGCGAGCGGCGGTACCTTTCAAAGCCTCTGTGTTTATGATATGCGTGCAAAGGGTGATTGAAATGTAAGCATATACGCTGAAGGGGAGGGAAGTTTTATTTAATTAATAAAGTCGAAACAGTATTACACTACTCTCTTGCTTCATGTCGTTTGCTTACAAATTGCACTGAGGAGATATACAGCCTGATAGTGACCCCTGGTGGACGGATAGGATCTGGACGTGCCTAAGCGACGACAGACCGACTAGAAGCAAGGGCTCATGCAGCTTATGCATAAAGGCGATATTTCAAGGGCAATTCGGTGAGTGGCCACTTCATAGGGGTGCACAGTCGGTGTGGTGAAGGATTAGTGATACTGTGTGTACAATCACTGGTGCTGAACATCAGAGGAGAAATCTTTTTGCTGGCTGTGACTGCACATCCTGTGGAGTTGGGACTAGTTTGCAATTGCAGGCTCTGAAGCACTGCAGGAACTGACTAATATACTTGCACACATACATTGTGTGTGCTGAAGCGCCGCTGAATGTATGATATAACGAACTGAGACGCACAGATTGGGCTATTATTATACATTTGATTTTGCAAGTTTTACGTTTACAGTGGCAGCTAGTGCATTAAAAGGATGCACAGAGTGACATGTTTTACATGATTTTATCTACATGATTTTATTTACTATTTATTCATGATTTGAGTAGATATATTTATTTCTTTATACCTTACACTGATTTATATATATATTTTAGCGCCGGGCGGGTGGTTGACGTTTTTTAGCATCAGTTACCTTTTACAAAAAAGCCAGAAGGTTTCATCTATCCACCTTAATTGTGTGGATGGAGGAAACTGTGTATGTATATATATATATATTTTTTTTTTTTTTTTTTTAGCCTGCTGGCATGTAAAAAAAAAAGAAAAACACCCACCTATGGCCAGCCTAAACCAGCCCATAGATGATTTGATCTCAGAGAGAAAATCACTTGATTCCCCGTAAACAAAGTCAGTGTTGATGAGGAAATGCCTCCAGCAGCACTATTGTGTTCTGCCGGAGGAGGGGTGTGGGGATCCTTCCTCATCGGCAGAAGACAATGATTACAGCTAGTAAATATAGCCACTGGCAGTAATTGCATGTAAAAAAATCTAACAGGCGGGTTGTACCCAAGTGGATTGATGGAGCGACTTGGGTACAATCAGTCTACCCATAGATGGATCCTGCTGAACCGGCCAAAGTTTGATCCATATATGGCCAGATTTTGAGTTTACAACCTTTGAATGCAACAAAGTAACTTCTGCCTCAGTGTTGAATTGTTACCTTGCTATCTATGTAAGCTATCAGTATTGTTTCTCTCTCTCTTACCAAAAAGTGAGACAGCAGAAGGCAAAATGGTCTGTCTCCATTCAGACCCAATTTTTTTTTTTTTTTCTTCAAACAAGAGTAACTAGTATGAGCTTGAGCTACCTTGTTGTATACAAAATAATAATTATCTTGTTGTCTTTTTTTAAGTATTTTTTCTTTGTCTTTGCCCCCCCCCCCCTTCACTAAAAGCTACAGCAGCATACAGCTCTGCATGCTGATATGAAAGTGTATGTTCATTAGTTAAACATTTTTCCCTTTACTTACTGTTTTTCCATTTTCTGGTTGAGTGTGGCACTGGTGATGTAACTCTGGCCTCACAGATTCATCCTGGGAAGTTCCTGTCACATGTTTTAGGAAGCAGGCCCAGAATTCTAGGAAATAAAAGGAGGTGGATTCATCTGCCATTAGTGGAGAGGTGAAAAAATAAGGTATAAAATAATGAGTGTGCAATTATCTATAAGTATCTGTTTGCAAATTGCCATTAGCAATCATTTCAAAAGCCCCGTACACACGCACCGATTGTCGGCCGAACGATTGTCCAGTGTTGTTGTGTTGGTTGAAATGTGCTCTAGACTGCACACGAATTTTGTCGGCCAACAACAACCAACTGCAGAAGTGATGTCATATTCTGGTCTACTTTTCGTGTGTTTTTCCTTCTCTGAGCATGCCCAGCAGTGTTAATTTTGGCAGCAAATTTCAATTTAGTTTTAGTCTTAGTCTTAGGACTAAAATGGCATTTTAGTTTTAGTCCCATTTTAGTCTTCTGCAAGTGTTTTAGTTTTAGTCGTATTTAGTCGACTAAAACTCCAATATATTTTAGTCGACTAAATGTCCTACATTTTAGTCGACTAAAACTCATTTTAGTCATCTATAATCAAATGGGTGTAGTTCAATTGTAATTTGTAATGCATTATTTAAGCATTTCTCTACAATTTCCAAACTTATTATATACTACTGCTGGTCCTGGAGTGAAAAATCTAATATGTTATTTATGGTACTAAGCTTTGAGCATGCACCAGTGTTAATTTTGGCAGCAAATTTCCATTTAGTTTTAGTTAAGTCTTTTGACTAAAATGCCATTTTAGTTTTAGTCGTATTTTAGTCTTGAGACTAAAATGCCCTTTTAGTTTTAGTCGTATTTTAGTCTTAAGACTAAAATGCCATTTTAGTTTTAGTCGTATTTTAGTCATCTGAATTATGTTAGTCGACGAAAACGTTTTAGTCGGTTTTAGTCTACGAAATTAACACTGATGCCCAGTCTTGCTCATCTGATGTTTGTCGGCCGAAATCTGTACTGACTCACGAACAATCGGCCGTTCTGTTGTTGGCCAACAAAAAATTTATAGCATGCAGACCAGATTTTGTTCAGCTGAAAAGTCGCAGTCGGTTGTCGGAAGCATCATACTAACAAGCCGACAATCGGCCGATCGGACGTTGGCCGAACATTTATGGCCGACAATCGGTACGTGTGTACGGGCCTTTATTCCCCATTCATACCTGTATGTACCATGTAGTTAAAGGGTTGCCAGTCACATATGAGCATTCAGGCATTTGTAGCTCAACATCTGATGCTCCAAAACCTACACAAGCTACTTTAGAGGCATTTTTAGCTCAATGGTCTTCAATGGAGACTCCTATAAACACTTGACACAGGCATTTTTCAGCATTTTTTTTCCAGGTGTATTTAAAGCATTATTCGTTAACAAAAGTTTTTTGGTATTTTTCACATTACACAGATTTAACTCATCATTTAAACATAGACAAAATGTACAATAAGAAGTATGGATAGTAAACATAGTGAATGCGAAAAAAAATTGCTCAAATAAAAACACCTAAAGATTACTGTGCTCAGGTAAGAATGCAGCCTAAAGTGGGGTACACACTAGTAGAAAATCTGCCGAAAATTCCCTTTCCGAGATAAAATCGTCCGATTTTCGCCTAGTGTGTACACAACTTTCAGCAGCCGATGCCGACATTTTCAACGAAAAAAAACGGAGGGACAGACAACAAAATTTTTATTGTCCGTCCTCAGGCGACCAATTTTCGTTTAATGTGTATGCAGTACGTCCGTGAAAAATCGGATATGAAAGACCGCACATGATCTAAAGTTGCTGACAACCTGGAAATCTAGGAACAAATGTGCCAAAAAAAGAAAAATCGGACGAGAAATTTTGTGAACATTTATGCACTGTCAACTATAAACGGTAATGAACGCTGAGCAAGAGAGAGAAGAATCGGAGGATATTTCGTCCGATTTTCGTCAAGTGTGTACGGCCCTTAAGGCAGGCCATACATTTTGCAATTTTCTTCCTTCAACCTTGGGTTAAAGTGAAAGAAAAGCTGTCAATCCCCCATCAACACTGTCTATTGTATTCTGACAGCAGGAGGTTTTTCTAGTTGTCCGAATACAATGATCACTGATGGTCTATAGCTGTAGTCAGTGATCGACTTCAGTACAACCAGCCTGCTGAACCAGCCAAACTTCAATCTGGCCAGGTTAAAGGTGACTTTATTGTAATTTTAATAATAAGGATGACATGCCTAAACGATAGGTCTACCATTGGTAACATGTTACGTTACCCCCATATTTATAATCCAACATATAACATGTTACAACATGCCACCACCCAGACCTGATCCCCCATTGTGACAGCGGGCAGCAGATCTTCTCCCCACACCCGCTGTCACAATTCGAACACAGAGCGGCCATGCGGGGCTCCACCACACAGCCTCGTAATTCATTCACAGAATTCTGTGAATGAATGAACTACAAACTGTCATCAGCCATTGCGGCTGACAGCTTGTAGTTCTCAATAAACTGCAAGGGTGCTGGTGAGTGTCCTCATAGTTCATTGATCTTCCTATATTCAGTAACTGCCTGTCTGTATTGGAGGTACGGGCAGCCAGCTCTACCTGCAGTCTGCAGGAGCCTGACATTACACTCACTATCTGTTGATCATAGGTGCAATGCTTTACAGGCTCCTAAAAAAGAAAACAAATGCACATTTTACCACTGGTAGCCAACTGTTTTTGAGGCAGCTGATAATGGCTGCAGGTTCTAATAAAACACTGCAGAAAAAAAGTATTTTTAATTTTCATCTTTTTTTCCATGACAAGGATTTTGTCAATGAAAGGAAAGATGGAACTTCTGAGGGGCAAACTAGACTATGGTGACCAGCTTTCTTTCTAGAACTCTGACATGTCCACTTGAAATTGTCTTCCTGCCTTCTGGAAAGGCAGACTATGCTGTAGGTCTGGTTAGCATCAGATTTCCTCAGACACTGTAAAGCCCTTTGCAAAGAGGAGTCCAAAACATCATGCAAAATGCAACTGCTAGCATCCTCACAATGGGATGACAATGGGATGATTGAGGAGCAGGGTTTTCTACCTGGTACCTGAGACGTTGTTTCCTAGATCAGGTACACATCCTGTGCACAGCTCCAAATCACTTTGTGTCAAATCACATATCAACAGTAATATCTTCTTGTCAATCAAACCAAATACTCCTGGGCGCAAATTGGTTTATCAGATAAAATTCCATTGCCTCTTGTACAATGTTTGCCATCGCATCTCTTGCCAAACAAAAAAAAAGACAGAAGAAAAAGCATAAATACCTGAAAACACAGGCTGCCACCACCTGGAATTCATGGCTATAGGACATATTTGTGAACTGGGACAGCTCTGTCAGGAAAAGGGAATATCTGTTGGCACGTAGGAAAGTGGCTGAAGCATTTACTTCACACTCTGAGCTTAGTGAATGAGGTGAAGATCTGCTGACTTCCATCGGTGCACATGATTGGTTATGCTTTGCAAAGTGAAAATTCACCACATTCACTAAGCTCTGGGGAAAAATCCTTTGCAATGTGCAACTTCCCTCATAAAATGTACAGCCTATTAGCCTTTAGTAAATCAACCCCCTGCAGCTCAAAATCCTTCTCTAGTCCAACACAACTTAACTAATTAAAAACATTACCTGTTTCACACCTTATGATTCGTGTCATACTAAATGTTTTAACCACTTGCCAACCGCCCACAGTATATTTACTGCGGCAGTCAGCCCCTCACAGGCAAAGTGACGTAGTACTACGTCGCTAGCCTATGAGCCTCTAGGGGGTGAGCGAGCGCCGCCAGAGGCGCGCTCCCGCTCGCTCCCTAACATGTCCGCGCGTGTGACCGGTGGACCCGATGTCCGCCGGTCACTCGCAATCTCCCGGTGCAGAGGGAGAAAGGCAGGCGGCTAATGTAAACAAAGCCGCCTGTCATTCTCCCTGATCTAACTGAAGAGATCATACGATCCTGCTATGTAGGATCATATGTCTCTGTGGTTACATCACTAGCCACACCCCTTTACAGTAAAAAGCACGCCCCTAGGGACACACTTAACCCCTTGATCACCAATAAAGTTAACCCCTTCCCTGCCATTTTTACAGTAACAGTGCATATGTATAGCACTGATTACTGTAGTAATGTCACTGGTACCCCCAAAAGTGTCAAAAATTTAGGTCAAGGGTCCGATCTGTCCGCCACAATGTCGCAGTCCCGCAAAAAAAATCGCAGATCGCCGCCATTACTCGTTAAAAAAAACCACCAAAAATGACAGAAATCTTTCCCTTAGTTAGTAAACGCAATAACATTTGCACAAACCAATCAAAATACGCTTATTGCGATTTTTTTTACCAAACATATGTAGCAGAAAATAAATTGGCCTAAAATGTTAAAAAATTAGATTTTTACATTTTTTTAGGGGGGAATTTCATATAAAAAAATGTGAAAAATATTGTTATTTTTTCTAAATTTACACTCTTTTTTTGTTTATAGCGCAAAAAGTAAAAATCGCACAGGTGATCAAATACCACCAAAAGAAAGCTCTGTTTGTGGGAAAAAAGGGACATCAATTTTGTTTAGGTACAGCATCGCAAAACCGCGCAATTGTCCGTTAAAGTCATGCAGTGCCGAATCGCAAAATAGGGCCTGGTCAGGAAGGGGAAAAAATCTTCTGGGGCTTAAGTGGTTAAGGCAGACTTTGATACTCTCTTGTAAGAACCTCCTGCATAAATCTTACAATTCTTGGCATGTAACCTAAAGTGGAACTTCACTTTCTCAAACAACATTAATTATTTTTAACCCTCATGCTCCATTAGTAAATTGATAGGAAAGTGTTTCATATTCACTTGTTTAAAAAAAATTAACATTTCTTTAGCATTTTTCCCATGGTCTTTTGACTATATATGGGTAAAAAATAGTCTTGGGTTATTCGATTTTAATTCTGTCTTGTTGCCAGCTATATGTATTGTATGTCTATATGAGGAAAATATGTGCATTTGCCCTCATTGTTATGTTGGTTGTAATCAACAAATAAAGTCTTTTTTAATGATATGATTCGCTATGATTCATTCTATGATGTGCCTTAGTCCAGCCATATGTCTCTGTGAAAGAATCAAATGTGGTTTGGTTCTCCAACCCACGATTCCTCACAGTTTCCCTTTTTCTAACATTTCTTTAGTTACTTCCTGGTTTCTTGCTTAGACAAATGATGTCATACATCCCAGGAGTCTGCAGGAGGGTCAACAACTGTTTTGCCTTTTAGGTAATCCAGGAGTCTTCAGAAGGGGAGGAGAGGAGGATGGGTTTTCTCAGCTAAGCACACCCTCCTGCATGCATGTCTGAGCTAAGGGCAGACAGATTCCTGGAAGTAAATACTACATGAATAATTTGCCCTTACTCAAGATGGCCATGGCCAGAAATGCTAGGTAGTTTTTTTATCAAAGTGATTTCTCAACAAAATAAAGCATGGCTACATGGATGGATGGAGGAGTTTGCTTTAACCACTTAAGCCCCGGAGGATTTGGCTGCTCAAAAACCAGGCCCTATTTTGCGATTCGTCACTGCGTGACTTTAACGGACAATTGCGCGGTCGCGCGACGCTGTACCCAAATGAAATTGACGTCCTTTTTTTCCCACAAACATAGCTTTCTTTTGGTGGTATTTGATCACCTGTGCGATTTTTATTTTTTGCACTATAAACAAAAAAAGAGCAACAATCTTATAAAAAAATAACAATATTTTTCACATTTTTTTTATATAAAATTCTCAAAAAAAAAAAAAATGTAAAAATCAAAATGTTTTAACATTTTAGGCCAATTTGTTTTCTGCTACATATTTTTGGTAAAAACAAATCGCAATAAGCGTATTTTGATTGGTTTGCGCAAAAGTTATTGCATTTACTAACTACGGAAAAGATTTATGTCATTTTTATTGTTTTTTTTTTAACTAGTAATGGCGGCAATCTGCAATTTTTTTTTTGCAGGACTGCAACATTGTGGCGGACAGATTGGACCCCTGACTGACATTTTTGACACTTTTGGTAGTACCAATGACATTACTACAGTAATCAGTGCTATAAATATGCACTGTTACTGTAAAAATTACACTGGCAGGGAAGGGGTTAACTTTATTGGTGATCAGTGGGTTAAATGTATCCCTAGGGGCGTGATTCTAACTGTGGGGGGGCGTGGCTTGTGATGTAACCACAGAGATATACAATCCTACATAGCAGGATTGTATGATCTCTGCAGTTACATCAGGGAGAATGACAGGCGGCTTTGTTTACATCAGCCGTCTGCCTTTCTCCCTCTCCTGCGGGAGATCGCGAGTGGCCGGCGGACATCGGAGCCACCGGTCACATGTGCGGGGATGCTTGTGAATGAGCGGGGGCAGGAGCGCGCCTCCGGCGGCGCAGGCTCACCCCCTACAGGCTCCTGGGCGAGCGACGTAGTACTACGTTGCTTTGCCCAGGAGCAGCTGACTGCCGCAGTAGTGTTTTGGATTTGTAGTGCTCAGATGCAGTGAATATCCTCTTTAATAAACCTGTTTCGTTTTGTGTTGTGACACCCCTGCACCAGGAGAATTTTTCCTGCATTTGTTTTTTTGTCAGTGTGATTTCTCTTTATTTTCACCTGTTTACCCTGCAAATAACACACTTCCCATCCTAGGGTGGCTACATTCTGCTTGTGTTCATATCCGATGGTGGTGGTGGTGGTAAGGGGGTTCTCAGTTTAGCTTATTTGAAGTTGCAAGGATATCGCATTTCTGACAAACTCAATGGGCATTTGCTGTACTTGCTAAAAAATTAACAATAATGTAACCACCATATCTAAGGAATTGCAAGCTATGTACGATATTTTTGTTCTTGGGTTTGATTATCTCTACTGTATGTAATTCCTCTAATGTATGTAGTTCCTATATCATCAGCATCACCTAGTCCCTATAATGTATTTTTTTAACATAAATAACTCAATCAGAAAAAAAAAACTCATTATGGCCACTAATTGGCACTGCCAATACAGGAACCACTCATATTAGAGACTGTACAGTGATATTTGCATGTGCAGATGTGTGTCACTTCTGCACAACAACCATTTTATACCTAGACCTCAAATTGATTCCCAGGCCTAAAAAAAAAAAAAAAAAAAACAAATAAACAAACAAAAAAAAAAAAAAGGTAAGTAAGGCTCCTTTCAGACGGCCGCTCTGCTGCTCAAGTCCGCTGCGGGACTTTTTTTTTTTTTTTTCCACGGAGCGGATAACATTTGTGTCATCCGCTCCGTGTGCCCGCATATCATCCCATCCATTTGCGGATGATATGCGGACATAATGTAAGTATATGGCATTGCGGATGTCAGCGGATGACACCGCTGACATCCGATTTTCCTTCCTTTCCGTTTTTACACGGATGGAAAAATGGGGTTCTGTTCCATTCGTAAAAACGGAACAGAACTGAAAGGAGAAAAATCGGATGTCAGCGGATGGTATTCAGCTGACATCCGCAGTGCCATTCACTTACATTGATGTCCGCAAATCATCCGCAAAAAAATAGGATGATTTGCGGACACACGGAGCGGCCGTGTGAAAGGGCCCAAAAGCTTTTTTTTTTTTCTTAACTAACTTCAAAGCAAATTGACCATCTTGTATCCAAAGTCTTTTGCTGGTTGGCATTCTATAAATTCATACATTAAATCACACTTAGGGGGTCAATGCTGGTGGATGTCCTAAGCAAATCGGGCAGTATTGGCATTATGGCCACTAGATAGGAGATAATCATATTACAAACAAAGCAGGGATCCTTCATTGTGCCTGTGCCAATGCTTAGGACATTTGCACAGCAAATTGTTTTATACACAGACCACTATAAGTGTATATCTACTGTAAAGCCAAAACGTATTTTTAGTTTTGGATAGAGAAGGAAAGGGTAAACCCCTATGCATTAATTTCCCATAGACATGAAACAAGAATAAAAAGTTTGGGTTGCAGATACACTTTAATATAAAAGTGTATTATATATATATATATATATATATATATATATATATATATAGAGAGAGAGATTATATATATATATATATATATATATATATATATATATATATATATATACACTGTATATGTACACAGCACTGTGCAAAAGTTCTAGGCAGGTGTGAAAAAATGAACTAACCACAGATCTTCTGTGGACGTAGGTTACCCCAAATCCTTCTGTCCCTTCATTTAACCCGAGACAGACTCTATGATGTGGAGATTGGGCTCTGTGGGATTACATACATGAAGAATAGAAGGGTTTAAGGCAGCCTACATTCACAGAAGATATGTGCTAAAGCCTCGTACACACGCAACGATTGTTGGAATTTTCGGCCAACGTCCGATCGGCCGATTGTCGGCTTGTTAGTATGATGCTTCCGACAACCAACTGCGACTTTTTCGGCCGAACAAAATCTGGTGTGCATGCTATATATATATGCCGATTTTCCGTCAGTCAGTACAGATTTCGGCAGACAAACATCAGATGAGCAAGACTGGGCATGCTCAGAGAAGGAAAAAACACACGGAAAGTAAACCAGCACATGACATCACTTCTGAAGTTGGTTGTTGTTGGCCGAGAAAATTCGTGTGCAGTCTAGGCACATTCCAACCAACACAACAACACTGGACAAAAGACGGTCGATCGGTCGGCCAACAATCGTTGCGTGTGTACGAGGCATTAGTTCTCCAAGATGTTTGGAACAATCTATCTGTCGAGTTCCTTCAAAAACCGCGTGCAAGCAAGTGTACCTAGAAGAATTGAAGCACTGTTTTGAAGGCAAAGGGTGGTCACACCAAATATTGATTTGGTTTGGATTTCTCTTCTTTTCATTCACTTACCATTTTGTTATTTGATAATAAATAAACTTTTAACACTTCTATTCTGAAAGCATTCTTAATTTAAAGATTTTTTTCATACCTGTCTAAGGCTCGGTTCACATATATGCGATGCGGGAAGGCTGCGAATTCGCAGCCTTTTCCCGCATCGCACACGCACCCCCGGCAGTTCACACTGCCATATGCGATACGCTGGGGGTGTCAATGTAATCTTAATGACACCCCCAGTTTGATCGCATATCGCAGTGCGATCGTGCAGTTCGCACAGGATCGGATCGCACAAGTGTGAACCGCTGTGCGATCCGATCCTGATGCGGCAGCAAAAATGCCTCCTGTGCGTGTTTGCTGCGGGTGCGATGCGAATTTAGCCATACAAACTGTATGGCTAAACTCGCACTGCACAGCTGATCGCATGTAATGTCGGAGCAGTGCGCTCCGACATTACATGTGAACCCCGCACACGCAGAAGTGTGAACCGGGGCTAAAACTTTTGCACAGCACTATGGTTACCTATGTTCTCATTTATACATTTTTTTTTATTATTTATTTGTTTATTTTTTTTTGTTTTACACAAAATGTCTTTCCTGTTTAACATGCATATTTTTTTCAGTGGAAAGCATATTTTCCAGGCTGTTTTTAGTCATCCACATCAGCAAGGTTTAGTCAATGTCTATGCCAATGAGATATTTAATCTCCCACATTAAGAAGATTAATAAGAACATTTTTTTAAAGACCATTGCCATCATTTTTGGGAGGAAACCAGCTAATTAGGAAAGTATTTTACTGTACAACAACATTCCAGTGCCATTTCATACCACAGTAAAAATTGTGATGAAGGTAGTGTCATCCGCTGCAAACCTTGCAGTTGAAAAGCTGAAATGGATAAAAACAGATGCCAGAGCTTGTTATTTTCTACTCTAAAATTACTTATGACGGAATTGATTTAAAAACATACCTGTTTTTGGCTGTAGGTGAGTTAGGGCCAATTCACACACACTGCGGTCTCAGTTAGGACACACAGAAAACTATCACCAGCTCATTGCAACCGGAACAGACTGCTGTTGGACAGTAAACCACTGCGGTTTACTGTGCAGCAGCTGTCTGTTTATGTGTGAACCAGGCCCTTAACTTGAGCACTGAAAGCACTGGCCTGTTACAGGGCAAACAACAGCCATCAGCTTAGACCGGGTAAGTTCCTACTGTCTAAGAATATAATATATGGTACCCTGGCTATTAACCACTTGCGGAGCACACTATTGCCAAATGATGGCTACAGCATAGCCGGCTAGTTCTGGGAGGCCATCATAGGATGGCCCCCTGAGTCACGCTTTCAAAATCGTCCGTGATCGCTGGGCTCGCATCACGGATTAGGGTAAAGGGCCAATCACAGCGGCCCTTTACCACGTAATCGCTCTGTCCAATGACGGCGCAATCTTTTTGTCAACAAACTGGGATCATGTGTATAAGTGCCGGTCCACACTATTGCGTGTGCGGCGATCGCATGTAATATCGGAGCGCACTGCTCCTTCATTACATGCGATCGGATGTGCAGTGCGAATTCAGCCATACACTTTGTATGGCTAAATTCGCACAGCACCCGCACAAAAGTCGCACATGACCCTTTTTTTCAGCCGCATCAGGATCGGATCGCACAGTGGTTCACACTTGTGCGATCCGATCCTGTGCAAACTGTCAGATCGCACTGCGATATGCGATCAAACTGGGGGTGTTGTTAACATTTAATTGACACCCCCTGTGTATCGCATATGGCAGTGTGAACTGCCAGATGTGCGTTTGCGATGCGGGAACAGGCTGTCCCTAGAACACCTGACGGTGCTCCCTACATGTTGGGCCTCTGTATGTGGTTAGGCTGTGAAAAAGTCTCACACGTGGTATTACCATACTCAGGAGTAGCAGAATGTATTTTGGGGTGTAATTTTTGGTATGTACATGCTGTGTGTTAGAAATATCTTTTAAATGGACAACTTTGTGTACAAAAAAAATAAAAAAATAAATGTGTTTCCATTTTCTTTCCACATTTTCCAAAAATTTGTGGAAAAAAAATTACATTTTCAAAAGACTCAAAAGGCCTCATAGAATATACTTTGGGGTGTTTGCTTTCCAATATGGGGGCATTTTGTGGCTGTTTCTATTGTCCTGTTGCTTCAGCGCCTTCAAAAGTGTAATAGGTAGTCAAGAAATTAGATGTGTAATTTATGTCCCTAGAACACCTGACGGTGCTCCCTGCATGTTGGTCCTCTCTATGTGGCCAGGCTGTGAAAAAGTCTCACACATTTGGTATCGCCATAACCAGGAGGAGTAGCAGAATGTATTTTGGGGTGTAGTTATAAGTATGCATATGTCATGTGAGAGAAATAACCTGTTGTTATGACAATTTGGTGGAAAAAAAATCTTAATTTTCTAAAGAATTCAGGGGGGAAAAAAACAACTCACCATGCCTCTTACTAAATACCGTGGAATGTCTACTTTCCAAAAAGGGGTCATTTGGGGGGTATTTGTACATCAGGTGTGATCAGTTTTCAATAAATGGCACCATAGCTTGTAGACTCTATAACCTTCACAAATTATATACATTGATTTGGGTTATTTTTACCATAGATATGCAGCAGTATAACTTTTGGCCTACATTTATTAGGAAAAATTACTAATTTGCTAAAGAAAAAATTTAACAGAAACAAAGAATAATGCATTTTTTACAACAGTTTCGGTCTCTTTTTATTTATAGCGCAAAAAAAGAAAAAAAAACAGTAGTGATTAAATACCACCAAAAGAAAGCTCTGTGTGTGTGAAAAAGGGACATGAATTTCATATGGGAACAGTGTTGCATGACTGAGTAATGGTCATTCAAAGTGTGAGGGCACTGAAAGCTGAAAATTGGTCTGGTCAAGAAGGGTGTATTAGTGCCCAGTAGGCAAGTGGTAATCCTTTACAAAAAAACAAATTCACAAATGTTTCAGTTTGATATGTCAAACATACAGTAAAAATACTCTTCACTGATTTCCTGGGTTATTGCCTGTTGGGTTGCAGAATATAAGATTCCAGCTTTTTGACTAAATGATGCTGTGAACATTTATAAATGTAATTCCATTTTTCTTGTGAAAAAAACAATCCTCTTTGGGTGATCTTTTCTAAGGATTTTAACAAGCTTTGTAACAGATACCTATCTTTTGTTCCTCTGAATATTAGCTATTAGTTTTAACATGTCCTTTGTAGACTGATTCTGCATAGGAAGGCCTGGTTCATTATTATCAGCTGATACACTTTCAGTGTTCTGATGAGAAAAGCTGCAAATGTATGCATGCTTTCCAGAGTATTTAACCCTTGGGGAGTATCTCACCAAAACTGAATTTCCTATTGCAGGGGGTGTCTGGGGGCTATCTACAGTATGAATGCAGATAAAGAAAAGGTCTGCCTACTCCATGCAAAGATAAGGTTTTATTCATGGGCACCATTGTACAGCTTCTATGAATGGAGGAGGGAGTGGGAGGACAGGCATATACTGCACTCTTGATGAGTGCATATGACAGGACCCTTGACTTGTAATAACTCCCGCAACTCTGGAAGATTACATCTGCAGAGAAGGGGGAGCTTGGTTTGGTGAGATCAGAGGACAGAATATTTCAACTAAAACCTCAGCCAGCAGTATAAGGGATGATTCTTATTGATTGTAAGTAACATCCCTTGTGCTGACAAAAAAAAAAAAAAAAGATTAATTTTAGGCTTTTAACCACTTAAGCCCTGGAAGATTTTACCCCCTTCCTGACCAGGGCCTATTTTGCGATTCGGCACTGCGTGATTTTAATGGACAATTGCGCGGTCGTGCAACACTGTACCCAAATCAAATTGACGTCCTTTTTTCCCCACAAAAAGAGCTTTCTTTTGGTGGTATTTGATCACCTGTGCGATTTTTTGATCATGCGCTATAAACAAAAAAATAGCGACAATTTTACAAAAATAACAATATTTTTCAATTTTTTTTTTTACATGAAATTCCCCCCCAAAAATTTAAAATCAAAATTATTTAACATGTTAGGCCAATTTGTTTTCTGCTACATATGTTTGGTAAAAAAAATCACAAAAAGCGTATTTTGATTGGTTTGCGCAAAAGTTATTGCGTTTACTAACTAAGCAAAAGATTTTTGTCATTTTTGTTGGTTTTTTTTTTTAACGAGTAATGGCGGCGATCTGCGATTTTTTTTGCGGGACTGCGACACTGCAGCGGACAGATCGGACCCTTGTCTGACATTTTTGACACTTTTGGGGGTACCAGTGACATTACTACAGTAATCAGTGCTATACATATGCACTGTTACTGTAAAAATGACACTGGCAGGGAAGGGGTTAACTTTATTTGAGAAGGAGGGGTTAAGTGTGTCCCTAGGGGCGTGTTTCTAACTGTGATTGGATGTGGCTTGTGATGTAAAAGCAGAGATCTACGGTCCTACATAGCAGGACCGTATGATCTGTGCTGTTACACAGGGGAGCTTTGTTTACATTAGCCGCCTGCCTTTCTCCCGGTGTAACCGACGATCGCAAGTGACCGGCGGACATCGGGTCCGCCGCTCACACGCGCGGGGGGGGCTCAGTGAGCTAACGGGAGCGTGCCTCCAGCGGCGCGCGCTCGCTCCCTAGAGCCTCACAGGCTAAGCGACGTAGTACTACGTCGCTTTGCCTGTGAGGGGCTGACCGCCGCAGTAAATAGTCGTGCGGCGGTCGGCAAGCGGTTAAGTACAATATGACTTGTCTAGCACTTGTATATGCTATATATTCTATGTGCTATATTTTTCCAGGAAAGTAGAGTTATCCTTAAAGTGTTCTTGTGGTATATCACAACTTGAAAAGCATTTTGGAACCCTGCTCTAAACTGAGCGGTTTCCCTTTTCTCCCAACTTTGGTGACAGTGATGGAGACTGATTCTTCATACTACCTTACTCTCTGAATACGCTACAAGAAAATGCTGCTGTTAAAAAAGTCCTGTATTTTCTTGTTGGGATTTCATGATATACAACTAGACATGGGCCGAACACCAGCAGAATTCCCAAACAGGGGAAATGTTCTAACCCAAAAGACGAACGCCACTGAAGTCTATGGGAGTCGAACAGGAAAAATTAAAAGTGCCCATTTTGAAGGCTTATATGCAAGCAATTGGCCATATGGTATGGGGGGTCAGAGTACTGCCCTGGGGACATGTATCAAAAAAAAAAAACATTTTGAAGATGATCGTTTTTTCAGAAGCAGCAATTTTAATTAAGGGCAACAAAAAAAATGGAAAATTCATTCAAATTTAGTGCCTGGGGATCCCCTTAATCTTCCTGTAAAGTGGCACATCTGTAGCATGCATAAAACATACTGCAGCAAAAACGTTATTTCTAAAGAAAGAAAAACAAGTCAAATCTCATTTAAAATGACTCATGGTTACAATTGCCAGCACCCGGATATTGAAAAAATAAATAAAAAAATGGGGTGGGGTCCAAAATTAAAGAAAAAAAAAAAAACAGCATGCAAAAAAATTCCTACCAGACCCTTACCTAGACATGCAGCCCTGCAGGTCAGGAAAGGGGGGGCAAATGAGCGAGTGCCCCTCCCCCCCCTCCTCAACCATACCAGGCCACATGCCCTCAACATGGGGGGTAGGTTCTTTTGGGCACGACCCAAAGCACCTTGTTCCGATGTTGATAGGGACAAGGGCCTCATCCCCACAACTGTGGCCGGTGGTTGTTGGGGTCTGTGGGCATATTGAAATCTGGAAGCCCCCTTTAACAAGGGGGCCCCCAGATCCCAGCCCCCCATGTGAATGATCATCAGGCACATCGTACCCCTACACATTCGCCAAAAAAGTGTGAAAAAGTCCTGACAATTCCTTTATTAAAAAAAAATAAATAAATAGTGTCCCTCGATATAAATCCATCATCAACCACACCGCACGTTGACCCGGAAAAAAAATAATTAAAAAACACTTCCACCTCCTGGGGGGCCTCCCGCTGAATGCCTGCTCTCTGATTTAAGATTTCTAATATAGGTAAGGGACGGGGCCACCTGCCTACATCACATGATGGCACCACCCCTTCTGACGTCCTGGACTGGTGCATGCTGGGCCTGTGACTTCAAAAGAGGGCGGTGCCACCGAGTGACGTAGCCAGGTGGCCCTGCCCCTTACCTATATAAGAAATGTCAAAGCGCAGTGGAGGCATTTGGAGGGAGGTCGTCCCAGAAGGTGGAAGCATTTTTGATTTTTTTGATTTGTTCAGGTCGGTGGGCGGCTTAATTGATGATGGATTTATATCGAGAGACACTATTTTTATTTTTTTTATAAAGGAATTGTCAAAAACTTCCCTTGTTTTTATTACTTTTTCACACTTGCTTGGTGAATGGCTAGGGGTAAAATGTGCCCGATATTTATTCACATAGGGGGGCAGGATCTGGAGGCTTCCAGATTCCGATAAGCCCCTTGCCCGCAGACCCCCACTACAGTTGTTGGGACAAGGTGCTTTTGGGTGGGGTGGTTGAAGGCACATGGCCTGGAATGGTTAAAGAGGGGGGCGCTCGCATGCGCTCCCCTTTTCCTGACCTGCCAGGCTACATGCCCAGATAAGGGTCTGGTATAGATTTTTTTGGGGGGGGGACCCCACACCGTTTTTTTTCTTTATTTTCTTAACCGCCACTCTTTTTTATTATTCAGCTGTCAGAGGGGAAACCCATTGCTAGCTGATGACTCATTGGTTGTTAAGGAAGTCCCAGCTTTCTTCCCGGCCCCGCTCCTTAACAATAAGCTTACACTGTGCTCTGATTGGGTAAAGCTTTGCCCTATCAGGACACAGAATGCACTGTGCAGCACATTGCAGGGTGTTCATTGGGGGCGAACACCCTGCAAAATCGGGTGTTCGGCGAACAGGAAAATGTTCAGCCCATCCCTATATACAAGCAATAGCTATATATTTCTGTATGGACCTGTAAAAGAGTACATTAGAAGATAACCTAGGAGTATAAAATAGTAAAAAAAATGTTGTTAGAGATCAGACTTTATAACTTTATTCTGAATTTTACAACTGAATACATTAGAATATCATGGAAGTACATACAAACCCTTTGTTGTTGTACTGCATCGGCTTTAATATGCTGTTGCACAAACGATGCCTCTTTCTTTAGGTGCCAGTTGATTGAGTAAATTTACTCAGCTGAGTAGTGTACAGTATCTCACAAAAGTGAGTACACCCCTCATTTTTGTAAATATTTTATTGTATATTTTCATGTGACAACACTGAAGAAATGACACTTTGCTACAATGTAAAGTAGTGAGTTTACAGCTTGTATAACAGTGTAAATTTGCTGAGCCCTCAAAATAACTCAACACACAGCCATTAATGTCTATACCGCTGGCACCAAAAGTGAGTACACCCCCATGTGAAAATGTCCAAATTGGGCCCAAAGTGTCAATATTTTATGTGGCCACCATTATTTTCCAGCGCTGCCTTAAACTTCTTTGGCATGGAGTTCACCAGAGCTTCACAGGTTGCCATTGGAGTCCTCTTCCACTCCTCCATGAGGACATTGCAGGGCTAGTGGATGTTAGAGACCTTGTGCTCCTCTACCTTCCATTTGAGGATGCCCAGTAGATGCTTAATAGGGTTTAGGTCTGGAGACATGCTTGGCCAGTCCATTACCTCTACCCTCAGCTTCTTTAGCAAGGCAGTGGTAGTCTTGGAGGTGGGTTTGGGGTCATTATCATGTTGGAATGTTGGAATACTGCCCTGCGGCCCAGTCTCTGAAGGGAGGGGATCATGATCTGCTTCAGTATGTCACAGTACATGTTGGCATTCATGGTTCCCTCAATGAACTGTAGTTCCCCAGTGCCAGCAGCGCTCATGCAGCCCCAGGCCATGACATCCCACCACCATGCTTGACTGTAGGCAAGACACACTTGTCTTTGTACTCTTAACTAGGGATCGACCAATTATCGGCAAAGCCGATATATTGGGGGTCGATATGCACTTTCCATGAAAAATTGGAATCAGCCCCTGAGGTTACCAATATTGCCGATATTTCGGGAAAGTGCTTGTACCCTCCCGCTGCCTTCCACGGCTCGTTCTGGTCTCCCGTCCCACTGGGAGACTCGGCAACCACCCTGCACAGCCGCCGAAGACCCGATCAAAGCCGTTTTCGGCTCTGATCAGGTCTCCATGTAAAACTCGGAAGTGATGTCATGACATCACTTCCAGGTACTCGGCGCCAGATTCAAAAAAATTACAGCATTCAAAACAGCCAAAATTGGTGTTTTGAATGCTTTCAAGTGCAGAGGAGGGGTTTGGGGTCTTATCAAACCACAGAACATGGTTCCAGTAGTCCATGTCCTTAGTCTGCTTGTCTTCAGCAAACGGCAAGCTTTTCTGGTGCATCATCTTTAGAAGAGGCTTCCTTCTGGGACACCAGCCATGCAGACCAATTTGATGCAGTGTGCGGCGTATGGTCTGAGCACTGACATGCTGACCCCCCACCCCTTCACCCTCTGCAGCAATGCTGGCAGCACTCATACGTATAATTCCCAAAGACAACCTCTGGATATGACGCTGAGCACCTGCACTCAACTTCTTTGGTCGACCATGGCGAGGCCTGTTCTGAGTAGAACCTGTCCTGTTAAACCACTGTATGGTCTTGGCCACTGTCCTGCTGCTCAGTTTCAGGGTCTTGGCAATCTTCTTATAGTCTAGGCCATCTTTATGTAGAGCAACAATTCTTTTTTTCAGATCCTCAGAGAGTTCTTTGCCATGAGGTACCATGTTGAACTTCCAGTGACCAGTATGAGAGAGTGAGAGTGATAACACCAAATTTAACACACCAGAGACCTTGTAACACTAACGAGTCACATGACACCGGGGAGGGGAAATGGCAAATTGGGCCCAATTTGGACATTTTCACCTAGGGGTGTACTCGCTTTTGTTGTCAGCGGTTTAGACATTAAAGCGGTAGTATCCCGCTTTTTTACACTTTTACCTACAGGTAAGCCTATAATAAGGCTTACCTGTAGGTACAATTAATATCTCCTAAACCGGCACAGTTTAGGAGATATTTGCAGTGCATGCAGCCGCTCACGCGAGCTGCATGCACTGGAGACATGCTTGGCCAGTCCATTACCTCTACCCTCAGCTTCTTTAGCAAGGCAGTGGTAGTCTTGGAGGTGGGTTTGGGGTCATTATCATGTTGGAATGTTGGAATGTTGGAATACTGCCCTGCGGCCCAGTCTCTGAAGGGAGGGGATCATGATCTGCTTCAGTATGTCACAGTACATGTTGGCATTCATGGTTCCCTCAATGAACTGCAGTTCCCCAGTGCCAGCAGCGCTCATGCAGCCCCAGGCCATGACATCCCACCACCATGCTTGACTGTAGGCAAGACACACTTGTCTTTGTACTCTTAACTAGGGATCGACCAATTATCGGCAAAGCCGATATATTGGGGGTCGATATGCACTTTCCATGAAAAATTGGAATCAGCCCCTGAGGTTACCGATATTGCCGATATTTCGGGAAAGTGCTTGTACCAGAGTGATGCCTGCAGCTAGAGGCATCACCCCTGTACCGGCATCCATAGCCAACATTTGGCTGTCTTGTAATGACAACCGATGTGGCTGAGAAGCCACTTGGCTGTCATTACAAGGAGCAGGAGGGGACGTCCCCCCTCCCGCTGCCTTCCACGGCTCGTTCTGGTCTCCCGTCCCACTGGGAGACTCGGCAACCACCCTGCACAGCCGCCGAAGACCCGATCAAAGCCGTATTCGGCTCTGATCAGGTCTCCATGTAAAACTCGGAAGTGATGTCATGACATCACTTCCAGGTACTCGGCGCCAGATTCAAAAAAATTACAGCATTCAAAACAGCCAAAATTGGTGTTTTGAATGCTTTCAAGTGCAGAGGAGGGGTTTGGGGTCTTATCAAACCACAGAACATGGTTCCAGTAGTCCATGTCCTTAGTCTGCTTGTCTTCAGCAAACGGCAAGCTTTTCTGGTGCATCATCTTTAGAAGAGGCTTCCTTCTGGGACACCAGCCATGCAGACCAATTTGATGCAGTGTGCGGCGTATGGTCTGAGCACTGACATGCTGACCCCCCACCCCTTCACCCTCTGCAGCAATGCTGGCAGCACTCATACGTATAATTCCCAAAGACAACCTCTGGATATGACGCTGAGCACCTGCACTCAACTTCTTTGGTCGACCATGGCGAGGCCTGTTCTGAGTAGAACCTGTCCTGTTAAACCACTGTATGGTCTTGGCCACTGTGCTGCTGCTCAGTTTCAGGGTCTTGGCAATCTTCTTATAGTCTAGGCCATCTTTATGTAGAGCAACAATTCTTTTTTTCAGATCCTCAGAGAGTTCTTTGCCATGAGGTACCATGTTGAACTTCCAGTGACCAGTATGAGAGAGTGAGAGTGATAACACCAAATTTAACACACCAGAGACCTTGTAACACTAATGAGTCACATGACACCGGGGAGGGGAAATGGCAAATTGGGCCCAATTTGGACATTTTCACCTAGGGGTGTACTCGCTTTTGTTGTCAGTGGTTTAGACATTAAAGCGGTAGTATCCCGCTTTTTTACACTTTTACCTACAGGTAAGCCTATAATAAGGCTTACCTGTAGGTACAATTAATATCTCCTAAACCGGAACAGTTTAGGAGATATTTGCAGTGCATGCAGCCGCTCACGCGAGCGGCGTATGCGCTCTGAAGGTCCGGGGAGACCTTCAGTTTTGCTTGCCGGGAGCTTGCCAGAAAATCACTCCCGCGCGCATGCGCGGGAGTGACGTCATCGCGGCTCCGGCCAATCACAGCGCCGGAGCCGCCAAACCCGGAAGAGACGGCGAGGGATCATGGCAGCGCCCGCAGCGATGTCCGGGGGTCCGTGTCGGGGCTTCGTTCCAAGGTAAGTAATACATAATGAGCTAGTATGCGATGCATACTAGCTCATTATGCCTTTGTCTTTCAGGTTTTTTTAAATTTTTGTTTTGCAGTTTTGGGTTTACAACCGCTTTAATGGCTGTGTGTTGAGTTATTTTGAGGGGACAGCAAATTTGCACTGTTATACAAGCTATACACTCACTACTTTACTTTGAAGCCAAGTGTCATTTCTTTAGTGTTGTCACATGAAAAGATATATTAAAATATTTACAAAAATGTGAAGGGTGTACTCACTTTTTTGAGATACTGTAGCTTCTAGTCTCTTGCCATCAATAAAAACAAATCGTGAAACTAAATATACCCATAGATATAAAATGATCATCACCCAAACCAGTTTACTACTACTATTGTATGTCTGCAGGCTATCTCAAACTTGTACAAATACCATTAAAATGAGGGAAGAATCGACCATCTTGTTGATCAATTTTTATTGTTCTTCTTAGATTTGGTTGGCACAGAGTATACCTGCAGTCTTCATGTCAAACTTCTCAAAATTTTTTTAATTTTTTTTTTCAATTGTTTTCTTTTAACCCTTACGCTCCCGGGCAATAATATTTTTGCATGTTTTCATCGTTTTAGGCCTGAAAATTACCTAACCGCTTTTCTTCATTTTTCTTTTTTTTTTTTACTAAAATAAAAATATCCTTGACTTTTCCAAGGCTGTAGAGTTTCTTTTCTGTAGTCACCCCTCCATGGTAACAGCATCTTTAGATTCTTTTCAGAACCGCATGGTGCTTTACTTTTACAAACACCACAGCAGCGCTGCTCAGGCGCTTTTAGACCACCCCATCTATCTAAGAAGATGGTGTAGGTAGTGAAGTGTAACATTCTGCTTTTAATGGTAGCAGGTAACTTACCTGGTGAACTGGTAAAAGGGTACATTTGCCCCCCTATCCTTTCACCATAGTGCAATAAAACAAAAAAACACATACACACAGGGCTAAACGCCTACTGTCCCATTTTTCAAAAAATAAAAAGAAAGCGTTAAATACAGTTAATAGAAGTTTCCATATTCCCATCTTGATGCCAAGTTTCCATTAATTCAAAACCTTTACGAGGAAATTTTGGGGGAAGGGACATTTCACCACATGTAGGATCCTGGGATGCTTCATGGTCCATTTACAATATCACTCTTAATTACATAAATCAACAGCTATGGTTTCTTCTAAATAAATGATGCAGTTAACCAGCTTGTGCCTGGCAACATTGCTTCCATAATTTTAACCTATTATCGGTGTTTTCGGATGTGCATGTTTTTTTTTTTTTTTAAGTTGTGAATCAGAGAGGTATTTGAAATAAAGTGTTTCTTTTTTTTTCTTTAAATTAACCCTGTTTTTGTTCTTCGAACGCCGTGGTGAATGTGGTAATAAAAATGAACCATTTGCCCCATGTATTATAAATTGTCAATGTGACTATTTTGCCGTTTGCACAATGTTTTCCAATTTTGTGTTTTTAAATAATAATAAAAAAAATTTTTGAAATTAAAAAAAAAAAAAAATGAACCATTTAACAGGTTCACCAGAGAAGGATAGGTAAGTTTTTAATACCCAAACACAACTAACTCGTACTATCTTCTATATTCTAACATTAGAGGATTATGCAGGCTGGGATGAGTATATCATGGACCTTTATCCCATTAAACTCTTGTCCTTACATGTCCAACACCATGGTGAATGTGGTGATAAAAACAGACCATTTAACGGGTTCACTGGGGAAGTATTGGTGAGTTTTGCACAACCCTCGCAAGCAAGTATAACTTGAACTACTCCTGGAACATTACTGGTGTAAAGGAAAGAAAGGTGCTTCTATCTTTTATCTCTTTAGTGCCCTTAGGGATATGCTGGCTGAGATGAGAAAATCATGGACCTCTATCTAAAATAGTGTTTGCCTTCCGTCATTAACAATCTGGTTGGTTACTGTGGACACATCCCCCTTTGTATTATCCTAGAATGGCAGAGTTGTTTATATTGGTTTCTCGTCAAATATATTGTCGTGTTTGAACTAAAACTATGTACTGGGACAAGGGAATGTATACAATGCCTATTTAGCAAACAAATTGTCTGGTATTAGTTGATGTATTGTAATTTTTGAAATAGAAAATTCAATATTAGGACTCAAAATGTCTAAACTCTAAAAATTGCAATACAACCTTGTATGTCTGATATACTCAGCACTTGTTTTTTTCTTTCCCTACAGAAATTGTCTTTCTTAAATCAGTAGCCTGTGATCTGTTCTACAGATTAGCTTTTGGACCCTAAAGTGAGCTGATGGAATTTTATAAGGAAGTACAGATGTCGATTTTGGATCATGGGCTAATCCAGACTTTTCTATAAAACAAAACAGCATTACAACATCGGTTAAGGACATCTAATTATGTGTAATATTGATTTTCTGCCCTGTACCAGTGAATGCCTGGCACCTGTAGTATGGTACAATGCAGCCAAATTAACTGTTTGCTACGTGTGACCGATCTCTCACTATGAGGCTGCCCTGTGTCTTCTGGCCACAACTCTTCTGGGCCTTCAGTCTCTGTTTTCTAGAAACAATAATAAAATCAGGAGCATCTCCACTTAACTGCCAGGAAACTTGTGTCTGTGCCAGTGATGTTATCAGTTGCTCTAAGAAGGAACTAGGAGTGGTTCCTAGTGGTTTACCAAAGTATATAGCAATGTTAGACCTCAGTCACAACAACCTGATAAGAATACGGGCTGATTGGACCACATCTCCCCTAAAACTACTTCACACTTTATTACTGTCACATAATCATTTAACCTTTGTATCCCCTGAAGCTTTTTATCTGACCCCCAACCTCCGTCATTTGGACTTATCTTGTAATAAACTGCGCACACTTGAGGAGAATGCATTTAGTGCTCTGGAAAACCTGGAAGTACTTCTTCTCTATAAAAATAAACTAGTAGATATTGATCGCAGTGCATTTGATGAAATGAACCATTTACAAAAGTTATATCTGAGCCATAATTCAATGCAACGCTTCCCTCTAGAACTGGTGAAGGATGGAGAGAAATTGCCAGAGCTTACATTACTTGATCTCTCCTTCAATCATATGAAAGTTCTACCAGTAAAACAGATTCGGGCACTACCGGCTTGGTTGAGTAACAGGCTATATCTACATGGAAATCAACTGACCTGCAACTGTGAATTGTATGAACTTTTCTGGCACTGGCATGTACGTCAGTTGGCATCCACCATCGATTTCAGAGAAGAGTTACAGTGTTATCCACCTGCCCAGCCACGGACTGTCACAGTAAATGTGTTTTCCCTCAGTAGTAATGAGGGAATGAACTGTAGTGTTGTAAGAGAGACTGGAATGGAGGCACATCTTGAGGAGACAGTCATCTTAAACTGTGACACCAAACAAAGAGGTGTAAATCTAATTTGGGTTACTCCTAGCAATGAATGGATACAAAAACATGTTGATGTGACAGAAGGAAATCGTACCATACACGTGCTTGGCGATGGAAGTCTTCAAATAAAAAAGATCCGTTTGGAAGACAAAGGGACATATACTTGCTATGCTCAAGGGGAGGTTCTGAATGAGACACTGTATGTTACACTCACTGTATTCAACTTTACACAGCATGTCCACCAGGATACACTAAATACAGCATATACCACTTTAGTGGGATGTGTGGCTAGTGTTATTCTAGTGCTGATTTACTTATACTTGACACCATGTCGCTGCTGGTGTCGGCCAGGTGATAGGGGTCAAGGAGAGGACAGGGATAGCATCCGCTCCTCGGTCCTCAGTGCCACCCCCAACCATGAGACTACTAGTGACAAGGCAGCTCTCAATCGTCATGTGGCTTTTCTGGATCCCCCTGGAGATCTGCAAGGTCAGAATGGTAAACTAAAACCAAATGGTTCACAAGAAGCTCCTGGAATAAAAGGCCACCAGCTACAGCCATCATCACCACACCGGAAGCTGTCAGATCCAGGATCTATCAGTTCAGTATTCTCTGACACTCCAATTGTGGTGTGACAAAGGTGTTTCAAAAGTAAGCTTGCAAACAGTTCATATCAAACAACCTTTCCATCCCTTACTAAAGTCTCCTGTCCCGCATGTGCATGTTAGGTTGTTGTTCTAAATCAATGAGAGGGAGGGAGCAGAAATAAGAAGTTGGATGTTAAACATATGAGAATAATCATACATCAATGTGAGGAAAATAAATATATATGCATAGAAAATTATTATAAAGAGAGTAGAGAGGGTCTTGAAATCATCACAGAATCACCTGCTTTTAGACCTAGTTCTACTGTAAAGCAAGTTTAAGTTGACAAAGGCAAAGATGCAACCATGATTTTCCTGGAGATGCAGCCATTTTAATAGCAACCTAAAATTTAAATTTGATTTATAATGCACAATGTCCTTCACTTTGCCAATGATTAAAAAAAAAAAAAGTCTCATCCAAATATGATTGGGGGCGATAATGTCGAATAATCAAATATCAAAGCAGAACATCAGTTTTGTGATTTTGTGACATCACTTTCTGTGCCCCTGCCACTGTATGGATCAACTGAGGTCTGTATATAAAATCTTTGTTACCCAAAAGACTGCTGGTCAGTCATACCAGTGTTGAATTCTGTACTGTTCTAAAGTAATGTAAGATAGAAAAGCACAACCATCCCGTGTAACTGTGATATAATGTGCTTGTAGCACTTAGATGTGAGAGATTGTTGAACAGCTTTTGAAGTCATAAACTATTCCATTACTGCATCTACATTTGTTAGCAGTTCATTAAACAAATACCTGCTTTCCAACTCCATCATGTAACTCCAGCGGCAGCTTGTATTCCTGTACTGAGACCTATACTGTCCAAAAAAAATCCAGGGCTGAATAATCAGCTTCACCATTATGGGAAAAGAATTGCTAATACTGACACCCACTCAACTTTGTATTTCATAAACTTAGATGTTTACTTCTCCTGAACATTCTCTTTGAAGCCCAATTGTATTTAGGCTTATATAGTGGCAGAGGGATCATTAGAATTCAGCATACTCTAGACTTGATAAAAATTACACTCAGTTGGCTGACCCATTCTAGGAGAAGGTCAATCTCAGAGCAGTTTTAATTATGGGGTAAAATGGGCATTCGCCTTGTGTCCTTCAAAATTAAAAGATCTACCTTTTGTCAATAGCAATATAGCTTTGAAAGCTGGGATTACAGAGGCCCTAAAAGTAAAAAAAAAAGAAAAAATAGATTCACACTGCTGTGGGCATTATGCTTGTTGGTGCACTGTGGCGCTAATTATTCTGAATGGCACCCCAATGCATCTTCCTAAGGCTCCATTCACATGTCAGCGTATGGATCGCGGGCAGATACGGAGATTATTGCAAATTGCGGGACGCCTGTGCGTTGCCCGTTTATTTGCAATAGCCCCCCAAATGCTGAGCGATGTTGCCGCGATTTCCGCCTGCCGAATCGCGGTAACATCGTGCATAAAAAATTGCGGGACGCAATACGCTCCAAAGAAGCTCTTGTACTTTTTTGGGCGTAATGCGTCCCGCGATTTTTTTTTGCGTGATGTTACCGCGATTCGACAGGCGGAAATCGCGGCAACATTGCTCAGCGTTTGGGGGGCTAATGCAAATCAACGGGCAACGCACAGGCGTCCCGCGATTTGCAATAATCTCCGGATCGCGGGCGGAACCGCGGCGGTTCTGCCCGCGATCCATACGCTGACATGTGAACGGAGCCTAATGCACCTGTTTGCTGATAACCACAATGCACGTTAACGTCTTGTGTTGCGTTGCACTGCTAATTGCACATTCCCCTTTTTCCATGTGTTTTGGTGCATTAGGCAGCTCATTCATAAGATTGGTATGCCTTAATGCAACAAACATTGTAAATAGGGCTTTTAAGTAAACTTTTATGTGAGATGTTTGGTCAGTATAGACTTCAAAAGTAGCATAACATAACAATGCATTAGATAACAATTAGATAACAATGCAACAAAACATTAGATGTTGGCCCCAAATTCCAAGTATAAGTCCTCCATTTTCTGAGAAACGTTGACCAGAGGGATTATTACCTTATATTTGCTGATTTCTTGCTCTGTCTAGCTTGAAATTATATCAGTTTAATTTAGTAGCAATGAAGTGCCAACAATCAAAATACCCTACTTCATTATATGATTTTCTGATATCTGAGTAAAAAATATCTACAAGAATATTGGTAAAGTGGTTTAGACTAGCTGGTAAGTATTAGATTAATTTTCAATATTAAGTTAAAATTTTACTACCTTTGTTATTTAAACACTGCTTTGGCTGCTGGACCAACATGTGCCAAAATATAAGACTCCTATGAGGGAGCAAAACCTGATGATGTACTGTAGTGGGTTACTTTTTGCCAACTGGGTTCATAGAAAACCTATATGCCCAGTTAATGCCATTCCTATGCGCATAAATGTGACAGAGAAAGTCACCTGTAGGTAGTGACATTTGTTTGGTGCTAGATGCAAAAGTACATTCAGGCTGTCTTTCTGCTGGGAAGAGCTTACTTATTTGATTGGCATGTAGTTATTAGTTTTCTTTCATTTTAAAATGTGCTGCAGTTCAAAGCATAGGGAACCTTAAGCCTTGTGTTCCCAACCATATACTATAACTTAGGCTGGCCATACATTATACAATTCTCATATTCAATTTCCTTTAGATTTATATTCATCTGTGTAGTGCAAGAGATTGCCTGACGGCATACACATTTAATGTATTTAGGCCTGACCTTATATTATAGGGTTTAGGTAAATCTAAAGGAAAGTTGTGCCTAGAAAATTGTATAATATATTGTATATTATGGCCAGCCTTAGGCTACAGTTTGTGATCTGGTGAATGAGGGCAAAAAGGTGTCTACTCTCCCAACAGGTCCTTCTTATTCTTTCTGCATGCATAGAAAAAATACCATCCATTTCTATGCAGAGGCTGTCTAACATTGGGATGCATAGGAAGTCGGCCTCTCCATAGTAATGAATAGGATACGAGCACAAGAGGGTATAAGATCCTGGTAAATGTTTGGGTGAATGAAAGTAACTTAAAAGTTAACAGTATGATAGTATACAGTGCCTTGAAAAAGTATTCATACCCCTTGACATTTTCCACATTTTGTGATGTTACAACCAACAACTTAAATGTATTTTTTTTGGGATGTTATGTAACAGACCAACACAACGTGGCACATAATTGTGAAGTGGAAGGAGAATGATAAATGTTTTTTAAATTTTTTTACAAATAAATATCTGAAAAGTATGGATTGCATTTGTATTCAGCCCCCAAGTCAATACTTTGTAGAACCACCTTTCGCTGCAATTACAGCTGCAAGTCTTTTTGGGATGTCTCTATCAGCTTTGCACATCTAGACAGTGACATTTTTGCCCATTCTTCTTTGCAAAATAGCTCAAGCTCTGTCAGATTGGATGGAGAGAGTCACTGAACAGCAATTTTCAAGTCTTGCCGCAGGTTCTCAATTGGAGGTCTGGACTTTGACTGGGCCATTCTAACACATGAATATGCTTTTATCTAAACCATTCCATTGTAGCTCTGGCTGCATGTTTAGGGTTGTTTTATCCTGCTGGAAGGCGAAACTCAGTCTCAAGTCTTTTGCAGACTCTAACAGGTTTTTTTCTAAGATTGCCTGTATTTGGCTCCATCCACCTTCCCATCAACTCTGACCAGCTTCCCTGTCCCTGCTGAAGAAAAGCATCCCCACAACATGATGCTGCCACCACCATGTTTCACTGTGGGGATTGTGTTTTCAGGGTGATGTGCAGTGTTAGTTTTCCGCCACACGTAGCGTTTTGATTTTAGGACAAAAACTTCAATTTTGCTCTCATCTGACCAGAGCACCTTCTTCCACATACCCCCAAATGGGGATTCTCGCAAAATTGCAAATGGGACTTCTTAAGGCTTTCTTCTTGCCACTCTTCCAAGAAAAGCCAGATTTGTAGAGTGCAAGACTAATAGTTGTCCTGTGGATCTCTGCAGCTAATCCAGAGTTACCATGTGCCTCTTGGCTGCTTCTCTAACACTCTCCTTGCCCAGCCTGTCACTGGCAGGTGGACGGCCACATTTTGGTAGGTTTGCAGTTGTGCCATACTCTTTCCGTTTTCGGATGATGGCATTAAGAGTGCTCCGTGAGAAGTTTAAAGCTTGAGATTTTTGTTTATAATCTAACCCTGCTCTAAACTTCTCCACAACTTTATCCCTCACCTGTCTGGTGTGTTCCTTGGCCTTCATGATGCTGTTTGTTCACTAAGGATCTCTAATAAACCTCTGAGGGCTTCACAGACCAGCTGTATTCATACTGATATTAAATTACACACAGGTGGACCTCTATTTTCCAATTAGGTAACTTCTGAAGGCAATTGGTTCCACTAGATTTTAGTTAGGGGTATCAGAGTAAAGGGAACTGAATACAAATGCATGCCACACTTTTGAGATATTTGCAAAATAATTGGAAAAACATTTATCATTTCCCTTCCACTTAACAATTATGCCACTTTGTTTTGGTCTATTACATAAAATCCCAATAAAATACACTTAAGTTTTTGGTTGTAACATGACAAAATGTGGAAAATTTCCCAGGGTATAAATACTTTTTCAAGGCACTGTAATTATCCCCTAAGTGGCATTTCTTAAATGCAACCAATTAGAATTCACTTTGTTTGAAGTCAGATAAATATATTTTGAATTACCCTTGGTTTCAATTAGATACTGCAATTAAAAATTACCATTTGACTACCAAAAACTATTTTGGGTTGACCTTTAATTAATTTGACAAAGCACTTTTTTCAGAACATTTTACCTTTCAACTTTTATAAATATGGGGTTCAGATATGTTTATTCGATGTTATTTTGAAGTATAAACAAAAATACAGTATATGGGATGGGTTTCATTGGTTAACTAAATATACACTGGAAAAGAGGAACTTACAGGATATACAATAGGTTGCCTACCGTTGCTTGTATCGTCCTGTTGAACATTATTAGCTTTATTATGCCTATAATCAGCCATTGCACTTAAGCCCCTCTTTCTTTCCTAGACCACATAAAATAAAAGTAATTACAAAGTGTTTGTGGGAAAAGTAACTGCACTAACATATAGAACAGCACATTTTTAAAGTGTACTTTTGCAGCCAAATTGGGATAACAACTAGTTTAATGTGGAACATTAGACAGAAAATTAAACTGGTTAGATCACTTTAGCCTGGACCTTTTTGAAGGTATAGCTATGTAAAACATTAAAAACCAATCATTGTTTAAAATCACAGTTATATATGGTCTCACCCTTCTCTGTACATGCTCAGTTGCTCTCTATTTTTAGGCAATGCAGAATTTGTAGAGGCCGATCTGCTAACAGCCTTAAAGCAGAATTAAACTCTCCTAACCTTAACAGCCAATGACGCTGCTTCTGTTTGATCTGCAACCACCATGGTGCTGCATATGTGATCATTTATGACACCAGCCATTTGACAGCTGGGTTGGGGATACAAGCAAATATGACGGTTAGCATTCCCGGCATGCCAGGAATGTAACTTTTTTGAAACCATTAAATCGAAGGGTTTCGTTTCACTTTATGGTTTACTGATGTTCAGGGGCCCTGGACTTCAGCAAAATGGCTGCCTCCAGCAAGAAGAAACAGGAGCAATGCTGGAAGCAATTTACAAACATGCACTAGTTTTGGTGGCATCATTATATATAAGGAACGTATGTTCTTTTTTATCAAGTTTTTATGGGTAAAGGTCGGCTTTAAATTTATTACATGTTCCTATTCACATAACCTTCATATTAATAAAAAGGTAAACAGTATTTTTAAGTTCATATTTCCCCTTCTTTGTAACTCTAAGGAGGGAAGTAGGGAGTTATATTTACCATACGTAACCCTCTCTGTACTGTGCTGTAAGATCTTCATTATCCATTGTAAATGAGTTGCACACACAAAGATCTTAAGGCTTGGGTGGTACAATGTATGCTAATGCTTTTAAACCAATCTGTCCCTTCCAAGCTATTCTGAACATTACAAGCTGTCTCAAGGGTCCTACGTATGTATAGTATAATCCTGCTCCAAAGAAACAGCTAGAAAGGTAAGAAATATTTTTTAACTATTCAGGTATACTGTGTAAATGGGAACACAAACATACAGTCAGGTCCATAAATATTGGGACATCGACACAATTCTAATCTTTTTGGCTCTATACACCACCACAATGGATTTGAAATGAAACAAACAAGATGTGCTTTAACTGCACACTTTTAGCTTTAATTTGAGGGTGTTTACATCCAAATCAGGTGAAAGGTGTAGGAATTACAACAGTTTGTGCCTCCCACTTTTTAAGGGACCAAAAGTAATGGGACAATTGGCTGCTTAGCTGTTCCATGGCCAAGTGTGTGTTATTCCCTCATTATCCCATTTACAAGGAGCAGATAAAAGGTCCAGAGTTCATTTCAAGTGTGCTATTTGCATTTGGAATCTGTTGCTGTCAACTTTCAATATGAGATCCAAAGAGCTGTCACTATCAGTGAAGCAAGCCATCATTAGGCTGAAAAAACAAAACAAACCCAT
The DNA here is from genome assembly GCF_965119305.1 of Pelophylax lessonae. Taxonomy (NCBI): domain Eukaryota; kingdom Metazoa; phylum Chordata; class Amphibia; order Anura; family Ranidae; genus Pelophylax; species Pelophylax lessonae. The sequence continues at coordinate 290,043,197 of NC_138769.1, forward strand.
CAGAGAGATAGCAAAAACATTAGGTGTGGCCAAATCAACTGTTTGGAAAATCCTTAAAAAGAAAGAATGCAACCGGTGAGCTCAGCAACACCAAAAGACCCAGAAGACCACGGAAAACAACTGTGGTGGATGACCGAAGAATTCTTTCCCTGGTGAAGAAAACACCCTTCACAACAGTTGGCCAAATCAAGAACACTCTCCAGGAGGTAGGTGTGTGTGTGTGGCAAAGTTAACAATCAAGAGAAGACTTCACCAGAGTAAATACAGATGGTTCACCACAAGATGTAAACCATTGGTGAGCCTCAAAAACAGGAAGGCCAGATTAGAGTTTGCCAAACAACATCTAAAAAAGCCTTCACAGTTCTGGAACAACATCCTATGGACAGATGAGACCAAGATCAACTTGTACCAGAGTGATGGGAAGAGAAGAGTATGGAGAAGAAAAGGAACTGCTCATGATCCAAAGCATATCACCTCATCAGTGAAGCATGGTGGTGGTAGTGTCATGGCGTGGGCATGTATGGCTGCCAATGGAACTGGTTCTCTTGTATTTATTGATGATGTGACTGTTGATAAAAGCAGCAGGGTGAATTCTGAAGTGTTTCAGGCAATATTATCTGCTCATATTCAGCCAAATGCTTCAGAACTCATTGGACGGCGCTTCACAGTGCAAATGGACAATGACCCGAAGCATACTGCGAAAACAACCAAAGAGTTTTTTAAGGGAAAGAAGTGGAATGTTATGCAATGGCCAAGTCAATCACCTGACCTGAATCAGATTGAGCATGCATTTCACTTGCTGAAGACAAAACCGAAGGGAAAATGCCCCAAGAACAAGCAGGAACTGAAGACAGTTGCAATAGAGGCCTGGCAGAGCATCAGCAGGGATGAAACCCAGCGTCTGGTGATGTCTATGCGTTCCAGACTTCAGGGTATAATTGACTGCAAAGAATTTTCAACCAAGTATTAAAAAGTTAAAGTTTGATTTATGATTGTTAATCTGTCCCATTACTTTTGGTCCCTAAAAAGTGGGAGGCACATAAACAAACTGTTATACTTCCTACACCTTTCACCCGATTTGGATGTAAATACCCTCAAATTAAAGCTAAAAGTCTGCAGTTAAAGTACATCTTGTTTGCTTCATTTCAAATCCATTGTGGTGGTATATAGAGCCAAAAATATTAGAATTGTGTTGATGTCCCAATGTTTATGGACCTGACTGTATGGGGGGGGGGGGGGGGGTTCTCAAATTTGTTTGCCAAGGCAAAAATACACTTTGAAATAGACCTTTCTTCCCTAAAATCTGTGGCATGTGCACCTCTACATGCTTATCCCTAATCATTCTGAAGTCATTGCAAAAATCAAAGTTTTACTTATAAACTGACCTTTTAAGTACAGTGAGGCACTGACAACATAACCAAGGCCTCACAAATACACCACAGGAAGACTGTCATCATACTGAGGAAATGGCACAACAAGGAGGAAGTTAGTACCTCTAACTTTTTAAAAAAAATAATAAATAGGTTTACATTTAGTAATTTTTTTTGGTAGGGTCTACTTTAAGGCTACTAAACAAAGCAATTCTAATGAGCTAAAGTTAATATACTCCTGAATTGTTTATAATTCACAGTAGCCAGATTGTGCAACACTTCTTATATGTGGCATGAGTTTGTCTGGTCTGATTGTCTGATTTAGGGTTCATTCACACCATATCAGTTGTGGTGCATTGATCTGCATAGTTCGATAAAGTCTCAACACAAGGAGCATATAGAATACAATTGCTTTCTATGTGCCTTGTTCAAACCATAATGATGTGTTGATGTGGGCTATGTGATGTGTTGCCTAAAAATGCAAACATGATGAATTTTTCCACAATGCACCTCACATTACAGCATGTCACTGCACCGCAGCATAGTGGTAAGGAAAAATGTACTTTATGACATTTCAATAAAATAAAAAAGATTAACAGTGTATTTCATTGTAACAATACAAAACACTGTTCCACACATCAGACATCGGCTCGCACCCGTTTTAGTGTGCAGGTTGGTGTGAATGAGCCTTTACACTGACCATTCAGATGCAGAATTTTTTGTTTGGGCCTGTGGGGAGAATGAAAAACACCGAACAGACTCCTCCATCCACGCTGAACAGCACAGATGGAAGAATCTCTCACAGTGGCTATTGTATTCTGACAGCTGGCGCTACTAGTTATCAAAATACCCGAGTGCATATGACTGGATGCAGAAGCTGTTTGACAGACAATTTTTATAAAATTTTCAGTTGTAGAAGGTCAGACTGGAGGGTGCCGACAGGGCCCCCCACAAAACAAATTTCAGTCAGTTCATCAGGAAACGGCTGAAATTCGCTCAGTGTATGGCCAGTCTTAGAATTACAGGAAATGTTTGAACCTGACTAATGAAAGGGAAATATTTTCAAGAGGTGGATTTATAAAGAAAATTTTCAGAGTCATTCCTTCTGCAAAATTGCATGTAGATTTGTTTCTTGTGAACAAGGGCAAAATCAAATGTTACTGGGATATTTTCTCTCCAGGTAGGATATTTTTCATTCATACAGAATAAAATGAATCAGGATAATACTGGATAACACTACTTATGGACACTAAACTGTGCTGATGATCATAGGAAATAAATACTTACATGTACTCTATAATTTAATACAACATTCGACTCTATCTAGTCGCCATAATTGGGTTATTTTCCTGATTCCGCGCTATATTTATGAACATTCGACCTGTAGAGCGAATTAGCCTACTAGCATTTGATCTTTCCGGCATTTCCAAGGATCCAATGAATATACAGTTTCAAGAGACGAATGGCTCCACAAATATTTTATAAATACACCCCTTAGTATTTACATTTGGATACATAATCTTTCTGTATGCAAGATAAGGAAATGAGGCTGCAGTGGGTGTGCTTAAAGTACCTCTCCTGCCTTAGAAACCGGTAAGAAAAATGGGTTTCAAGATCATCAAAAGGGTGTGGAGCTACCTAGGTCACTAATAACAATGCCTGAATGAAAATCTGAAACCCTTAGCAGGTCCACCTATTTTAGTTATATGCATCTCAAGACTTAAAGAATATCATATTTTTGATAGTTATGTTCCCTACGGGACAAAGTACATATAGTACTTTGTCCCATGATGATTGGTGCTGCTTAACCCTAGCTATGAAGTTTGACCTGCCACCCTCCCATCCTGCTGTGGCTGATCCGACAACAGCTAGGAAGGAGACAGCTGCTTCATGATGGCAGCTTATCTCGGCTCTGAGCACTTTCCTAAGACAAGCAGTGGCAAGAAGAACACAAGGGCTGACACATTCCCCTGTCCCTCTGCATTTCTCTTGCTGCTGTTTGTCTAGGGAAACTGTTCAGAGTTGTAAAAAGCTGCTGTTATGAGGTATCTGTCTCCTTCCTAGCTGTTGCCAATTGGCAGTGGCAGGAGGGAGGGGGGTTGATCTCCATAGCTAGGGTTAGGAAGCACCTAGCAACATGAGATACAATATTACACATTCTTTGTCCCATAGGAAACAGATCAGTAAAAATATAAATTATTTTACTGGAGTGTACCTAGGTTTGGTTAGCCAATAAAGGCTATTCTCTATACTTTCTATGGCTAACACTACAGCACATCTCTGTTCATAGGAAAAAAAAAAAAATCTAGTTTTGATGCAGGCACAAGTTTCTATTTGTTATTTTGATTCATAGTGTGTGTGTGCGTGTTTATATATATATATATATAGATATATATATATATATCTATATATATGGGAGTGTTGCTACTCTCATGATGCAAATGAGACTGATGGCTTGAATGGACTCTTTTGTTAATCAAAATGTTCATGTAATCAGCCTGTGGTGCCAATCCCTGGATAATCTGTCACACACTGGTTTCAAGGCAGTGACTTAGTGAATAGGTTTGGTCCAGCTGGCCCAACACTAGTGTGAGGCACACGAGCCAAGGAATGGCTTCCATTAAGGCCTAATTAAAGAGAGGTGCTTTGCTTCATGATCGATTTAACTAAAATAAGTATGGAAAGCAAATTTAGATGTGTCTGACAAGTAGGCACGCTACAGAAAATATCAGACACCTTTTTATTTTTCTATAATACTAATGTCATTGTGCGATGTTTCACAGGTGGATAAATGTCATCTGCCTTTATTAGATTTCTTCATCCTGGCTTTGTTGGTCCTTTCTTATAATGTCTTATCATATGTCTTCCCATATATACAGCTGTAAGAAATATACATACAAATATATAAATATATATATAATATATAAATATAGATTTTACTTTATTTATTTACGTCAGGAACATGGCTGCATTGTTATGATAGTTTGAATTATGGAAATAAACATTTCAGTACTTGATTTATTTGTGTGTGGAATTGTGCTTTATTTCTATTGACATACACTACAAAAATTCATCTAACCAACATGACACCACATTGTCCATCAACAGTAATACATAGGAGCATATTCATAAGGCAGTGAATGGAAAACAATTACTGCAATTTAAAAAACAAACACCAGGATCATTCGGCGGCAGTAAATGTTTGGTGAATGACACATTCAACGCTATATAAATGTTAATCTTATTTAAAACAGACGCAAATTTTCACGTACTATTGCTTTGAGAATCCAAGAGGTCAATTTTTTTAAAGTTCATCTTTTGCAACATGTTACACCCGTCTTTACAGTGTAACATATTACCAAAGATACATACAGTAGATTACCTGTACCCCTTTGATCGCCCACTGTGACAGAGGGAGGGGGATCTTTTTGCTGCACCCGCTGTCACAATTTTAAAAGAGCATTGCTGTGCAGGGCTCTGCCCACACCGCCGCAGCATTCCTTCACAGCCTCAGCAGATGGCTCATAGTTCTCAAAGAACTGGGGGGGGGGGGGGGATCTGGAGAGCACTCTCATAGTTTATTGATCTTCCTGCTCTCCAGTAACTGTCAGCCCGCATGGTAATTACTGGCAGACAACTATACAGAGATTTTGCAGGAGCTTGACATTGCAACACTGCAGGCTCCAGAAAAAAAAAAATACATTCTTTTTACCTGCAGAAATTTGTGCATTTATTTATTTTATCCTTATGTGTGTATTGTGCGAAATGTCATTTTCTATTTGTTTCCTTGTGATCATCAGCTCAATCTAGTGGCTATAATGCAGTATTGTCTTGAAATACTGCAATCGGGAAAAAAAAAAACACATTACGACCACTGGATGAAACTGACATTCACAGGAAATAAGTAGAAAATGACATTTCACGCAATCTCATATCTGATTTATGATTGAAGCCTGCAAATGAATACCAGTAGACTAGATCTTCCCATCCTACACACACTTCCAATTTATAGATAGGGGATTTAAACAACAAGAAATCCTGGGGAACGCACAGTACACACATTGTGGTTGATGTTCAAGTGGGGGGGGGGGGGGTTATGTTTCCAATTTCGTTTTGGAATTCTACATTAAAGTCCTGAGTCCATGAAAATGGAAAAAGGTAGACTAGCATGTTGCCTTGTCATTGCTACTAGAATCAGTCTGCATCTTATGATGTGGGTGATAATCCCAGAATATACAAAAGTGTATTTTAAACATTAATGAAACACTTCAAGAAAAAATTGTTGCTTACCTGGTGTAGCATTTTCCAAAGTATTTATTTTCCATATTTTGCCAAATCAATTTTGTTATTGTCCACTGTCCCCGATCATTGAGATTTTCAAATAGGCATAATGTCTGTACCTACCAACACCACCAATGAATGGCTCATGTTACAGGAAACCTGGTATAAGAGAAAATGTAAAATACTATTGCTGACCCTTCCATCTGACAATGCTAGTTGCCTAGCTTTGATTCTTACCTATTTGATTAAATACTTAAAGTAATTAAATAATTAAATTAATTAATTAAAGTAATTCGAGTAATTAAAGGGTTACTAAACACGGGACTGCATTCACTATATTCGGTCTCCCACAGTACACAAAACATGGAAATGCAAATATTTTAGTCAATATAAACTGATCAATACCTTTTCTCATCAGCAGTATATATCAATCTTGTGGCTTGAATCAGTCTCTGCTTAAAGCTTGTAGGAGGAGTTTTCATTCTCCCCTGATCCTCTGTCTGGACAGTGCTGTTTAGCCATGTGCTGATCAAGAAAAATCTAAAACTCCCTAGCAATACACACCAAACTGAGCATGTGCAGTCCAACTCCTGATGCTCTGTTCTATCCCAAGAATGGTTGGAGTCAGTGGAAGGAGGAGGAGGATCAGAGAAGACGGGATCACACAGCCTTTATACACAATGCAGAGGATTAACCCCTTTAGGTTCCACAGTGAGTATAACAAGTATGCTTTACTGCATATACAGACTGATATTACTGTTGTGGGTTTAGTAGCACTTTAACCACTTCCCGCAAACCGAGATACCTGTACGTCGGCTTGAAGAGATGGTTGTACTGGGGTGATGCCTGCAGCTAGAGTCATCACCCCGGTAGCATTTTTTTTTTTAGAGCCCGCCTTTGGCTTTCTGGGTCTGGTCCTTCCGCCGCTCTGCCCAGTTCTCCTGTCCCACCAGGAGACCCGAGTGACCAGCCGGCATGTCCGCTGGCTGGTCAGAGTCTTGAATGAAGCCGGATATGGCTGCGATCGGGTCTCCAATGAAGTAACCCAACACCGTCACGACGTGGATTTTAAAAAAGTAACAGTATTTAAAAAATGCAGATTTTGGCATTTTGAAGATTTTTAAGTGCAAAGGAGGGGTTTTGGTTCTTTTAGACCCCCAGATCCCTCCATAAAGAGTATCTGTTGCTGCCTATTACTGTCACAAGGGATGTTTACATTCCTTGTGACAGCAATAAAAGTGCTCGGATTTTTAAAGGAACAGTGAAAAATATAAAAAAAATTATAAAATGTCCCCGTATGCTTGCGCACCAAAGAAAACGCATACTTAAGTTGCGCCTGCAAATATAAACGTGTTCAAATCACACGCGAGGTATCACTGCGATCGTCAGAGCGAGAGCAATAATTCTAGCAAAATACCTCCTCTGTAACTCTAAAATGATATGCATTAAAAATGTTTAAAGTGTCACCATTCTACGAGTATGCGCAATTTTAAACCATAACGTGTTAGGTATCTATTTACTTGGTGTGACATCCTCTTTCACAGTATACAAAAACATTTTTTTTTTTTTTTTTTTTATTCTATTTAGTGAAGTGTTTTTTTTTTTTAATGCGTTTAAAAAAACCCTGCGCAAATCCCGTATGACATAAAATAATGCAATAACTGCCATTTTATTCTCCAGAGCCTTTGCTAAAAAAAAATATATATATATAATGTTTGAGGGTTCTAATTAATTTTCTAGCAAACATACTGAATTTAACTTGTAAACAACGTGTGTCAGAAATGGGCATGGTCCTTAAGTGGTAAACCAGAAAAAGTAACTGTTCTTGGTCAACGACATTTCTCAATTAGTGATCACACTAGCAGAAAAACTAGGGCCATGTAAGCCTGACTGAAGTCTTACAAATGTAAGTAAAAAGTCTGCTACATTTCAGCTAAACACAAAAGATTTATCTTTTGTAATATTTTTGATTTGGGGCCACCCAAGTATTTTTAACTTTTGTATTAAAAGACTCTCCTGCGTAAATATGTTCAGGTTTTATTAAGGCTGGTCTTGGCTAATATAATTTACCATGCCTCCCCTGAAGCTTGAAGTAATACACAGAATATCTACCCTAAGCCCTGCCATCCTTTCCTGTACTTCTCAATAAGGTGCCAAGTACCACCGTTGGATTGAATTACCAACAGGATTCCCATGTCGTTAAGTGACTTACTGCCATATGAGAATGAGTAAAAATTTGTGTTGTAGCCTATACCTTGCATATGTTTTGCTCCATTAGTTACAATCAATCACCAAAAGATCACAATACTATTTTTTTTTTTTTTTTTAACAATACATTTTTGTTTATAATAAACATCACTACAAAAATTTAGTGTATAGGAAATCCCAAACTAGATGGGATAATATAGCGCTTGCTGGTGTGAGCAGGGAGAGGTAGGAGTAAAATTGCAATAAAAAAGCTAATAACCTAAAACTCTAAAACTCTAAATACTGTACCCTTAAAAAATAAATACAGTGAGGAATTATATAGATTAAATAACAATATGAATAATGTGCCAAGTCAAGTCCAAAATAGTTCATAAAAATGCACAGTGAAAAAATGCATAAATAAATCACAGTATAAATAATGTGCCAAGTGGGATTCAAAAATAGTTCATAGGTGACTCAGTGGTAAATAATCCAAAAGAGTGCCAAAAAAAGTGCAAGTGCTTGGTGCTGGATCCTCCAATGGACCAGGAAATCCAATCATGCAGGTGACTTCAAAGAAGGTAAGATGTAAACTCACCAGATATGGTGAGTCTCAACTGCCTTACGGCAAAGAGACCAATAATGCTTTTATGACCCTCCAGGTCAGAAAGATGGTAACTGCTGGGCTCTAATCCCTCCCGGCCGGAATCCCCTACGTAGGGCAAATAGGGTCCTCACGGTCCTCCAAGTATGGTTCAGGGAACAAAAAGGACAGGCTCCGAATGGTGCAGTACCATTAAGGTTATTTTATTAAAATTAAAAGGCAAACAATGGATAAAAAATGCTGTGCAGAGCCCGCCAGTGAGTGTCTGTAGCGTGGAGAGCAGCTTGCGTTCCAGGCTGACTTCCGGGCTGACGGCGTGCGTTCCACCTGACGCGCGTTTCGTCAGAGCGTAGTGACGTCTTCAGAGGTCAAAAATTTAGTAACAGATTATAACTGTAAATGATTGATTTTAGTGGTAGAAATAACACATATAGTAAGAACTGTTTGCAACAAAGGAAGGGTTAACAAATGTTAATATAATTCTTGATAACCAAATTCTGTCTACCCCTATTGGGTTCAAGCTGTAAGCAGAGGTTGATCATCAAACTAACTAAATTTACAAGGAGCAGAGAATATAGTGTTAGATAATGAACCACACTGAAAACTCGGACTTAAGAGAGATGTCTTTTTTTTTCAATAATAACAATACTATTATGCACTTTACATTGCATGCAACGTACATTTGGGACTAACGAGTGCTAAAATTTTCAAGACCATTGATCGTTGTTTGCAGAGTAATGCTAATAGGAACTGAAGTGTAACTAAATACATTTGTTTTTTTGTTTTGAATAGAATAGGTGTAGCACTACTCCCTTGGGAGCTGCTGGTTACGGGTTCCCCTGGGTTACCATTAGCAACAGCATAACAGTTCAACATTTTCCTAAGTGTTTGAGCTCAGTCAGGAAACAGTCCAGTAGCTTTGGTTTTTGTGTTTTTTATTTAGAACTTGGGTAGGAGAAGGGAATGAGTGGGATACTCCAACTTTATACACTATGCACAATCTGTTGGGACGACTGATTAATGCTGAGTAACACTGTATAGCGCTAGTCACGGCTAGGCCGCTGCTTCACCTTGTCATAAGTAGGGTACTAACTAACTAGGAAGGTGCTACATAGGAAAGGGTTAAAGCCAGTGGCAGCTGGTGCGTTGGGGGCGCAGGGGCACCGCCCCCCCTATCCATGCGTCCGGCCCCCTAATCTGAGTTCAATGGGTTTTTTTTTTCTGAAGCACCTGATTAGATCCAGAGACTCTAACATGCTTCAGAAAAAGGTGGGTCTGGGGCGCAGAGCACAGCGCCCTAGCCCAAAATTCGCTATTGTCACACTGATCCTCCTCCTGGCCAATCAGGAAGCGGGTCAGAGACCCGCTTCCTGATTGGCCGAAAGGCGAACCCATGCCATTGGCCAAGGAGTAGGAGGAGGTGGGAGGACTCGAGGAGACACAGAGAGACGCGGGGGACTGAAGAGAAGCCGCAGCTGCAAATTAGGTAAGTGTACTGGTCACTCTGCATTGAAGGGGGCACGCTGGTCACTCTGCATTGAAGGGGGCACGCTGGTCACTCTGCATTAAAGGGGGCACAAAGGTCTTTCTGCATTGAAGGGGGCACGATGGTTTCTCTGCATTGAAGGGGGCACGCTGGTCACTCTGCATTGAAGGGGGCACGCTGGTCACTCTGCATTGAAGGGGGCATGATGGTCTCTTTGCATTGAAGGGGGCACTATGGACTCTCTGCATTGAAGGGGGCACGCTGGTCACTCTGCATTGAAGGGGGCACGCTGGTCACTCTGCATTGAAGGGGGCACGCTGGTCACTCTGCATTGAAGGGGACATGCTGGTCACTCTGCATTGAAGGGGGCACTCTGGTCACCATGCATTGAAGGGGGCACGCTGGTCACTCTGCATTGATGGGGGCACACTGATCACTCTGCATTGAAGGGGGCACACTGATCACTGGTGACTCTGCATTGATGGGGGCACACAAGTTACTGGTCACTCTGCATTGAAGGGGCACACTGGTCATTGGTCACTCTGCATTGAACGGAGCACACTGATCACTCTGCATTGATGGGGGCACACTAGTCACTGGTCACTCTGCATTAAAGGAGGTACACTGGTCACTCTGCATTGAAGGGGGCACACTGATCACTGGTCACTCTGCATTGATGGGGGCACACTGGTCACTCTGCATTGAAGGGGGCACACTGGTCACTCTGCATTGAAGGAGGCACACTATACCTTGGTTACTGAAGGCCCCTTTCACACTTTTGTGATCTCAAAGTCACGCAATTTTTTAATTTTTTACCGCATTTTTTGCTGCAAAGCAATGCCTATTACATTTTTGTTTGCGCGCCCCCCCCCCCCCCAAGAGTTTTGATCACCAGCCGCCACTGGTTAAACCCCAAACAGATTTTTATTACTGTGTGTTCCTATTAGGAAGATACACACACTCTACTTGTACTTGTGACCACAGGCTGGGACTTAAAGTGAGGGAAAATTCCACAAGTTGAGTTATCAGCAGAACAATAAATGGGAAATCTTCCAATGGGGCCACTTTTTCCAGTGACAACTGTCTGTTGCGTGTACAGGAAAGTGTAAAAGAGTGGAAATTTCTTGAATATGAAAAAAAAAAAAAAAGGCTTTATGGAATTGAAATGCTTGACTTTCACGCATGTTTGAAGTGATGTCCTTTGAAGACGCTGTGTGTGACGGCGAAACGCGTTGACGCACTTCCGGTTACGGACGTAACGTCATTTCCGGTCGGGAACTTCCTGTATGTGGAACGCACGCCAAGAGCGGCGCCACTTGCTTTGTATGATATATGCCATTTTTATTCTTTGATCTTGTAAGTATTCAATCGTATTTTGGGGAATAAAATTATACCTACGTACTTCACGATGTATGGCCCTCTTTTCTTTTAATGGTGGTATCGGGAACGATTTCCATACGGAGGACACATCGGAGGAATTCCATATCTGATCCTGGGCAAATGTGCAATAAAACCAAGGGCTTTTATACTATCTAATTCCGGTGAGTGGGGAACCAAGAGGGCACCTTCACCTCACAAGCACCTTTATTTACTTGGCACTTTGGCACCTTTTGGATCATCAATAAGGACTTTATTTCACCATTTTTGCACTTTAAATCTCACATTTGAATGTTTATATTTTAGTTTAAATATGCACTTTAAAATATTTCTATAGAAACTTATGCACTTTAATGTGATTAATATATTTTATTATTACATATTGTATTCACATGATATAGATTGATTTAAATAATTTGTAATTTTTTATATTATTTGTTGCTAGCGCTGCATTAATTTGGTTTTATTAATTTCTTGAATATAATACACATGGAAAGAAAAAAAAAGTTTTCAAAGTGTCAGTAAATCCAGTTTTTTTGTCACATTGGGGGGATTAAACTGGCACCACAATTACAAAAGCAGACAGCCCACATGCTCCTATACCCCTGCCTTGATTACAATGCACAAGCAGAGCCTGCAGGGTTAACAAGCTTTCTCCTCCCTCCACCCCAGCTGAGTGGGTAGATGGCTTGAGCATGCAGTGGCAGCTGAACTGCTCTCTGTGCTATGTCTGACACAGGCATGACATAGAACACTGAGCAGTTTGCTCCTAGATAACAAAGGGGCTGGTACGCCTTTTGTTAATTATGGATGAAATACACTAATCAGCCATAACATTATGGGGCCTAATATTGAGTACGTCCCCCTTTTGCTGGCAAAACAGCCCTAACCCACTGCAGCATGGACACCACTAGACCTTTGAAGGTATGCTGTGGTATCTGGTACCAAGCTGTCAGTAGCAGATCCTTTAACCACTTAAGCCCCGGAGGATTTTGCTGCTCAAAGACCAGGCCCTATTTTGTGATTCGGCACTGCGTTACTTTCACTACGGACAATTGCACGGTCGTGCGACGCTGTACCCAAATGAAATTGATGTCCTTTTTTCCCACAAATAGAGCTTTCTTTTGGTGGTATTTGATCACCTGTGCGATTTTTATTTTTTGCGCTATAAACAAAAAAAGAGCGACAATTTTGAAAAAATAACAATATTTTTCACATTTTTTTATATGAAATTCTCAAAAAAAAAAAGTAAAAATCAAAATGTTTTACCATTTTAGGCCAATTTGTTTTCTGATACATATTTTTGGTAAAAACAAAACGCAATAAGCGTATTTTTATTGGTTTGCGCAAAAGTTATTGCATTTACTAACTACGGGAAAGATTTATGTAATTTTTATTGTTTTTGTTTTTAACTAGTAATTAGCGGCGATCTGCAATTTTTTTTGCGGGACTGCGACATTGCGGTGGACAGATCGGACCCCTGACTGACATTTTTGACACTTTTGGGAGTACCAGTGACATTACTACAGTAATCAGTGCTATAAATATGCACTGTTACTGTAAAAATGACACTGGCAGGGCCGGGGTTAACTTTATTGGTCATCAGTGGGTAAAATTTATCCCTAGGGGCGTGATTCCAACTGTGGGGGGCGTGGCTTGTAATGTAACCACAGAGACATACGATCCTTCATAGCAGGATCGCATAGCCTCTGTACTTACATCAGGGAGAATGACAGACGGCTGTGTTTACATCAGCCGTCTGCCTTTCTCCCTCTCCTGCGGGAGATCGCAAGTGGCCGGCGGACATTGGATGTCCGCCAGTCACACGCATAGGGAAGCCTGTGAACGAGCGGGGGCGGAAGCGCGCCTCCGGGGGCACGCGCTCGCCCCCTACAGGCTCCTGGGCGAGCGACGTAGTACTACGTCGCTTTGCCCAGGAGCGGCTGACTGCCGCAGTAAATGTACTTGCGGCGGTCGGCAAGTGGTTAAAGAAGAAGTCCGGCTTTACACTAAAATCGCTACATCTATAGACATCCACGATCTAACACTAACCTATCTAACCCTGTAAAGAAGAAATCAATATACATACCTTTTTTGAAGCCGCTCCGGTCTGGTCTCGAGCGGCGGAAGCTTTGCAGAGAACACACCGGCTGTGAAATGAATGGGAAGTGATGTCACCCATAGAGTTACTATGGGGCTTCTGTTGTTGGCTGCCTCCTCTGCACCTACCTCTACAGCAAAGCCACAGCTGACAGCTCATTGTGGGATCGGGTCGGGTCGGCTTCAGAAAAGGTACATATATGGATTTGTTTTTTCACAGGGTTAGATAGGTTAGTGTTAGATTGTGGATGTCTATAGATGTAGCGATTTTAGTGTTAGGCTGGACTTCTCCTTAATAGAAGGTAAAAAAGGTGTATGTCACTGCCTGTGTGTTCTTAATAATTAATAAAAAACTTCACTAAAGTGCCACAGTGCGACAAATATATAAAATATATAACTCTTTGGACTTCTCCTTTAACCACTTTACCACTGGTCACTGTGCTGCTACTGCGGCAAAGTAGCTCGTTAAGGTCTGGCGACGTAGACCTACCAGGCTCGCTCCCGCTGTATTCAGAAAAGAAAGCTCTATTTGTGGGGAAAAAAAGGACATAAATTTAATTTGTGTACAGCGTTGCACGACCACGCAATTGTCCATTAAAGTAACGCAGTGCCGAATCGCAAAATATAGCCTGGTCAGGAATGGGGTAAAATCTTCCGGTCTTAAAGCGGTTAAAAATACGCTCATTGAGAATTTTTTTTTGTCAAAGACATGTAGCTAAATACATGTTGGCCTAAATATATGATAAAAATTGAATATATTGGATATTTTTTAACTGTCAAAGTAGAAAATGTATATTTTTTCGCAAAATATTCATTTTTTTTATTAATATCGCAAAAAATGAAAAGCGCATAGGTGATCAAATACCACGGTTTGTGGGAAAAAAAGGACGTAAATTTTGTTTGGGTACAGGGTTGCATGACCGCGCAATTGTCAGTTAAAGTCACGCAGTGCCAAGTTGCAAAAAGTGGCCTGGACGTTAAGCAGGAAAATCCTCCGGTGGTAAAGTGGTTAAGTACAAAAAGGTTTCTTCACCGCAAGAGCTGTGAAAATGTGGAATAGACTCCCTCCAGAGGTGGTTCTGGCCAGCTCACTAGATTGATTAAAAAGGCCTGGATTCTTTCCTGGGTGTACATAATATAAATGGGTACTAATATTCATAGGTAAAGTTGATTGAGATCTGGGGAATATGTAGGCCATGTCAATGCCTCAGACTTGTTGTTGTGTTCCTCAAACCATTCTTGAACCATTCTTGCAGTTTGGCAGGGCGCATTATCCTGCAGAAAGAGGACACTGCCATCGGGGAATACTGTCTCCATGAAGGGGTATATTTGGTCCGCAACACTGTTTAGGTAGGTGGTACGTGTCAAAGTGACATTTGCATGAACAGCTGGTCTAAGGTTTTCCAGCAGAACATTGCCCAAAGCATCACACTGCCTTCACCGGCATGCCGTCTTCCATACTACATCCTGGTGCCACCATTTCTTCCACAGGTAAGTGATGCACACACACCCAGCCATCCACATAATGTAAAATAAACCGTGGTTCATCAGACTATGCCTCCTCCTTCCATTGCTTCATTGTCCAGTTCTAATGCTCACATTCCCATTGTAGAAGATTGTGGACAAGGGTCAGCGTGGCCAACCTAACCAGTCTGCAGCACCATACACAACAAATTATGATGGCCATTCTGTCTGTTTTTAACACATCAACTTCATGCTGCCTATTATATCCTACCAACTTTCAGATGACATTGTAACGAGATAACCAATGTTATTCATTTTACCTGTCAGTGATCTTAATGTTATGGCTAATCTGTGTACTGTGTGTTGCCAGCACAACAGCAAGCTTAAAATATTACTAAACCCACAACAGTCTATATATGCAGAAAAGCATGCTGGTTATACTCACTGTGGGACCTAAGGGGTTAATACTTTGCATTGTTTATAAAGGCTGCTTGATCAGTCTCTCTGATCCTCCTGTTTTTTCACTGTCTCCAAAAAATAACCTGATATTTACAGAGCCAAGGGACGGGCTGCATATTGCTCAGTTTGGTGTGTATTGCTAGAGAGTGTTTCTTTCCCCTGGGAGAGTGCATGTGATCAGCACAGGGCCAATCAGCACTGTCCAGACAGAGGATGGGGGGAGATTGAAAACTCCTCCTACAAGCTTTACTAGGAACTGATACAAGTCACAAGGCTGCTCTATACTGCTGATGAGAAAAGTATTTAGTATTGAGTATTTATCTGTTTATATTTACTAAGATAATTGCATTACCATGTTCTGTGTACTGTGGAAAACTTGATATCGTGAATGCAGATTCTGGGTTTAGGAATGCTTTAATTTTAAGTGTAAAGCTGTTTTGAGAACATAGAAAAGCAACTTTTCGGGACCATGCAGGGACCCCTCCTCAGATATGAGATGATTTTTGTTAATTGGGAACAAAAACTGCACCATAATGCTAGCTTAGAAAAGTAATACAGGAATAAAACCTGTATCACACTTTGTTAATTCCCCTTAGCATCCCTAAAACAATGTCCTCTAGCTGTGTCTGCAGAAGGCTGAACGTCTACCTGGTAAAACTTTGAAAAGCTATGAACAGAGGACAAGGTGGCAGCCTTACACTGCTGGACTACAGAGGCCTGGTGCCATAAATGCTGGTAGAGTGGGCCGATAAAACTGCAGATAGGTTAGTCCTTGAGAGTGTAAGCTCTAGAAATTAGATTTCTTATCCATTGAATGATGGTGAACATGGAAACAAGATGTCCATAACGAGGTCCTGAGGACAGGGGAAATAGGGAATCCATCTTGATCAAACCTTTAGACTCCTATGGGTCTGATCATGACTAGTCAATGAAGAGCAGTATCCTTTGGGTGCTTTGGAGGAGAGCATAAGGATGGTAAGTCTATATCATCTAAGGGCAGAACCCTAATAGGGTCAAAGGATGGTTTTTGCAGGGCGGTGAGAACCAAGTTGAGATCTCAAGGAAGCACAAAGTGCTGCAAGGGGCATGTTGAGAGCTATACCTTGACTAAAGGTTGACAAGGAATATAGAGGCCAGAGGTTTTTGAAAAAGAATGGTCCAAGGCTAAATAGAAAACTTCCATATAAAACAGAACAAAATCCTATACCCACAGCTGATCAAGAGGAAGGCAAAAAAAAACTCAAATAAAGCTTGATCCAAATTTGCTGCTGCAGGGGAAAAAAATCCTTCTTGATTTCCCAAGAGGCAATTGAATATTGCCTGAATAAACTATTCCTGGTGCTAATACCTATGAAAAAGAAGTATCCAGTTATACACTGCTCAAAAAAAATTAAAGGAACACTTTTTAATCAGAGTATAGCATAAAGTCAAGTAAACTCCTGGGATATTGATCTGGTCAGTTAAGTAGCAGAGGGGGTTGCTAATCAGTTTCAGCTGCTTTGGTGGTAATGAAATTAACAGGTACACTAGATAGGCAACAATGAGACAACCTCCGAAACAGGAATAGTTTTACAGGTAAAGGCCACTGACATTTTTTCCCATACTCATCTTTTCTGACTGTTTTCACTAGTTTTGCACTACTGGTAGCATGAGGCGATACCTGGACCCTATAGAGGTTGCACAGGCAGTCCAACTCCTCCAGGATGGCACATCAATACGTGCTATTGCAAGATGGTTTGCTGTGCCTCCCAGCACAGTCTCAAGAGCATGGAGAATATTCCAGGAGACAGACAGTAACTCTAGGAGAGCTGGACAGGGCCATAGAAGGTCCTTAACCCATTTGCAAGACCGGTGTCTGCTCCTTTGTTAAAGGAGGAACAAGATAAGCACTGCCAGAGCCCTACAAAATTACCTCCAGCAGGCCATTGGTGTGAATATCTCTGACCAAACAATCAGAAACACACTTCATGAGGGTAGCCTGAGGGCCCGACGTCCTAGTAGGGCCTGTGCTCACTACCCGGCACCATGGAGCTTGATTGGAATTTGCTATTTACCCCAGAGTTGGCAGATTGGCCACTGGCACCCTGTGCTTTTCACAGATGAGAGCAGGTTCACCCTGAGCACATGACAGATGTGTAAGGGTCTAGAGAAGCCGCGGAGAACATAATGCTGCTTGTAACATCGTTCAGTATGACTGGTTTTGTGGTGAATCAGTGATGGTCTGGTGAGGCATATCCATGGGAGGTACGCACAGACCTCTACAGGCTAGACATTGCCACCCTGACTGCCATTAGGTATTGGGATGAAATCATTGGACACATGGTCAAGATACTGTGCTTGTGCAGTGGGTCCTGGGTTCCTCCTGGTGCATGACAATGCCTGGCCTCATGTGGCAAGAGTATGCAGCCATTTCCTGGAATTTTTATCACTGAATGGCCCCCACGCTCGCCTGACCTAAATCCAATAGAACACCTCTGGGGCATTAGGTCACCAACACCACCAGGTTGCACCTCAGTTCAGCTCAGTGATGTCCTGGGCCAGATGTGGGAGGAAATTGTCAGGCATGCATACAAAAGCTATACAATCTACTATCATGTGGGAGCCATACAATCTACTGAGTACCATTTTGTGTAGCTGCAATGCAATTTCAGCAAAATGTACTAGCTTGCTCCATAATTTTTAAACTTTGATTTTTGGGGTGTCTTTGAATTAAGCCATCTGTAGGTTGATTATTTTTAATTCCATCAAAGGATGTGGCATCCTTTCATTCATAACACATTACCCAGTCCAATTCAGTATAGATATGCAGCTGGAGATTTTTCCCCATTGATATCTGATGTGTTTTCAAAGTGTTGCTTTAATTTGTGTGAGCAGTGTATTTTGTGCATTGAAGAAAGAATCCTGGTCTTATTTAACCACTTTAGGACCGGAGGATTTTCCTGCTTAACGTCCAGGCCACTTTTTGCAACTTGGCACTGCGCGAATTTAACTGACAATTGCGCGGTCATGCAACGCCGTACTCAAACAAAATTTACGTCCTTTTTTACTCACAAACCGAGCTTTCTTTTGGTGGCATTTGATCACCTCTGCGCTTTTCATTTTTTGCGATATTAATAAAAAAAGAGTGAAAATTTTGCGAAAAAATTGACATTTTCTACTTTGACAGTTTAAAAATATCCAATGTATTCAATTTTTGTCATATATTTAGGCCAAAATGTATTTAGCTACATGTCTTTGACAAAAAAAATTCTAAATGAGCGTATTTTTAACCACTTTAAGACCGGAAGATTTTTCCCCATTCCTGACCAGGCTATATTTTGTGATTCGGCACTGCGTTATTTTAACGGACAATTGCGCAATCGTGCGACGGTGTACCCAAATTAAATGTATGCCCTTTTTTCCCCACAAATTGAGCTTTCTTTTAGTGGTATTTGATCACCTGTGCGATTTTTAATTTTTGAAAAAAAGAGCGACAATTTTGAAAAAAAAAAAAACAATATTTTTGACATTCTGATATATAACATTCCCCAAAAAAATGTATAAATCAAAATTTAACATTTTAGGCCAATTTGTTTTCTTCTACATATTTTTGGTAAAAAAAATTACAATAAGAATATTTTGATTGGTTTGCGCAAAAGTTATTGCGTTTACTAACCATGGGAAAGATTTGTCATTTTTATTGTTTATTTTTTTTTACTAGTAATGGCGGCGATCTGCGATTTTTCTTGCGGGACTGCGACATTGCGGCGGACAGATCGGACCCCCTGACTGACATTTTTGACACTTTTGGGGGTACCAGTGACATTACTACAGTAATCAGTGCTAGAAATATGCACTGTTACTGTTATAATGACACTGGCAGGGAAGGGGTTAACTTTATTGGTGATCAAGGGATTAAGTGTATGCCTCATGCTTACTGACCTGTGTGGGGGGAGGGGGTTGTGTGACAGAGACACAGATCGCAGGTTCAGCTATGCTGAATCCTGTAATCTGTCACTGTCTGTCACATAGGAGATCCGCCCGCTTTGTTTACACAAGCGGGCGGATTTCCTCACTCTGTCCCCAACGATCGGGGAAGGGCGGGGGTGATCAACGCCTCTCCTCCCCTGGCCTGACTCCCGGTGTCTGAATACAGGCGGGATCCAGCAACGTAGGTCTACGTCGCCAGACCCAGGAGAGCCACTTTGCCGCAGTGCTGCCAATGTGAGCAGTCGGCAAGTGGTTAAAACCCTCAAGAGCTGGTTCATGTCAGCTGAGAAGATTGAGTCTATTTCACATTTTCACAGAAGCCTTTTCATATTTGGAGGTTAAATCTCTTTTGCTCTAGATGTAAAGAATACCTCCTTGTACATTGTGATGACGTTAAAGTGAACACCTCTACACCTAGTTCACTATATGGACCACTTATGTATGAATACATGCTGATCATATCCTTCCTTAATCTCCTCTTCTTAAGAGAAAAAAAAAGTCAGTTCACCTAATCTTTCTTCATAGCTGAACTCCTCCAGGTTGCCCTTTCCCCAGAATCTTTTTTTTTTGTGAACTGATGCTTAAAACTGAACTGCATATTTCAGATGAGGTCTTACTAATAATTTGTACAGGGGCAAAATGATGTGTCTCTCCCTGGAGTCTATGCCCCTTTTAAAGTGGTAGTAAAGTCTGGATTGTGATTTATATCTCCAGGTAAGCCTATAATAAGGTTTACCTATAGGTACAGAAAATATCTCCTAATCGTGCATGCCATCCATGAACAGACTGTGCCACGGCCATGACTCCTGCACGCATGTGCTGGAATTACATCACTGCGGCTCAGCCATTGAAGCCACCAAAGCCCATGAACCTGAAAGGAAGACTGCTTTAATACAAGAAAGTATTTTGCATGCTTTGAAAACTATAGCTTGGCATTGCATGGTATTATTAAAGGCTAAGTTCACCTTTGATTAAAAATAAATGCAGATTGCAGGTGGAATGTCAGGATCCTGCTGACTATCAGTACACTGTTTGCCCTACCTCCAAAAAAGGCAGGCAATTACTGAAAGGCGGGAAGAATCAATGGAATATGAGAGCACCCACCAGTGCCCTTGCAGTTCATTAAGAACTACAAGCCATCGGCCGCGGAGGCCAATGGTAGTTTTAATTAATTTATTCAAAGAACTCTGTGAATGAATGACGTGGCCGTGTGGGTGGAGTCTCATACAGCCACACTGTTTTGAAGTTGTGACACCGAGTACGGGGACAGGATCCCCACCCAGTCATAGGAAGGGGTAGTGAGAGGAGAGGAGGCAGGAGCTGGAACATATTATGTTGGTCCTGCTTCGGTGCAAGGGAAGCATTGCATGTTATGCAAGCCTTTGGAAAAGGAGAATGTTTGCCTGAGATTTAGTCTTCGTGGCCTTTTACCTGGTTTCCATCAGCTATGGGTGAGTGTGCTTCCCTGTGGAATACTCAAGGATTAGGGTGTGAAATTTATAGTAAGTGTGTCCAGAAGGAGTACACAATGAACAAAATGTAGATCATCTTGTACCTAGATACACATGATGAAATGGGGGGGGAAGAACTCCTGAGCATCTTATAAGGAATCCAGGTGGAAGTGGCAGTAACGCGCAACGAGCCATGTGATGTAACACCTGGTCACTCAGCTCTGAGTGACTGAATTTTAGTGCTAAGTTTTGAGAAGTTTACTCTGTAAAGTGTAAAACATTCTAAACCTAGCCCCTGATTTTACATTATCGGTCAGAAATACCAGGTTACCCTGTCTTGCCTACTATGCTGAACCATATATAGAGTACAGGCTTTGCCCTTCATAGTGGGCATACCCTTAAAGACACCTTCAGTGTCTGGGATCATAGGGATGGATTACAGCCCTGGACCTGTACAGCACCATGTGGCTGCTTACAAGCACTGCACAAAAGTGGCAAGGTGAGCACAGGATCCAGTGCCTGAAACAACATTTCACATAACACGAGGTGGCACTGATAAGGATGCACTTCTTCAATTGTGGTGTTAAAAGACAGTGAGGGAGTTAATTTTAGAGTTAACCGAAGCATCTGAAGTTAAAAAATAAAACGAATGGTGGAGTGGAGTGATTTCTCCATATGAAGAGCTCCATCACCTTACGACCCTAGCAAAATACAGAGGGACTCAGTGTCGAACCAGCTAACAGTAGCAGCACAAAACCCAAGGTGTATGAATATTCAGGTTGTGTCCTGTACTGTACGATTAAGACAAGGGTATTTTGATAAATTATCAAGTGATCTATACATTGTTAAATTGTTGTATTTGCTTATAATACACACAAAAATGTTTCAATGGGTTTATTGATGCTTTAACCATCCTCTACTGTAAAGGCTGGTACACAGGGACCAAATATTGGCCGGTTCAACAGAAACCAGCCTACATTCGGACAGTGTGTACATCAGCCTGTCCGATAGAAGCCGGTCTAATGACAATGGATGTGAACGCTAATCAGTGTGTTCTGGTGGGTGGGGCAATCCCTTGTCAGAACACAATAGCTCAGTGAGGAAGATCGCTGTACTAAAATCGCTTGTGTTACTATAGCGATCTGACAATTTTCTTTTTGTTCAGCTCACTGGGATGAACAGAAGAAAAAAAACTGACTGTGTAGCTAGCATAACCAGAAAAGACACAATTTAATTCTGCAACCTAGCTTATCATCAGCTGGTCACTTTTTAGCAACTAGTGAATTGTTATCACGCTTTTGATAAACTTGCTGTTTGAATTGCATATCTAGACTTAATAATAGATAATAATCAAACCATATTATAGATGGCATTTCTGGTCTTGTTAAAGGTAAGTGCCACTTTACTAAAATTTGTACAGTGGTAATAATAATGTGGAATTTATTTTTCAAATTATGTTTTTGTATTGAAAATAACTTTTATTCTTTGGATTATGTACTAATTATTTTCTATTATGCATACTTTTTTTTTATCCAGTTGGCTAATTACAGTGTATAAAGAACAGCAATACTCATGTCTTGAAAAGATGGTTAGGCTATAACCTTTGCAGCTTATTGTTTCGGTTTTGGTAGTGTACGGGATGATAATCTTTACAGTACAATAAATATAGAATGTATATCGTCATTTTTTCTATAAAAACTTTTATTTCATGGACTGGCAGACATATCTTCTGTATCTCAAAACATAAACACACAAACAAATATAAGGAATGGAATTTCTTGACAGAGTTTTATTTTGTTGCAACCAAAACTCAAATACATGATTAACAAAAATGCTAGTGATAGACATCAATAAATATGAAGTACCCGTACCAGAAAGACAATACATAATGTAGCCTTATTTACACTCCAAAACATTTAAAAATCACAGCACTGTTCGGAACCATACACCAATATGCACACAAAATTCAATATCCCTGAGTTTTACAACATACAGTGCATCCGGAAAGAATTCACAGTGCTTCACTTTTTCCACATTTTGTTATGTTACAGCCTTCTTCCAAAATGAACTAAAATCATTATTTTCCTCAAATTTCAACAAAATAAACCCCATAATGACAATGTGAAAGAAGTTTGTTTGAAATCTTTGCAAATTTATTAAAAAAAAAAAAAAATAATCCCATGTACATAAGTATTCACTGCCTATGCTCAATAGGCTCATTTGAAGCACCTTTGGCACCAATTACAGCCTCAAGTATTTTTGAGTATGATGCTACTAGCTTAGCGCACCTATTTTTGGGCAGTTTCTCCCATTCTCCTTTGCAGGACCTCTCACGCTCCATCAGGTTGGATGGGGAGCATCAGTGCACAGCAATGTTCTGATCTCTCCAGAGATGTTCAATCGGGTTCTGGGCTCCGGCTGGGCCACTCAGGGAAATTCACAGAGTTTCTCATAGTCACTCCTTTGTTATTTTGTGCTTAGGGTTGTGGTCCTGTTGGAAGATGAATCTTTGCCCCAGTCTGAGGCCCAGAGTGCCCTGGAGCAGGTTTTCATCAAGGATGTCTCTGTACATTGCTGCATTCATCTTTCCCTCAACCCTGACTAGTCCCCCAGTTCCTGCCACTGAAAAACATCCCCACAGCATGATACCGCCACCACCATGCTTCACTGTAGGGATGGTATTGACCAAGTGATGAGAGATGCCCGATTTCCTCCAGACATGACGCTTGCCATTTCGGCCAAAATATTTAATTTTTGTTTCATTAACCCAGAGAATTTAGTTTCTTTAGTGGTCTAAAAGTCCTTCAGGTGCCTTTTGGCAAACTCCAGGTGGCCAGTCATGTGCCTTTTACTGAGGAGTGGTTTCCGTCTGGCCACTCTACCATACAGACCTGACTGGTGAAGTGCTCCAGAGATTGTTGTTCTTCTGATAGATTCTCCTCTCTCCACAGAGAAACTCTGGAGCTTTGTCAGAGTGACCATCGGGTTCTTAGTCCCCTCCCTGACTAAAGGCCTTCTCCCCTGAGCGCTAAGTTTGGCCTGGCGGCCCACTCTAGGAGGAGTCCTGGTGGTTCCAAACTTCTTCCATTTATGGATGATGGAGGCCACTGCGCTCATTGAAATCTTCAATGCTGCAGAAATTTTTCTATACACTTCCCCAGATCTGTGCCTCGATAAAATCTTGTGTCTCAGAGGTCTACAGACAATTCCTTGGACTTCATGGCTTGGTTTGTGCTCTGACATGCACTGTTTACTGTGGGACCTTATATAGACAGGTGTGTGCTTTTTCACATCATGTCCAATCAACTAAATGTACCACAGGTAGACTCCAATCAGGTTTTAGAAACATCTCAATGATGTTTAGAGAAAACAGGATGCACCTGAGCTCAATTTTGACTGTCATGACAAAGGCTGTGAATACTTATGTACATGTGACTTTTTTTTGTTTAATAAATTTGCAAAGGATTAAAAAAAAAATTATTTCACTTTGTCATTGTGGGGTATTGTTTATAGAACTTTGAGGAAAATAATAAATTTAATTCATTTTGGAATCAGACTGTAACATAAAAAAATGTAGAAAAAGTGAAGTGCTGTGAATACTTTCCAGATGCACTGTAAATCATAGGTGACTGCTAAGCATGTGTGCCTGGTTATACATATATACAGTACTACTTTCTGGGACTTGACCTTGTGTATACAGTTTTTTCAACACAGACAAAACTGCTTAAAAATGCCCTTCTGTTGCATAAAAGTCTGTAAATAAAACATACACACAAAGCTATTTTAACAGGACTTTCATTATTAATATTATTATTAATGTTTTCATGAAGCTAAAGTTTAATCTGCTTATAATTTGCTACCCTGATTCCTCCCCAATCAACATGCTAATAAAATAAAAATACTGGGTTTGCTGGGTTTCTGTTCAATGCCAGATCACATACAGGTAGGGTGCGGAACATAGCTTCCTGTACGTACTCCTCTCAAGAACCCTCAGCATTTATGAAAGCGCTGGGATGGCTCATGGAAGGACAACCCTTGAATCAACATTCATCAAAACACCTTTATGGATGGATGTCATTCTCAAGCAGTGGGCGTTCCTAGGCAGCCTGCATTTACATGCAGACTTCCCAAGGCAAAGCTCAAATTTGCTGCTGAGCCTCCATGACTGAAAAGACTATAATAATACGAGAAATGATGATGCCAAATTTCCACCATTCCGGTAATAAGGTGGGCTCCATCTGACTTGCTGCATCTTTTAATGCACACTGTATGAAGCAAGATGAGAGTAAGCAATTAGAATACAGTACAGGAGCCTGTACAACTATGCAAGACTAAAGGGAAGGCTGGAGTTTAGCCTCAATATAGTGTGTAACATAGGGGTCGACAATTGGTCAATCGTGGGCATTTGACTGGTAGATCATAACCATCTCTGCTATTCCACTAGGCCTGGAGCAAGTTGATAGCAATACCCCATCCACTAATTCTGAAGATAAAAAAGCCTTCTGTGTGCAGCAGCCCCTCTCAACCCCCTAACACTTACCTGAGCCCATCTTTATCCAGCGACGTTGCAGGAGTTTCTCAGCTGCCCGGCGCTGCCCTCCTCACTGGCTGAGACAGCAGTGCGGCGCGATTGGCTCCTACTGCATCAGTTAAAGTCAGTCAGCCAGCCAATCAGGAGAGGGGAGGTGGGGCCGGGTCGCAGCTTCGTGTCTGAATGGACACAGTGAGCTGGGACTCGGCTTGGGTACCTCCACAGCAAGCTGCTTGCTGTGGGGGCACTAAACAGGAGGGAGGGGCTAGGAGCACAGAAGAAGGACCCAAAAAGAGAATGATCCGGGCCACTCTGTGCAAATATCGGGACTGTGGACCTCGCGCTTATGGGGTGTGTGGTGTTATCCAATTAAGTGTTTATAAATTAGCTGCCTGCTGCAATGAAAGTGCTAGTGCTTTAAATGAGTGAAGGTCAGTGGTTGCAGCGCTGCTATTTTAAATATATATAAATAAGTGTTCATAAAACAATTTTATAAAATGGTGATTAAACCATTCATGTAAACCATTAATAAAGTGCTATTCAGTGCAATTATTGTGCAAAATACAAAAAATAAAAATAAAAATTGCAGATATTACAATGTAAAACTTCAAAAATGCAAACTGAGTGTGAATAGTCCATAAAACAGTTCTTTGCAGTAACAGAAGTAGGATGCTTGATCTTGCAACTTCGGGGTCTCCCCCTTAGGGTATCTACTTACCACTATGTGGTGTTTTTAGAGCAGATTGTGGTAGAGTGAGCTGTTGTTGTTTCTTGCAAAGCTGTTTGGACTATGTTGGAAGCGATCCTTCTTCTTTAAGCGGTATTCTCAGGTGTCCTCATGAAATAAAGAATGGCTGGACATAGTGAGGACCGTTTAAACTGTGAATTTATTAGGTTAAAATACAGTAGAATACTCACAAACATACAACATGATAAAGCCTGTAAGTGCCTATGTTAGGTGCGGTGGTGTATCGCTCCTCAGCGTTCTCCTTTCCGACCTGAAGTCACGTGGCTGCCTCTCGGCCAATGGCTATACGCGTTTCGCTGTGAACACGCCCAGACGAAGTCTATTGAGACGAAACGTTGGCGACTCCAGACGCAACATCCACACGCCCCCTGGAAAATAGCCGGCCTCCATCATCTTTTGCCACGTGGGATTATTCGCGGGACGCCGCATCTTCATCCCCAGGTTTAATGATTTGACAAGCCTGTTTGTTCTTGAGATATTGTGAGTAATATTTTTTAATAAAATGGAATACTGTTTTTAAATGGGATTACGCTATGGGCTTTGCTTTCTTTTCTTCCCACATATTCATTTATGTTTGGTGAAAAATACTGAGGAGTACGAATCCTGCACTGATCAGTTATATGTTTCTTGAGAAGTGGTTTATTTGCATCAATTAAGCATCCCTTGAACACCGGATCGTCAACGGTCTTGATTACTAGCTGGGAGAGGCTGGTTCATTAAGTTGAACAGCCACGGAAATCTGGTAAGCTGCTTAATATATCCCACCACCGAGGTGTTCCCTTCCTTCTCATACCCTGGGTGTCACGGGCTGAAACACTTCTTGCAACATTGTGCACGTGGATTCATGATTTCATTTTATATTATTTATATTGGGACTTATTCACTTGGACACTTTTTTCTTTATTACAAACATTATTGTGATTAGTGGTTTTCTTCCATTTATTTGGACACTATTTTTCAATTTTTGATCATCAATATTTTTAGCGCTACACTTTTATGGTTTACTGTTATTTTTGAGTCACTGTTGGTTGATTTTGTGTTGGCTGCTGACATACATCTACTAATTATTTATCATATTAGCGCGGAAATTTTTTCTATAATATATAGTATATATATATACTATATATATATATATATATAGTATAGCCATTGGCCGAGAGGCAGCCACGTGACTTCAGGTCGGAAAGGAGAACGCTGAGGAGCGATACACCACCGCACCTAACATAGGCACTTACAGGCTTTATCATGTTGTATGTTTGTGAGTATTCTACTGTATTTTAACCTAATAAATTCACAGTTTAAACGGTCCTCACTATGTCCAGCCATTCTTTATTTCATGAGGACACCTGAGAATACCGCTTAAAGAAGAAGGATCGCTTCCAACATAGTCCAAACAGCTTTGCAAGAAACAACAACAGCTCACTCTACCACAATCTGCTCTAAAAACACCACATAGTGGTAAGTAGATACCCTAAGGGGGAGACCCCGAAGTTGCAAGATCAAGCATCCTACTTCTGTTACTGCAAAGAACTGTTTTATGGACTATTCACACTCAGTTTGCATTTTTGAAGTTTTACATTGTAATATCTGCAATTTTTATTTTTATTTTTTGTATTTTGCACAATAATTGCACTGAATAGCACTTTATTAATGGTTTACATGAATGGTTTAATCACCATTTTATAAAATTGTTTTATGAACACTTATTTATATATATTTAAAATAGCAGCGCTGCAACCACTGACCTTCACTCTGTGCAAAACCAACTGCACAGAGCAGGTAAGTAAAACATTTCTGTTTTTTTTTTTCTCTAAGAAAAAAAACGAGACTTTACAATCACTTTAAGTCTATCTTTTTTGCCCCCTCCCTCTCCCTGTAACATTCAGGTTTGCTGAGCAACGGAAATTTGTACTGGGGGAATATCATGGCGAAGAAACAAAGGGAAACCATGCTGGCTGCTGTGTGTGCAGACCCCCATTCAACCACACACACAAATTCCACTCACCCTGTAAATGAGATGCTGGATAAGGACAAACTTAACTTGGCAAGCTACAGGGAGGATTGAGGTGTGGGAACTTCCCTTACACTTCGTTAAGGGTGGACGAAGGTGGAATCTCCATCTAGGCAGCAAGCACTGTGATATTACATGATTTGGAGGGGTGTTATTTTCTTTATTTGAGCCTTTAACTTCCTTGTAAATTTTAAGTGATAAAGAATGCGCTCCCATTGATGGAAGGGAACACTGTTTTCCAATATATCCCTAGGACTTTCCAGGTTAAAGTTCTGACCTGAAACTAACATAAATTCCTGGAATCCAGATGTTTTAACAAACTCCTGAGAGTGTCCATAGCAGCCTCCCACCCTTTGGACCACACAGCCTTTGCAGCACACAGGCCTAACCGGCAGTCTAGCCTATCTTTTCTCGATTGTGACATTGTGTCCCAAGTGTGATGCCTATAGCAGGTTGCGTAGACGGGAGCTACAGGCGAGTGATGGGCGCTTAAAGCGGACCTTTAGTCATGTTTTCATCTATGAAATCTTCTGCCCTTGTTGTTTTAAGTTTGGATAGTAAAACATTTTTTTTTCTGCCAGTAAATAACTTATACAGCCCACTTCCTTTTTCTTGTCTGGTAATTAGCCTAGGCTAATGACATCATGCACAGCTCTCACTCCCTCTTACTCTCGAGAGAGTTTGCCAGCAAGATGGGGGGGGTTTGTCAGGAGAGTGGAGGAGGGATAAATCATAGGAGAGCTGCAGACCTAGAGGGGGTATTCATCGAGAGAGGAGAAATTTGCAGGTAAGCAGTGGTGTGAGTGTGTCTGTCTGTATATATGTGCATGTGTGTGTCTGCGTAAACCCAGGAAGTGAACAGGCAGCAGCTTCAGCTTCCCATAGTTAAAATGTTAAAATAGACTCCTGTCTTCTGCATTAAAGTTGTCTTGACCTCTTCATTAAAAACAGACATCTGCACTGTTTTATATTTCACTGACCTCTGAACTCTGCATTACTTTTAACCCCAGAACTTTTTTCAACTTTCTATGGAGTACTGAATTCTGCAAATCTTCATAAATTTTTAATGGGGCCTTGCTAGGTTATCTCCTTAAGAGATTTTTGATCTCATCATGTTGTTCATGATCGCCTCCTCTTCAAGGTTGCCTTTCCCTTGGGTAACATAATGTAATGTCATCTTCAAAAATTTTACAAAGTGTCAATTTTGCACACGTCTCTGTACTTTTAATATGACTTCTATACATCTCCCTTTAACTAATGAAAACAGTAAAACTATATAATAAAAATTGCAGTTAAGGGATCCCTTGCTTAGAAAATCTGTAGAAAACGTAACTGTAAGAGTTAAAAAACAAAACATTCTGATAACTTAAGATGACTGCCCCCAGCCTGTCTTTTTAAACAATATATAAAGAATTATATAAAGTTGTCAATTGGTGTGCAATAATATCGATGTCCAAACCATAATGAACACTAACATTAAGTCTGTCATAAGAAAAAAACAGGGGCTGGCATTGCTGGTCCTTCGTTGCAAACGCTAGTTGCCTGGCTTCAACACTTTCGAATCACAGATTTGGAACAATGATGCTGTAAATGACTATCACAAAAATGTCAGAATTCAGTCTCTCTATACTTGTTCCAGGTCAGTGAAGCAAAGTATTAAAGTCAAAGCATTAAAGCAACACACACATACAAACACGCACACATAATTTCCTTAAAATAAACATAACTTCATTAAAGTAAACCATTTACTAAAAGGAAGTTAGTAGAATTTACCTGCCTCCGATTTGCCATACAGCAGTACACTTATCTTTTAAAAAGTTGATGTGGCCTTCCCAGAGTGCATCTACGAGGCCCTGGCTACATCACCAGTGCCTCAGGGAAACAGGAAGTGGGGGGGGGGGGGAGAGAGAGGGAGTGGAGTTTAAAACCAAAGTTTTCTTTGTTGCTAGGGCTTTAGAATCTCCAAGGGTGATGATGCAGAGCTGAATGATGCACAATGATGTTTGGGGTGGAAAGGTCTCCTTTAACATGACAGTCAGGCAACTATCAACAACAGCCTCCAAATTTTATTTTGTGACAGATTCATTTTTGGTGCTTATTAGATCCATTTGGGGCAGAAATAGGCAGAGTTAAGCTAACTAATAACATGAGATGTGGTCAGAAAAACAAAATATACAAAGATATTTTCACAAACGTGCACAATCATGATAACTGAACACACACCTGGCACTGGTAATATCCCTGCATAGCCAACATCTTCAATTTCGGCTATTTCTACCATCCATAGACTGCCCGCTAAAGAACATCTGCACAGCTTGCCTTCTGTCTATATAAATACATTTTTTTGATCCAATAATTATCAACTATATCAGGTCATGATGACTTCATGCCTACAGATAAAGTATTTTAGCAGCACCTATGACTATAACCATTTCAGATGGACAGGATGACCCCCTTCTTACAAAAAGACACAAGACATTAATATTGACCCTACATTCATTATAGACCTTACTCAAGTATCCTTATTTAGGTTTAGTGCGAAAAAAAACAAGACAATCACACAAAAATAAATTATTATACATAACATACGGTCTACTAAAACCACAATAAAACAAAAACAGCAAGGCACACTGGAGCATGGATTTCATAAACTGTCATAAAAGGTTGGTTATTGGTTGAATTAGATGGACGACTATCTATGCAACTATATATATATAAAGAAACATAGGAGCTGTTAAAGCTCATCTCAAAACAGATATAAAAGGTGCACATGAATGTAGCTCTGTTTTCATGAATACACTTTTTTTCTTTTTTACAAATAATGTAAGTACCTTTTTTGACTTGGTATTAGCTTTTTGCGCTCCCAGTAGAGCAGAGTTCAAACTGGTTGAGGAAGGAGCAGCATAAAAAGACAATTAGTGCTGTAGTGCTTATTTACAAACAAGTGCTAACAAGGACATGCTGAAGAGAGCGGAGTGACAAAGAGATTTGTGTCTTCTGCTTCTCTTTTTACTGTCCAGTCACTAGCTGGAAAGGCACAAAATCAGTATGTTTTACTTAATTGCAGTAGCAAAAAAATCAGGTCCCCTGCCCTAACAGGCAGCTGTGCGACAGAGTTGTGTAAATTCCAGAACTGAATGAACAGAAATACAAATTCTAAGGCAGGTAAGACATCTTCAATGTTGTTTTTTCAGTGTGTATTTAACGGTTTCATCTGTGTATTCAACGGTCAGGTTTAAATCATTGAAGCAGGAGGCTATATATGAAGGAATTCAGAAAAAAAAGCAATATCAAAGAATAACAGACAAGTCTTGATCTTCCGTTTGTATTTACAATGACATTTAAGGTTGAAGGAGCTTGAACTATGATATTCACGTTTGACTTTTCCTCTTTGGTAAGTATATGTCCAGCACTTGGTTCATGATCACTAATGCAGGGTAGAGAGGCAAGACAAGGCAAACATACCATGCAGGCCCCTTAATTTGAGCCTGAAACCAGTCTGAATACAAACCTAGAAGAACAGTGGTTGTTGCAAGTAGGTATACCAAAAGGCCACAAGTGGCATGGTACAGCTTGAGACGGGATACTGCAGTCACCCGGGCAAATCGTGGACAGAGTAGGCCAAATCCACACACAGCCTGACAACATGTGGCTATCAAGGTAGTTACACCAAGAATGCTGTGCCATGAAGTTAAGTGTGGCTGTTCACTGCGGTTTTTACTGCATACTATAAAGGATATTCCTGTTCCTGCCAAGATAGGCACACACAGCTGTAGGAGCCAATGAAGTCGAGTCTTAGACTTCCGAGATAGAGGGCAGAGAGGTGAAGTCTCTGGGGATAACAGCAACACAGCTTCTGTCATACAGAGGCAATACTAGAAAGAAAAAGAGATAAATGTAAAAATTAAAAACAATTATGTCAGGATCAGCATTTTTGTTTTACCACACATCTCCTATATGAATAAGAAAAACATGCAGTCTTGTCTTTCATATTTCAAATCACCTGAACAGGATTCTAAATGCAGATAATACACAGATCATCTGCTCTAAGCATACCTTTATTCTTATTATGGTCTTTTTTAAATTATATTTTCCAAAGCAGCAAAACTGTAATGTAACTCCGTTGACTTGGCCTCTACTCCGCTTCGAAAGAAAACACAAACAAGGCTTTTTCTTCTTCAACACTTAAAGTGGAGTTCCACCCATTCTAGTGACTTTAGATGTATGTAATCCCCTTTAAAACGACTATTACCAATGGAAAGTTTTTTTTTTTGTTGTTGCTAGTAAATACCTTATTTTCTGCTTTATTTATCCTCTTCTCATTTCCGGGTCCGGTCGGCGATTACGTCATTCGGCGATTCGCAGTGTGTGCTGGGATGTATCTCAGGGCATGAAATCTCGCATTATTACACAGGAGATGAGCTGTACTGCGTGCTCTGCCCCGCCTCCTCTCAGTGAGCGAGGACTGAAAGCATTATATCCTCACTGAGCTCACTGAGAGGAGGCGGGGCGGAGCACGGCCTCAATACAATACATACAGTACAGCTCACTGAGAGGAAGGGGGCGGAGGCGGGGCAGAGCACGCAGTGCAGCTCATCTCCTGTGTAATAATGCGAGATTTTATGCCCCAAGATACATTCGAGCACACACTGCGAATCGCCGAATGACGTAATCGCCGACTGGACCCGGAAGTGAGAAGAGGATAAATAAAGCAGAAAATGAGGTATTTTCTGCCGCACTTGTTAAATGCCGCTCGTCGCCTGCTCCCGGTGTTCTAGAAGCAGACGAGGGTGCCTGACAGAGCGGCATGGATCTCACTGCTAAACAATATTATGGCGGCTGAGGAATGGATGGCCCGGTGTAAGGACCGTTATGACAAATTTTACATGAAATGGGCAGTGTGGATAGACTATACGGCCTCGGGAGCGTATAGTGGTGGCTGAACCTGCTATGTGATGGACTTTTACCACGGACCCCTGCTGAATCTGACAGCATCGAGACGATGCTGCATTGTTGTTATACCCCTCTTATTGTAATATTGTTTTAAGACCTTTGGACTCATAATGATGATAGATGTGTTCAAGTGTTGCCTGCAAGGGCCATCACCCTTGTTCATTTTCCCTAGTTGCTTTGCACAAGGTTCTCTTGATTTTTGGTTACAATGACCTCTTACCATTAATGTTGCACTGTCCAGTGCCCTTGATGGGTACACTTCCTTGTGTATCTTGTTGTACCTATTATCTTTGCCTTTTTGTCTGTTTTTATGTTTGCATTCAAAAACTTAAATAAAGATTTAAAAAAAAAAAAAAAAAAGTAACGGTCCAAACACTTAACCTTGTGGTACACCTCTAACAACCCTAGACCATTCAGAGTATACATTATAAACCACTACTCTCTGAATACGGTCTTTTAGACAGTTTTCTATCCATTTACAAACTGATTTTTTCAAGCCTGTAGACTTTACCTTACACATTAGCCGTGTTTGTGGAACTATGTCAAACACTTTTGTAAAATCCATGTATACCATGTTTACAGCAACCCCCCTCTGTCCACGGTTTTACTTACCTCTTCAAAAAAGAAATCAGATTTCTCTCTTTCATTAATCCATGCTGTCTGTTGCTTAAAATATTTTTTTTTTTAGCGAGAACTTATCTTTTGGTCTTATATTAAACTCGCCAGTATCTTTCCAACTATAGAAGTTAAACTAACAGGTCTACAGTTACTTGATCCCTTTTTTAAATATAGGCACCACATTGGCCTTACATGAGCTTAATTCTTTTAGGATCCTTGGGTGTAAACCATCTGGTCCAGGTGCTTTATTTACATTTATGCTGTCTAAATAATTCTGGACCATATCAATTTTGAGCCACAGTGGATCATTTGGGCATGTATCAAACTATCAATACCATCCTCAAAATGGACATGAGCACCCTACCCTCATGCTCTTTTGTATACACAGAGATGAAGAAAGCATTTCATACATTCATTTTATTTTTGTCCCCAGTCACCCACTCTAGTTTGTTTTGTAAAGGGCTTACATACTCAGACCTGACCTTTTTACAATTAATATATTTGAAGAATCTTTTGAGGTTGGTCATACTCCCTTTTGCAATCTGTTGTTTGTTTTGAATTTTTGAGGCCTTGATTTCCTATTTACATATTCGGTTATATACTTTGTAACATTTAAACGATGATAGTGTTTACATTTATGTGTTTATATTTTTAAAGGGGTATTATCTTATTATTTATAGCTTAATTTGGCCATGACCCACATAAGTTTTATTTTTAGCCTTTTAAACTTATTGCCCATGGGAATATATTTTGCAGTGTGTTCACATACAGTGTTTTTGAAGAACTTACATTTCTGTTCTATGGTCATTGATGCCAATATTTCCTCCCAGTCTAAGACTTGGAGAGCAGCCCTCATCCTTGGAAAATTGGCTCCCTTAAAGTGTTTATCTTTCCAGTATGTACTTCTTGTTTTCAACCAACATTAAATCAAAATATGCTATGGTCATGGCTACCCAGATGTTCTTTTATATGAACATTAGTAATACGCTCTGCATATCTTGAGATTATAAGGTCCAGCAGAGCATCATTCCTAGTCTGGGCCTCTATGAACTGTACCATATAATTGCCTTGTAATAGATTTATAATTTTTTGCCCTTTAACTGTCCCTGCAGTACCATTACTCCAGTCAATTTCCAGGTAGCTTAAACCCCCCACAATTATCATTGTCCCAGCCCTTGCAATCTGTGCAAGAAGCAAAGTCTCTACTAATCATGAACATTGGGTAGCTTAAAACAAAATGTCAATATATTATAGGATAGGTAAATGGACACCGGCAAAAAAAAAAAAAAAGAAAGGAAAACTTGCAGTTTTGTAGAACGCAATGAACCATCACACAGAGAAGAGAAACCTCTGTTTCTGTGCTGTACTCCAAGAAAAGGATTTTACAGGTACAGTAAATACAAAAATTATTTTTCGTACATCACGGGACACAGAGTATGCTATTATTCATGTCTACCTGGTATGTCCCAAAGCAGTGCACATGAGGGGAGGAAAACAGCAGCAAGGGTGAGGCCCAAACAAACTATTCAGCATGGCGCAACACACAGCTGACAGTATCCTCAGTAGAGCTACACTAAATGAAGGGTGCGTTCCCTTACGCACCATAAACCATAGGTATTTAAAATATAACTTTTATTCATTCCTATACTGAAGATTGAGTACACACAATGATGAATAATCAAGCCCAAAAGAGATGATAGATAAAGAGGAAAGAGAAGACACTCACTCTCTATGGAGTCTCAAATTGTGCCTGTTTAGACAAGATGGTCAATAAAATCTAGGTAGCCTCACACCATCAGTTATGCTTGCTCCTCCTGTTCATCAAGTCAATCTAAAAGCTGTATGGCTCTATCTCTCAGGTTCATTATATATTTATATATCCTAAATATCTTCTCTTATAGCAAAGATATCCACTGGAGCTAGTATCTGTATGTTCACTGCTCACAAAATCTAATGGCTGTCTGACATTTGAAGCAGCAAATATTACCTGCCTGGTCTTAATCTGAAGGCTAGAAAAGCTGTTAAAGTCTGCCTCATAAAAAAAATCTCTCTCATATAAGCTCTTTTATCAAGTTGGTCTCAGAGAATATAACCTGTTAAAAACTGGATAGCTACACACTTAATTTGGCTGTCTATTCTTGCTTGTCAAGCCTTCCTAATATCTACTCCTCTCCACTTAGTAAAAGAATTTGTGAAGGTGTGCACAGACGACCAGTGGCCACCTTGCAAACTTGCATCACTGACGCCAGATGGCGGAAGGCCCAGGAGGAACTAAGCGCCTGCATAGAATTCGCCTTAGCAGGGAAAGGAGAATACCTTGATTGAATAGAACTGCACCACCGTCGGCTTGATCGATCTGGAAATGGTCACGGAAAATGCAGCCAAAACCTTGTGAGGTCCATCTGTAAGGACAAATAGCGAGTCTGATTTCCTAAACAACTCTATTGCCGCCAGGTACACCCTGAACACCTGAACCACTTTCAGAGAACTCAAGGCAATCTCCTTAGGATGCCTAGGCTTAGGACACAGGGAAGGCAACACCATGTCTTCATTCAGATGGAAACCAGAAACAGCCTTAGGAAGGAATGATTGACAAAGACCAAGCACCACTTTATCTCTGTAAACCACCAAGGTGAATGACAAGACAATGCTGCCAGCTTTGACGCCCTATGCGCAAAAGTAATAGCCACCAGAGGGCTACCTTCTGGGACGATGTAAGCAGAGGAATCTTGTGAATATTTTCAAACGGCGGTTACCGAAGAACCAACTGAACCAAGTTGAGATCCCACAAGGGCAACGGAGACCGCACTGGGGGAACCAAGTGGCGAACCCTCTGAACAAAAGTGTGAACCAAAGAATGCGTAGCCAAAGGACATTGAAAAAAAAAAAAAAAACGCAAAGGCTGAACCTGGTCCATGATGGTACCCAAGGCCAGACGCTGCTCAACACCTCAGTGGAGATAAGCCAAGCTCCAAGTCACCAAAAAGGAGCGGGGGTAAACCCCAAGAGATTTACACCCGCAAAATCCGCTCTTCAAACGCACTGGTAAATCTTCCTAGAAGTATATTTACTAGCTTGAAGCAGCTTGGGAAGCACCGATTCAGACAACCCACTATCCTTCAGCACCTGGCTTCCCACAGCCAAGCCGTTAAAGCCAGCGACTGTAAAGCAAGATGGAAGATTGGCCCTTGAGCCAACAGATGATCTCTAAGAGGAAGTCTCTAAGGTGCATCGACGACCAACCGTTTCAGATCTGCGTACAAAGACCGGCGAAGGCTAGTCTGGAGCCACTAGGATGGCCGTAATCCCTTATTGCCTCGAGCCTACGCAGGAGTTTTGACAGAAGTTCTAGAAGATGAATGATGTATATCAGATGATACCGGTCCCAAAGGGAGCTACCTGTGCGTCTGTGGTGTCGCCCAGAGGATCCCGATACCGTGCCACAAACCAAAGCACCTTCCTGTTGAGACGAGAGGCCAAACAGGACCATCCCAAGAGTTCCCCACCAAAAAAAACGCCACCCCACTTGGAGAGGCTGGCATCTGTGGCGACCACCGTCCAGTACAGGGGGAGGAAGATTTACCCCGAATCGCCGGAGAGCATAGCCATTGAAGCAGGGACCCTCTCGTACCCCAGCTCAACAGGGTCAGATTGTCCTGAGACTGTGGATTCTTGCCCCACATGGCAAGATTTCTCTTTGCAGAGGTCTCTTGTGGACAGATTTTGGAACTCGTCTCATGAGAGGGACACCCTAGCTGAGGCCAAATTCAGAACAGACCCAGATAGTCCAACTAGGAGGACGGAACCGGAAGCCGATAGCTGGAAAATGAATTTCCAACCGAACTCTTGCAGAGTCCACACAGTAATCTCCCGGTTTTCCTTCAGAGCAGTCGAGACTCTGCTCGAAGAAGATCATCCAGGCATTCCAGTAGCGCAATCTCCTGCTGGCACAACAATGCCAACACTGAGGCCAACACTTGCGAAAAGCTGAGGGATTGAGGGGAGATCTCTTGATAATGCTCCTTGGCCACGACAAGCGGAGGAAGCGAGAATGACCGACATATGGTAATATGAAGGTAAGCGTCCTCAATATCGATAAGAGGCCAGATGATCCCCCTGAGATAAGGATGCCACTACCGTACGAATGGACTCCATCTGAAACATCTGTACCCGCACAAAGCGGTTCAGAGCTTGAGGTCCAAGATTGGATGTACCGCACTTTCCTTACTGGGACCTGCAAACATATTTGAATAAAACCCATAACAACGGTTTCGATTCTGAGTGGGGAACAATCACCCCTTGTAGTAGCAAGTCTTGCACTGCCCCGAAGAGACCTCACACCAGACGCTACAAAGGGAAGATCACAAAAGGCCTTCTGGAAAGTGTGGTCCGCAGACCAGCATTTTAGCCATATCATAGGCCGAAGGATCATTGCTGTCACGGACAGCCCAGAGACTAGGAGAGCCGCATCCAGACAGGCATGACAGACGAACTACTGTAACCCCTGGACCAACTAGTCCGCCAGCTTCACAAAGGCAGGAGGAAGCTGTTTCCCCTCCAGATCCTGGCGCAAAAGCTTTGCCCACTCGGGAAGGTCAGGGACACCAATGCCATGGTGAACACCGGTCTAAGGACCGAACCAGCCACAGTAAACATGTGGCGGTCCAAAGTCACAGCTCTCCTGTCAAAGGGATCTTTTAAAACCGGAGACTCCTCCACCAGAATTAGGGTGGATTTATTCAGCCTGGAGAACTGAGAGTCCACCACAGGTGGGACTGTCCACATACTCAACAGAGACTCCTCTTGGGACACCGTCAATCGAAACTCTTAGGCACCGCCATATTACGTTTAGAACAACTCCACTGACTCGTGACAATTGTGTCACAGTAGGCGGGAAAAAAGGGAATACCTTTGCCGCTTTCGAGAAACTGCGGGCCCCAAGGGGACCGATGCCTCTGACGCAGCCGCACCCCTCATGTTTAAAGTTTCCCACACCGATAAAATCAGCGCATCCACCAGTGCCTTTTCATGTGCATATACAGTAAAAGAGGAATCATCCTCACTGTGAGAGCACTCGAAGTGCATGGACACAGACCCAGTAAGGTCACTATATACTAAGCTTACCCAGAAAACAGAACAAGCAGGGGAGGCCTTCGACCTCAGTCCCACAAGGAGTTGCCAGCCAAAGGTCCACAAAATGGGTCCTCCTCCATAGAGGACATAATAGGACATAGCCCTCTGAGACTGTTTAGAGGGGCTGGGGGGATGGAGGGGAACCCCCCCCATAAATGAACCCCTTTATAGTAGCGATTATCTGCTCTTTTTATACTATAAAAGGGCTCATTTTAGTTTCTTTAACCCCATTATGACAGATGTTACAATAAAAAAAAGCATGCTGCTGCTACTAAACATCCTAGGCCCTGGTTCACACCTATGCCTTTTTAGTGCTTTTTGCAGAAACGCACTACAGTTCATTTAACCACTTAAGGACCGAGCCCATTTCAGACACATGTTGTTTACAAGGTAAAAAGTATTTTTTGCTAGAAAATTACTTAGAACCCCCAAACATTTTATATATTTTTAGCAAAGACTCGGGAGAACAAAATGGCGGTCGTTGCAGTATTTTTTGTCACGTGGTATTTGCGCAGTGGTCTTTCAAACGCCATTTCTTTG
Source organism: Pelophylax lessonae (assembly GCF_965119305.1). Lineage (NCBI taxonomy): Eukaryota > Metazoa > Chordata > Amphibia > Anura > Ranidae > Pelophylax > Pelophylax lessonae. The sequence continues at coordinate 290,082,479 of NC_138769.1, forward strand.
AAAAAATTACCTTTCACTGCATTTAAAAAACTAAACAGTCAAATTAGCCCATTTTTGTATATGAGGAAAGATGGTGTCATGCAGAGTAAATAGATACCCAACATGTTACGATTTAAAATTGCGCACACCCGCGGAAGGGCGTCAAACTACGCTCAATAAAAATCTCCATAGGCAACGCTTTAAAAATGTTTATCGGTTACCAGTTTAGAGTTACAGAGTAGCACTTTTTTGAAAATGATTGCTTTCGCTCTGGCAATCGCGGGAATACCTCACATGTGTGGTTTAAACTGCGATTTCATTTGCGGACGCAACTTCCGTATACGGTTTCTTTCATGCGCAAGCTCACGGCTACTGGGGCGGTTACAATTTTAATTTTTTTTTCTATTTTATTTATTTTTTTAATTTTAGCACAGGTTTTTTTTAAAAAAAAAAAATCTGATCACTTTTATTGCTGTCACAAGCAATGTAAACATCCCTTGTGACAGCAATAGGAAGTGACAGGTACTCTTTATGGAGGGACCCCTCCACTGCACTTCAATGTATTCAAAATGCCAAAAATTGCATTTTTGAATACAGTCACTTTTTAAATTCGGCGCCGTTAGCCGCCGAGTAACCCGGACGTGACGTCATGGACGCCGCCTCCGGGTTACGTCATCGGAGACCCGATCGAAACAGCATCCAGCAGAGCCGCGGAAGGTGGCGGGGGGTAACAATCAAGCCACATCAGTTGTTACGCCTGAAAGCCGACCGCCCGCTCTCAAAAATGGTACCAGGATGATGCCTCTAGCTGCAGGCATCACCCCGGTACACCCACTTATTGCATCCGACGTAGGGCTACGTCGATTTGCGGTAAGTGGTTAACTTGGTTTCCTATGAGACACGTTTACATCTATGCTTTTTTCAGCCGCTGCGTATTTGGTAAGGGTCAAGGACTTTTTTCAACGCAAAACAGTGCTTTTTTTGCTTTTTTGGATCAATAATGGAGAAGCTGCAGTAAAAGCATGTAGTGCGTTTTTGCCACGATTTGCGGTTTTTAATCTGCCCAACAACAAATTGGCCAAAAAAAAAAAAGCATAAAAAATGCAAAACGCCGCAAAATTGCATGTGCAAAACTTAAAATAGAAAAAAGGAAAATATATGCGCTCAGAACAGTGAACAATAAACAGTGTAAAACATGTATATAGAAGGCAGCTAGCTCAATAGACAGATTACAATCCGATATGTGGTAATAAACAAGTTGGGAGCTGTGCCAAAACATGCATTCATATAAAAAAGAAATATCAAATAATAAATTCCAAAAAGTCTTTATACAGCAGTGAGGAAAGAAAGAAACCAGTTCCGGTCAGTCAATGACCAGTGTATGTAGCAGGAAAGCCTATTTCCACCCTGTGATGACACTCAGGGCTCCTTACCAGAAAGTTTGACCCTCCTTTCACAGAGTGGTCAAACTAGCGCCAATAGGATAATAGTACACTTGATGTGAATGGGTAGATCCTTTTCAATTCCCCCAGCTTATTAGGACTTCATTCCTCCAATAGGTGATACAATCAAAAGGTCCCACAACACTGTCATTACGGGCCAATAGTGAAGTATGTCTTAACAAGATATTTTATTGAAGGTAGTGCACTTACATAAGTTCACTGTAAAATCAGCATGTAGAGAGATAAACCGCGGTGTGTATAGTGTGCTTCACATCGGTACATCCGCCTTTCGCGTATCGTCACAGGTCTGACATCATCAGAGGCGTGGTTTACCAACGTGAGCACGCATAATAAAGTATAGTGCCCGGAAGTGACGTACCCGGAAGTAGTCACTTTGTGCGTTCCACTTAGTGCGATACCGTAACCATATGGATAGGAAGCATTAGGAGTCACTTAAGCCCATGTGTGTGTGTGGGTGTGTGTGTGCCTTTGTCTGTAACTGTGTAAATCCAGGAAGTGGTCAGCAGCTTGAGATGCCCACAGTTAAAATGGTTGCAGCCAGATTTAGTGGAGAGATATTTCTGCAGCATATTTGGCAAGTACAGAATCACAGTATATATAAAATATGCAAAGTGGTTGGAGTGAAGCTTCAGAATGGTAAAGACGTTTTTATTACAAATTATGTGAGCAGACTGCAGTTACTCTTTAAAGTTGAAAATTGGCCTGGGCAGGAAGGGGGTAAAAGTGGCTAGTAAGAGTATTGTAAGAAACTCTATACAGAAATGTGTCTGCCATTAAGGTAAAGGTATCATGTGACAACAGTTTGGATTTATGAAAGACAATGTGCTTGTCAGGCCAACCTGTTATCATTTATGAGGATGTGAGAAATGAAATGGTGATAGTTCAGGGGACATACAGTACACCCCTTTCAAAAAGAAAGATTTTAATCAAGATCTTAATGAACAGAACAACAATTTCCCAAATTTTGACAAAAATTGGATTTTTGTCTTACTGTAAAATCCTTTTCTCTGATGTTCATTGAGGGAAACAGCTCCAGACCTTCTTGACCATTGGGTTTTGCTGCACCCTACAGGAGTAGAACACTAGGCAGGAAAAAACTTTACCATGCCTATGGGGCAGTCCCAGGGGGTAAACTCCCACTTCCTGCTATAGGCACTCAGTTTTGTTGCAAGCAGTGTCAGAAGAATATATTCAAGTAGTAAAACAAATCTCCTGCGCTCAAGTAGAATCTGAAGGAGTAGAGAGAGGTGCACTTCAGACTCAGGTGGTAAAAAAAGGCTACTGGTCTTGCTGCCCCCTCAGGATCAAGGGTATCCAGAACCAACTGGGAGAAAAGACAAAAAAGAAAAGAGGGCGCACCGACCTAGTGCATCACCACTAAAACCATTTATTAAAATATTAAAAAGTATACAGAATACTCACAAGGCAGGTGTGATAATACACACATCAACATTGCATATACAATCTCCAAGGTAGCCAAGGTCCCATATGTAGCAAATAGGCATGCAGATTGTCGCATGGGATTATTGTGGCTGGGCTGACGTGTTTCAGGGGCGAACCCCCTTCCATTAGAGCCAGAGAAATTGCATCAGCAGCAATTTCTCTGGCTCTGAGGAAGGGGGTTCGCCCCTGAAACGCGTCAGCCCAGCCACAGTAATCCCTAGATTAATAGAAGCAGATTTTCTAGCTTTTAACAGCGTGGCAATTACCGAATACGACACCACCCTATCCTTCAGCACCTGGCTTTCAATAGCCATGCTGTTAAAGCCAGTGACTGTAACGCATGCTGGAAGTTGGGCCCTTGAGCTAGATCTTCTCTGAGAGGGAGTCTCCAAGGGATGTCGGCGACCAACCGTACAAGATCTGAGTACCAAGTATGGGGAGGCCAGTCTGGGGTCACTAGTATGACCTGAATCCCTTCTGCCTCAATTTTTTCCAGAAGTCTTGGCAGAAGTTTCAGAGGAGGAAAAGCATATATCAGACAAAACTGGCCCCAAGGGGCGACCAGAGCATCTATGGCGTCAGCCAAAGGATCCCGAGACCTCCGGATAAAGAGACCATCCTCCCTGGTCCAACACCTGCCGACTGAGGTAGTGGGCCTGCCAATTTGCAACTCCTGGAATATGCACAGCAGAGAGGGCTGTTCTAAAGCGCTCTGACCGCTGTAGAATGCCGGCAACTTCCCAGGCCGCTAGGACACTTTTTGTGCCCCCTTGGTGATTGACATATGCCACGGCCATGTCCGATTGAATTCTGACTGGGCGCCCCTGCAGACAGACAATCCGTCCAATGGGTCAGGCAAAGCCTGATCGCCTGAAGTTCCAGGATATTGATCGGCAGTCTGAACTCTTCCAGAGTCCAAACCCCCTGAGCACAATCCGTGCCCAAGATTCCTCCCCACCCGGACAGGCTGGCATCCGTGGTGACCACCGTCCAGTACAGGAGAAGAAAGGATTTTCCCTGTCGAAAAGCCAGAGAGCGAAGCCACCAAATCAGGGACCCATTCATACCCCGACTCAACAGGATCACATTGTCTAAAGACTGTGGATTCTTGTCCCACTTGCCAAGAATCTCCCTTTGCAGAGGTCTCATGTAACTGCCCAAATGGAATTGTCACGAAGGTGGAAACCATCAGGCCCAGCACTTGCATACAAGTCTCGAGTGATGACCTCCTGTTGGACAACAGGAGCCAAATCGTATCGTGCAACTTCTGGAGTTTTTCCCCCCGGGCTGAGGCAGAGTCCAAGGTCAGGCCCAGGTAGTCCATCTTTGTGGACAGAACAAGAGCAGATTTTTGGAAATTCAGTTTCCATCTGAACTCTTTCAGGGTTCTCATATTGATGTCCAGGTTGTTTTTCAAGGCAGTAGGAGACTCTGCTCGCAGAAGTAGATCGTCCAGGTACCCCAGTACCACAATACCCCGCTGACGCAACAATGCTAACACCGGGGCCAACACTTCTGTGAACATCCGAGGAGCTGAGGCTAGACCAAAAGGTAATGCCATGAATTTATAATGCTCCTCACCCACGGCAAAGCGAAGAAAATGTTGATGCCCGACATATATTGGGATATGAAGGCAAGTGTCCTTGATATCTATGGAGGCCAGAAGATCCCTTTGATGAAGGGATGCCACTACCGTGCGCATAAACTCCATCTGGAATTTTTGTACCCGCACAAAGCAGTTCATGGCCTTGAGGTCCAAGACAGGACGAACCTTTCCCTCCTTCCTGGGAACAGTAAACAGGTTTGAGTAAAACCCCTGAAAACGGCCATTTGGGATCGTTTGTCCAGAACGCATGGCTTTAGGTCCCCACATACCCCCTTGGCCCCTATTCTTAACAACAGCGGGTTCCCCCCGGGTCTCTCCCCCCAGATCTTTTCAGTGGTGGACGAACAAGGGGCTGCTCCACATAGCGGATTTTTGTGACCATAGGGGTATCCTCAAACGTCAGCAGCTGATAGAAAAGCATGCCCTGCCTGATACTGAGTACTATCGGTACGCACAAGTTGATCATTACCTGCGGTCCCTGTCTCGCCTGTCCGATCTAACTACCATGACCTCCATGGAATATTTGTGCCGTAAATACGATAAATTACGGGGGTATATATCTATGATTTATAATATGCTTATGGACTCGCCCCTAAAGCTTCCCTATATGGAACGGTGGGAGACAGATGTTGGGGAGGTTGTGGAGTTGGCGGACTGGCTTGACATGGCTCGAGAGGCTTCCAGGTCTCTAACACATCAATCATCGAGGCTAATTATAAAGTACTTCTACATGGTACCAGCCAGGATTGCATCCTTTGTGCCAGGAGCATCTCCTCGGTGTTTCCGGGGGTGTGGCCAAGAAGGAACGATGTTTCATGTTTGGTGGCAATGCCCGAAGGCCCGACGCTTCTGGATTAGAGTGTACAATTTCATCTACACTCTCACACAAGTTAACCTAATCAAGTCCCCTCAGCAGGCACTACTGGGCAAAAAGGTAGACACAGCCACTAGAGCGCAGAGGCGGCTCATAACGTTCATATTTGAGCTGCTCCGGCACAAACTGAATTGGATTATGATTAATGAGCGCCTGACAGCTCAACTGGAGGACGAAATGCGTGTGCTTGACAAGGTATGGATTAACTATCTCACAGGGGGTGCCTGATGGACTCAGGAAGGTCTGGGGGCGGGGCGCGGGGGCAGGGTCGGGTCCAACCTTACAAATTCCTCCTCTTCTTTCTTTCCCTTTTTCTCTTCTTTTCTTGTGGTTCTATTATCTTTTCTCTTTCTCTCTCTCTACGATTTCTCTCAGTTATCGGTATGAGGTTATCAGTGGTACTGTATTCTAATGGCTTTGTACCCCATGTCCCCAGCCCCAGGCTGGGGCAAGGTTCTGTAGGATCACAACCTAGCCACTAACCCTGGGACTTAGGCAAAGTGTGATTAAATGCTCGGGTTAGCTGGCCCTGTTCATCCACGGTGAGGGTCCCTCCAGATACCTTAAGGTTCCTGTTCACTGTGTATTGGGGTGCTAGCCTTTGCTACGTTGTAGTTCTGACCTTTTATAGCTGTATTACCTAATGTTTGCCTTTTGTTTCACTTGACCCTCCCTTCTAGATTGTAAGCTCTAACGAGCAGGGCCCTCTAGTTCCTCCTGTTTTGAACTGTATTGTAACTGTATTGTCTTCCTTCACATTGTAAAGCGCTGCGCAAACTGTTGGCGCTATATAAATCCTGTATAATAATAATAATAATAATAATAATGTTTGCTATGGTTGTACCACTGTTCACGTATGTTATGCACTGATTTTTATGTGTGTATATTTTGCACTATTTTTGTAAAAACTTTCAATAAAAATCATTGAAAAAGAAAAACCCCTGAAAACATTCTGAATTGGGAACCAGTACAATGACCCCTTGTAGAAGTAAATCTTGCACCATTCCGAGGAGATCGCACAGGCAATCTGGGGACAAACACAGGTTGGAAGGGAAGAAACTTGCCAGAGATGAAGACCGAAAGTTGATCTTGTAACCGGACCAGATTAGCTCGTGGACCCACCTGTCTTAAAATCAAGGAAGTCCACGGGTCCGGAAAAAAGAGAAGACATCCCCCACCTCAGATAGGGGTGAGGGTGCCCCTTCAGGCAAAAAAGGGCTTGTCTGCGGCTCTGAAGGGACCCACTCTCGGCTTACCAGACCATGGTCTCTTGGAACCTCCTGAGGGAGTTTGAGTAGATTTTGATACATTGACCTGAGATCTTGAGGAACAAAAAGGCGGCTTGGGAGCAGAGAAGAAAGGGCCATGTTTGCGACAAGCCTCCCTGCTCATGGTAGCCTGTGGGAAGAGAAGAGTGCTCTATCCCCCTGTATGACCCTTAATGGAGATGAAGCTCCAAACAGGCGATCTCATACAAAGGGGAGATCAGAGAGGACCTTCTTGGAAGCCTGGTCCGCAAACCAATGTTTGAGCCAACTCAGGCGCCTCAGGATCACTGCTGTAACAGATAGCCTGCAGACTAAAGGAGCCGCATCCAGAGAGGCATCACAGATGAACTGCAACCCCTGGACAAACTGGTCCACCAGCTCCGCGAGGTTAGGGGAAATCTGTTCCCTCTCCAAATCCTAGCACAAAAGTTTTGCCCATTCCATTAAGGTCTGGGAGACCAAAGTTATGGTAAACCCCCGTCTAAGGATGGAACCGGCCATGGTAAAAAAGATGTCGGACCAGAGACTCCACTCTCCTGTCAAAAGGGTCTTTAAAAGACAGAGAGTCCTCCACCGGGAGAAGGCTGGCTTTATTTAACCTGGAAACCTGAGAGTCCACCGCAGGTGGAACTGTCAGCTTTTTTTAGCTTTTTTAACAAGGACTCTTCAAAAGGATACTTTCTAGTAGAGCTGCACAATTAATCGTATAAAAATCGCAATCTCGAATTTCCAGGATTCTCAGTGACAAAATTATGAGCTCACATTTGTGTGGATGCTGGGATCAAGGGAGTCCCCGGGATGCTGGCATCGATATCGTGATGGGATTGGTAAGATAGCCAGGACCATAGGGATCGGAGAGAAGTGGTTGGCAGCGGCGGAGCAATCGTGGAATGCAAATGGCGCAGATAAAGAAACAGACGTCAGCTGAGAGACAATGTGATGCAGTGGATGGGCGGTACCGCGTTTCTTCTTCAGACAGAGGCCCCAGGGACACTGCACCCTTCATCCCTCCCTGAAGTGTACACGGCATGCCCTGCTTTTTCAAATGTGAGATATTTTAACCCATTATCATGACAGAGGAGGGTGTTAGCCATAACAGCGAGGGGGGTAATCCTAGTCACAGTACTTTATTTCAAATGGTTAATTTAAAAAAGAATATATATATTTAAAAAAAAATTAAGTTTTAACTTTCAATATAATTTCAGAGACAGGAGCCAACAAGTGCATTTTAATGCCTCTTGTACACAAGCCAAACTGCTGTCAGCAGAATACCCTAAGGAAGAAGGCAGGCAAAAAAACATAGTTGAAAAAGGTAGTGTACACATGTGCAGTGCAGCAGACGTCCAAGATTGCCTTTGGCTGTAGCATAAAAGGGAAACTACTATGTGTTTCAATTATATACAAAATGTAAACAAAAAAAAAAAAAAAGATCTTATATTTTATATTATATTATATTTTAGATTAAATTATAAACATATATATATTCCCTTTGATTGACATTGATAAGGACTGCAATAGTCCCCATCTTCATTGTGTGTCTGTAATGGGATAGCACAGCCCATCAGATACACCAATTGCCTCCAAAATTTACCATCTCTTGTGTAGTGACAGGTCACCTTCCTGTACATCCATGGGTCGGGTCCATATGCGATATAGAAAGACCAGATTTCATACAATAGAAATCTCAAAAATACAAAATCAATAAATCCACATTAGGTCCACAGGAAAAATGGGAAATATAGTCCAATACGTGCTCTTTTAACGCAGCTTTCACTTACAGGAGCATGTTGTATTGGACTCTTTTTTGCATTTTTAACTTTTTTTTTTTACATTTTCTTATGGGGGACTTTTTGCCCATCCTGTTTTGCAGGGCCATAACCAACTTAGACACTCGTGACTCCAGGACCGCCATCATAGCAGACAAAGCAGACTGGGCCCGGAGGGCCCTGCAGCCTCAGAGAGAGTCAGGTGGTAAAACATGCTTCAGGCGCTCCATGGTTAACCCAGGGACTATCTTAGCAGATAGGAAAAAAATGCTGCAAAATAAATCCCCACTGCTGCACAACCCACCAAGTTGCTGCTATAGCAGAGAAGAGGGAGAGCCATTTACCCCACAGGGACTCACCACACTGACCCAGGTACAAAGAAGAGCGTTCAGCTGCATGCCGTGCGGCGATCAGGGAGAAGGAGGAAGCGCCAGAGTTAACACTAAAGGCCCATCGCCGAATAACCACTCTGTAGGCTCCCAAAACATGGCCGCTGCTTTGTTCAATGGGAAACTTCAAGAAAATGGTCACCGGTCTCCACAAAACATGGTCGCCGAAAGATACAGCAGCCATCCACGGCAAAATGGTGACTCCACACAGCACCTACGTGGCTCCCGGGACCCCCAGAAACAAATGGGCAGAAAGGGGGGGCCCTGGTAGGTGCCCCAAACACCTCCCCCCTCCCCAAAAACCGCATTCGTAGCAGCCGGCAGGGTGCCCATCCCCCAACCAGCCGCTCTAATTCGCAAAACAGCCAGGTCTGTAGGGACACCCCTAGTGGGGGGAAGGAGGGGGAGCTTGGTGTGGACAAATGAGGGGGGTCCACAGCCAGACCACAATAAAAGAGGGGGAGCTCTGGAGGAAGTACGGAACTTGGGGGGATCCGCCCATCCCAGGGAGGGGCCCACGTCCACCCCAACAGGTCACCAGTGAAAGGGGGGACTCTACTTATCGCACCATGGAAACTGGGTGGGCACCACTCCAGGCAGACTACGGCACCATCTTGGAACGTGGGTGCTGCGGGCCATAGGAATGCTGCGACTCAGGCCTCGCGAGACGTTTGACTCGCCAGCCTCCGTCCAGTGGGGCTACGTCGCGGCTAACCTAGCACAGAGCTGAGATCGGATGGCGCTCGCTGGCCGGACTGGGGAGACCATAAGGAACTAGAATATCCAGTGCATCGCCCAGTCTGGCAGTTGATTGTAGTTCTCACAGGAACAGAAAATAAAAAAAATCAGTTTTAAAAAAGGAAAAAATGCTAGGACCAGAGATCCCAGCAAGCAGCTAGGTCCTTACTCCTGACTAGGCAGAAAAAAAAATGTGTGCCTATAGCAGGAAGTGGAAGTATACCCCCTGGGACTGGCTCATAGGCATGGTAAAGTTTTCTCCTGTCTAGTGTCCTACTACCGTAGGGGCAGCAGAACCCAATGGTCAAGAATATCTGGAGCTGTGTTTGTCAAAAGAGAAATTAGTTTTATAGAACATTTGTTTAGCTCCATTACATGAAAGTAAGGTTAAAAAAACATAACTAAGATTACAAAATATTCGGTTTTACTCAAATTTTTTGATGCAAAAATGAATACACCCCACAACAAAAACTACTACAGCTAGTATTTTGTATGACCGCCATGATTTGTAAGGGCAGCAACACATCTTCTAGGCATGGAATGAACAAGTTGGTGACATATTGCAACATCTTTTTCCATTCTTCCAGAACAAACTCTTTTAAAACATGGGTGCTGGATGGAGAGTGATGCTCAACTTGTCTCTTCAGAATTCCCTATAGGTGTTCGATTGGGTTCAGATCAGAAATGAAAAAGTGGCCTTAGATGTGTGTTTTAGAGGATTGTCATGTTGGAAACGTGGACGACGACCAAGGGCACGGAGTGATGGTAGCTTCTCTTTCAATATTGAACAGTACATCTGTGAATTCATGATACTATCAATAAAATTCAGCTCCCGACACCAGTAGCACTCATGCAGCCCCACATAAAGACACTGCCACCACCATGTTTCACTGTAGGCACCATGCATTTCTCTTTGTATTCCTCCCCTTTGCAACGCCATACAGTTTTGAAGCCATCAGTTCCAAAAACATTTATCTTGGTCTCATCACTCCAGAGTACAGAGACCAAGTAGTTGTCTTCTTTTTTCAGCATGGGCCCTGGCAAATTCTAGATGGGCTTTTTTGTGCATGGGCTCTAGGAGAGGCTTCCTTCACGGACGACACTCATGCATGCCATTGCTCTGCAGTGTACGCCGCATTGTGGCACAGGAAACAATCACCCCAGTTTGGCTTCTACTTTTTTAGCAAACTGCAGTGAACTTGCATGGCGCTCTTCTTCAACCCTTCTCCTCAGAAGACACTCCTGTCAAGGTGTTAACTTCCGTGCTTGCAGTTCCATCCTTTTTTCCATACATTTTTGTATCACTTTTGCTACAGTATTCAAACTGTTAATTAAAGCTTTGCTGATCTTCTTATAGCCTTCACCTTTCTTGTGTAAAGAAATTATTTTCTCTCTCAGGCCTTGTGACATTTCTCTTCCATGTGGAGCCATTGCAGACAGCATAAAATGGTAAGGAGTTTTCTTTGTTAAGTAACGTCCTTTAAGTGCCGGTTCACACTCTTGCGGCTGCGGCGATCGCATGTAATATCGGAACGCACTGCTCCTTCATTACATGTGAACTGCCAAGGGTGCGTTTGCGATGCGGGAACAGGCTGCAAATTCGCAGCCTTCCCGCATCGCATAAGTGTGACCCGACACTTATAATCAACTCTCTGCTGGATGAATAATTAGACTCACCTGTAGTTGAATTCTCGTTATTTAGGATTTTCTTGTCTAAAATTTAGCTATGCTCCTAAGGCTTTAAGACTTTCAATGGCGTGTATTCATTTTTGCAACATGGTCTTGAATAAATTTGTTAGGAAAAATAGTTTGTGCGTGCAAATTAACAAACCTTGGCTGCAATCAATGGGTGTGGGTGTGTTTTGTAGTGGGTGTGTTTTGCAGTATAGTGTCCCATAGAAAATATTGATTCTGAAAGAAAAGTAAATGTTTTCTGACAAATCTGTTGGGGTGTACTAATTTATGCTGATCACTGTAGTCTATCTAGCGTTTCCTAAACCATTTTATCCTGTATCTCAAGGTTTAATCTATAAAATACGGTCTGTTGGAGTTGATAAAATTTTATGTACATGGATAGGAAACCAGTTGCATGGTTCTGAGAGAAGTGATAAATGACTCATTCTATGAAAAGTGTAAAGTTGTGAGTGGTGTGCTAGCAAAGCTAGCAAAATACTGTCATGCATTAAAAAGGGCATACATTGCAGATATAAATGAATAACTCAACCCATTTACAAGACACTGGTGCAGCCTCCTCTGCAGTTAAGTTTGGTCACCAATTCTCAGGAAAGACGTTGCCAAATTAGAAAGAGTTCAGCGAAAGGCAACAAAATTAAAAAGGGGGAAGTATAGCCAAAGCGATTTTGGCTATACTTCTGTGGATCACAGGAGTGCAGTTCGTTCTGTACTCCTGTGATCTGTATTCAGCTAACAGTGGGATGAAGCCCGCTGTCGGCTGATGTCACAGAGGCGGTCCAAGTTTTGGAAAGATCCCGACCTATCCGCTGACAGACAGTCATATTTATATAGTTAGTCCATCTGGCTCAACCAATAAAAGACAAAAAAACAGTAAAAAAAACCCAACCATACCATCCCATATACACAATCCTATACCCGCAGTTGATCCAGAGGAAGGCAAAAAATCACCAGCAAAGCATGATCCAATTTGATACAGCAGGGGAAAAAAATTCCTTCCTGATCACCGAGAGGCAATCGGATATTCCCTGGATCAACTTTACCTATAAATATTAGTACCCATTTATATTATGTACGCTTAGGAAAGAATCCAAGCCTTTTTTTTTAAAGCAATCTAGTGAGCTAGCCAGAACCACCTCTGGAGGGGGTCTATTCCACATTTTCACAGCTCTTACGGTGAAGAAACCTTTCCGTATTTGGAGACTAAATCTGTTTTTCTCTAGACGTAAAGAGTTCCCCCTTGTACTCTGTGTTGACCTTAAAGTGAATAACTCAACACCAAGTTCAATATATGGACCACTTATGTATTTATAAATGTTGATCATATCACCCCTTAATCTCCTCTTCTCAAGAGAGAATAAATTCAGTTCCTCTAATCTTCTCTCATAGCTGATATCCTCCATGCCTCTTATCAGTTTGGTTGCCCTTCTCTGTACTTTCTCCAGTTCCCCGATATCCTTTTTAGGAACTGGTGCCCAAAACTGAACTGCATATTCCAGATGAAGTCTTATTAATGATTTGTACAGGGGCAAAATGATATCTCTCTCTGGAGTCCATGCCTCTGTTAATACAAGAAAGGACTTTGCTTGCTTTGGAAACCGCAGCTTGGCATTGCATGCTATTTATTAAGCTTAGGATCTACCAGAACACCCAGATCCTTCTCCGCTATGGGTTCCCCCAGTTCTACTCCCCCTAGTATGTATAATGCATGCATATTCTTAGCCCCCAAGTGCATAACTTTACATTTATCAACATTAAACCTCATTTGCCATATGAAACCAATGAAACAGTACATTGAGGTCAGATTGTAAGTTGGAGACATCCTGTAAGGAAGTTATTCCACTGCAAAGCTTGGTGTAATCTGCAAAGACTGAAATGCTACTTTTAATCCCAGACCCTATATGATTTATAAAGATATTAAAAAGTAAGGGTCCCAACACTGAACCTTGGGTACACCACTGATAACCTAGACCATTCAGAGTAAGAATCATTAACCACTACTCTCTGAATTCTATCTTTTAGCCAATTTTCTATCCATTTACAAACCGATCTTTCCAAACCTGTAGACTTTACCTTATGTATATTGAGACAGGTCTACTTGGTTGGTGGCAGACTGGGGGCTGGCTGGCTTCCATGCACCTCTTTTAATCCTTTTCAATTTGTTTTTTTCCGATACAGGGATGGAGACGCTGGGCATACCTGCCGGTGTCTCATTTAAAGTCCCCACATAGCCCACATTGCTATGTAACTAGGGATGGAGGCACCTCGCCTACAGGCTGGTGCTTCATTTAAAGTCCCACTGCGCGATTTTCGTGCGTTTTTGGTGGATGCAGTCTAATTTGACCCCAGTTTTTTCATATACAGGGATGGAGACCATAGCATGACCTGCTTGCCTCATGTAAAGTCCCAAATATTTTGTGAAATTAGGGATGGAGGCACTGAGCTAAACAGGCAAATTGCCTCATATAAAGTCCCAATCTGTGTTTTACACTGCATCCGCCAAGGGATTGGAGGTGTATGCTTCTCAGTTGGTCGTTTTCAGTTTGTACCATCTTAAGAACATTGCTATTAGAGCATTGACATATCATACCAGTCGTGGATGGAAGTGGGTTGGGGGAAATTTGGGCTGCTCCCTCCCACCTGCTTCCTATCCACCCATTAAGCAACCATGTGCTCCCAGAGTGGAGACACTTACATTTAAAAGTGTTAGGGACTGCAGATAAAACAGGGTGCCGTGTCGTGGCTTTGCAGCTTACATATGCGTTTGCAAATGCGTGTCAACTAAACCCCTGTTCTTTATGTATATTGAGACAGGTCTACTTGGTTGGTGGCAGACTGGAGGGTGAGTACATCAGACTAGGGGCTGGCTGGCTTCCATGCACCTCTTTTAATCCTTTTCAATTTGTTTTTTTCCGATACAGGGATGGAGACGCTGGGCATACCTGCCAGTGTCTCATTTAAAGTCCCACATAGCCCACATTGTCTATGTAACTAGGGATGGAGGCACCTCGCCTACAGGCTGGTGCTTCATTTAAAGTCCCACTGTGCGATTTTCATGCGTTTTTGGTGGATGCAGTCTAATTTGACCCTAGTTTTTTCATATACAGGGATGGAGACCATAGCATGACCTGCTTGTCTCATGTAAAGTCCCAAATATTTTGTGAAATTAGGGATGGAGGCACTGAGCTAAACAGGCAAATTGCCTCATATAAAGTCCCAATCTGTGTTTTACACTGCATCCGCCAAGGGATTGGAGGTGTATGCTTCTCAGCTGGTCGTTTTCAGTTTGTACCATCTTAAGAACATTGCTATTAGAGCATTGAGATATCATACCAGTCGTGGATGGAAGTGGGTTGGGGGAAATTTTGGCTGCTCCCTCCCACCTGCTTCCTATCCACCCATTACGCAACCATGTGCTCCCAGAGTGGAAACACTTAAAATTTAAAAAAGTGTTAGGGACTGCAGATAAAACAGGGTGCCGTGTCGTGGCTCTGCAGCTTACATATGCGTTTGCAAATGCGTGTCAACTAAACCCCTGTTCTTTATGTATATTGAGACAGGTCTACTTGGTTGGTGGCAGACTGGAGGGTGAGTACATCAGACTGGGGGCTGGCTGGCTTCCATGCACCTCTTTTAATCCTTTTTAATTTGTTTTTTTCCGATACAGGGATGGAGACGCTGGGCATACCTGCCGGTGTCTCATTTAAAGTCCCACATAGCCCACATTGTCTATGTAGACTTTACCTTAACTTAGAGTTATGGCTCTCTGCTCAGAGCAAAGGGGGAAAAATGAGCTGTGTTTGATCGCTCAGTTCTCACAACAGAGGCAGCAGGAAACCGATGCTGCATCCACCTAGGGGAGTATAAAGTTTTTTTTTCTTTAAAGCCATATTTCTCTTTTAATAAAGGGGAAAGGAGGACCTCGGCTTTAAGTATCGATTACACAGATTACAATTATTCACTCTGAAGAAGAGGTGCTTAAAAGGTATACAATTACAATGTACAAATATATCAAAGGTAACTTCAGTAACTGTAATAAACTATTAGGGCTAATGCACACAGGATGTCTAAAACAGGCCAGTGCTGCTTTCAGAAAAAGCAGCATTAAAAACACACTTTTAGCTGTGTTTTTGAACATTAGTATTTTTAAGCATTTTTACAGTAAACACACTCTCCAAAATGTAAAAACGACTAAAAACGCCAAATGCGGCTAAAAGCTTGTTACAGCTTTTAAATTGTGTTTTTACAGCTAAACTTCCTCTGCTTCTTGACGCGCTGGCAGTTTTTTTTCTTTTTTTTACTGCCCCTAAACGCTTATGCCTCCAAACTGGACACATAGGCTAACAAGGAGTAGAGTTCAGAGGCAGTAAAAAAAATACTGATGCCCCTAAAAGCTGCTGCAAAAACATCCTGTGTGCATGAGCCCTTAATCTATGGTCCCTGAAGTGATGTGTGGCCATGATTTAAAGTTAGAAGAAAAGAGGTCTGATCATAGATTGCAAAAAGGGTTTTTTTTTTTTTTTTTTTTTTTTTACGGTTAAAGCAGTAAAAATGTGGAGCTCCGTCCCCCAGGAAGTGGTACTAGCTGAGAGTGTGTCAACAACTTCAAAAAACTTTTAGATGTCTTTCTCAGGCAGCAAAACATACAGGGCTATGGAAATTGTTAGAGAACAGGAATCACACATAGGTTAAAACTAGATGGAGCGGTGTCTTTTTTTCAACCTTATAAACTATGTAACTGTAAAATGTGGGAATAATGGTATCATGCAAGAACAATATTAAAACAGAATTAAAATGATAAACTGTATACAGAATACTTACAGCAACAGCCATGAACAAAGGATGCCATGAGAAGAGACCTGTAAGTAGACAACATAAGGCAAAAAGTGAAAGGTATACCCTCTTTATTTCTGGTTTTTATTAGTTATTTTTTTTTATTCACTTATAGTATATATTTTATAACTAAATGGATACACACTTTATGAAGTCAGACAATGTTGGCCATATATGCAACTTTGAACAAACTGTAGATCACTGATTAGTGCATTTTCAAATGATCTTTTGTTCATAACAAACATCTGATCATATTTTATTTTCCATTAGATGATTTTTATTGTTCAAAACGAATATATAGTTCACCTGATTTCTGAACGATACAATTATTTCATTAAAATTTCAGGTATATTGTACATTTTCTTCATTATGTTAATGGCCTGCATTACATGTGAGGCAAATGTGCAGTTTTGGAGCACTAAATCAGCCTTTTTCAACCAGGGTGCTTTGAGGTTTCTTCAGGGGTGCCTTGGCAAAATGCCTAAAAATTGCCCAAAACTTGTATATAAGGTGGCGGTGCATGAAGGCTGCCTTTTAGTTACACAAAGCCACAGGTTTTCATTGTGCACCATTACTACATTCTAGCTGACAATCTCCTAATGACTAAATTATATCAGTTGATAAGGAGGATGTCAGTCGCCTATATAGCATCCTTGTGTGACCCTACCCTGCCTCTCTTCATCAGCATTGGGGTCAACGTTAGCTGAGTGATGCAGAAAAACTGAGGAAGAAGAGAAACATTAGAATACTAGTCAGTACAAGCTTGTTCCTCCTCTAATGTTGGGTTTTCTACGTGTGTGGATATTGCTGCATTATGTAAAACTATTAGAATGGTGTTTATATTTTAAAATGGGGTGCCTTCGAGATTGTCCATCATTTTAAAGGGTGCATTGACTAAAAAAAGGTTGAGAAACACTGCACTAAATGGATTAAGCAAAGGGGTGGCAAATTAGATGACGGGAAGGGGAGAAATTACACAGACATCAAACTAAATTTATGTGGATGGAAAAAAAGAATGGAGGTGGATCAGAAAATGCACAGTAGAGAAATCAAGTAGGAATATAGACTAAACAAATGTAGGTAGGTCAGCCTTATCAGAGGGGTGAATTAGAAAGAGGGACAAGGAGTGTACTTGATGCTGGAAAGGCACTTTGTTTGGAAGGAAAGAGTTCAGAAATTCAGAGCAAAGATATATAGATTAGACATAGTAAGAGCAAACTAAGGTTTAGACATTGATGGTGAAAGGCAACTAGAAGATCAGACAAAAAGGATAGGTTATTCTGGGGGTGGAAGTAAGCCAGCAGTTTTTGGAAAAAAAAGTACTGTATATGTGGGATGGGACTTTCAGGTGCCCTGTTTTTTAAAAATTTGTGTGTATATTAATTATTAGAGGAACTAGCGATATCCATTTATTCTCTGGATAATGGGAATTTAAAAAAAAAAAGTGCTGCAATGTACATCTACCAGGTAACTACAGTTGTTGTCATGACAAAAACTGCCACCTGCATCTAACTCAAAAGATTCTTGAGAAGAATCAGCTTCAACTAGCTTTGTATTTTTAAATGAACCCATAGCAGGGAGCCCACTTTTTACTTACTTGCAGCACATTCAACAAGGAAGAGAAGACTTCCTGCATTTTCTGCTACCCTCTAGTGTTACTTTTTTAATATTACAGCTTAACTGTCAATTACAAACAAACAATGAGGTCATACATAGCTTTTTTTGAAGCAAATGTTTTTTTGAACATGTTTTATAACAGTTCCCCATTCCCAACTGCTACCACCTCTTCCCCGTCCCTTCCTTCTCCCTCTCTCTCCTGTAACAAACAACTGAACAATACTAGGTTGCTTTACTTTCTTAATTGGATCAAAATAACCTTTTTTGTAACGACGTACAATTTAAAGACACCACAGGAGAGACAACTTAAGTGTTGCTATCAATTATAGACTGCAGCAAGAGCAGCTTATCCCAATCTCTGCATTACAGGCCTATGGAGGGTAAACTAAGTATTCGGTGTCAAGACTGTCGCGCAATTATATTAAGCAGAATGGTTTAAGGCTCGGTTCACACTAGGGCGACCTGTGAGGCGACCTGGTCGCCTCACAGGTCGCCGCAGTTCGCCTCCCATAGGGAAGCTGCGGACCCGTTCTAATAGGAGCGACACAAGTCGCTCCGACCTAGAAAAAGGGTCCGGAGCTTCTTTGGGGCGACCAGGAGGCGACCGCCATAGACTTCAATGTTATGAAGTCCGTGGCGGCCGCTCCGAAGTCGCGGCGCGCTGCTCGCACCGCGACCTTGGAGGTCGCCACCCGAAGTAGCGTCGCGGTAATGTGAACCGGCACTAAATCCTTCGTTGATTCGTTTACTGCATACCTGGTTTGGCAATTTTTAGATACCAACAGATTCAGCAAATGGCAGCTGCTCAATTTAATCTTGCTAATGTCTCATTCCACCTCTCCAGGCTGGAAAAGATGCTTTCTCAATGGATCACTAAACTAATTCCTAGTTACTATAACTCCCTGATACACACTATTGTATCGTCCCAATACTATTGTATTGCCCGTAAATTCAACCTTACTGGTCTGAACTCACTTTGTTAGCACTACCCTTCAAAATCCCAATATCTGTAATCCCTTACATTGTTTATTAGGATATGTTGAAGGACACTTACAGCAGGGAGGAAAATACTTTTATGGTTATTCTTTTATTCCAAAAAAGGTATACTTCTCACCTGAAGTCCTCAACTCCTCCATTGCTCTCATTTTGGCTCACTTTGATCAAGAAGGTTCTCCCTATGTATAGATCAACCTATGAGGCTAGAGGCTGTCCTAAAAAATGTACTAAAATGTGGTCCCCTTGGCTAGACTTGCAAGCGATGGTGGCTGCAGAATAACTCTTAATGTTGTCAGAATATTTATACTGCTCTGAATATAACAGTGTCTATATATGTCAATAAGCAAAGATCTGTGAGGAAGGAGAATCTCAACTTATTTCCACAAATCAATATGTAGCGAATTCGTTTTAATTGATTTATTTCTTTTCAAAAGCATATACCAATCTTAGTGAAAACAGTCTACAGTAAGGAATATATATAAGAGTATTTATTCACAAGACATGTATTCACAATATATGATCAAACTGGAAATGACACAAAAAGATAACTTTACATAAAATACAAACTTAAAAAACAATCAATGCAATGTGATATTTAGCTCAATAATGAAAGTGAAAGCAAGATTACCTTTTCTCCCCAGGTATAGCATAAACCATAGGTAAGTATTCTAAATAATCAGACCACAATTGTCTGCGAATTGCATAGCCGGAAGTCACTTCACTGCAGATGGAGCGAGAATAAGCCATGCAAAACCGAAGACTAAAATCTCAAATAATGCGCTAAATCTGATATTAATAAAAATATATAAAAACAAAAATCAGCTTTTTAGAGAAAAATCTACTATGGTTTATACAGCTGGGATTGTAATCTGATTACCCTTAAATATGCAATATAAAACATATAAGGAAGGAAATAAACAATTGTTAAATAAAATCAAATAACACAGCAAGGTATATTTACCACACTTAAGATGGCTGCTAGCTTCAAATGGTCGTTACCAGAGTCCTTAAGATGGATCCCTTCTTAAAATGGTGGCTTCCCATAAGATACATGATGGAGCAAGATGGAGTATGTCTGGATGAGTCTATAGATGGAGGTAGTAGTGTGTATGTTGCAAGTGTAATGTATGTTGTGTAATGGATGTGTAATCTGGGTCACATCTGGGTTCTCCTTTTTATATGGTATGAACAAAGGACTATTAAAATTACCATAAGTTAAACCCAGAGGGATGAAACATTATCCCCATTGGTTGGGATATTCTATCCATTAACTGGTGAGGTCATAGTCACACCTCTCCCAATAACCCAATACTTTGTATAATAAAATTAAAGGATGATTTTTTTAAATGCAAGATTAACCATAAAACACAACATAAAAACTTGTCCATACTCTCAGTACATACATAAATGTCCATCTATATCTCCATCATTCATCTTGGCAATTATTGGATCTGGTAAACCATTTATAAAGATAATTATTAATAATACAATATATATATACTTATATTGGATAATACTAAATTATCCCAAGACTGCATTTGGTATTATGTCCAAAGGAGGCAGTATTGTACCGTTCATTAAATTCAGTGTTTAAAATAATTAGAACATATTCTTATCTGATGACCTTATTGACCTCTTGCTAGTGAAGATCCATTAATTATTTGAATGCTGACATTATTGTCAGACATTTAAGCTAGGATTGGAAGATCTATAGCGGTCATAAAAACTTACACTAGACCTACACACAAACTTCTCTGAAATTAGGTAATTAGTTACAAGATACACATGTCCTTACACTTAATAGAAAAGTATTCTAAGTAAGATTTGTTATTTAGCAAGAATATAAACCCAACATATGGTATACAGATCATTTCTAAATGTGTATATGCCTTGCATAATATAATGACATAATTATTGCGAATATCTTCTCACACATGATAATGTATCTTTAAAACTTATATATATTTTAAATGTCTGATAGAGTATAATGGGCTATTGTCCATTGTTGCAATACTTACAGACAGGCTGGCACTACCATTATGTCTTATCTGAAGAGATGTCTAAAGGCCTCTTATTTAGGACTACATAGATACAGAGATCTTCTATTGCAATTCTAGACTCTTTTGTAAGAGACATCTTGCAACAGAACATATATGAACTTTCATTCACCTCCAAATAAAATGGAAGCTGTGCTGTTCACAATCTCTATGAGACTGAATATACATGGCTTTTTAAATCCATTTTTTTTTCTATTATTTAATCCCCAATAATCCCGACAATGTTCATAACCTTATCCCTTCTTTAGCAAGGCAGTGGTCGTCTAGGAGGTGTGTTTTGGGTCATTATTGTGTTGGAATACTGCCCTGCAGCCCAGTCTCCGAGGGGGGGGGGGGAATCAGGCTCTGCTTCAGTATGTCACAGTGCATGTTGGCATGCATGATTCCCTCAATGAACTGTAGCTCCCCAGTGCCGGCAGCACTCATGCAGCCCCAGACCATGACACTCCCACCACCATGCTTGGCTGTAGGAAAGACACACTTGTCTTTGTACTCCTGTATGGTCTTGACCACCATGCAGCTCAGTTACAGGGTCTTGGCAATCCAATAGCCTAGGCCATCTTTATGTAGAGCAATAATTCTTTTTTTTTTTAGATCCTTAGAGAGTTCTTTGCCATGAGGTGCCATGTTGAACTTCCAGTGACCAGTATGAGAGAGTAAAAGCGATAACACCGAATTTAACACATCTACTCCTCATTCACACCTGAGACCTTGTAACACTAACCAGTCCCATGACATTGGGGAGGGAAAATGGCTAAATTGGCCCAATGTGGACATTTTACCTTAGGGGTGTACTCACTTTTGTTGCCAGTGGTTTAGCCATTAATGGCTGTGTGTTGAGTTATTTTGAGGGGACAGCAAATTTACACTGTTACACAAGCTGTACACTCACTACTTTACATTGTAGTGAGTGTCATTTCTTCAGTGTTGCTACATTAAAAAAGATTTACAAAAATGTAAGGGGCATACTCACTTTTGTGGGATACTGTATGTGATTTGAGGATCATGTTGTTCTATTTGTATTTTACAAGATGAAATAAATTGACGTGTATACTTCTTTAAATGTAAATCAGAATCTCATTTGTGCCCATAAAGTCCAATTAATCGTTGCCTTTTGTTCGATTTTTAGAAACGGGTATAAGCAAATAAAATGTGATGTTAACGCATTGTTTTATATTACTGCCTAGGAATTGCTATGAGCAAGCCACAATTTCTGCAATTACTTCTATGCTTATTTTCAGAAAACAAATGCTGTATTGTTGGGCCTAACACCTCCAACTGTATGGAGCACTATATAAAAAAATAAAAAATAAATGTGGGCAGCAAGGTTGCTAAGCAGCACAGGGTGCATGGTTTTAATCCTATCAATGACACCATCTGCATGATGTTTGCAAGTTCTTCCTATGTGTGGGTTTCCACTGAGTGTACTGGTTTCCTCCTGTGATCCAAAATTACACAGATAGGTTTTGCCTTGCATCTGAACAAACCGTTCCTAAAGTGTGTAAATCGAAAATTGTGTGTGCCTGTACAACCTTTAACCACTTCCATACAGGGCACTTTCACCCCCTTCCTGCCCAGGCCAATTTTCAGCTTTTAGCGCTGTTGCATTTTGAATGACAATTGCATGGTCATGCAACACTGTACCTAAACCAAATTTATCTAATTTTTTCCCACAAATAGAGCTTTCTTGTGGTGGTATTTGATCACTGCTAGGCTTTTTCTTTTTTGCTAAACAAATAAAAAAATACCGAAAAGTTTGAAAAAAAAAAAAAAAAAAAGTTTTGTTTATGTTATACAATTTTGTAAATAGATACGTTTTTTCCTGTACGGATGAGCACTGATGAGGCAGCACTGACAGGCACTGATGAGGAGGCACTGATGGGGTGGCACGAATAGGCAGCACTGATAGGCAGCACTGATGGGCACTGATAGGTAGCGCTGAAATGCAGCATTGGTGGGCACTGATAGGCGGCACTGATGGGCGCCACTGATGGGCTCTGATAGGCGAAACACCTGGGCACTGATAGGCGGCATTGATGGGCACTGATAGGTGGCACTGATCAGCACTGATGGGCGGCACTGGTGGGCAATAATGTGCACTGGTCGGGGGCAGTGATAAATGGCAATGATGGGCACTGGTGGGCATCACTGATGGGGAGGGCACTGGCGGGCTCCCTGAGCCCTGATTGCCATCCCTGGTGGCCATGATGGGCATCCCTGGGGTCATGGGTGGGCATCCCTTCCCTGGTGGTTCTAGTGGAACCCCCCCCCCCCCCATGATCTGCACTGGTAATCAATGCTCTGATTACCAGTGCAGACCCCCCCTCCCCCGTCAGGAGAGCCGCAGATTGGCTCTCCTATACTCGTGCCTGTCAGGCACGAACTAAGGAAAGCCGATCAACGGCTCTTCCTGTGTACTATGTGACCAGCTGTGATTGGACACAGCTGGTCACATGGTAAAGAGCCTACGTCAGAGCAGAGCGCAGAGATCCTGCCACCGTCATATGACGTCCGGTCAGGATAATGCAACCACTTTCCCGCCGTCAGTCGCCTATAGGGCGGGCGGGAAGTAGTTAAACTAGGTTCACATCTGTGCATGTGGTTCCCACTGCAGGTCCTCACCTGCTCCTGCAGTCACAACCATCCCCACAGAAAAAAAAAAACAAATGGCATGCCACACGCACTGGAAATTGCACTTGCACTGGGAAACGCATTGCACTTGCGGTTCCTGTGTGGGCTGCGATGTCTAAAATGTTGTATTTCAGGAAGCATGGCAGCCTATACAACTGAATAGGGTGCCATGCCAATGCAAAACTTGGCTTGCAGAGCCGCATAGGTGTGAACCTAGCCTTAGAGCCGTTCACCTGTCCCTAAGAAACTAGATGTACAGCCATTCATTTATCTAGGGGGCCTGCACATAGCTAAACACCAATACAAAATGGTGAACACACGGCTCTTCATGCTGTACAGTTCTTTGCACCTGGTAAATAATAAATGTCCTCCGACAGTCGCCGCCCACTCATACAGTCTTCACTTAAGGGGACGTCCCAAAGCAGTGTAGACATGAGGGGTGGGCAGCGCAACCGCCAGAAAAGCAACGCAGTACCCACATTAGAGAAAGGAACCTTACATGTACAAGAAGGTAACCTTCTGGGTAACAAAAAAGGGCTCAACATGAACAACCCAGGAAAACAAACAACCAAGGGGAAAACAACCCCAACAGCGAGGGACCCGTACAAAACCAGGGTTCCCTATGGAACAGCCGCACAGAGAACTTTGCGGCCAAAGGATGCATCAGCTGATGCCAGAACATTTTGTAGAATTTTGAGAAAGTGTGCACCGAGGACCAAGTCGCAGCCTTGCACACCTGGGCCACCGAAGCCTGATGCCGATAGGCCCAGGACGTACTCACCGACCTGGTAGAGTGCGCCTTGACAGGGAAGGGAGGAACCCGTTCCCGCAACGCATAGGCCTGTACAACGGTCTGTCTGATCCATTTGGCAATGGTTGCTGCAGACGCAGCCATACCCTTCCGAGGTCCCTCAGGAAGGACAAAGAGAGAATCTGATTTTCGAAAGGATTCAGTCGACAACAGGTAAACCCTGATCGCCCGGACAACATCCAAGGAATAAAAAACAGATCAATGGATAAAAACGAGAGTCTTTGAATGGCACAATCAATCTTGAATAAATAAGGAAAAAGTCCAATATAGGATTCCAATGAAAGTGCTCAGTGCCGATATAACACACAGGAAAAAACTGAATTTTTGTAAAATCTTACCTGTAAAATTCCTTTCTCTGAGTCCTCCGACAGTCGCCGCCTCTTCATATTCGTCACAATGGGGGTAATTGACCTTTGCTCCGTAGGAGTAGCTAGGCAACAGAATATGTCAATATTAAAGCTTTTAACATATCCCACCCCCAGGGGGTGGTCCCCTCAGTCAATACCCTCCTACTTCCTGTAACCATACCTCAGTTTCAGTAGAATAGCAGTAGAGTATATAACCAAACCCCAAAAGAGGGGCGGGGGCGGCGACTGTCGGAGGACTCAGAGAAAGGAATTTTACAGGTAAGATTTTACAAAAATTCAGTTTTCTCTTACGTCCTCCGACAGTCGCCGCCTCTTCATATTCGTCACAATGGGGACGTCCCAAAGCAGTACAAACATGAGGGGTGGGAAACGCAGCCGCGCCTAAGGCAACGCAGTCTCCACAGCAGAAACAAAGGAACCTTAACAAAGGAAGGAAACCAGCTGGGTAGCATGAAAAAAACTTGCTCAACAGGAGCAACAACCCAGGAAAAAACAAATAACCTAGGGATAAACGACATCCCAAACAGCCAAGGGCCCAAAAACAAGGGACCCTAAGGTACCGCCGCACTAAGAACATTGCGGCCAAAAGGAAGCATCTGCCGATGCCTGAACATCCACCTTGTAGAACTTCGAGAAGGTGCGAACGGACGACCAAGTCGCCGTCTTACACACCTGGGCCACAGAAGCCCGATGATGACAGGCCCAAGACGTACTCAGAGATCTGGCAGAGTGCGCCTTCACAGGCATGGGGGGAAATTTCCCCTTCAGAGCATAGGCCTGTTCAATGGTCTGTCTGATCCATTCGGTGATGGTAGAAGCCGACGCCGCCATGCCCTTCCGAGGACCCTCTGGAAGAACAAATAAAGAATCCGACTTGCGAAAAGATTCCGTCGATTTCAGGGAAACCCTGATCGCCCGAACAACATCCAAGGAGTGCAAATCCACATCCTTCGGATGTTTAGGCTTCGCGCAGAGCGAAGGCAAGACAATGTCCTAATTGAGGTGAAATTCCGAGAACCTCTTCGGAAGAAAAGAAGGGTTAGGTCGCAAGACCACCTCATCCAAGTGTATGACCAAATACGGAGATCTGCAGGACAAAGCAGCCAGCTCCGACACCCTGCGAGCCGAAGTGATCGCCACCAAAAAACGCGACCTTCTTGGACAACATAGACAACGAGATCTTCCTGATCTGTTCAAAAGGAGCGTGTTGCAATACGGACAGAACAAGGTGCAAGTCCCATGGAGGCAAAGGTTCCCCCCTAGGAGGGACCAGGTGTCGCACCCCTTGAACAAAAGTGCTAACCAAGGGGTTAGACGCCACAGGGCGTAGAAAAAAAACAGCCAGCGCAGAAACCTGGCCCTTGATTGTAGCCAACGCCAAACGCTGGGCCACACCCGTTTGAAGGAAAGGCAACACCCTAGACACCGAGTATGAGCGAGGGGGATACCCCCTGGACTCACACCAGGCAAAATAGACCTTCCAAGTACGGTAGTAGACTTTCCCCGAGGAAGACTTCCTCGCGTTGATCAAAGTGTGAATGACCTCAGGGGATAGACCCCTATCCTTCAGGACCTCGGTTTCAACAGCCAGGCCGTCAAAGCCAGCGACTGTAAAGCAGGATCGGTCCTTGAGACAGAAGAGCTTCTCGAAGAGGCAGACGCCACGGAGCGTCGATCGCCAGATTCACGAGGTCTGCGTACCAGGACCGGCGAGGCCAGTCCAGTGCCACTAGAATCACCGTGTGCGGTTCCGAGGTCAACCTGCGAAGGAACCTGGACAGCATTTGAAACGGTGGAAATGCATACATCAGCCGACACTGATGCCACGGAGTTACCAACGCGTCTGACGCGTCTGCCCGAGGATCGCGCGTCCTTGCCACGAACCTTTCCACCTTGTTGTTCAGACGAGGCGCGAACAAGTCAACCTCCGGAAGACCCCACTGCGCGCACAACATCTGGAAGACATCCGGGTGGAGGGACCATTCTCCCTGGTCCAAAGTCTGGCAACTCAGATAATCCGCCTGCCAGTTCTCCACCCCCGGAATGTGAACCGCCGTTATCGCCGGGACGTGCGTCTCGGCCCAAGACAGAATGTCGGCCACCACCCGAGCCGCTCGGGCACTCCTGGTGCCCCCGTGGTGGTCGATGTATGCCACCGCCGTGGCATTGTCCGTCTGCACCCGAACCGGACGGCCCTCCAGCCTGACCGTCCAACGTCGAAGGCAGAGATTTAGCGCTCGCAATTCCAGAATGTTGATCGGAAGGGAGGATTCCTCCTCCGACCAAGTTCCCTGGGCGGACAGAACGCCCAGAACCCCACCCCAGCCCGACAGGCTGGCATCCGTGGTGATCACCGTCCAGGAGAAAAGGACGAAAAGACTTGCCCCCCCGACACCGCCGGCGACTGTAGCCACCACAAGATCCCTTCTGGTACGATGACTCAACGAAATCTGGAGATCCAGAGATTGCAGTCGCCCGTCCCACCTGGACAGGATCTCCGCTTGGAGACCCTGCATGTGAAATTGGGCGAAGGGAATCGCCTCGAAAGCCGAGACCATCAATCCCAAACACCTCATAACCGTCCGGAAGGACGAGCACTGATTGTCCCTGAGGGACCTGACTTCTTCCTGAAGTGTCCTGAGCTTATCATCCGGTAGGAAGACCTTCGCCTGGACCGAGTCCAGGATCATTCCCAGGTAGGGAAGACGAACCGACAGGCACAGCGTCGATTTTGGAAGGTTTATCGTCCAACCAAACTCCTGTAGAGTTTGCATCGTGACGGACAGGTCCGTCACCAGACCCTGACTGGTCGCAGACTGAACCAGAATGTCGTCCAGATACCCCAGGACAGAGATGCCCTGGGCTCACAACAAAGCCAGAACCGGTGCAAGCACCTTGGTGAACACCCGCTGAGCCGAAGCGAGACCAAAGGGTAACGCCACGAACTGGCAATGATCCTTCGCAATGGCGAATCGAAGGTACCTCTGGTGACCCTCGAAAATGGGGATGTGAAGATACGCATCCTTCAAATCGATGGAGGCCATAAATTCCCCCGGAACCAGGGCAGCCACCACCGACCGCAGGGATTCCATGCGGAAACTCGCGAACCCGCACAAAGCGGTCCAGAGCTGTTAAGTCCAGAATCGGACGTACCTTGCCCTCTTTCCCGGGCACATTGAACAGATCTGAATAGAACCCCCAAAATCTGTCCCGATGAGGCACCGGAACCACCACTCCCTGAGCCCGCAGGTCCCGCACCGCCAGGTGCAGATCCCGCAAACGCTCCAGAGACAGTTGAAGATTTAAGGGAAAAAATCTGTACGTCGGCCGGGAGAGAAACCCGAACTCTGCTTACCTGTCCACGGCTTCCTTAGGGAGCCTTGACCTTTGAAGGGTTTTCCCTTATAGTGTGACCGAAAGGCACGAAAGGACCCCTGAGAGGGTCTAAGGAAGCATGCTTCGTACCATGAGCAACCTTAGCCTTGCGGGATTGGGGCAAGAGCGTGCTCTTACCCCCCGTGATCCCCTTTACCAGCGCATCCAAGGGTTCGCCAAAAAGGCGAGATCCCGTATAGGGTAGATTAGCTAAAGTTTTGCGAGAAGCTTGGTCCACAGACCAACATTTCAGCCAAATCAGGCGGCGTGTCAACACCGCCACACTGTGCACACATGCAGCCAAAGGGACTATATCTAAGTGCGCATCACACAAATACATGACACCCTGATGGATTTGATCCACCATAGCCAACGTCGCCGGAGGGGCAGAGTCAGCCACCAGGACGCGCCTGAGCACCCGCGTCCAATCCGCGACAGCCTGAGCTGCCATAAGTGAAGCAAAAATAGCTTTCAGCATGGAACCGGTAACCGAGTAAGTATGGCGTGCAAGAGACTCCAGCCTCCTGTCCGTGGCATCCCAGAACACCGGGGTATCCTCCGCCGGAATCGCAGTAGATTTATTCAAAACTGCCACCGCGTGATCCACCGGAGGTGGCACACACCAACGTTCATCAGAAGCGGGTGTGAAAGGATAACATAGCTTGAACCCACTTGGCACAGCAAAAAGCTTCCGTATATTGCGCCATTGTTCCCTAACAGCGTGCTGAAAATCCTCAGTGCAAGGAAAAACCTGCAATGAGTTGCGTCTCCGCTGCGTCCCATGAGAGGCCAGGACGGCAGGAAGACATGGTTCATCCTGCAAATGCAGTGTTTGTTTGATAGAAGCAACCAATTCATCCATGAGTGCAAGCTCTTCAGACGAGCCAGGGGGGGAATTATCAACCCCTTCAACTTCTGCCTCCCCTTCAGACCCCACAAGGTCCAGGGACGAGCGGGACCCCGATAAGGTGACCCCAGCCATAGCAGCCCCATCACCATCGCCCTCTGAATCAGAGGAAATTGAAACTCTGGGCCGTTTTGTGGATTGAGCAACCACAAGCATCTGCACCTGAGCAGCTAAGTAAGCCACGACAGTAGCCAAATCACCCCCCGCGGGGGGAGCAGCAGCAGTCCCTTGGCCCCCCACTAAGTGGGGGGAAATTTGCTTTTCTGAGAATCCATGCCCCCAAAAGTGTGTAGGAAAAAAAGGAGTACTGCCTCTTTAAGCTCGCGGCGAGCGGAGCCCACCGCACACACAGCACACACCGACCCCCACAGGGAGAATCACAAAAACATAGGCAAGGAATACAAGAATAAGGAAGATAAAACCTGGAGAGACCACTCAAGCTGCTGCACCGATCGCTGTTCTCAGGGAAAGGAAGCGATGTAACACAGACCGCTCCTATAAAGCCTATGGAAGGCTCCACAAACATGGCCGCCGGTGAGGGACTTGCAAAGGCAGAGCATGCAGCGCTGACATGTGGCCCGAGCGATCGCCGCCAAAATGGCGGCGCTTGGCGCCAAAAACGCCGCTCCCAGCACACAGAAATGGCCCTCATAAGCCTGCAGCTATTAATAAAATGGCGGACCACAGCAGCGGCCGCCGCATGTTGCACAAAACATGATCCACAGCATGCCCTACAACATACAGCATGTCACACAGAGAATCACACAGTTTGTAACACAGAACAGTGTATAACAGCACCCCTCCTTGCAGCCCACAGCAGCATCAAACCAGACAGGGAGCCCAATAGTGTGAACAGACATGCAGGGTTACACAGTCCCAGACTGACACCCACTAAACAGACAGGTCCCCACACAGAGTACACTTACCTTCTGAATGGCGTGGGGAACCCGCACAAGCGATCAAGCCACTGCACATGGGACAGGGAGAGTCGCAGCCAGGACGCAGTAGAACTGCGGTGCGAAACCGCATGGCGTCCTGTGAGGTAGCCACCTGACCACAGCATCCCTGCAGCGAACAGGGATGGGTCGTTCACATATGCCAGGAAAAATACCTGACTGAACGCTCGATGGCAGGCTGGGAAGCCACTGGCCCACAACCTGCGACCAGGGGGGCCAGCCCGAGACCCAGCCCGCACGATCCTCTTCATCAGAAGAACTAACTAATGCTGACAAAAGTAACAGCTAAGTAAAGAGAGAGAAAAAAACTCAAATAAAATCAAAAAGAAGATAAAGGCTGAGACAAAATGCCCCAGCACAGAAACAGCCAGCTAACTCCTGAAAGCTAGACAATGAAACTGAGGTATGGTTACAGGAAGTAGGAGGGTATTGACTGAGGGGACCACCCCCTGGGGGTGGGATATGTTAAAAGCTTTAATATTGACATATTCTGTTGCCTAGCTACTCCTACGGAGCAAAGGTCAATTACCCCCATTGTGACGAATATGAAGAGGCGGCGACTGTCGGAGGACGTAAGAGAAAAGTGCTTTCAATCGGTGCAATCCTTCACCAGAGATGCTAGCCTCTCACCTCAGGGCTGTGAATAAACAGCCTTGTAACACTCCCAGCAATGAGAATCTCCTGACCAGGACAGCAATCTCAGAGGACATCCTTTCATCTCAGGTAATGTTCACAATGATCCCCATAAGGAATAAAGAGGGGGCTGATCATAGTGCATTATTGTTTCAACACAATATTTATTGATAATAAATGGACAGCCTCTTACTTGTAAGCAGAAAAAACGAGCAGTAAGACAGCACAGCTGATATCCGGACAGAGCAGAGCGCTCTGCCGACAGGGGCTACGAGTGACGTCACGATCTCCTCCCCCTGTTTATTTACAGCCCTCAGGTGAGAGGCTAGCATCTCTGGTGAAGGATTGCACCGATTGAAAGCACTTTTTTCCTGCGTGTTATATCAGCACTGAGCACTTTCATTGGAATCCTATATTGGACTTTTTCCTTATTTATTCAAGATTGATTGTGCCATTCAAAGACTCTCGTTTTTATCCATTGATCTGTTTTTTATTGTTTTTTAGCGCTGCACTTTTACATTATCAGTTTCACATTGGGTTTTACTATTTTACCTTGGTGTCAGCTGCTTTTAATTTTCATCTATATATTTATTTATCTCATGCTTGCGCTGATATATTGGTGTTTACAACATCCAAGGAATGCAAGGCAACCTCTTTTGGATGCTTAGGATTCGCACAGAGCGAAGGCAAAACAATGTCCTCATTCAGGTGGAATTCCGAAACTACCTTTGGCAAAAAGGACGGATTAGGTCGCAAGACCACCTTATCCCTATGAACCACCAGATAAGGGGAGCGGCAAGACAACGCCGCCAACTCTGACACTCTGCGAGCAGAAGTGATAGCTACCAGGAACGCAACCTTCTTAGATAGCATGGGTAACGAAAGTTCCCTGATGTTTTCAAAAGGGGAACGCTGCAACACGGACAGAACCAAGTTCAAGTCCCATGGAGGTGAGGGCTCCCTTCTGGGAGGGGCCAAGTGACGCACAACTTGAATAAAGGTGCGAATCAAGGAATTAGACGCCACAGGGCGTTGAAAAAGGACAGCCAGTGCAGACACTTGGCCCTTAATCGTGGCCAACGCCAGGCGCTGGTCCACACCAGTTTGGAGGAAAGCTAACACCCTCGCCACCGAGTAGGAACGAGGAGAAAAACCCCTGTACTCACACCAGGCAAAATAAGCTTTCCAAGTACGGTAATAAATCTTACCAGAAGAGGCTTTTCTAGCCTTGATAAAAGTAGGAATGACCTCTGAGGAGAGACCCCTGTCTCTCAGGACCTGGCTTTCAACAGCCATGCAGTTAAAGCCAGCGACTGTAAAGCAGGATGGAAGATCGGTCCCTGAGACAGCAGATCTACCCGCATTGGCAGCCGCCACGGAGGCTCTACGGCCAGGTGAACGATGTCCGCATACCAGGACCGGCGAGGCCAGTCCGGCGCCACCAGAATCACCAATGTTGGTTATGAGGCCAACCTGCAAACGAACCTGGACAACAGCTGAAAGGCATAGGAAAGGCATATATCAGACGATACTGATGCCGCGGCACCACCAGCGCGTCCGAGGCGTCTGCCAGAGGATCGCGCGTTCTAGCCACGAACCCTTCCACCTTGTTGTTTAGCCGAGACGTGAAAAGATCCACATCCGGGGATCCCCACTTCGCACACAGCATTTGAAATACCTCCGGGTGTAAGGACCATTCCCCCTGGTCCAGGGTCTGGCGGCTGAGATAAATCGGCCTGCCAATTCTCCACACCCGGAATGTGAACTGCCGAGATCGCCGAGACATGAGTCTCGGCCCAAGACAAAATGCTGGTCACTTCCTGGGCCGCCCGGGCACTCCTGGTGCCCCCTTGGTGGTTGATGTACCGCAGTGGCATTGTCCGTCTGCACCCGTACAGGGCGGCCCTGAAGACGATCCGACCAATGGATCAAGCACAGTCTGATCGCTCTCAACTCTAAAATGTTTATCGGGAGGGAAGATTTCTCCTCCGATCAAGTGCCCTGGGCAGACAGGTTGCCCAGAACGCCACACCAGTCCGACAGGCTGGCATCCGTGGTCATCACCGTCCACAGAATCGGCCGAAAAGATTTTCCGTCCGACACCGCCGGGGACTGAAGCCACCACAAGAGGTCCATTCTGGTCTGGCGACTCAGAGACACTCTCAGGTCCAAGGACTGAGGCAGTCTGTCCCACCTGGCCAGGATCTCCGCTTGAAGAGATCGCGTGTGAAACTGTGCAAATGGTATCGCCTCAAAGGCCGACACCATCAACCCCAGGGACCGCATACAGGTCACGAGGATTCGTTGTCCCTGACCTCGTTCTGTAGGGTCCGGAGCTTGTCCTCCGGCAAGAACACCTTTGCTTGAGCAGAGTCCAGAACCATTCCCAGATACTGGAGACGAACTGAAGGCGACAAGGTCGACTTCTGAATGTTGATCGTCCAACCGAACTCCTGGAGCGTCTGGACCGTAGTGGACAGATCGCGCAACAGGCTCTGACTGGTACTTGACCTTAACAGGAGATCGTCCAGATAACCCAAGACCGCAATGCCCTGTGCCCGCAACAGGCCCAGAACAGGCGCCAACACTTTGGTAAAGACCCTTGGAGCCGAAGCGGGACGGAAAGGTACCGCCACAAACTGGTAATGATCCTCCGCAATGGCAAATCGGAGATACCTCTGATGACTCTTCGAAAATGGGGATGTGCAGGCCAGGAACTCCCCCGGATTCAGGGAGGCCACCACCGATCGGAGGGATTCCATATGGAATTTTAGAACGCGCACGAAGCGGTTCAGCGCTTTCAAGTCCAGAATCGGGCGCACTTTGCCCTCCTTTCTGGGCACAGTGAACAGATTTGAATAAAACCCCCGAAAACTGTCCCGATGAGGCACCGGGACGAACACCCCTTGGGCGAGGAGATCCTGCACCACCTGATGCAGGTCCTGCAACCGCCCTGGGTTTCAAATGAATTTTAAAAAGGGAAAGAATCTGTTCGCCGGCAGTGAAAGAAATTCGATCTTGTACCCTGACCAAATGATTTCCTGAACCCACCTGTCCGTGATTCGGGGGCAGCCAAGGTTGGACGAAACCGCGCAAACGTCCCCCCACCCCTGAAACGGGTGAGGGCGCCTCTTCAGGCCGAGGCGGACTGAGCCGCCGATCCAGCCTGGCCGGATTTTTGTTTGCCAAACCAGGGCTTCTTCTGGCCACCTTGGCCCTGGAAGGGTTTCCCCTTGTTCTGTGCCTTGAAGGCACGAAAGGACCCCTGAGTAAGTTTAAAGGAGGGGGCCCGCTTACCGCGGAAAAACTTACCCTTAGTGTTCTGGGGCAGTAAGGTGCTCTTACCCCCAGTGACTCCTTTTACCAATTCATGCAGGGATTCCCCAAAAAGGCGAGACCCCGCATAGGGGATATCAGCCACTGTCTTCCTTGATTTTTGGTCAGGCGACCAACATTTCAACCAGATTAAGCGACGGTTAATCACAGCAACACTGGACAAGCGTATCATTTGGAGCCGCATCGCACAAATACATGACCCCTCGGTAGATCTGATCCACCATCTCCACTGTAGTGGGAGGGGCAGAATCGGCCACGAGGGTGCGTTTGAGCACCTTGTTCCAATCCGCCACAGCCTGAGCCACCATCACAGAGGAAAAATAGGCTTGAGCATGGAACCCGCCACCATGTAGGAGTGTCGGGCAAGAGATTCCAGCCTCCTATCCGTAGAGTCCCTTAACACCGGAGAGTCCTCGGCAGGGAGCAGGGTAGATTTATTCAACCTGGCCACCGTGTGATCCACTTGAGGAGGCACACACCAGAGCGCCATCGTAGTGGCCGCAAAAGGGTAGAGAAGTTGAAACGTCTTATGCACCACGAAGGTGTGTTTTAAATTACGCCATAGCTCATTCACCTTATGGTGAAACTCTGCGGGGGAAGGAAAAACCTGCGCCGTCTTGCGGGTCCTGTGTGTACCAAAAGAGGACATAATGCCCGGAGGAGTGGGCTCATCCTCCAAATGTAGTGTTTCCTTTACCGCTAGGATCAACTCATCCATAGCTGCGCGTTCCTCGGGCGACCCGGGGGGGGGGGGCGCAGAGTCATCCACCCCTGCAACCTCCGCCTCCCCCTTAGACTCTTGCGGGTCCTGAGAAGAGTGAGACCCCGAAAGTTCCACGCTACCTACAGCAACCATATCACACTCAGAATCAGAAGAAAAGGAGATTCTAGGCCTTTTCCTAGCAGCACGTACAGACATCAGCACATCCATTTTTTTTTTTTAATCAAACGGTTCTTTATTGAACAAATAGGTGCAACAACAGTATCAGGGTAATGCAATAGGTCAGAAACAGTTAGACAATCGATAAACAGTACAAATGAGCATAAGGAGCAAAAGGACATATTCGCAGAGACATTGTAATATATAACATGAACAAGCGTCATTGGCATGGAACAATTACAAGACATCTTAAGGAATAGGGACCGAGACACACAGCAAATGGCCAGAAGATCCACCAACTATATGGCATAAGAAGATGAGGCCCCAAATTAAACATGTCTCCGGGGCTTAAGTCCACCTATCCCAGATCTTATTAAACTTCGTAGGGCACCCACGATGCGTGTACAGTAGTTTCTTATACGGTATAGTAGCATTAACTTCCCTGAGCCAGTCATGAAAAGTAGGGGGTTTGTCACGCATCCAGCATCTCGCTATTAGTTTCCGGGCGGAGAACAAAGTTTCATGTAAAAAAATAGTGATAAATTTATTCATGCTGGTATCCGGGGAAATTCCCAATAGACCCGGTTTGGGGAACAACGGGAGAGGGGAACCCATTGTGTCATGAAGAAAATTAACTATCTGAGCCCAGTATCCCTGGACTTGAGGGCAACTCCACAACAAATGATAGAAGGTACCCCGTTCCCGGCCACACATAGGACAGGTGTCTGAAGCGTCTTGTCGGTATTTGGCTGCCAATATGGGAGTAAGGCATGCGCGATGGAGAATGTATATTTGCGTAAGGCGGTCTGACAATTTAGGAGAGACAAATTTACAGGCATCCAGAGCATCACTCCTCTCGTCGTCCTCCAAGCTACCCACATCCTCTTCTCACTTAGACTTAGGCGCATATGCCAGGAACGTGGAGGCTGGCTCGTGCAGCATGGTGTATAAAATCAAGATAAGGTGACTGGGGTCTGAGCAGCTAACCACCTCCAGCACAGGGACCGGGGGCAGGGCAGGTAACGATTGGGGAAATTGCGTGCGGTATGCATGGCGCAGCTGAAGGTACCGAAAGAGCATATGGCGAGGGAGATGAAACTGACTAGAGAGGGATTCCAAGCTCCGAAGGGTGCCGTTCGTAAGGATATGAGGCAAGAAGATGATGCCGTGTTGAACCCATACATGCACATCTGGGATAGTTCGGATATCAGGGAGTGACGCATTGCACCACAATGGGGTGTATTCGTGAAGACCAGGGAGAGCCAGTTTGCTCGAGACAACGTCCCACAACCTCCTGTATTGATATAGCATCCCTGTTGTCCACCCCCCGAACACCCGAGACAATAAGAGATAATGGATCTGTGAGTGCATGAGCCCGAGACGGCGCTAGGAGAGCTAAGAATCTATCCTTATCGGAGGAATGAAAATGAAAAAAGTGGGATAACTGCGCCGCAAGATAATACAAATTAAAATCAGGGAGAGCCGTCCCTCCCAGAGTGGTAGCATAGCACATCCATTTTTGACACCAAAGTTGCCACAACAGCAGCCAAATTAGTGACTGCGGAGGATTCAGAGGACCCTGAATCCCCCACCAAAGCTGGCGGGAATTTGCTGTCCTGGGATTCCATAACAGAAAAGAAAAACTGAATTTTTGTAAAATCTTACCGTAAAATTATTTTCTCTGAGTCCTCCGACAGTCGCCGCCTCCTCTAAGTCATCACTATTGGGTATTGACTTCCGCTCCGCAGGAGTAGCTAGGCATAAGACTTAGTCAAAAGAACAAAAGCATTTAGCATAGACACACCCATGGGGGCTGTCCCACTGGTCAATACCCCCCTGCAGTGATCCCTCCCAACTCAGTTTGATAGAATAGCAGTAGGTGTACAAGAAAAAAACACAAAAGAGGGGCGGGGGCGCGGCGACTGTCGGAGGACTCAGAGAAAGGAATTTTACAGTAAGATTTTACAAAAATTCAGTTTTCTCTTAAGTCCTCCGACAGTCGCCGCCTCCTCTAAGTCATCACTATTGGGATGTCCCAAAGCAGTGTAGACATGAGGGGTGGGAGACGCAACCATAGAAAAGGCAACGCAGTACCCACATCAGAGAAAGGAACCTTACACACACAGTAAGAGAACCTTCTGGGCAATAGAAAAGGCTCAACAGGAGCAACAACCCAGGAAAACAAATATCCAGGGGATAAATACAGCCAGGGACCCACAAAAACACAAACACTGAGAACTTTGCGGCCAAAGGAGGCATCAGCTGATGCCAGAACATCAATCTTATAGAATTTGGAAAAGGTGTGCACCGACGACCAAGTCGCAGCCTTGCACACCTGGGCCACCGAAGCCTGATGCCGGTAGGCCCAGGACGTACTCATCGATCTGGTAGAGTGCGCCTTAACAGGGAAGGGTGGAACCCGTTCCTTCAAAGCATAGGCCTGTACAATCGTCTGTCTAATCCATTTGGCAAAGGTAGCCGCAGGCGCAGCCATGCCCTTCCGAGGTCCCTCAGGAAGGACAAAGAGGGAATCCGATTTCCAAAAGGATTCAGTGGACGACAGGTATACCCTGATCGCCCTGACAATATCCAAGGAATACAACGCAACCTCCTTGGGATGTTTGGGCTTCGCACAGAGCGAAGGCAAAACAATGTCCTCATTCAGGTGAAAATCAGACACCACTTTAGGAAGAAAGGAAGAGTTAGGTCGCAAGACCACCTTATCCTTATGAACCACCAAGTAAGGAGAGCGGCAAGACAACGCCGCCAACTCTGACACCCTGCGAGCCGAAGTGATCGCCACTAAAAAAGCAACCTTCTTAGACAGCAGAGGCAACGATATCTCACGAATGTTTTCAAAGGGAGAACGCTGTAACACGGACAGAACTAAGTTCAAGTCCCATGGAGGTAAAGGCGCCCTCCGGGGAGGGGCCAAATGTCGCACACCTTGAATAAAGGTGCGAATCAAGGAATGAGACGCCACAGGGCGTTGGAAAAGAATAGCCAGTGCAGATACCTGGCCCTTTATCGTGGCCAGCGCCAGGCGCTGGTCCACACCAGTCTGGAGAAAAGCCAACACTCTCGACACCGAGTACGAGCGAGGGGAGAACCCCCTGGACTCACACCAGGCGAAATAAGCTTTCCAGGTACGGTAATAGATTTTACCAGATGAGGCTTTCCTAGCCTTGATTAGAGTAGGAATGACCTCTGGGGAGAGACCCCCGTCTCTCAGGACCTGGTTTTCAACAGCCAGGCCGTTAAAGCCAGCAACTGTAAAGCAGGATGGAAGATCGGTCCCTGAGACAGCAGATCTTCCCGCATTGGCAGCCGACAAGGAGGCGCCACAGGTGAACGTCGGCGTACCAGGAGCGGCGTGGCCAGTCCGGCGCTACCAGAATCACCAAGTGCGGTTCCGAGGCTAACCTGCGAAGGAACCTGGACAACAACTGAATCGGAGGAAAGGCATACATCAGACGATACTGACGCCAATGGGCCACCAACGCATCCGAGGCTTCTGCCAGAGGATTGCGCGTTCTTGCCACGAACCTTTCCACCTTGCGATTTAGCCGAGATGCGAACAGATCCACGTCCGGGGATCCCCACTTCGCACACACAGCATTTGGAAGACCTCCGGGTGTAGGGACCATTCCCCCTGGTCCAGGGTCTGGCGGCTCAGATAGTCGGCCTGCCAATTCTCCACAACCGGAATGTGAACTGCTGATATCGCCGGGACATGAGTCTCAGCCCAAGACAGAATGTCGGTCACCTCCCGGGCCGCCCGGGCACTCCTGGTGCCCCCTTGGTGGTTGATGTAAGCCACCGCGGTAGCATTGTCCGTCTGTACCCAAACAGGACGGCCCCAAAGTCGATCCGACCACTGGAAGAGACAGAGCTTGATCGCTCTCAATTCCAATATGTTGATCGGAAGGGAGGATTCCTCCCCCGACCAAGTGCCCTGGGCAGACAGGTTGCCCAGGACCCCACCCCAGCCCGACAGGCTGGCATCCGTGGTAATCACCGTCCACAGTAACGGACGGAAGGATTTCCCTTCTGACACACCTGGGGACTGGAGCCACAACAGAAGATCCATTCTGGTCTGGGGACTCAATGAGACACTCAGATCCAAGGACTGAGGTAGTCTGTCCCACCTGGCCAGGATCTCTGCTTGAAGAGACCGTGTGTGAAACTGAGCAAAGGGTATCGCCTCGAAGGCCGATACCATCAACCCTAGGGACCGCATGCAGGTCCTGAGTGACGAGGAGGACTGGTCCCTGAGGGACCTGATCTCGTCCTGTAAGGTCCGGAGCTTGTCTGCCGGCAAGAACACCTTTGCCTGAGGAGAGTCCAGGATCATTCCCAGATAGGGAAGGCGAACCGAAGGAGACCAGGTCGACTTCTGTACGTTGATGGTCCATCCGAACTCCTGGAGCGTCTGTACTGTGGTGGACAGATCGCGCAGTAGGTTCTGGCTGGCACTCGATCTTAAGAGGAGATCGTCTAGATATCCCAAGACAGCAATCCTCTGTGCCCTTATCAGACCCAGAACAGGCGCCAGCACTTTGGTAAAGACCCTTGGAGCCAAAGCGAGACCGAAAGGTAACGCCACAAACTGATAGCGGTCCTCCGCTATTGCGAACCGAAGGTATCTCTGGTGACCCTCGAAAAAAGGACGCATCCTTCAGGTCTATAGAGGCCAGGAATTCCCCTGGGCTCAGGGAGGCCACCACCGAGCGGAGAGATTCCATACGGAACTTCCGAACGCGCACAAAGCGGTTCAGCGCTTTCAGGTCCAGAATAGGACGCACCTTGCCCTCCTTTCTGGGCACAGTGAACAGAGTGTAATAAAACCCCGAAACCTGTCCCGATGAGGCACCGGGACAATCACCCCCTGGGCAAGGAGGTCCTGCACCGCTTGATGCAGTTCCTGTAGGCGCCCTGGGGTCAAGTGAAGATTTGAGGGAAAGAATCTGTCCGCCAGCCGGGAAAGGAATTCGATCATGTACCCAGACCGAATGATTTCCTGAACCCACCTGTCCGAAATTCGGAGCGACCAAGGTTGGAGGAAACCGCGCAAACGTCCCCCCACCCCTGAAATGGGTGAGGGCGCCCCTTCAGGCAGAGGCAGATTGACCCGCCGCACCGGCATTGCCGGACTTCTGCTTGCCCGCCCAGGGCTTCTTCTGGCTACCTTGGCCCTTGAAGGGCTTGCCCTTGGTTTGGTTCCTAAAGGCACAAAAGGACCCTTGATTGGGTCGAGAGGCGGAACCCCGCTTGCCACGAAAGGACTTGTTCTTTGGGTTCTGGGGCAGCATCGTGCTCTTGGCCCCCGTGACGCCTTTTACCAAGGTATCCAACATCTCGCCAAAAAGGCATGAACCTGCATATGGAAAATCAGCAACTGTTTTCCGTGATGTCTGGTCAGCCGACCAGGTCTTCAGCCAGATCAGGCGACGGTTAAGCATCGCGACACTTGACAGGCGTGCAGCCAAAGGGGCCTCATTCAAGGCCGCATCGCACAAATACATGACTCCTTGGTGAATTTGATCCACCATAGCCAGCGTGGCAGGTGGGGCAGAATCAGACGCGAGCTTGCGTCTAAGCACCTTAGTCCAATCTGCCACCGCCTGAGCCACCAAAACGGACGCGAAAATACGTTTGAGCAAGGAACCCGCTACCGTGTAGGAATGGCGGGCAAGAGACTCCAACCTCCTGTCCGTGGGATCCCGGAACACCGGGGTGTCCTCAGTGGGAATCAAGGTAGCCTTGTTTAAGACGGCCACAGTGTGATCCACCTGCGGAGGCACACACCAGCGCGAGTCCGTATCCGGCGCAAAGGGATAAAGCAGTTTAAACCTACTAGGCACAGTGAATGGACGTTTTAAGCTCATTCACCGTGTAATGAAATTCAGCGGGGCAGGGAAAAACCTGCGCCGACTTGCGGGTCCTGTGTGTACCAAATGAAGACAATGCCCGGAGGAGTGGGCTCATCCTCCAAATGTAGTGTTTCTTTCACAGAAGAAATCAACTCATCCATAGTCGCGCGTTCTTCAGGCGACCCGGGGGAGAATCATCAACCCCCTCCACCTCCGCCTGACCCTCAGACCCCAGTGGGTCCAGGGATGAGTGAGAACCTGAAAAGGGCACGCCCGCCACAGCAGCCACATAACCATCTGAATCAGAGGAGATAATCTAGGCCATTTCCTAGCAGCTCGTTCAGCCATCAGCACCTCCATTTTGGACACTAAAGACGTCACTACGGCGGCCAAATCAGGTATGACAGGGGGTACAGTAGGACTGGGGTCCCCCACCAGGGCTGTAGGGAATTTGCAGTCCTGAGACTCCATTGCCCAAGTTATATAAAAAAATGCAATAAAAGGTACTGGCCCTTTAAGATCGCTGCGGAGTGCGCAGCCCACCGCTATATGTACAGTGAACACAGACCCCCAAAAGGAGACAAAACTGAGTCAAGAAGGACCAAACAGAGAGTTATGGAAGAGACAGTCTGCAGAGCCCCCACAGAGTGTTACCACTATCGCTGCTTCAGAGGAAAAGGAAGTGAGGTCATCAGAGGCTGAACTATAAGCTGCAAGACCCAGGGAAAATGGCTGCCCATAGAACTGAATGGGAGGCTTCGGCAAGATGGCCGCCGAACATGTGCTCGGGAATGATCTTTCTGCCAAACACAAGATGGCACCGGATGGCGCCAAAACAGCATGCAGTTAAGCCCACAGTGAAGCCAGACATGCTTGCCCATACTAAAAATGGCGGACCGCCCGTTTTTACCCGCTGCGGCCGCTGCACACACAGTCTGCACCCCCAAAACACCACAGTGACACAGGGGAAGGGGCCCCCAAACCCACACAGCACCGCAGCGCATGTAAAAGGAGAGCCCCGCAGGGATCGCATCAGGGAGCCCCACACAGGCACAGACATGGGGAACACACAGCAACACAGGACTGCCACCCCAGACAGAGGCCCCACACAGAAAGTACTTACCTGTACCGGACAGCGTGGGGTGCCTCTATGAACGGAAAGCCGCTGTCCTCATCTGACAGGGAATGCCGTTAGCCAAGGACAGGACACTGCAGCACCGCAGATGTGTCCAGTGAGGTAGCCACCTCACAGGCTGCATCCCTGCTGCAAGCAGGGATGGGTTGTAAATAATGCCAGGACGAACACATGGGCTGAACGCTCGACGCTGGCGGGCTGGGGATCCCTCTGACCCTCTGCCCTGGAGAACCAGGGCGGTCAGTCCGATTCCCAGCTCCGCAAAAATCCATCTTCATCCGAAGATCCGACTAAAAACTAAAGCTGACAAAATAAACAGCTAGTAAATCAAAGAAAAAACTGACATTTTCAAAGAAAATCAAAGAAAAAAAGATTAGAAAGGCTGAGACTGTAGCCCCAGCACAGGGAAGCCTAACTACTCCTGACGCTAGGCAGAAACAAACTGAGTTGGGAGGGATCACTGCAGGGGGGTTTTGCCCAGTGGGACAGCCCCCATGGGTGTGTCTATGCTAAATTCTTTTGTTCTTTTGACTAAGTCTTATGCCTAGCTACTCCTGCGGAGCAGAAGTCAATACCCAATAGTGATGACTTAGAGGAGGCGGCGACTGTCGGAGGACGTAAGAGAAAAGTTTTTTTTTTTTTTTTTTTAAACTAGCCCTTTAAGTGCGCCGCGGACCCCCTCAGCACACCGCTATAGAGACTGTGACACAACTGACCAGGAAGACTGCACAAGGCAGGACAGGAAAAATAACAGCAGGACAGAACCCCACAAAGTGTTACCAGCTCCTTCGGTCGGCTCTGTGAGAAAGGAGGAAGTGATGTCACTGCTGGTGGCTGAACTAGGCTGCAGGCCAAGGGAAAATGGATGCCTATGTAAACTAATGGGAGGCTTCGGCAAGATGGCCGCTGACATGTGCTCGGAACGATCGTGTGCCACACACAAGATGGCGCCGTAAGGCGCGAAAATACACGACATAGCATGCTGTATGAGCGCCCACAGTGAAGCCGGACATGCTGCCCACACTTAAAATGGCGGACCGGCGGTTTTGTAAACCCGTAGCGGTCGCAGCATGTGTCTGCATCCCCAAGCACCCTAAAGTGTCATTAGGAGAGGGACCCCAAAAACCCCACACAGCGCTGCTGTGAGAAAATAAAAACCCCCGCAGGGACCGGGACAAGGGAGCCCAAAACGCACAGACACAGGGGACACCACAGACACACAGGACTGCCGACCCCAGACAGAGGCCCCACATAGAATGTACTTACCTGTACCGATGGCGTGGGGTGCCTCATATCAAGTGGGAAACTGCCCACCTTCAGATGGCAGGGGAGTGCCGCCAGCCAAAAACGCAGGACACTAGTAGTGCACGGACGAACCTATGCTGTGTCCAGTGAGGTAGCCACCTCACATGGCTGCATCCCTGATGGACAGGGATGGGTCATTTGTGAGGCCAGGGCGAACACATAGCCTGTGAAGCGCTCGATGGCGGGCTGGGATTCCATCTGACCCTCTGTCCTGGAGAACCAGGACGGTCAGTCCGATTCCCTGCTCCGCAGACGCCATCTTCATCTGAAAATCCACTAACTAGTGCTGATAAAATAAACAGCTAGCAATGTAAAGAAAAAAAGACATCTTTTGAAAATAAGTCATAAGAGAAAAAGAGAAAGGCTGAGACTGTAGCCTCAGCACAGGGAAGGCTATCCACTCCTGAAGTCAAACTGAATTGGGATGGCTATTGCAGGGGGGTATTGGACTAGAAGGGCAGCCCCCATGGGTGTGACTATGTAGATTAATTGTTCTTTTACAAGTCTTTTGCCTAGAAACTCCTGTGGAGATGAAGTC
Source organism: Pelophylax lessonae (assembly GCF_965119305.1). NCBI lineage: Eukaryota > Metazoa > Chordata > Amphibia > Anura > Ranidae > Pelophylax > Pelophylax lessonae. The sequence continues at coordinate 290,125,948 of NC_138769.1, forward strand.
AATACCCCATAAGTGAAGACTGTATGAGTGGGCGGCGACTGTCGAAGGACGCAAGAGAAAAAGGTTTTGCCTTTAGTTGGAAGCTGTGGCAAACTAACTGCTCATTTAACATCTAAAGAGTAAGATCAACAGATAGATCTGCCGACTCCAATAGTCTCCTGGCCAAAGTGATGGCAGTACGAGATCCAATACCACTGTTCACACCACTGTCTATTACCTGAAACCTTTCATTAGTAGAGAGGGGTTAACTCTGTAGGTTCATGGGCTGGAGATGTAGCACATTTGCTGTCTACCTTAGGGGCTACAGATGTAGAATTATCCCCATGTATCCCCAGGGATATAATTTTGGGCTCAGTACTGATACTGCCTGAGGTACGGACAATACTAGTAAAATCATAATGCTATTTTCTACATCCAGTACAAGAATAGGGAAGCTCAATGGCTTCTACAAAACCGGCTGATGGTACAGAAACTTGTAAAAGTAGATCCTTCAAAAGGACAGGACCCCCTATCTTGGAGGTCTAACACCTCTTTCATTTTTCTAACCATGTGAACCATTACTTTTATTATGGCCTTTATAATGATGCATATACTTATATTTTTGCATAAGCCCAACATTGAAATTGGGGGTAGGCTCATTAGTGTAATCATTTTTATCAGAATTAGTTGGATTGGCAAAATTATTCTTGGGACAATTCCAAGAAAACACTTTCAACTTTTTGTAGTCCTCCAGGTTCCAATTTAGTTTGCCCACCTTTTATTGATAAGTGAATCTACATGCTTTTTAGTCTTAGGTTTCAGAGTGGGCAGCCATTGTTGGGTAACTCTAGTACTGGCACGGACCTCCAACTCTTGCACTAAAGAAAGGATAATTTGTTGTGGAGCTCTAATTTACTCTCTCAGCTCAGGATTATGACCTTTACACATTTCATAGTGCAAAACTGTTCCCATTCCTTATTAAAATCTCTATCTATAAAAAAAAAAAAAAAAAACAGTGTTTATTAACTCTCAACCCCTTTTGCGAGTGTGCTTTTAGATTCCAAACATTTATTTAAAAATAATATGTCCCATCACTGAGTATTTGCTACATTAGTGTAATCATCCAACTTTAACCACTTTACCACCAGAGGATTTTGCTGTCTTACGTCCAGGCCACTTTTTGCGATTCGGCACTGTGCGACTTTAACTGACAATTGCGCGGTCAATGCAACGCCGTACCCAAATGAAATGTACGTCCTTTTTTTCCCACAGAGCTTTCTTTTGGTGGTATTTGATCACCTCTGCGCTTTTCTTTTTTTGCGATATTAATAAAAAAATGCGACAATTTTGAAAAAATAATATTTTTCTACTTTGACAGTTAAAAAATATCCAATATATTCAATTTTTGTCATATATTTAGGCAAAAATGTATTTAGCTAAATGTCTTTGAAAAAAAAATTCTCAATGAGCGTATTTTTAACCGCTTTAAGACCGGAAGATTTTACCCCCTTCCTAACCAGGCCATATTTTGCGATTCGGCACTGCGTTATTTTAACGGACAATTGCGCAATCGTGCGATGATGTACCCAAATTAAATGTATGTCCTTTTTTCCCCACAAATAGAGCTTTCTTTTGGTGGTATTTGATCACCTGTGCGATTTTTACTTTTTGCGCTATAAACAAAAAAAGAGCGACAAGTCCAGTTCTGGGCACCGGTCCTCAGGAAGGATGTGCTGGAACTGGAGAGAGTCCAGAGAAGGGAACCAAAAATGATTAGGGGAATGGAGGACATCAGCTATGAGGAAAGACTACAAGCACTGAACCTATTCTCTCTGGAGAAGAGACGATTGAGGGGGGATATGATATCAATGTACAAATACTGTACTGGCGACCCTAGCATAAGGAACAAACTATTCAGAGAAAGTAGATACAATAAGACACGTGGCCACTCACTAAAACTAGAGGAAAGGCGGTTTAACCTTAAAGTGCGTAAGGGGTTCTTCACTGTAAGAGCGGTAAGGATGTGGAATTCTCTTCCACAAGCAGTCGTATCAGCAGGGAGCATTGATAGTTTCAAAAAACTATTAGATGGGCACCTTAGAGACCACAACATACAGGGGTATACAATGTACTGTTAAAAGCAAACACACACCCACACATCATAGGTTGAACTGGATGGACTGATGTCTTTTTTCAACCTCACTAACTATGTAACTATGACAATTTTGAAAAAAATAACAACATTTTTCACATTTTTTTATATGAAATTCTCCAAAAAAAATTTAAAGATCAAAATTTTTTAACTTTTTTTGCCAATTTGTTTTCTGCTACATATTTTTGGTAAAAAAAAAAATCGCAATAAGCGTATTTTGATTGGTTTGCGCAAAAGTTATCACAGCTACTAACTACGGGAAATTTATGTCATTTTTATTGTTTTTTTTTTTAACTAGTAATGGCGGCGATCTGCGATTTTTTTTGCGGGACTGCGACATTGTTGCGGACAGATCGGACCTTTGACATTTTTGACACTTTTGGGGGTACCAGTGACATTACTACAGTAATCAGTGCTATAAATATGCACTGTTACTGTAAAAATCACACTGGCAGGGAAGGGGTTAATTTTTATTGGTGATCAAGGGGTTAATGTATGCCTGGTGCTTACTGACGTGTGTGGGGGGAGGGGACTATGTGACACAGGGACAGATCGCAGGTTCAGCTGTGCTGAATCCTGCAATCTGTCACTGCCTGTCACTTAGGAGATCCGCCCGCTTTGTTTACACAAGCGGGCGGATCTCCACACTCGATCCCCGACGATCGGGGAAGAGCGGCGGTGATCACCGCCGCTCCTCCCCTGGCCCGACTCCCGCTGTAACTGAATACAGCGGGAGCGAGCCTCCGGCGGCGTGCGTGCGCCGCCCACAAGGGGAGGAGTCATGTAGGTCTACGTCGCTGGACGATAACGAGCCACATTGCCGCAGTAGCAGCAATGTGAGCTGTCGTAAAGTGGTTAAAAACTCCTGATATCTTGTGACCTGGTTTCACTGGAGTCTATATGCACTTCCAATACTAAGAAATTTTAAAAATTCTCTCTCTAGTTGACAAATTGCAATCTATAGTTTGTAATATATCTAGGATTTTATTAAAATCAAGTGAGAGCTTAAAGGCCAAGTTCACCTTTTTAGGCAGAATTTTCACTTTTCATAATAAATGAAAAAGTATTTTCTGCTAAAGCCATCCCAATGTGCCTACTCTCACTTCCCTTGTCCATTGTAGCTTTTAGGCCCCATGCACACAGGGTATTTTTTTTTTCAGCTTAAAAACGCCCCTCCATGTTATTCTATGGCCTCATGCACACACAGACGTTTTTGAGCTGTAAGTGGCATAGGTGTTTTTAAGCTACAAGAAGAACCCATGGCCTGCGCGTTCTGAAGACCAGCGTTACAGCTGTAAAAACGTCTGACGCTGCTAAAGGCTGAATAACGTTGCTATAACGTGGCTTAACGTGCGTTAAGCCACGTTATACGTTTTTTTTCTTCCATTCAAAATCAATGGTTCCCTATGGGAGCCTATTGATTTGAATGGAAGGCGCACCGCAATTCGGATCATGATGAACCGACTTGCGGCGCGACTTGCGCTGTGAGAATCTTGAGGGGGAACTCCACGCCAAAATGGGAAAAAACGGCGTGGGGGTCCCCCCAGGTTCCAAACCAGGCCCTTGGGGTCTGGTATGGAATTTGAGGTCCCCCCCCCAAAATCCATACCAAACCCTTATCCGAGCATGCAGCCCGGCAGGCCAGGAAAGGGGAGGGGCCGAGCGAGCGGCCTCACCCCCCCTGGACCATACCAGGCCACACGCCCTCAACATGGAACTCTGCACCCCCCCCCCCCACCCCAATGCACCTTGCCACCATGTCGATGAGGACAAGGGCCTCTTCCCAACAACCCTGGCCGGTGGTTGTGGGGGTCTGCGGGCAGGGGGCTCATCTGAATCTACTAAGCCG